>NC_138161.1:85631613-86239828 GCF_964165515.1 Mesoplodon bidens | reverse complement strand
TGCTATGTCTATAACTGGCTTCCCTCTCTTGTACTCAAAACCAATAGCTTCTAGCTGTCCAAATACATTGCTTCACTCACATAACTTGAAAGACAACAGAAAGGTAGTGACTTCTCAGTGTTCTCAAGATTGTGTTGGTAAACTTCCAGCTTTGAAACATTTGGAGACAGTGGTCTTTCTTTTCTCTCTTTTCAGTGGCCAGGGACCTCATCTATCTGTTGTGTTTTTGGCCAGCCGGTGGATTAGAATGAAGACCAGATAGAGAGCAACTTACAGATTGGGTGATCATTCTGATCGCCAGGGAAGTTTTAAAAATACAAATTCTTGAGTCTACTTGTAGACAGCCTTATTCATAAGTTTCAGGGCAGAAATCTGGATTCTGTATTTCTTAAAAAGTTTCCAAGATTATTCTGATTCTTGTACAGATTTGGAACTACTGCTGTGGAACTCATTTTGAAAACCAGTTGACTGTTGGATCCTAATGAACTCTTCCCTACATTTTATCAATGATTTAAAAATCTTTGACAGTTGGCATGATATCTGGGTGGTGTCTTTATATATTGGTAGCTATCAGTCACAAAGTAGGGGCCCAGTAAATGTTTTGATTGATATATGGGAACATGTGACATATTTTCCTCACCATATTTGTAATCATTATCATTGACCTTGCCCATGAAATTTTTGTTGGTTGAAGAAAAAGGAGTAGGATTCCATATAAATTGAGCAATTAAAAAAATAAACATTACAGCTTATATTATTATCATTATTTTCTTATTCAATGTTATGAGCACCCTTGAGTGATTTAATCTCTTGAATAGGGAGAGAAAAACCATTAGAACCCTTCCACATGCAGTCATGGCAGTATTTTGTTGCATTTTTTTCTTCCAGAGAACAGGAAGTCTAGCCCAAGTCTACACAGCTGAAGATCTTAAACTGAAGGTTCCTGACACCTGGACAACAAAGCGTGGTTGCCACAACCAAGGGGACGTAAACAAAAGTCCACCATGAAAGTAGAGGACATGAAAGGAACAGTCAGGAAAAACACTAAACAGAGTGAATTGTATAAATGGAAAATTAGGGGAGAAGAGACAGAAGAAAGATATCAAAGGGACACAGAAGCGCTTTGTTCACCTAAATGATTATAAAAATGTGACTCAAGGTATTTTGATGAGGAGGTAGGAGGAAAGAAGAAACAGAAATTAGAGGCACATAAAAAAGGAGAGTGGTTAACATATAGAACTTGGACACTTTGCTGCAGTACCACAGGAGCTTACGAATCCAAGAAAGAATAATTATTACTCAGTTGGGATGCACTTTCCTCCTTGTTTCATTCTGAGCCCGAAGAATTTATGACTTTTCTGAGAAGTTTGAGTTGGTTTTATCAGTGCTCTCCATTATCTGATTAAGTGGTACATCTGCTTCCCTTTAAATATGTTTATTGAAAGCCTGCTAGGTGTGAGTTGGACAGAATAGGAGCCTGGAATTTAAAGCAGAAACCTATTCTACTTCTGAGGCAAACTAAGAGAAAATTTGAAGCAAAAATACACATGAACAAATTTTTTAAATATTGGGCATTTAAAGGCTTTTCTTATTGTAATTAGAAATAAATGGCCTAAGCTCATCTTTAGCTATTTGAATATATAAATCTTTAAAATGGGCATTTTTCTCTGGTAGTAAGATCCCTGATGAACAACCAAAAGTGCTATTTAATTTCACCCTGTTCCTGTGTGATAGATAGGTACATCAGATTCATCACAATTTACACTCTGGCAATAGGACCTTGAGGATTCTCAAGGTATTTCTTCCTTTGTGACTTACTGAGCTTACACATCAAATGCCGTGACTCACGACCCCTCAGAATTTCTCTTCTCTGACCAGGAATAGAACGGCTAGATGAGGGTAGAGGGGGCCAGTGTGATGAATAGCGCTTTATGCCCAACCCCCACTACACCCACACCCACACCCCTCCCTCCATGGTAGAGACTGTGTCTATAGGGCTGCGTTATCCCACCAGCAGTGAGCTTCAACAGGAACGAAAGGTTACTAAAGGAATACATTTATAACTGGTCAGGAGGACCTCAGATGATCTGATTGTGCTTTCTTTGTCATCAGGAATCCCCTTTTCCCCTCTCTTCCATAAGACGAAATCCAAATCTTTGGATTTCTTCTGAATGTTAAAGTAAGTGCTCCCTAGACCTCAGAGTTTAAATATAATCTCACAGGTTTTCAGGATTAAAAAAAATTTTTTTCCCTTGGTTTTTCTTATGACTGTGAATAGAAGGAGTTCTCTTCAATAGCTGGGGTGCATCTTTTGTGACTTAGTGTCTCACCAAAGCCCCACCTTCTAGTTAGAAGAGCTTCACAATAAGCTAGAATTGTTCCAACTGCTATGTGTCCACTTAGAGGGGTGGGATAGGGAGGGTGGGAGGGAGACACAAGAGGGAGGAGATATGGGGATATATGTATACGTACAGGTGATTCACTTTGTTATACAGCAGAAATTAACACACCATTTTAAAGCAATTATACTCCAATAAAGATGTAAAAAAAATAATAAAATAAAACTAGTGAGAGAAAAAAATGAAATGATTTGACAAGTGATATAATCACATAAACGTATGCTTGTTGGCACATGTTGGCTAATGATACTTTTTTTAATCTAAAGGGAAACTTCTTTTTCTCTAATGCTTGGGTACCTTTTGGAGAAGAGGATAATTCAGCAATTTATGTAAGGTTTGACTTCTCCTGGGCTTTTATCAGGTTCTTGGGAAGGCTAGCTGTGATGACCACATATTCTTGGTTGGGAGTAAATGTGTGCTTTGGGCATTTTCTGTTTTGTTTGACTTGGTTGGGTACCATCTCCCATGGCAATCTGTGAAGCCAATTAATGGAAAAAGTAAATTTTATTAATCTCTTTTCAGCTGTGTGAGAAAAGAAGTCAAAACATAACAGGGAAATTCTTCTAAGTGTGAAAAATTACCCACGTTGTCTATTTCATATTTCTCAAACTCAAAAATTAATGGATTCTTAGAAAAAATATGCATATCTCTGTGGACACAGAGAGTTTATGAATGCAAGGGGGCACTGCAGGAGGGGAGAGAAGGAGGAGGGCTTCTGCGTAGGAGAAGGAAAGGACATATTTAAGCACTGAAATGTACATTTTTCATACTTTCACATGATTGTTTTTTCAGAAAGAAAATTATTGTGGAGAAAAGCTCTTTTAAAGCAGTTCCATTTAACTGATGCTAGAATAGGTATGATAGAGTAGGGATTTTGATTTTAAGTCATTCATAGCTGATTTTGCTGGGCTTTGGCAATTCTAGTTTTGGCAATTTTACTTTTAGCTAATAAAACCATGTCTCAGATTTAGGTTCCTACGCAACTGTTAGAATACTGAGATGTTGTAGATAAAGACTCGATCCTATAGATAGTCCACCAATTGGCCATTTGGACCTCATACTCTTTCACACATTTGTATCTTGTACATCCTGCTTGTTCTGCTGGGAACACTCTTACCACCTTTACCTGGGGAAGCTTGTTCATTCTTTAAGAGTCAGCTCAGTCACCATTTACTTCATGAAGTCATTCCTGAGGCTCCAGATTGGGTTTAGTGCCTTTCTCTTATGATCCAATAGAACTCTATGGCTCCTTCTGTTACAGAATTTGGCTGGAATTATAATGACCTATTTCTATGTCCATCTCCACTATTAGAATGTAAATTCCTCTAGGCAGAACCTTGTTTTGTCCTAGAAGAACTTTACATTTTAATATCTATTACAGTGTCCCTAAATGTTTTTTAACTTAAACAAGATGAGGATTAATATGGAATGATGAAGGTCTGAAATTAGATTCCTAGGTGGTATGGTCTGCTTAGGGCCTGTGGAGGTAGATGAGGGACACTGTGGAACTCTTCTCCAGCTAGTAGCTGGTTGTTTCTGCATAAAGGAAGATCAGAGTAGTCATCATTTGACAAATTCCTTCAAGAAATTGCTTCCATATGTCAGAAAGGTATACAACAAAAACTACTACAATAATTGCTTATAACATTTGATTACATATAGTGTTTTTCACATATTTGTTCAATCATTTGATCCTAACAACAACATTAAGAAACAATGATTCCTTTTTATTCCATTTTGCCAGTGAAGTAACTGATCCTGGATTGGATTCATTCGTTCAACAAAATTTTGAGTGCATAGCTAGGCCCTAGAGCATAGGAAAGTGAATGAGACAGCTATTGTCCTGCTACACAGAGGTTTGCATTCTAATGAGAAAGACAGACATTAAAAAGTTAATTCCATCATTGCATTATTAATTGTTTAATTACAATCTTGTTTAGTTCTATGAAGAATTAAGTATGCAGTGGGGTGCATAAGAGAGAGAATATGGGACCAGTGGACCAGACTTGGTGTGAAGAGTTAGCAAAGATGCCTTGAGCAAGCAATGCCTGTGTTCAGATAAAGGGAAAAGGAGGAGTTATCTGGTGAAGAGGAAAGGGGAACCAATGGGAAGGAACATGGGAAGGAGCCTTGTGCCTTTAAGCAGCTAAAAGAAGTGTAGAGAGCCCTGGGACAGTGGAGGGAGATAGAGCAAGTGCTTGGGGAAACCTATTCTTTCTGACAGTCATTAGGGATAGGTAGATGCAAAGAAATCTAGGGATTTTGGTGGTAAGAAGCACATGAAGGCCATTGGGTTTGCCCTTTACTATGATTTCAAGCAAGGGCTTTGTGGGAAAATAACTTGAACTTAAAAGTGGAGGAGTGAATTGGCCAAAGAAAGCAACCTCAGAGTCTGAGATAATGCAAAGCATCAAACATTTTCAGATCTCAGATGCCTTAACACATTTAAAGATGTTTCCGTCTACTGACTTAGGGTTTTCTTTGTTTTTCTTTCTCTAGTTGATTTAGGTGTAGGGTGAGATTGTTTATTTGAGATTTTTCTTGTTTCTTGACGTGAGATTGAATTGCTATAAACTTCCCTCTTAGAACTGCTTTTGCTACATTCCGTAGGTTTTGGGTCGCTATGTTTTCGCTGTCATTTGTTTCTATGTATTTTTTATTTCTTCTTTGATTTCTAAAGAAAAAAAAATGGTACTGATGAACCTAGTGGCAGGGCAGGAATAAAGACATAGAGAATGGCCTTGAGGACATGGGGGGTGGGAGAGGGGGAAGCTGGGGCCAAGTGAGAGTGGCGTGGACATATATACACTACCGAGTGTAAAATAGATAGCTAGTGGGAAGCAGCCACATAGCACAGGGAGATCAGCTCAGTGCTTTGCCACGACCTAGAGGGGTGAGATAGGGAGGGTGGGAGGGAGGCTTAAGAGGGAGGGGATATGGGGATATATGTATGCATATGGCTGATTCACTTTGTTGTACAACAGAAACTAACACAGTATTGTGAAGAAATTATACTCCAATAAAGGTGTATTAAAAAAAATAAAGATGTTTATTTACCTGGCTCTGTGGTTGTTAAAGCTGACCCTGACCTGGGTCATCTGAATTTTCTTCCACATTGAGTTTCTTTGTGGGGTGTTCACTCCAAGTTCTCCCAGGTCTAGTTGTAGTCGGCAGAAAACTGAACATTCCCAGCCTCATCTTAACTAAATTAACTAGACTTACAACCTCAGTGTCAGTGAGCAATGAAAGCTTACCACCAAACATATGAAACAAAAATGAAATTAGCCAGCGGTAGGAAACTACAAACAGCTGAGGCATTCAATTGTTAGCCATATGAAGGATTAACTTCTAAATCATGTAGAGCTCCCTTGGTAGTTTAACTAGTTGGGCAGTCAAGGGTATATAAAAACACACTTTAAAGTAGAAATATATTTCTTCACCTATAAAATAGAGATTTACTGGCAGGTTGTGATATTGTTAATACTGGATTTCCTTGCCTTGGCCCATGAGCTTAATCATATTTTCTTTTGCTTTCCTTGCTTTCCGTCTTGCATTGGGTTTCAAAACAGATACCATAGAAATGACCAGGTCACAAGTCAGGTAGGACAGTGCTGTCTCAGATGGCTGCTGCAGAATTATCTAAAATGCCGTGCTTATTCCCCTGGATTTCTACTCTTGCCCCGTGCTATTGTTTCATGCACTCCAGATTTACACAGCTCATTGAATATTCAGCCAGGCTTAAAGATTTTATTTGATGGTTATTTCAATAATAATTATGGAGGCTGCCAAACTCTCTTTACCCTGTTAAAAAAGAAACAAAAAATAAACCTGCCATCATAACACAGTAAAATCACAACAGTAAGATGTTTTCATGATATCTTAAACTCAGTTTGGTGTTTCTTGAAGGATTGGTAGACCTATTCAGAACTTATAGCCAAAGAAACTCAATTAATGGTCAGTACTATCAATTATTTTTATACATTTCAACAGCATTTATTAAGAACCCACAAGCTTTTCGTAAAAGAATGTTGTCAACTTGAATTTTAATATTTCATTAAAACAAACCACCGGTTCACCTTTGTAAGTGTTTATTCAATTGGAGGCTAATTGAATAATTATGATTGATGAATTTTATGTGTTTTTCTTTTTTAAACCAAGATTAGAAGGCAGTTGGCAGAGACTTTTGTGAGCCTTTTAAATGTTTCCTATTATCCAAGTCTCTTCTCTGTATATCTATGTTTATAATTTTCTCATCCTCAAATCAATTTCAGGAAAGGCCCACAGATGGGAATGTCTTTTTTTCTTTATTTAAAGGGGCAAAAAGCAAAAAAAAAAAAAAAAAAAAAAGTGGAATCACCAAGAACACCCTAAACAAATAAAGTGCAAACACAGAGTGACAAGCACACTCAGACCCTGGATTGGTTATGGATGAGACGACAAGTATATGATGAAATTAATGACCCTCTGTCAACTTTTTAGATCTCACTTTTAAAGAGAATGGACCAAAAATCAATAGCCCCCAAACCACCAGTACTCCAGTGAACCAGTCTTTCATTTATCTTGCTGTTGGCACTCAGATAGAAATGCAGCCAAGCAGAGCACAGAGCCTTCACTGGGAGTCATCATCACAGGCAATGTTTGAGCACCCCAGTTAAGGGTCAAAGGTGTGCACCAAGGCTTCTATGAGAAGAACCCACTTCTAAATACCAATATTGGTATTCACTTTATTCAGCCGGAAGCCCATTCAGCATATGCATATCAAGTGTTTGGGCTTTTGGAAGTTACCTGTTAGACTGATGGGTTCCTAGCCACCAATAACAATGATGGCTAGGGATTTTATTCTACTCCTGTTTTTTATACCTTGATTCTTCAATTGTTATCTCTCCAGTGTTCAGATGGCAGCAAAATACAACTTAGGATCAAAGTAAAGTGGACACAAGTTTTAAGAGCGCAAGTTTGTACAGACATGTGCTTTTATATCATGATTGCATCCCGGTTCCTAAGTGATGTAGTTTTTGAAGACCTTTACCTAGAATGGGATCAGATAAAGTGTAAAGATTATATTCAGAATATTATGAGCTCAAACCCAGAAGATCAAGATAGATTCCATAATTAGGCAAAAGAAGAAAACATTGGAAATGCCAGATGAGTTGTAATTGAGCTTGTAATTTTTAATGGGAATTCTTAGAAGTAATCACTTGTTTCCAAGACTGAATTTTCTAGAAATAAAATTGGTTAGTACATCATGAGGATTTTCTTACACTGAGAAAGCCATATGAGAATGTGAAAGATAAATTAATCCCAACCAAGTGCTCAATAGCACTGTTTACAGCTGGGGACAAAGTGAAATGAAATGATGTCATTATATTAAAATGGATGTCAACACACAGAGAAAAAAATCAGTGTAAAACGAGAGAGATCACATTTTGATGATAATCTAAGACAAGCAAAGTGTTGGCCATTTATCTGACATTGTCCAAATGGAATCTAATCAATGATTGTCTTTAAGCTTTTTATTTCATTTGTATAACAAACACTTATAGAGAGCTTACTATGTGCAGCCACTATTCTGAGCATTTTACATATAATGATTCATTTAATCTTCATAACAATACTAGGAAATACATATTATTATTGTCCTAGTTGTACAGATGTGGCAACTAAGGCACAGCGAGGTTAAGTAACTTGTCCAAGGGCACACAGCTAACTACTGGCAGAGTTGGGATCAAAGCCAGGGTAGTTTGCCTCAAGAATTCAAGCTCTTAATCTTTAAACAAGGCTGCCTCAAAAAATGAAAGAACTTAAAACACCAGAGAGAACTTAAATACGGCACAAATAGATGAGAACTTAAACCAAGACGTTTGTTAGTAATGTGTTTATTTATTCTTCTAATATGATTAATTACTTTGTTGTAAGATTTACCACATACAAAGGTAAATATCAAATACACTTGACATTGGTATCTGGATCCTGACACAGTGACAGTAGGGCAGAAGAAATCTCTGAGGACCTCTTAAAATTTTAACTATTTAGTGTTTAATTTCTTACTGGAAGAAAGAAACCTTGAATATTATATTCTCAACATAGATGAAAATTTGATGATTATGACTGTGAACAGTGGTAGAGCTGCTCTTTTTCTCACTTACCTGAAATGGGATAGCTGTGAACAGAGGGAAATTATTGTAGGTAATAAATTGATATCGAAGTAGAGATACCATTTAAGGTGATACATATGACCATAAAGCCTACTAGATTTAAATGAATAGTACAGTAATCCCTTGGTTTTCTGGAGAATTTCCCCCATTATTTCTCACCTAGTACCCTTCTAATCTGCAGCTTCTAATCCAGTGAGAGTTAGAAAAAGCAGAGAGAACAAGGGTAAATAAAGTAATAATCAGTGAATGAGTGCTTTCTGATAAGCAGAATATATGAAATCTACACTGGTGAGACATCCTTATGGACAACCAGGATGAATTTTGGTTAGTGGTTTGAGATTTTCTTTTGTTTCAAATCCAAAAAAGAATACTGATGTTATGAAGACTCTTTGAAAGATGTACCTTACATTTCAGCACGTATGCCAAATGCAATACAGTTTTACACTCTAAAATTTAACAGAAAATTGCTTTCCAGTGTCTCAGTTATTTGTTTTGGATATGTTAGGAAAACCCCAAAGGTAAACTTCTAACATGCACATGTGTAAGGATACTTGCACAAACCTGATCTCGTCGGATCCGTGGGGTCACATCATTATCTTGGATGTGCCGGCTCTGGCTTCCCTTGTGCCTTGGCTCTGCAGACTGCTGTGGCTGACTTGGTGGGTCTTCTCTTGGCCCTCTCCACTCCATGGGTGTCTCTCAGCAAGTTCCATGGAAACTCCTCAGATTGTGTAGGGTCCTTCTTTGGTCAAATGTGTACAGAAACTATAATCACTTTCAGAAAAACAGGTGAATGAAGAAAACATTTCACATTACAGATTTTCAATTCTCCTAATAAAATTATACTTAATAAAATATAATTAGCATATATATGAGGTTTGACACCCTGACAGTGAGGACACAAATTGCCATTTAAGAGGAAATGGAGGCCAGCTTACTGCACTCTTCCCAACTACCTCCAACTCCAATGACCACTGAGGAGGTTAGAAAATTTAAATGTAAAACTTGATAGGCAGAAATATTTAAGGTTGTACTATCAAAGCAGATCAAGTTAAAGAAAATTTTCTGATAAGGTTAAATAATCTAAGTCAAAAGTCTAAGTATATTTGGGGGTGACCTTAGAGTTGAAAAAAGAGTCATTGTCTTCTTTTAATTTTGGTTCTGCTCATATGCTGATGGAGGCTCATCTATCTGGAAGCAGAATCTAACTGCTGTTCATTTTATCCTTTAAGTAGGGATGACACTCAGCTGCTTAAATATCTCTTAACACTTTTAGCAAAACCAGATGCCAAACCCCGTTTTGTGCACTTTTTCAGTTGAAATAACTAACTTAACCATTACAAATTAATCTTTAAAGCAAACCATCTGAGCAACAAACTATGTATGCCTAGGGAACAGATGGAGTTTTTATGTCTTCACATGAGCACCAAGCAAGATGAATGATGCCACACAGGAATCTGTGCTTAATCCTTCCATTTCCCAGTGGGATGGCTTCCTTTTTAATGCCCCATGCCTGGGAATGGGAGTCCATTTCCTTATACTTATATTGCGTTGTAAAATTACATGTGTGTGTTATTTTGTATGCTCGTAGGTGTATAAATGTGTGCTCACACTTTCCATGAAATATTTGAATTGAGCATTTGTCCAAGTGCCCCATTGGCTTAAATGATGAACATGAGCTTTCATGCCCACCAACAAGAAAACTTTCTGTCCTGTTGAACTGGGCTTTGAAAACTAGTTCCTTATATCTCACTTTCTGATTTACTAAATAAAAAGTCAGTATATATGTTTTACATATGAGCATGTTATTAAAAATTGCCTTTTGGGGGGCTGAAATGGCATAAAAAATAATTTAGACACTCGAAAAATTTGTTTTTAAGACATTTTCAAAATATTTTTCTGTTAAATTCTAGAATGTAAAACTATATTTGCATTTGGCATATGCAATTACAAATAAAGAATAACTTTACAACATCTTTATAGCAGCAAGTTTCTTTGTTGAATTTGAAAGGAAAAACATCTCAAGCCGTTTTCCAAGACTATTCTCAGTTGTCCACAAGGATGTCTTCCCGGAGTAATATGGATAAATAGAATTAACAGACCATAAAATTTCAATAGTCTTCAGTTTTTTTTCTTCAGCAAACGAAATAGGAAAATTAACTGATTTGAGTCCCATCATATGAATTTAAGAAACAGAGCATCTATTATGTGCCAGGCACTGTAGTAGATGCTAAAGATGTAATGATGTAAAATTGACACCCTCCCACTCCCTGGTCTCAAGAAACTCCTAGTCTAGAAAAACACTATTGCCTTCTTTTTCCTCTTCCACCTGCTGGCAGAAATGGGAAGAGCCCTGAGTGAAAACATCTGGCTGTCTGACATTAAGCCCATCATTCAGCACAGGTGCAATTTTCTCATCAACAGCTTTGCATTCTGGTGTAAGAATAAAATTGTATCTACATAATGCTTGAAACCTGGTACATTAAGCTGCTGTCTATTGATTGAGAGCCTGTCCAATTGAATAGGCTCCCACTGTTGTCCACCACCTCCTCCACTAGCTAGAGGATTTAGTTGTTAGTAGAACGTGTCTCTCACTGGATCTTTGGGTTCATGGCAAATCTACTCAGGCATCTAAGATTTGCTCTTTGCTCTTTAGAATGCCACCAGGGTTTGGTGATTGAGAGCCAAATGACATGCTCTGGTAGTGAATTCAGAGAGGAAAAACAAAGCTTTATAACACAGATAGAGTTAGAAGGTAACTCTGCTACAAAAGTACCAGTTCACAATTTTTGTGAGCACACATGATGTAAAGGCCTGGCGTGATACCAGCTAACCAGGCTTCCCACTGCCCCCGTTAGTCTGTAAACCCTTTGGAACTAGTTGGTCTTTGACTTCCCATAGGATGCCTTAAATCTTGCCTTCCTTTAGGAGTTAAAGAGTGCCCTATCAGCTGTATGTTTTTAGCTACTGTTAAATTTGTACCCACTGACAGCTGTGATTAATTTATATACTCACTTCCAAAAACCTATCTTTTTAAAAATGGAGAGCAATATTTTGTTGTTGTTCTGCTGTTGTCTTTTTAGATATGTGTGAGTTTATTCAGAATTGCTGGAAAAAGCACTGCAGTGGGAACCCAGAAGCCTGGGTTTTTGCTGATATTTACCGACTCATGACCTTGGCCAGATCTCTGAAAACCTAAAGCTCAGTTTTCCCACTTGTAAAATAAAAATTCTGGATAAATAAGCAGAGCCTCAGATTTTGCAGTCTTAAAATTCTGGGATTCTCCAAAACTTAGTCATGGGTATCACCTTCCTCTGGGCAACAACCTTAAGCTTTGTGTTTGTTGAACTCTTTTTCATGTAGAAATATCTTTCTAAAAACATCTATTTGAACATCCATCCACATCATTGTTTCTGTCCCAGGTGATGAGTCAGATGAGGCCACAGTTTGAATCATTTTAAAGTGGCTCATTTTACAGTTTTTCAATTAATTTCCTTAGAAATAAGAAAAGAAGGGAGGTGGAGTGGGGACCAGTAGAAGTTCCAAATCTAGCAGAACGAAACAGTTGTGTTGTGTCCAGTATCAATATGCCAGGTCCTCGTGAGAATGTCCTTTTGGTGCAACTGCTTGTCTATTTCAGAAAGAGCTTTACTTTTCTCCAGGAGCCGGCTTCTAAGGCTGAAGGTTTACTGGCTGAGAGAGAATAAGAAGGCAAGAAAGGCAACCCAATAAAAGACAGGGATTATTTTTTAAAAGGCTCTGGCCAACTGGTAACTGAACTTGGAACATGATTTTTCATATATCTTAGACTTACCTGTAGGTTATCTGATTCCCCTCCATGGATGTTTTGACCCTCTTCTAATTTCATCCTGTGTTGCATTAAGCTTTGCTACCTTGCTAATTTCTTCCATTTCCTCTTTAAGCTATTGACCAAACCTGGATCTGTGGAATCTGTAATGGACTGGCCTTGGGGGAGGGGAATCCACTAATATTTATTCAATTTCTCCTAGTGCCACTGAATCCACTGTGAGTGAGATTTCCTCTAACCCTTTGGGAGGGCAGATGTCAAGTCTTACCATGTAAAATAATAAATGTGTTTCAGATAACACATCGTTATGCCTTTTTCCCTAGAATAATTGGAACCTTCATACAAATAGAATTAGTCTCCTTGTAATTTGTTTAATCACCTCTGTTATGAACGACTTGTAAACATGTCCAGGCTGCCTAATCTTTCTGATTCTTCGTTTGTAAAATGAGGGTGTTGAACTCCACAATCTCCAAGGTCTTTTCCAACTCCGAAATTCTATGACCCGATACTTCTATTGTTTAGACAAAAAATAGGTCTGCTCTGAAGTGTTCTGTGTTAGGCAGCAGTCCAAATGGACTTTTTAAGAATTCACATAAGAAAAAATAACATTCTCACACAGCACTCTATAGGGTGAAGAGAGGCCCATTCACTATTTGTTTGCTCTCTGTGGGAAAGCTATTCATTTTTTTCCTCTTTGAACAATATAAGGAAGCAACTTATCTTTTACAATTTTTGGATTCAGTTCATGGAGGGTGTCCGTATTGTCTAGTGTCCCCAAAGAGGACATGGGAGTCAGAGAGCCCATGATTTGTTCCCAGCTTTTCTGCTCCTTATGTGACCTTTGGAAACCACGGAACAACTCTTCAGACTCAGCTTATCTGCCTGAGAAATTGGGCTCCTTCATCTTCACCAGAGAGAAAACCTATTCTTAAAGTTTTTGGAAAAGGACTACAGCAGCCTAAAGGGTTAAAATGATCATCTTTAGTCTTTCAGAGCATTTATGGATTCCAATCTCAGATGTTTCTTTACTGCCCAGCACCAGAAGCTTTTGCACAGAGAGTATAGGATGGAGCATCCCTGAAACTGTGAGAATTCAACCAAAATGGGTGGCCTGAACTGGAGGTGACTCTAAGTATACCCAAGAACAAGTTTGCTATGTAAAGTATTAATGTATAAATTTGTAAGATAAGGGAAAGCAGAATTTATCTGGGAAGTGGGGGGCAGGGGGATGGCAGGGGAAGGCCAAGCCTGAAGAGTTCGTTAGACTCATCCACTTCTACATAAACAGTTATCATCTTCATTAAAATGAATCTCAGCTATTGATTAGGCTGAGCAAATTCTTCTATGTTACTGAAGATATTTTCAGCAAGAACAGAAAAAAAAGAGCCTTCCTATATGATACAGTCACTTTTTCTGGTAAAAGTACTTAGTAAAGTATAAACTAGTATGACAAACTTAAAATGATTTTACTGGTTTCTCCAAATTATAATGAACCAGTGAAGTTTTACTAGTGTCAGAAACTGGAAACAGCCAGGTGTTCCTAAAATCTCATGTACTGAGTGGAAAAATAATATTGCCTGTAGTTTCACAGTGACACTGCTTGGTTCAGAAGTTTTCAGGTTGTCAGTTTCAAATCATCCCTAAAACTTTGCTCCACAAAGTACCAGGTCAGGAGAATAATTAAGGTTTGAGTAGGAATCACTGAATTATGATTTATGATCTAACTATAACATCGAATCAACTCCTATGAATAAGAGTCCAGTTTGGTTGACATCACTTCAGGAAACATGAAATGAGCACTCAGATTTTCCAAGCAAATGTGAGATGCTCAAGCAACCTTCCCAATACAGACAGAAATAGCCATTTTGGATATGTGCTCCTTTGGCTTTTGTGTAAGGGAATCAAGTCATCATTCAGACATATTTAAATGCGTCACTTGAGCTGCCTTTTTGCGAGGGGAAGAAGTGTCAGAGTCGCTCCATGATTCATCATATTAAACTTCATTTGGTGGAAACATTACAAGGGAATAGGTTCTTAGTCTCCTAGGAGGTGCTTTGCTCTACATTACTTCCCAATAAGCTCGGCTCACCACTGCCCCTTTATTTTTCTATAGCCTGTACCCTTAGCACACTGTGTGGCTCCATTTGGACCAGAGGCCCACATCCTGTGAAAAATTCAGATGGCTATAGAAGTAATCAAAAATACCAATAAAGTGTCACCGGTCCTCACTGGTGATGTGGGATGGCGGGTGAGTGAGATATAAAAATGAATCATGAGGCGAGACATGATTGCTGCTCAGGCAACCATTTCCGAGTGTGAGTGCACCCAGGTTGCATAAATGGTTTGGAATATTCTCCGTGAGGCCAAAAGGCTTGCGGATAACGGCATCAACTCATCAGGCTCCGAGGTCCTCAGGGACCCTGGAGGCAGAAGAGTTGTTGCCCAAGTGGTTGAGCCGAAACCATTTCTATCCAGGCCATGTTGGGTAAGTGGCATATGCTGACAGGAACTGCTTGGAGTAAAGTTGGTTTTAAAAAATAAGCACCACAGCCCTATACATTTAATACAGGAAGCTGTCTGAGGTGTAAAGAATGGTTAAGTAAATGAGTGGGATACCATTAATCTTGGTTTGTTTCAGCACTACATCTTCAGCAGTTGAAGGGGGTGGGGGCGTGGATGGAGAAAAAGACTTGCTCCTAGCTCATAACCTGAGTGTTAAAACTGATGTCCTTCCCATTAGGGCCTGTAAACTCATTAGCACATGGCAATTTATCCTCTTTTATTTCTTCTCAATTATCCTATCATCCATTGTATCTGGGTCTGATTACCCTTTCTCAGAGTCAAACATTATCTTGTAAATCATCTGCTTTAAGTCCAAGCCTGCCATTGCACTGCCCAGGATTTGCTTAGGCAGGTAATAAATCAATTAGTATTAAACTTGTGGTGTCATCTATTTTCTTTCCTCGTGCTTGGAAAAAGGAACACCTGAAAACCTAGCTTAGGTTACATCACATTTCTGTGCATGCTTGTGAACAATGCAGAGACATTCGCTCTCATTCAAGGGGGAGGAAAGACAAGGGAAAACAAAACAAGGATTCCAAATCCTCAGTGTGTGCCTGGAAGGCTGATGGCCTCACAGGTATGTGGCCCTCGTATTTCAGAGGTGACACTTTTAGTAATAATTGGGAACATCTATTATTCAAACGTGGACATCAGAGATTCTGTTTAAGGGGATAGTCTCATTTTTATGTCTGAAACACAATTATGGAGCCAAAGGAAAGACTGTGGTTCATTTTTTCTCATATTATGCTTTTATGTATCTCCTGTTTCTCTGCACACATACAAATTGGTCTGATATAACCAGACAAGAGGAGCTGAGTATTTTTAGGTCATTGTCCTTTTCTCTCACTTATATTCCAAAGGACATCTTTCTTTATGTACTGTACTGATTTATTTCATCATTTTATCTCATGCTCTGGATCTAGTTTTCAATCTTTTGGCTGAGATTCTGTACTGAGAGCCCCACAAAACCATTGTAGTTCAAAAGTAAGCCCTGTGAGTTTCTAAATTAAGGAAAAAAATCCTCTTGGGGATTTGAATGACCAGTAGCCTCTCCGGAGTGATACCCCATGTATGGGCTATAAATTAGTGAAGATCACTGCTCTTCTGGTCAGGGAAGAGGTGCCTGGAAGGGACCGTCAGACATGTGGCAGAGCCGCATCAGGGGAGCTGCTTCCAGCCGTGGAGAACAGCAGTAGAGGCGTGAACAGGGCTGGAGCACAATGTGATTGGAGGGACTGGAGAGTAATTAATAATGTTTGGTTCTGGGTCTGGCTGCTTGGACAGCAGACAGCCCAGCTTCCTGGATGTACTTTTGTCTCAGACATCCTGCTGGTGATCTGCCCCACATGAAGTCCTCCTGCCTGCTTCCTGTGTGTCTTCTGGTTTCAGTCCTTAGCTTTCCACACGGCAAAAGTACACCCACAGAGAATGTCCATGGACTCTTCTTTCTATGGGCTGAAGGAAGAATTCCAATTTAGTCTCCTACTGTGTTTATTACCAACATTGGTTATGTTTTCAGTCCATAGTGTTATGGTGGGCACAGGGTCCAAGAGAACCATGTAGCCATGAGGGTCCAACCTTACATAGTGGTTGATAAAAACTCAGAAATGTGTGAAGCCCTTCCCCCAGAGCAGAGAATTTGAATCGTGGAGTGGGGCTTGTTAAAACGCAGACTCCAATTCTGGAGATCTGCTGTGGTGGACCTGAAATTTTGCATTTCTAACAAGCTCCCAAGTAGTGTGGATGCTGAAAGTCCGTGGCACTTTATATTTTCTTTCCCGGGACAGGAGTAACTTTTCGCCCTATTACAGCCATTTACAAATGTATCCTCTGTGCCCTGCTAGGTACCAAGCTCCTTGAAAACAGGCCGTGACTGCCTTGGTGAATATATAATGATTAATTGCCTTGGTCTGGCAACTAGGAGGCCGGGGATCAAAACCCACTTCTTCAGCAAACGAGTTTTGTGACATTGATCTCTTCCCCTGAAATCCCCTGGACCTCTATTTTGTGCAATGAGGAAATTTGGACTCGATTTGGCGTATTGTTTAAAAGCAAGAGCAGGAATGAGGTGAGAAATATGAATGAAGGAAAGAGTCATGTAGGGATTATGGAGGATCTGAGAATGGTTGTGATGTCTGAAGTGTGCTCCCTCCCCTGTCTGTCTCCTAGGGTGTGGATCTCATGTTGCCATGTTACAAATTTTCAAGAAGCTGGGAATCTGATTTTTATTCATGTAAAATCCTTTCACTGTTAAACATTGACAAGTAAAATCATTTTTTTTAAAGGAGAAGAAAAACCCTGGGAATGACATAAAACACTTCTGTAGGCCAAAGACTGCCCACAGGCCACCAGTTTGTAGCCCCTGGCCTGGACCAGACTCAAATGCTCTCTTCTAGTGAACACATAGAATTATGTTCACAAACATTAGTCAAGTGAAGCCAATGGGAGCAACATTCATGATGGACAAACCAAACCAGCTAAAATGGTGGAGTGGACGTGGCTGGTGTCTCAGCGCTTTGGGCTTTTCTGAGTTTCATACTCAAGATGGATGGAAGGGCGGTACACCAAGCACCATCAGGGTACGTGAGCTCTCCCGAGGGTATTTGCCTCACCCATGACTTGCTGTTGGCTTTGTTTGTGTGTTTACTGTTCTGGGAGTTGCCAGACATGGTTCTGGTTTTTGAGGTGATGGCATTCACCTGTGGGATGCTCAGGAACCATAAGAGTCCTTCTCATAGAGATACTCGTGGCTTTAGGAGAGTTCAGGGTCAGTGACAGCTCATGAGTCACAGAGAAGTAATTTTACCTTTAACTCCTTCTAAGATCCCTTTAATAGGAACCACTGGTTTAGTTGTCCAAGTTTTCCTAATGACCCAAGATCCATTACCAGCCCTGATTAGAGACCATCACACTTTTCCCTGGAAGTGGCTCATTATAAATGAGGGGATACATATTATGATACCAAGGATCTGAACATCCCTAAACTGAGGGCAGGGGAAGTGGTGCTCATCTTCATATAACTTTATTTGGTTGCAGAAGGGAATTCAAGGTCACAGGAAGAGTATTGTAAGAGCCGTCCGTCTCTTTGATAATTGTCGACAATACTAGTCATTATTTTCTGACTTGAGTTCTCTGGAACTAACCTTATAATGACACTTAGCCCATTTAAAATGCTTTTTTTCCCACTCCTCTTCAGTTGTGTAATTGTTCCATTCACATTATGGAGATGTGTCATGTCCTGAGTTTTGTATCCTGGAAAACATGCAGTAAGTCAGACTTGTTCAGACATGATGACACCACATAGACACGGCTGATTGTAAGAGGAGACAAATGATTTAGGCTTAGATGTGAGAGAAAAACCGGGGTTACTGGCAAGCATTAAATATTTATAAAGCAGCCAATCTGTGGTACTCATCGGGGAGTGTTTCTGCATGAGGCACGTCAGGCTTTATAATTAGTTATGGGACTTACTGTTATTTGAGTTTTTGCCATGCTATTTTCTGCCTATGAAGGACCATTATTTTAAATATGTAATAAGAAGAAAGAAATATTGTTTAGAAAAGTGGTAGCTTTTTCCTTTTTGAACTTTTGAATAATAATTTCTATTAACACTCAGTCTAGTAGTGACTTTGAATTTTTTTATCATCACATTTTCAGGGGTCATGTTACAGTCAAATAAAGATTGGGAACTTCAGTGTAAGATAAAATAATTCCAAATTCAGGTATCTTTGTAACATCTCTCTTAAAACTTCTTTCTGCATTAGGGATAACAAAAGCAAAAATAAACACATGAACAAAACAGAACAAGGCTCCTGTTTTCTTCTGGCAAATCATTGTATTTTGGTTATCAACAGAAATGGCCTTGCCAATGCTTACGGCATTTGTAAACATAATTTAAAAAAGGCTTCCTTTTCTGAAAGAAAGTTGCTACATTATAACCATAAGTTGCTATAAACTCTTGAGGGAGAGAGGGAAAAAAAAACCAAACCCTCAAACCTTAATAAAAGTTCCCAGCAAAACCATTAGGGATTTCAATTATGAAGCTGTTCTCAAGACTCTTGTAAAGGTTATTTGTTGAAGAATTTCTCTTACAGTGTATGACAAATTACTCACTTGGCACCATAAATGATGCACAAGCCCTTTAATTAGAATATAGCACTCCATATCCTTAAGACCTTCTCACATTTCTTAGTTAATATTCTTCTTCATATGCCTTTCCAAGGAGATGTGGACTTGTTTGCAGGGTCAAAATGGATGATGGAGTGGGGTGGACAGGGACCTTGCACTGGGTTGGGAACATCCAGAAGCCACACAAAGAAAGGAAAGCTCTGACCCCAACAAGTTTTGATTGCAAAGGCAACTCTGATAACAGAGTTTTTTATTATCCTTTGCTTTTAGCCTTATTTACCATCAGGCTCTCTTGCCACAAGCATGCTTTTTAGTTCTGACAGCCCTGAATTATGGCCATTGTGGGATCCTATCTCATTAACTGAAATGGGAGAATAAAACATCAAACAATCATAAAAATAATTTGGCACTGTGAAACCACTTAGGAGCAGCTGTCAAACAGGTTGGAAGATAAACTTCTAAATAAAAAGAATAGAGAGAGCTGCAGTGTCCTGCCATATGCTTCCTCGGCATTATAGACTCCTTAATAATATGAAGTGCCTGTGTTTATGCAGAATAGTCCAGACGCTCCATATATGATATTGATTATGCCTTAACCCCAATTTAGTAAAGACCTACTCCTCCTTTTCCTAATCAGATATTGCAGAAGCAGTTTTCTGAAAGAAAAAAAAATGTCCCTAATGCCAAGTCATATTTTATCTGCAAAGGCTGTGGCGGGAGATAGGGCTTTGTCTTGCCTGTCACTGTGGCTTGGAGCCCAGTTTTAGGACAGCAAGGCCCCTCTGCGGCTCTTCTCCAGCAGTTTCCATCCAGCGATTCAAAAACATACATCTTTATCAAGCTGTTGTTGTCAGACAACATTAGATAATTAATAGGCCATTTGTCAGCCTGCACAAAACATGTTAAAATCCCAAACACAATCAGGATAAATATAGTTGCTTGCTCTCTGAAGGCTTTTTGTTCTGTCATGCAGCCATTGCAGGCAGATATTTGCTATTAAACAAGACTCATTATTAATCACATCTAATGTTAATTAATTAACCACCTCTGTGTATTGAGGGCTCTCGGTGACTTTCAATTGTTTTAAGAAGCTAATTGGTAACTTAGCAGTTTACACCTAAGTTACTATTTTTCACTCCATTCATGTCAGGATTTTACTCAGTGAAATATGTTTGTTTGCATTTGAGAAGTTTCCCATAAAAAGCTAGCATTTAAGAGCCTGTGTATAACTATGTAAGAAATGATGAGGGCAATGAAATCCATAGAAAAGTATGTACCTACCTTTGCTTTTTCTTCGACTAACTTATTAAAAATAATATGATTTTTATATTGTTTTTCACATCTTATAGAAAAATGGAAATATTCAAATTGAATTTTCAGTAGATAATGAAAGTAAGGATGATAACCAGGCTTAACAGGCAAATGAGGTATCTTGGTATTCATTCATTCATTCAACACACATATAATAAGTGTGTATAGTCAGTCCTACATCCTGTGGGGAACCTGGCCCCTATGAAGCCAACACAGAACCAAATTTTAGTTGTTTCAAACTGTGAACTTCTAGAAAGCAGGGACTTAACCTCTGTAATACACATCCCCTCTGCCTAGCACTGTTTTCCCCTACATGGTAGGTGCTCGATTTGTATTCCTTCAACTGAATCAACTAAATTCAAATTCAATGTAAATGTTTTCGAAATTCTGATCCACTCATGAAGATAAGTGATGTGATTAAAGAGAAATAATAATAACAGCAACACTGATCCATCATATGTGCATGTTGCACATTTCACTTTAACAAGGGCTTTTCCATACACTAGTTTTTGAAGTTGTTGTACCATTGCTGTTTTACAAATGAGGAACTGGTCTGCGTTTCTGAAGCAGACGCACACTTTCCCTCTAGCACCTGGCCTTTGAGGGAGGCAGCTTGGCTCTGGCAGCCTACCAGGCTGTGTGGTCGGACATGCGCGTGAGTTGTGGTGACATGGCTTACCAAAGCCTCTGATCAGATTCCTGTTGGAAGCTTTGATCCGTTCAAAGATTTTATTGCTGATAACTCTTCTTTGGGAACATCCACCCTGAGGAATCACGTGTATAAAGAAGCACTACTAGACACTTTAGTCCTCTGAGAGGAGAAATGATTTGAAAATTTCGTCACATAAACAGGGAAGCAGATGTAAAGGAAAAAAGTAGTTCTTCATCTCTGTGCTTCAGAATTTTCTGTTAATGATGGTGCTTTATGCCCCACCATAAAGGAAGCTGTGTTTATTTTAAATATGCCTATGAGGCTTTTTTTTTTTTTTACATTAAAACATTTTCAATGTCTTCTATAACTTACTTGTGTGTATCTCACTACTGAAGTATTCTGTGCCAACTATATTTAACACAGAAATAAAAATCACAATAATAATCAATGATACCACACAAAAAAGACATATGCATAAAGTGTAGCATACAAAATATAATTGTCTGTAACATTGTTCACCAAGTCCTAGAATATTTTCCTTCACTATCAGGAACCTTGCAGAAATAGGCATGAGAAAGAAAAGGGAAATTTGCCATAGTTGATGAAATGGATGGTGGAGTACCTGGAGGTATAGACAGTGTTAAACAAACAAACAAATAAACATGTAACTAACAAATCAAAGACCCAACAGTCAAATCAAGGTTTTCTACCTGCTTTCCTTTCTCTCTATAACCACTGGAAGGCTTTTCACAGATGGTTAGTATTTTTATAGTGAGTATCCTTATTTATTTTTACAAGCAGAGTTCCTTATACGTGGAGCCCAGACATACATATTTTTAGTACATTTTATGTTGAAAATAAGATGCTATACATTTGTGAATGCTACATTTTGCATTTTCATTTTTTAAAAAAACATCTCAACTCTAAGGTCCAAGTGAGAGAGACAGAAAGAAGGGAATCATTTTCTGTCCAAATGCATAGGACATGAAAAGCGCATGCACACATGCACTGAAAAACTTCAGAGCTTAAATTGTTTTATCCCTGTTGAAGTGCTGTTGTTGAATTATATGTAAGGTGGGGAAAAATGACCAGATTGAAAAATGTCCCTTTAGCTAACAAAGATCTAGACTGGAATTTAACTTAAACCAGTCTGATATTTCAGAGGCTTTTATTGCTGGAAATAATCTTGAATGGAAAACAGTTGCGCTAGGTGGAAATATTTTATATCACAGGTTGCCATACTCTAGATGACAATTCTGTGACTTTTGCATTCAGTTCCCATTATGAGCTTGTGAAAGATCCTTTTCTTCTCACACAGACTCATGGCTTAATTTGTGATCACACCTCCTGACACAGAGCTTTTGTGAAAGTCCCAGCTTTCACTCCTTTAACGTAAACTCAGTAGTACGTGTGTGTAAGGAAGTGGGGAGATTGGCCACGTTGATCAAAGCCATTATCAGGATCAGTGTGTTTTCCATGCTCTCTCTGAAGTAAAAAATGAAGGGACCTTCAGAAGAACACAGCGTGACTTCAGCTGTCTTCTCTGACCCCCTTTTTTGTCATCATTTTTTTTTTTTTTTCTGTTTTGTCCTGAAGATGTAAGCTGCCATTGTCTAGAGGGGGGAGGAAAAGGTTTTTCCTAGGGATGTTAATTTCAAGGCTGAGTAGTTTCCAGTCACCAGGCCTTGCTGGAAGTATCCTTCAAGATTTGCCTGGAGGCAGCTGGGGCCCATTTGTCTCACCTGCAAGGAACATGGTCTTAGGAAAATGGCAAGAACTTCTGGAAGGTTTTTTAATTAACATCTTTGTGTTTTGGCTTTAGACTGCTTATTTGTTAAATCTTGTGGTGATTTTCTTCCCGGTGGTATGTGTTTAAAGCATTAAATTGTGAACTTCCCATACAGTCTTCAAAGGTTTTTGCTCAAGTGGTCAAATAGGTTTATGTTAGTGTTTTGAGCATGACACATAATTTAGAAATAATATTTGTTTCGGCATAGCTTAATAACCATAAAATCAAGATACAAACCAGAAAAAAAATTTAAGACCGTAATGCTATGTTAGAGGGAAATACTCTTTATTCCCTAGACACAGCAAGAAGCTGCTCTTGTCCAAATTATGAGTTGTGCAACCCTGCTTCAGTCATAAAAGAAAGCAAAATTGTTGAAATGTTATTGAAACATAACTTTTCTCCCTAGAGTAAGTTCTTTGTTGTAGGGAGAATAAAGAAAAATAAAGCAGCCATGATCTTTCTGCAGTATTCTTATAGAGGAATAAGAAAATTGGAGAGAAGAGGCTACTTAAGTTCATACCTGCTTTTCAAACTCCTTGGCCTCCAGTTTATCAGACACCATTAAGGAAAATAAGGATTTTGGTCAATCACAGCTGGTGGCATGGTTTTATTTCCTTTTTCCTGGTAGTATCTCATCCTATATTTGTTTACATACTGCCTCAGATACACATGCATGTTATTGGATAATGAGATATTCAACATGGCTTAAAATCCCCCCTCCCCTCCAAAATTATTAAGCTATTTCAAAACAAGAAATAATGCTGAGCGAAAAATTTGTATTAGCTTGATTGATTATCTTATTTTAATCCATATTAAAGCTTTAAGTCTCTAGGCGTGGCTCTTTACTTCTAACACCTCATAAATTATAGCTATAATGAAGCAGTCATTTATCCTGAGCTGGTGATAAATGGCTTGCCCTAGGAGGAACTAAAGAATAGGCAAGTAGATCATTTTCATATTTGGTGAAAACAATATTAAGTACCCAGACCTCAGTGATTGCCCTAATAAATGAATAATCTGAGGTGAGGGGCTTGGCAGTCAGTGTAAAAAATAACCTGAGCTTTCTCTGTCATTTGTCAGGCTTTGCTATGACAGCATGCATTATGGGTAAGTGAGCAATCAGCAAGAACTATGTTATGGCTGGGATGTTTTTGAGAAATTTATCATATGCATTGCTTGGTACCTGAAGACCTTAAGGCTTAATGGCTATTGTGCATGACTGCAAGGGAGCACAGTTCCTATTTACCATGGTATGCTTCATTTGTGCTCCATCTCTCATCTTAAAGAAAGAAAAGACCTTTCCCAAATGAGCTTCCTTTGGCTTTGTTTTTAAAACTTTAAAGGCTTTGTGGATGATGTTCTGTTTCTCTGTTGACAGGCATTATTCCTGGTAGATTGGCTTAAGGAGATTTTGGAGATCTGAACTCAAATAAAACTTCAGGGTCAGAAATTTATCAGTGTATGGGGATGTCAGAAGTCTGGATTCCAGTGTACCTGGAGCCAAATGTATTATGGAAAGTGGCATTACCTCCTGATAATACTATTAAATACTTAATGGTATTTAGGAGTTAAGTGAGTTTTCTACCCTCCCCCAGCCCACCAAACAGTGAATCTGTTTGACCTATTACTGAATTGGAAATAACCAAGAGTAGTTGAGATGTGAATGCCTTAATGACAATATCTAACTCACTATGGTTTGCTGCCATAGGTAGTAAAAAATGGAACCAGTATCAGAACTTCTCTTCCTAGGCCAGAGATCTCTCATCCACAACCTTGTCTCATTCCTGTGAATCCTATTCTGAAATATATGATCAAAGAGAATGTGGCTTTACCAGTGACCTTTGCTGCCATAATATCCAGAATTTACAGGTGATTTTGAAGTTAGATACACATCAAATTCCAATTCTGGTGTTACCCCTAGTTCACGAATTCCTCTGACATCATTTCCCTCCTGTGTAAAATGGTGAAAAATACAACCTTCTCTCATTCCTGTGAATCCTATTCTGAAATATATGATCAAAGAGAATGTGGCTTTACCAGTGACCTTTGCTGCCATAATATCCAGAATTTACAGGTGATTTTGAAGTTAGATACACATCAAATTCCAATTCTGGTGTTACCCCTAGTTCACTAATTCCTCTGACATCATTTCTCTCCTGTGTAAAATGGTGAAAAATACTATCTTGAAGGGTTGTTGTGTGGAGTAAATGAGGTAATGTAGAGATGATACTTAGTATGTGATAAATGACCTATAAATATTCAGTTAGTTCCAAGTCATCTTAACCCTGATCAGGCACCTGAGCATTTTCAATATTCAAAATGTAGATGGAGTTTTAAAAGGTACTGTATCAAGGCCAGTTGCTCACTATATTTGAGCAAGATGCTAGTGAGACAAATTCAATTAAGTAAAAACATTTGTTGAGTATCTACTGTGAGTCAGGTTCCAGTGATGACCTAAATATCACCTCCCCATTGGTTACCAAGACCATTGTAATAACCTCTGGTTCCTCTCCTCTCCTAGCTCTCATCCAAGAACTTTCCAGTTATCTTTCCAAAATACAGATCTGATCATGTCATGACTCCTAGTTGCCAAACCATATAACATCACAGACAAGGGTTTCCATATTATGCCTCAGACCTACTGTTTTAGCTTCACATCTTGCATCCTTTTTTAATGCTTATACTCCATCTACATGCAACTATTCACCGGTCCTTTAATATGTAAGTCACATGCATGCTTTTCTCTGCCTAGAATGTACTTTTTCTCACTCAGATGTCTGGACATGGCAAAATCTTCACGGAAGAGGTATTATTTAAAATTGTAGCTCTGGTGTGTAGCTTTCCCCAGCTTTCCAGATTGAGGTGGTCTCTTCCTCTTAGTTTTTCCCTGAGTACTTCGTGAGCACTTACTCATCGTTTTGTACGGTAACCATCTGTTTGTGTGGTCTGTTTCCAAGTGTGAGTTCCCTGAGGACAGGAACAATGTCTGTTTCACTGTTTTACTTCCAGGAATTAACATGGTGCCGGGGATGTAGTAGTTGCCCTGTAAATGTAGTTACAGAATCAGTGAGAAAGATGTTCTGGTTTTCTTTGACTACCTCAAACTGGACTACCACACATTCTGTGTTGTAATCTTTTTTTAACATTTAAATTAAAAATTGATTAACTAATTAATTAATAGGGTTTCTTTTTTTCATTGAAGTTTAGTTGATTTACAATACTGTGTAATTCTTCTTTGCTGTGATCTTAGCCTATTCCCTTCTTTAATCAAATAAAAGTCATGATATGCCTGATTTGGCTGACCATCTTCTAGAAACTGAATGAGAGGGTGAGTTTTACAGGAAGGCAGCATGGGGGAGGGTGGAGGTGGACCAGGAGAACTTTCAAGCGTGTATGGCAGAGGGCAACGAGAATACTTAATTCTTCCCCGCCGGGAATTGGTAGGCATGTCTGTGTAGGGCTCTGGACTGTCACAGGTCAAGGAACTGGGTGGTTGAAGGCAATTTCATCTGAATTTTAGAGGATGAGGAGGCTTCCAACCAAATTCTAGGTTCTAGGTAAAATGAGGGAGTTGGATTCTAATCTTTTAAAGTATGGTGGCCCTTTTTCATAACATGAAAAATTTATAGACCTTTGAGTGTTTATCGATTGACAAAATCATGCTGAAAAACATCTGGGGAATTTAAGAATACATTTAATTAATTTAGTACTAGTGGACCACAACAGCATGGACAGAGCACACTTTGTCATGTGCCATCCCGATGGGCATGTGGACAGTAGTGTGTAGTACCTGTGAGCATGCACGTTTGAGTCAGCCAGACTTGGGTTCAAATCCTGGTTCTGACACCAGGTGTTTGATCATGGGCAACTCTCTCAGCCTTAATTTCCTCATCTGCAAAACAGAGATGGTGATGTTGACCTCACAGTGTATGGTAGTGTAGGGTTTAAGATAATGAACACAAAGGTAAAGCACAGCACCCAGAACCAATGCCCACTTAGTAAATTATCAAGAATGGGGAGGGTAGTTTAGCAAGTGTTGTGCTATGAACTCAGAGCAAGGTGGCTGATAGGGAGGATCTGCATTATTTGTGGAGCATGTGTGTCTTTCAGGAAGTTTGCGGGGGTGGTGTATTGGAGTCTGTGAGGGGGAAGATGGGCTGTGATGTGAAGCCGCTGGTAAAGGTTTATGGGGTCTCTTCCTTGATGTGGGAACTGAGAGTCCCCACAGGATTTGAGAGTGAGGGTGACATGATCAAAATGATGCTTCAGGAAGTGTTAAAAGGATGTGAAAGTAGACTGGGTAAGAGAGTCTAGGGCAAAAGGGAGAAGTTAGATGTGTTTCCAAAGTCATAATCTATCAGCACAGGAAAGTGTCCTGAGTGCAGACATGGGAATCCTGTAAGAGGGTGAGTTTGGGAATGAAAACTTGGAGATTATAAGACATTTCTCTGCTTTTTTTTCTTTATTCACTTCTTCCAGTGTTATATTTGTGTACATGTATTAGCTCTTCAACTTTATTTATTGTACATGTTTTTGGCGGGACATGGGGACATAGTTAGATTCATAAAACAAGTTAAACTTGTAAAATCTATCCTCACACAACGTATGATCAGTCATTTATGGAGAGTAAAACAGATCTGGGTATGAATTCTGCCTTGGCCACTTACTGGCCGTGTGCATTTATACACTGCATGGTATTTAGTTTTGCTGAGGATTTAATGAGACAATTATAAAGAAAACATCATTAGTTGCAGTACAGATTATCTGCTGTAACATCAAATGCAGTGGTATAGCTAAAAAGATCATTTCCCTACCAGGGATCAGTCTTTTTTTTTCTGATTACCTTCTTAGTTTTATTTTTATTTATATTTTCTGTTTCATACATGTATGCCCCCTTTACCCATTTCTCCTACCCCTCACTCCCCCAACATCTGGACACCACCAGTCTGTTCTCTGTACCTATGAGCTTGTTTTGTTGTTGTTGTTGGGTTTTTGTTTTGTTTTCTTTTGTTTCAAGATTCCACACGTAAGAGAGATCTCTGTCTTTGTGAATGGAAAGGGCTCACTGACTACAAGAGTGGGGGAGAGCTGAGCTAAATATATAGTACTGAGAATCCTCTTCTGTCTTCAGAGACAACTGAGTTTTGCTGAGCAGCTAGATTCTCTCACTCCACCCGCAGGGAAGAATCGCTGGTAGAGAAGCCCAGATGGAGGCCTGCTGGGTCTCTGGGTAAGCAGGGCAAGCAGCAGACCCAGCCTTGTAGGTGGGGAAACAGTGGTCAGGGGAAAAGTTCATGGTCTTCCTGAAGAGCACAGACAGGAGATAAGCCCAGTCAAACAGGAGAATGAAGAAGATGAAAGTTATTTGGTTGGATGGGATGGAGGCTATTGGCAAAGGCTATTGGAATCATGGGAACGGAAGTCAGGTTTAGCCTTAACTAAATATTTGAGGGCACACAAAGGAAGTGGGTTTTTTTGTTTGTTTCTTTACTTCCCCGGGTCTTAACAGTGTGCTGAGCAGCTAAGGTGGGCAAAGATATTACAATATAAACAGGATTACTTGAGGTAAATCTATTGCTTAGATTACAGTATTAATTTTGAGGGGAGATTGGGGCTGCACTTCTTCTCCTTTCCCTTTCTGTCAGATAAAGTCGTGCAGTGCCTTGCACAGAATAGGTCTTCCCTTGTTGGACCACAGAGGAGTGTAAGAATGGGCCTAATGTGGGCAGCATGAATGGAGCCTTCAATGCTGGCCGTTTCAAAGAGAGTCAAGGTGCTTGCTCACAGGGAAGAGACTCAGATGGAATTTCCTTCCATTTGCAATTTATTCCTTTCTATGTGACACCAAGAAACTTACAAGCAGATGGGGAGGAGAGAAATCCCAGCTCTGGTACATACTTTCAAATATTGTGGCTAGAAAATTAATCTTTACAAACTTACTGTGAATAGTTGTTTTTAACACTGTGGGGGAATGTGTCCTCTTTCAAGAGGTTCACTCATTTAAATTCAGCAGGCAGTTCCTGACTACCTATTGAATACAAGGCACTGGACTAGGTCTTGTGGGAGTGTTGTAAATAATACAGACCTGGGCCTCCCTGGTGGCACAGTGGTTGAGAGTCCGCCTGCCGATGCAGGGGACGCGGGTTCGTGCCCCGGTCCGGGAGGATACCGCGTGCCGCGGAGCGGCTGGGCCCGTGAGCCGTGGCCGCTGGGCCTGCGCGTCCGGGGCCTGTGCTCCGCAACGGGAGAGGCCACGACAGTGAGAGGCCCACATACCGCAAAAAAAAAAAAAAAAGAATACAGACCTGCATTCAAATAGCTGCCATATGAAGAAATCTACTAGGGCCATAAAGACACAAGGCCATTTGACCAATTTTATGCTCAGGGTCAAAAACTGCAAATGGAAAAAACTGGAGACCTCAATGATGATGGGTTTTCCAGGGTTGTGGAACCCCTTATGTCCAGGAATGGAAGAGAGACCACCACAATTTGCTTTGTATCTTCTTCTGTAGTAATCTCACTGTTAGGAAACTCTTGTTATTTATTTGTTTTGACTGATTTTCTTTCTTCTTTCACTAAATGTTAGTGGTCAATGTCTCTATAATCTCCTAAATATATGATTTCTTGTAGGTGGGGGAACAGTGGTCAGGGGAAAAGTTTATTGTCTTCCCAAAGAGTATAGACAGGAGATAAGCCCAGTCAAACAGGAGAATGAAGAAGATGAAAGTTTCTGGGTTGGATGGGATGGAGGCTGCTGGTAAAGTCAGAGCAAGGTTTTTAGTGGAATGATGGGAATGGAAGTCATATAAATATATGACATGAAACATCTGAAACTTCCTTCGCTGGCATGGAAGATATTAAATTAGCACTCCCACTTAACTGGGATGGTGACATGCCCACGCACTACGGATTTTTATACCTTGTTAGTAGCTGCTTCTTATATCCTTTGTGCTTACTAGAAAACAAAAGTGGAAGATTAAAACTCTCAGATTCATACTTTAATGGCATACGGAAGTTACTCTTAAGTATAACATTACTCTTAAGTATAACTTCAATGGCATATGGAAATGACTCTTAAGTGTAACTGAGATGAAAAATCTTAAAAACAACTTTTATTCTTGATATTTCCATCTACCAAAAATCTTATGTATATTTGATATAAATTCAGACAAATCCATTGGAATAATTTAAATAAAAGTATTTCTATGTGGAAATTATACCATGATGTTATCTGCATTAAAAGATCTCAAATTTGCTAAAGATACACAAAATGAACCCTGGTCTGTCTCCCATAGGCTTTTCTATTTTTTGATAGAGATAGAATTCTTGGGTTTGGTGAAATGGACATATTCTTACTAATGTGTGTCAGTGAGTGTGATAACAAGTTTGAATTGGTACAAAGTTTTTAAAATGAGGGTGAATGAAAATATTTTACTATAAACACTGGAAGTATTGCTCGGTAATAGATTTCATTATCACTGTATAATTTTTATTTGTTACAAAATGTTTTGTCAAACACCATAGAAATGTGAACATATTAGCCACACTCCTTCTGAGGGAAGGTTCTGTCCAGGGCATGGATGCCTTGGACTTCTCCTAGAGAGCTGTGCATCCTATCTGTCTGCCCGCGGTGCCAGGCTAAACTGTGATGCCAACTGGCATGGAAAATGGCTGCTTCACTTCCCAGGCCACACAGGGCAGGCTCCAGGATGATCAGATGCATTGTCATCTGTATTCCTCTTGTCAGTGTGCACTCTCTGCCCTTCCAAGTTATTTGAACTATTTGGGAAATTACCTGTGTACAGAAGGCATAGTCAGCTCCACAAATAGAGGGCTCATCTGGCCTCTGTGCCTCTAATGGGATGACATTTTCTCAATGATCCTGGCATTTAATCCTGCAGAGACCACCCAGCATGACTTTCTCTACAAATCTAGAGGCGATTACTTGACCCTTAGGTCTGGGGTGAGCAACTGGCAGAAAGAAGGAGCCAGACAGGTTTAATTTCTCCTCTCCCTCTCTCAACACCACCAGTCTGAAGTGGGAACCAGAAGTGGTTTTTCCTTCAGGAGTTTTAGACCGCATTGAGTCCATCCCTAAAAAGATGAGCAATGGTAAGAAGTCCCCTTAAAAATGTGAGAATTGTGCCTTGCCATAAAATAATCCAAATCTCGTCATTCACTCAATAGTAAACTATATGGAGTATCATCTTCCTCCACCACCCGTTACCTCACTCCGTCTCAGCACCTTAAATGTCAGCAGGCTTCAATCTTCTGTCAATCCTTTGCTCATTCGGTTTCCCCTGCCTAGAATGCTTTTGCTGCCTCCACTCAACTGATCATGCTCACCTTTCAAGGCTTTCTCCATGAAACCTTCTTGCCCTCACCTGGACTCCTTACTCCCTCTGTGGTGATTCTTCCATCACAGCACATAGCATTTCCGCAAGGAGACTTCCCCCACAGGATTGTGAGCTATGGACGGTCAACGATCACTTTCTTAATTAGTCATCCTTTATCATGTAATACTTGATACATGGAAAAGAATGTATGTAACATAATATAGACACACCTTTGAGATATTGTGGGTTTGGTTCCTGACCACCACAATAAAGCCAGTATTGAAATAAAGTGAGTCACATTAAATTTTTGGTTTCCTGTGCATCATGTTCACACTATAGTCTATTAAGTGTGCAATGCATTAAGTCTAAAAGAAAATACATACTTTAATTTAAAAAATGCTTTCTTGCTAAAATATGCTAACCATCACCTGAGCCTTCAGTGAGCTGTAATAGTAACGTCAAAGATCTCTGATCACAGATCACCATAACAAATATAATAATAATGAAAATATCTGAAACACTGAATTACCAAAATGTGACACAGAGACACAAAGTGAACAAATGCTCTTGGAAAAATGATGCCAATAGACTTGCTCGATGCAGGGTTGCCACAAATCTTCAGTTTGTAAAAAATGCAGTATCTGCAAAGAGCAGTAAGGTGAAGCACAATAAAACAAGGTATGCCTGTATATGTAACATATGTACAAGTAATAGAATATAAAAATAAAATGAATACCCGTGAACTTAGACCACCTAACTTAAGAAGTGAAACATGACTGTATTATCATATCTCCCTATTTGCATCTTCCTTATCCCAATTCCCCTGCCTCACTCTGGAAGTAACTGTCCCCCTGAATCTTACCTTTATCATTTCCCTACTTAAAAATGTGGGGTTTTGCCTATGTATATATTATCAATATATTGTTTGGCTTTGCTTTTTTTTTGAGTTAAGAAAATAATCTGGATCTTGCTTTTCTTTATGCAATATTTTGTTTCAAAGTTCATCCATGTTGCTCATTTTCATGCTGTATACTATTTTCTGATAAGACTGTACTACAACTTATTTATTCATTCTCTTGCAATGGACCTTTGGGTTTCCAGTTTGGAGATATAAGCAGTGCTGAAGTGAACAGTCTCAAACATGTCTTCCAATATGTGTATACAAGAACTTCTCTAAAGTATATGTTTAGGAGTGGAATTGCTGTGTCAAAGGGGATAGCACAAGGTAGGACAAGATTGTTTTTTAAGGTCCTTGTGCCAGTTTACACACACACAGCAGCAAAGGGCAAGATTTCCTGCATCCTTTATGTATTCAGACCACTCGCTATTATCCTACTTGTCAACCTCAGAGGTGTAAAATACTATCTTATTATCACCTTACTTTGTATTTTCCTGATAGCTAAAGGGATTGAGTTTCTTTTCATATATTTGTGGACCTTTTATGTTTCCTACTTAGTGAAATCCTGTTTATGTCTATGACCATGGCCTATCTTTCCATTGGGTTTTTGTTTAGTCTTAATTGTTTTAGAAGTTGTTTCTATATTCTGGATACTAATCTTTGGTTAATTACATGTTTTTCAAATATCTTCCCCTAGTTTGTAGCTTTTCTTTTTTCTCCCCTTCCTTTATGCTATCTCTAAATGAACAGAAGGTCTTCCTTTTAATGTCATCAGTTTTTATCAGCCTTTGCTTTTATGGCTAGTAATTTTTATGTCTTGTTTGACAGTGTTTTTTTTTTTTTTTTTTTGCTGTACGCGGGCCTCTCACTGTTGTGGCCTCTCCCGTTGAGGAGCACAGGCTCCGGACGCTCAGGCTCAGCGGCCGTGGCTCACGGGCCCAGCCCCTCTGCGGCACGTGGGATCTTCCCGGTCCGGGGCACGAACCCGTGTCCCCTGCATCGGCAGGCGGACTCTCAACCACTGCGCCACCAGGGAAGCCCCTGACAGTGTTTTTAATTTATGCTTTAATCTCTGCCCCCAGCACCCAACTTAGATTCAAGATCACAATAAATTTTTGTTGGGGAAAAAATGAATTATTAAGTAATATGGACAGAGGAGTAATAAAAATTTTATTTTGTTTGCCAAGCACACGTGGTTTTTAATTACTAGATCAAACTCTGCATATTGGAGCAGGAAAAGGAGAAGACTATGAAGTATCTCTTCTTCATATGCTGGCTGTGGCCAGCACTACAGATGGCTAGTGCCCAATCCACATCCCCTCAACATCTCTGTGCAGGCTAACCATGACTTCCAAATGGTTTGCCTGAGTAGGCTGGGTCTGAGCATGGGCAGGTCAGAAGTTCAAGGAATTACATCCCCTGGGATCAGCTCTCAACAAATGACTGATGGGAATTGGTGGACAAAACCCCCAGGTTCCTCACCTCAGCCATGCTGATCTACACAGTTTTCCTCAGTTCTCAGTGGTAATTCACATGATAACAAACCCTTTATTTACTTCTGGCTTCTCTCTCTTCCTACTTCTCTCCCTGTGTTCCCTGAGACCATCTCTGCTATAAACTACTTGCTCCTGAATCTCTGTTGCAGTTGAAAATGTTTGAATGTCAATTTTTGACTCAGGAACTTGAATATTGAATGTATTCAAGATGAATGTATCTTTTAAAAAACTATTCTTACTGTTATCCTATATTTGGAAATCTATTACAGGGTGAAGTGCAGAGTGAGAAGGTATATAGTTTAGGAATTAAGTGTGTGGGCTCTGGAGCTACACTATCTGGGTTGAATCATGGCTTTTTCATCACATATTAATTTACCTAACATCTCTGCTCAGTTTCCTTCGTATAAAATAGGGATAATAGTAATATTTAACTCATGGGCTATTATGAGGACTAAATAGGTTAACATAAGCAAAGTGCTGAAACTAGTGTTTGGCTTATGGTAAATGCTCAATAAATAGTAGAAATTAGTTGCGTCTTGGACCTTTCTGGAGTGACTGGATGAGTACCACATCTCTTTAGTACATTTAAGAGATGAAATGGTTATGAGTGTCTTGTCACTTTATATATGATGTTGCAGTTAGGCTCTGCTGAAATCTTAGGAAGTCTAACCATTCAACAGTAATTTTTCAATTGTTTTTAGAAAAAAGTTCCAATCTCCTGAGTGTTGAACTCTACTCTGAGATTATAATGGATCTCCTTTTAGTGCCTGGGGAGAAGGAAAAATGCCAAATGAAAACAGATTTCTCTGTAAATCTATACTTTTCATTTTTCTTTAACTCAAGAATACCTTTACTCTTATTTGCTGGGGATTGCAGGGGGAGAAGAGGGAATTAAATAAAGAAGGTTTTTGTCCCCAGGAATAACATTCCAGAAAGCTTGATTCTGTTAAATGGATAGAGTTGTAATTTGAATCTGCGTGGTTACCAAAGAAGGTGCTTCCATGAACATTTTGTTCACTAATTTTTGATATTCTATCAGTGGATCTGACATGAGTTTCCTAAACTTTTCTCTTTTTATGACTAATAATTGAAAAGAAGTTAGTATTTGGATGTCACCTATAGCCTTTAATAGTATGACTTCCTGTGTAGAAAGTAGGCTTTATCAGAGACCAAATTTCAAAGATTGATTCTGTGTTAACCTAGATATTTTCTTTGCATTTGACACAACTTAGTTTAATGGTAAGAGAACTGGATTTGAAGCCAGAAGACCTGGCATTCTCTGCCCCTTAGTTAGATTTGTGACACTGGGGAAAGTTTTACTTTAATATTTTAAGTTTTGGTTTCCTCATCTGGGAGAAGGGGGAAAATAATGAAATCTAGTTCATAGGGTTCTATAAATGGTAAAGTAGAATACAAAAACGGATTGGTTCTTAAGGAGGTTTTATTTTTCTCATGGAACTTTTAAATTATTCTAAAAAAATGTTTTGTTTACAGCAAATTAATTTTATATAATTTTTCCTTTATCTTCTCTATGGTTCCAGAAAGATAATTATGCTTAAAAATGTTCTTTCTGATAAATAAGAAAATAATCTTATGTAGTTCAAGCTCAAGCTTTTCAGTTGAACTGATGATTTGGGCTCTTTAGTCAAAATATAACATAAAAGTTTATTGAGAATGAATAAATAAAAATAAAATTTCTGAAAATTCTTGATATTCCTTATCCACAATAATATTTGTTTTTCAATGTTATTTATTTATCTATTTCAATCAGCCAACACATAGTGATTGAGCCCCAATTATGTGTTAGTTACTGTACTAGGCACTGAAAATTGAAAGAAAATTTTTATGTGTGGCCATTTGGTATCAATATTAAAAAGAGAAAACTGTAATTTCAGCAATACTTTTTGCTAATCTAAATCACATCAAAGAAACTGACATGTAGAAAAGCCATTTAGCTAGAATTTCCTATTTTTTTTTTTTACCATAGAGGCAGAACCAGTTACAAAATATGAGCACAATGCAATATTTTTACCTCAGCTATGTAAACAAAGACATGCATACAAATAAGGAGATATGGATCTTCTCACCATATTCAGAAATAGCCAGTTGTAGTCTGTTCCTTACATCAACATATTGCAAAAGCTAATTGAAATTCCAGCAAGTGCCTATGTTATTAACAGTGGAGTTGATGCCATTATAATCTTGTAAACATCCAGACGAATATAGCCAGATATATTGAAGAATGATTAAGTGTTGTATCCTACTGTAGTACTTAATAACGTTACTGTTTTGGTCCATTATTGGAACATTGTATCTGCTTGAATTAATGTTTATAATGGTGCTTTACTCTATTGTCTGCTTGCTTTTATCCTGATTTACGTGGTTAGCAGACTGAATAACATTTTCGTTGAATTTTTTCAAGGAAGGTAGTTTAGCAGAAGTACAAGTCCTTCTGAATACACTTGAAATAGAGATATTAAAAATACAAAAGACAATAGCTTTGGCTCTCTGTCTATAACAAGAAACATATATTTTAAAAGGAAACATGGGTTCACAAGAAGATAAATAGACACATAATCCAGAGGCCAGTGGCTGGCAGAATTTCTTAGTTTGAGGTGACTCTCTCTTTGACAGTTCTCCTAAGGTAGGTTATTTTGGAGAAAACATATGTTTCCATTTTCTCTCCCTCTGCTTCCCTTTGAGTCCCCAGGCTCCACTAGGGTCACAGAAACATTAAGGCTTTTGTCACCGTGATTAATAGCTCTTAAGATCATCTTTAATTCACTCACTAATGACTGAGGGTCTTTCTGCTCTCCAAGTAATCGGGTGATGTATGAGCCGATAGCACACCTTGTGCCAGAGGTGAAAATCATTCAGGCAATGCAAATATTGTCACGGGAACAAATGTTTTCCCTGCTAATAAAAATTAATGAATTCTACCCAGGAGCTAGTTAAAGAAGCTGTGGCACAGGAGATCCAAGCACAAACAACTTCTTACTGCTAAGAATCACTTACGTCTCCTTTCTAGATATAGACAAAGACAATGATTGCTGCATCTTTCTGCATTTCCATAAATGATGAAACAGCGGCAAACTAATATAATTATAGAAATGCATTACGTTGTTTTTAAGTTAATTTTTCAGGTTCTTGAGTCTATTTGGAATTGTGAACGTTGGCATCTTATTTGTTTTAACCTTGGTTAAACTATAGGCTTCTAGCACTGGACTAGCCTAATGAATACATTCCTCTCCTCATGGCCTAGTTAAAACCAAGAATTATAGTGGTCAGGGTTTGTAACTATAAAATGATGTAATGAAGTTTAAATGTGAAAAACTCCTTGTAACACATCATAAAAGATTGATGAAACAGACTGGAGATTAATAAATTGTTTGAATAATTTTGAGAGCAAAAACAAGAAAAACACATTTCTTAACTCAATCGTTATATTTATTGAATTCTTTAAAAATCAAAACATCTCCTCTCTTAAAACTTTGCCTCACATCATTAAAGCTTTTCCCATAATATGTCTACCTGTACCCTCAGTTCATTCGGTAAGACAATAAAGTACAATATTGTGAGAAGGTGTGCCCACTCTATGTATTGAAACTTGCTGTAGAGCAAAATCTGTCCTGCAAAAAGCAAAATTTTTTGTTTCATTTTGACAGTCCACGATCCTTTCTTCTAATGACCAAAATCCTTTGTCTCAATGGAATAAATATTTCTGAAATAGCTCCCAGTCCTTCCTCTATCATTTACATCTTAGAACAGGAAAACAGTAAACTTTTAAAAGACATTATTTTACCTCTCTACAGTGCTTATCTACAAAGAAACATATTACTGAGGGGGGGAAAAAGCTCGACTTGTTACTATTATTTCTGGTAGGCACCCAAGGAGAGAAGCTAATTTGTTCTTCATCAATGCCAAGGACAAATTAAAGAAACACTAACTGAATCACGCATTTATACTTGCTTGCTTGTAAAGTGTGCTTATTTTCCTAAGGATTTTGCAAATATCAAAATTTTGACTGTATGTTTTGTACATTATCTCAGAATTTATTTGTGTACTTTTTAAATGAACTGAATTTTTAAATATTATAGGACACATGATAGTCATTATTTAGATACACTGAATTTTAAAAATATTAAAGGAAACAAAATTATTAATTAGTTTGAAGCTGAAGAACAGGTATAATTGAAGAGGCTACTCCTGCTACTCCCCTTTATTAAGAATAAACCCATTTTTTCCCCAAAATGAATTCAGATAATAGCACTACTATGTTCAACTTGGAAGCAGGATTTTTCTCTAGATTGGTGCTTCTTCACATGTGGTCCTTGGATCAGCATTCAGATCCATTAGGGGGTCCTACCCACAATCACAGTAAACCTCTGGGGACGGGTCTGGATATTTGTATTTTTAACAGGTGCCCTAGATGATTCTTACACCAAGGTTAAGAACTACTGCTCTCAGTGTTATTGGGAGAAATTTCTTCATGACAACATCGGTTGTAATTATAGAGACTGTTTTTTTTTCATTCACATAAGATGAGTTTTCCACAACTGGGTTGCACTGTTTCTATAAACTTTTATATCTTGCCCTTGATTCCAAAAGAAAAATGTTGAGTTTACACAGCTTCAGTACATACCTGGTGGGTAAAGCGTTTGGGCAAGTGCAGACAACAAGGAAATCAAATATGAGCTTTTTTTTTTTTTTTTTTTTTTTGCCCAGAGAAGTTCTAATCACATAGTAAACAGTTAGAATTTACACGGGTCTTTATTTAATTAAGCCTGAGAACCACTATTTAGTTGCAGCTGGAGCAGACTCTTGGCACAGAATAGAACAATCTAGTGTAGCCTTTAACCTTTCCCCTTTTAATTGTGCTTATAAGAATGTGTGTGTTTCTTTAAGAAGGTGCTGCCTATCTTTAAGCACTGTTTGTAGTCTTTGATATAAGGGTCACCTCACTGAGCACACATTTTAAAATCCAATAGTAAAGAGAACAGATGAAGTAGAGGCATAGCTTAACTGGACTTTTTATAATCTATAAGTTTGAAGTAATTTATCCATACAATGAATTTTCATATTTTAAAGTTTTTCTGGTAGTTTTTAACGAAGAATGTGTGTGTGTGTGTGTGTGCGCGTGTGTGTATGTGACTTTGACACCTGCTTTGCTGTTTCATAGATCGTTATTCATTCCCACACTTCCTTGTTGTTGAATATACTTAAGTAACTTTTTGAGATCAGCTAAGGCTAAATAAAACAATGAAAACAAAAGAATGGCAGTGGTACTTTCACCATTATTCATGCCAAAGTGGCAGAATTAAATAGAATACATTACCAGGTCTCAAACTCTTGGCCCCCTGGACTACATGTGAGGTGCTGATATATACAGGCTAGGTTAACCCATTGTGTAAAACAAACAAACAAACAAACAAACAAAATGGGGAACCTCACACAGAAATCCAAATTTCTTACTTCTCTTGAAGTATCAGACTATCTGGCCACACCAGGCCAGTTTTCTTCATGGCATCAGTCAACCATTGCTGAATGGCAACTGCCTCCTGTGGATGATGCATGGCTTCTCTAGTCCCCCTATCTTTACCATCCTCTATTGCTTGACACCTCATTTACCTTTTATGCTTCACTCTTGTAGGGATTTACATATGTAGACACTAATCCAGGAGGATGAACTGAGATCCTAAATAAAATAATCTGAAAATCTCAAAACCATGCATATTTGGCTTTAGGATTTATGGCAGACCAGCCTACTTAATTGTATTCACCTTGGCAAATGTTGAAATTAGTCTGTGAGACCTTGAGTCCAACTGGGTGAGTAAATCAGGAAATCTGACTGGGAGCTACAAATTACAGAAGTCAACTTGAGCTCAATGTTTAAAATATGGACTTTTCCCCCTTCACATTTGTTGGAAGAGACCTTTATTTCTTCTGAATAGATCTTAGAATCCTAGAATTCTGGAAGATACTGGTCTTGATAATGTACTACTAGCAAAGGTAAGCCAGTGGGCAGTGTCAACTTTAGAAAATAATTATCAAGACATCTATACAAGGTATTGTAGCTTCTTAGTAACCACAGGAAGTTCCCAGCATCCCTGCCACAAGCCTGAGTTTTCAAGGCTGACAGATCCTTGCTACTCCCTTCCTACCCCGCCCACTTGAAGAAAGGCCATAAGTTCAGATTCCCCTACAAGATAACAACTTTGAGTTTGTCTAACTCCGCTATTAGTCTTTGGGCATGGTCCATCCCTGTGTCTTTCAGATGACAAATCTTATCTTTTTATTAGCAAACAGGATGACTTAGATATGGCTTTATAGGACATTTGCTGCAGAATAATTTAATATGACTCATTTCCCCTTATATGTAAAGACAGTGTCTGAAGCAGACAAGGGGAAAACCAAACCCCCAAATGTTGTTGTAAACTTGCACCTGAAAATGTGTAAAATTCTACTGGAGCCAAAGGATTTATTTAGAGTGACTTAGCATTCTTTGCTTGGATGTCTAAATAGGCCTTGTGATACCTTTTTTGGCCTCGCTCTGAACCTAGTATAATAAAGAAGGAAATGAAAGCAAAGGTAAACTGAAAGTATTGTTTTACTCTAAATGCTTTCAGTAAAGGGTCTCGTTATCTAATGATTGGTACTGGATGGCCGGTATAAATCGTACAGTCTGTTCTTTGCACTCATGACTAAAGGAGGCAAAGGCAAAGGAAATCAATTGGAACTAGCAGGTAACAAATGACCGGTCTTAGGCAAACATAGCAGGTGGGGAAAATAGACTTGTGGACAAAGATTACTAGGAAACAGTGAGTGAAGACTTTTTCTTCTCTTTCAAAATCCAGTGCAATTACACGAAGTGACTAATTGCACAATTATGAAAGACGGGGCTGTTTTATCTGTTACCACTATGGGCTGAGAGCCGGGGTTTTTTAGTTTAGTTTAGTTTTTTAAGGGTCTACTCAAAATATTTGGGCCTTGAAAAAAATTACTGCCTTCAAAATATGAATGAAAGTGGTAAAATGAAAATTACTAAACATTTATCAATATAGTATTATGTTGGCCAGCCAACTACAATTCGACTCATCTAGGGTTGTGTTTGAGTTATATTGAATATGGGATGTGGGTACATTTTAATTTTGATATAATGTAAGATGCAGCTTCCAAAATTAAGTAGCCAGGACAGGCAAAAGTCTTAAAATGGCCCTGATGACTACATTTTATAGCTATATAACACTTTCTGCCAGAGGCCATCCAGAATATTGGAAATGAGGATTTATTGAAAAACGAATTACTTTTAGCTGGTTCTATGAATGGCATGGACTTATTGTTCAAATTCAGATCTTGCTGGGGCAGGCATCAATGGACTTTCCACTTCTGACTTCTCTAAACTCAAGCCATTCTTATTTATTTTTCACCTTTTTTTCCTTTTTTTTTTTTTAAGTTAAGTGTCCCTTTGAAGTCTCCAAAGTACAAGTCAAACTGTATCTCTGAACTTTGAGGTGCAAGAGAGACAGTGGGACTCTTTGCAACATACAGATGACCTAATTGTGCATTTGTATCATTCCTCTCACCTTGTGTTCAAGGAATTTTCATGCACATTATTTTATTTGATCTTCACAACAATCCATTGATATATAGCAGTTTTGGTATCACTGACCCCATCTGACCAATAACGACAGGGAGACTGAGAGGTGTAGTGACACAGTGTAGATTACATAACTATTGAGTGTGGAAAGCCCTGGAACCCAAATCTTCTCATGTCAAATCCATTCAACCTGTTCATTAAAACATTCATCCAGCTGCTAGACATGTATAAATTAGGATATTTCTGGAGCTGCATTTTCAAGATGTTTTCTCCCCATAAATTTTACATATGACCTGATAGAATATTTGTTTAATATGTACTACGTGCTGGATACCGTGATAGGCTCTGGGCTTGTGATGGAGAATAAGATAGATACATTCTGTTCCCCTGACAATTTAACTTGAGGTTGCATCCACTGCTTAGACTAAATCTGAATCAATGTTACTATTATTTTTACTACAAAATTATTTTAATTATGAAAATGAAATCTCCACATCACTCCTAAGGCAGATAGACACACACACACACACACACACACACAGTGTCTTGACAGGAGGCTTGATTTACTTGTCCAACAGGTTTGCGAGCTTATAGCTGGAATATCACAAAAAGCTTATACATAGCATATCTGATCAAGTATTTTGACTTCACATTCTGACTGTTATTAACTACCCAAGTCATTTACAGTAGAGGGGGTTTCAGAGACATAGAACTGTGTACTTACAAAGGACTTTAGAGATGACTCCAGTCTCTCGTTTTACAGATTGTGATACCTTTCAGATGTCTTTATTTATAAGTTTATTTATTTTATTTATTTTTATTTTTGGCTACTTTGGGTCTTCGTTGCTGTGCTCGAGCCTTCTCTAGCTACAGTGAGCGGGGCTACTCTTCGTTGTGGTGCGTGGCCTTCTCATCGCACTGCACTCTACCTGTTGTTCCCATGACTCTTTATTTGGGCTACATACTTTAGTTTTTGGCTTTGTTTTGTAGTTATCCACTTATCTGGCTCTTCTAGACTATGGGCTTCTTTAAGGAAGGATCTCTCTTCATTTTCCTTGTATCGCCTTTTTAACTTTATCCCCTCCCAGTACCTGGCCCAGAACTTTCCAGGTGGTGGCAGAGTGAAAACTTAGACCCAGGGCTTCTGTCTTTGATTCCAATGTCTTTTCACCACAAAAATCTCTCATTGTTTTGGTTTGTTGGTCTAAGATGGTAGATAAAATCCTTAAGAGCTTTGTTTTTAAGAAATAGTTGGAGATAAAATATATTTTGGAAGTACAAAAAGTACAATATAGCTACTGCTACTTCATTGGCATATTTTTCAACAAATTTCCAAGATTCGTGTATTAATTTGCTAAGGCTGCCATAATAAAATACAACAGATTATGTGGCTTAAACAAAAGAAATTAATTTTCTCACAGTTCTGAAGGCTGGAAGTTCAAGATCAATGTGCTGGCAGGTTTGTTTTCTCCTGAAGACTCTTTCCTGGGCTTGCAGATAGCAAGTTGCCTTCTTGCTGTGTCCTCGTGTGGTCTTTCTACAGTGCACATATACTGTCTGTATCCTAATCTCCTCCTCTTATAAGGACATATTGGATTAGGGCCCACTTTAGTGACCTCATTTTTTAATTACCCCTTTAAAGACTCTATTCTCCAAATATAGCCACATTCTGAGGTACTGGAGGTTAGGACGTCAACATATGTATTTGTGGGGCACACAATTCAGCCCATAACAATTTGATTCACCTCTTCATTGATTTTTTTTGTCTTTTGTTGCCACGTCAGTTACCATTCAAACACGTTTTGCCCTGAAAAGGAGTTTTAAAAAATGATGGTAAAAAAATAGTAATAATCCTCAAACTTCTGTCTGTGATATGATGCTATTTATTTTAATAAATATCCTCTCCCTGGCCATCCCATTATCTGTTCAAGATGTGCTGTAAATAACTTAGGGTGTGGTATACTCACACGTGAATTGAGGTGTCAGTTAGCTTAACCATGTCAAGTTCACTACAACTCTTTGGTCAACACAAGGTTGTGTTTCTTTTTTTAAAGTTGAAGTATAGTTGATTTACAATATTATATTAGTTTCAGGTGTACAGCATAGTGATTCAATATTTTTATAGATTATACTCTATTTAAAGTTATTACAAAATATTGGCTATATTTCCTTGTGCTATACAATATACCCTTGTTGCTTACCTATTTTATCCATAGTAGTTTGTATCTCATAATCCCATACCCATATCTTGCCCCTCCCTGCTTCCTTCTCCCTGCTTTCCTTTTAATATCCAAATTGGTGATTCCTCTCTACCATTGTTTATAGTTAATAAAGACAGTGATTTTCTTTTGAATAGCTGAAGGTTTCCCTTTCTTTTGGACTGAGAACAAAAATGTGAAAATATGTATGTATAGTATACATGACACCTCTTTCTTTGACATCCTAAGCTACCCAGACTGAACTAAACGAATTGAAAATCTTTTACCCCAACAATCTACAATCTACAATCTACAAGGCTATTATACTGCCTTAAGAACTAAAAAGAATAGCATCTGATAAAGAAAACAGAGACTAGCATAACTCTGTGACTTCAAATGATAGTATACATTTCAACATAATGATTTTGATGCAAAAAGAGAAGCAGAAAAGCTATAAAATTATACATGTATTAGCATGTCTGTAACATCTGAGGAAAAGTGAGTAAATGAAGAAAATCAAGAAGTTTTTGAAAAAAAGACTCAAAAAAGGATTCACACCTTGAGAAGCTCTCTTGTGTATGCATGCCTGTTTCTGAAGAAATGTAGCCCAGTGGAAGGAATGTAGGCTCTGGGTATAGAGCTCCCTGGTTCTTAATATACTCATTTATAAATTAGGGGTTGATTAGTTTCTACATAACAAGGGTTGTCACGAAGATTTAATTTACATATATGTATATAGCATCTGGCATACAGTAGGCATTCTTTATTTTTTTAATTTTTAAATTTTTCATTTATTTATTTTTTAACATCTTTATTGGAGTATAATTGCTTTACAATGGTATGTTAGTTTCTGCTTTATAACAAAGTGAATCAGTTATACATATACATATGTTCCCATATCTCTTCCCTCTTGCATCTCTCTCCCTCCCTCCCACCCTCCCTATCCCACCCCTCTGTCTGGTCACAAAACACCGAGCTGATCTCCCTGTGCTATGTGGCTGCCTCCAACTAGCTATCTATTTCACGTTTGGTAGTGTATATATGTCCATGCCACTGTCTCACTTTGTCACAGCTTACCCTTCCCTCTCCCCATATCCTCAAGTCTATTCTCTAGTAGGTCTGTGTCTTTATTCCCGTCTTGCCCCTACGTTCTTCATGACCTTTTTTTTTTTTTTTTTTAGATTCCATGTATATGTGTTGGCATACGGTATTTGTTTTTCTCTATCTGACTTACTTCACTCTGTATGACAGACTCTAGGTCCATCCACCTCACTATAAATAACTCAATTTTGCTTCTTTTTATGGCTGAGTAATATTCCATTGTATGCATGTGCCACATCTTCTTTATCCATTCATCTGTCGATGGACACTTAGGTTGCTTCCATGTCCTGGCTATTGTAAATAGAGCTGCAATGAACATTGTGGTACATGACTCTTTTTGAATTATGGTTTTCTCAGGGTATATGCCCAGTAGTGGGATTGCTGGGTGGTATGGGAGTTCTATTTGTAGTTTTTTAAGGAACCTCCATACAGTTTTCCATAGTGGCTGTATCAATTTACATTCCCACCAATGGTGCAAGAGGGTTCCCTTTTCTCCACACCCTCTCCAGCATTTACTTTTTGTAGATTTTTTTGATGATGGCCATTCTGATCGGTGTGAGATGATATCTCATTGTAGTTTTGATTTGCATTTCTCTAATGATTAATGATGTTGAGCATTCGTTCATGTGTTTGTTGGCAATCTGTATATCTTCTTTGGAGAAATGTCTATTTAGGTCTTATGCCCATTTTTGGATTGGGTTGTTTGTTTTTTTGATATGGAGCTGCATGAGCTGCTTGTAAATTTTGGAGATTAATCCTTTGTCAGTTGCTTCATTTGCAAATATTTTCTCCCATTGTGAGGGTGGTCTTTTCATCTTGTTTATGGTTTCCTTTGCTGTGCAAAAGCTTTTAAGTTTCATTAGGTCCCATTAGTTTATTTTTGTTTTTATTTCCATTTCTCTAGGAGGTGGGTCCAAAAGGATCTTGCTGTGATTTATGTCACAGAGCATTGTGCCTATGTTTTTCTCTAAGAGTTATAAAGTGTCTGGCCTTACATTTAGGTCTTTACTCCATTTTGAGCTTATTTTTGTGTATGGTGTTAGGGAGTGTTCTAATTTCATACTTTTACATGTAGCTGTCCAGTTTTCCCAACACCACTTATTGAAAAGGCTGTCTTTTCTCCACTGTATATTCTTGACTCCTTTATCAAAGATAAGGTGACCATATGTGCGTGGGTTTATCTCTGGGCTTTCTATCCTGTTCCACTGATCTATATTTCTGTTTTTGTGCCAGTACCATGCTGCTTTGATTACTGTAGCTTTGTAGTATAGTCTGAAGTCAGGGAGCTGATTCCCCCAGCTACATTTTTCTTTCTCAAGATTGCTTTGGCTATTCGGGGTCTTTTGTGTTTCCATACAAATTGTGAAACTTTTTGTTCTAGTTCTGTGAAAAATGCCAGTGGTAGTTTGATAGGGATTGCATTGAATCTGTAGATTGTTTTGGGCAGTAGAGTCATTTTCACAATGTTGATTCTTCCAATTCAAGAACATGGTATATCTCTCCATCTATTTGTATCATCTTTAGTTTCTCTCATCAGTGTCTTATAATTTTCTGCATACAGGTCTTCTGTACCCTTAGGTAGGTTTATTCCTAGATATTTTACTCTTCTTGTTGCAATGGTAAATGGGAGTGTTTTCTTAATTTCACTTTCAGATTTTTCATCATTAGTGTATAGGAATGCTAGAGATTTCTGTGCATTAATTTTGTATCCTGCTACGTTACCAAATTCATTGATTAGCTCTAGTAGTTTTCTGGTAGCATCTTTAGGATTCTCTATGTATAGTATCATTTCATCTGCAAACAGTGACAGCTTTACTTCTTGTTTTCCAATTTGGATTCCTTTTATTTCTTTTTCTTCTCTGAGTGCTGTAGCTAAAACTTCCAAAACTATGTTGAATAATAGTGGTGAGAGTGAACAACCTTGTCTTGTTCCTGATCTTAGTGGAAATGGTTTCACTTTTTCACCATTGAGGACGATGTTGGCTGTGGGTTTGTCATATATGGCCTTTATTATGTTGAGGAATGTTCCCTCTATGCCTACTGTCTGCAGGGTTTTTATCATAAATGGGTGTTGAATTTTGTTGAAAGCTTTCTCTGCATCGATTGAGATGATCATATGGTTTTTCTCCTTCAATTTGTTAATATGGTGTATCATGTATATATATATATATCATGCATATATATTCAATATATCATGCATATATTGAAGAATCCTTGCATTCCTGGGATAAACCCCACTTGATCATCGTGTATGATCCTTTTAATGTGCAGTTGGATTCTGTTGGCTAGTATTTTGTTGAGGATTTTTGCATCTATATTCATCAGTGATATTGGCCTGTAGTTTTCTTTCTTTGTGACAACTGTGTCTGGTTTTGGTATCAGGGTGATGGTGGCCTCGTACAATGAGTTTGGGAGTGTTCCTCCCTCTGCTATATTTTGGAAGAGTTTGAGAAGGACAGGTGTTAGCTCTTCTCTATATGTTTGATAGAATTTGCCTGTGAAGCCATCTGGTCCTGGGCTTTTGTTTGTTGGAAGATTTTTAATCACAGTTTCAATTTCAGTGCTTGTGACTAGTGTGTTCACATTTTCTATTTCATCCTGGTTCAGTCTCGGAAGGTTGTGCATTTCTAAGAATTTGTCCTTTTCTTCCAGGTTGCTCATTTTATTGGCATAGAGTTGCTTGTAGCAATCTCTCATGATCCTTTGTATTTCTGCAGTGTCAGTTGTTACTTCTCCTTTTTCATTTCTAATTCTATTGATTTGAGTCTTCTCCCTTTTTTTCTTGATGAGTCTGGCTAATGGTTTATGAATTTTGTTTATCTTCTCAAAGAACCAGCTTCTAGTTTTATTGATCTTTGTTATCGTTTCCTTTATTTCTTTTTTATTTATTTCTGATCTGATCTTTATGATTTCTTTGCTTCTGCTAACTTTGGGGGTTTTTTTGTTCTTATTTCTCTAATTGCTTTGGGTGTAAGGTTAGGTTGTTTATTTGAGATGTTTCTTGTTTCTTAAGGTATTGCTATAAACTTCCCTCTTAGAACTGCTTTTGCTGCATTGCATAGGTTTTGGCTCCTCGTGTTTTCATTGTCATTTGTTTCTAGGTATTTTGTGATTTCCTCTGATTTCTTCAGTGATCTCTTGGTTATTAAGTAGTCTATTGTTTAGCCTCCATGTGTTAACATTTTTTGCAGGCTTTTCCCTGTAATTGATATCTAGTCTCATAGTGTTGTGGTCGGAAAAGATACTTGATACGATTGCAATTTTCTTAAATTTACCAAGGTTGATTTGTGACCCAAGATATGATCTGTCCTGGAGAATATTCTATGAGCACTTGAGAAGAATGTGTATTCTGTTGTTTTTGGATGGAATGTCCTATAAATATCAATTAAGTCCATTCTGTTTATTGTATCATTGAAAGCTTGTGTTTTCTTATTTACTTTCATCTTGGATGATCTGTCCATTGGTGAAAGTGGGGTGTTAAAGTCCCCTACTATGATTGTGTTACTGTCAATTTCCCCTTTTATGGATGTTAGTATTTGCCTTATGTATTGAGGTGCTCCTATGTTGGGTCCATAATTATTTACAACTGTTATATCTTCTTCTTGGATTGATCCCTGGATCATTATGTAGTGTCCTTCTCTGTCTCTTCTAATAGACTTTATTTTAAAGTCTATTTTGTCTGATATGAGAATTATTACTCCAGCTTTCTTTTGATTTCCATTTGCATGGAATATCTTTTTCCATCCCCTCACTTTCAGTCTCTGTGTGTTCCTAGGTCTGAAGTGGGTCTCTTGTAGACAGCATATATACAGGTCTTGTTTTTGTATCCATTCAGCCAGTCTATGTCTTTTGGTTGGAGCACTTAATCCATTTACATTTAAGGTAATTATCGATATGTATGCTCCTATTACCATTTCCTTAATTGTTTTGGGTTTGTTATTGTAGGTCTTTTCCTTCTCTTGTGTTTCCTGCCTAGTGAAGGTCCTTTAGCACCTGTTGTAAACCTGGTTTGGTGGTGCTGAATTCTCTTAGCTTTTGCTTGTCTGTAAAGGTTTTAATTTCTCCATCAAATCTGAATGAGATCCTTGCTGGGTAGAGTAATCTTGGTTGCAGGTTTCTCTCCTTCATCACTTTAAATATGTCCTGCCACTCCCTTCTGGCTTGCAGAGTTTCTGCTGAAAGATCAGCTGTTAACCTTATGGGGATTCCCTTGTGTGTTATTTGTTGTTTTTCCCTCGCTGCTTTTAATATTTTTTCTTTGTATTTAATTTTTGATAGTTTGATTAATATGTGTCTTGGCGTGTTTCTCCTTGGATTTATCCTGTATGGGACTCTCTGTGCTTCCTGGACTTGATTAACTTTTTCCTTTCCCATATTAGGGAAGTTTTCAACTATAATCTCTTCAAATATTTTCTCAGTCCCTTTCTTTTTCTCTTCTTCTTCTCGAACCCCTATAATTCAAATGTTGGTGCGTTTAATGTTGTTCCAGAGGTCTCTGAGACTGTTCTCAGTTCTTTTCATTCTTTATTCTGCTCTGCAGTAGTTATTTCCACTATTTTATCTTCCAGGTCACTTATCCATTCTTCTGCCTCAGTTATTCTGCTATTGATCCCTTCTAGAGGATTTTAAATTTCATTTACTGTGTTGTTCATTGTTGCTTGTTCCATCTTTAGTTCTTCTAGGTCCTTGGTAAATGTTTATTGTATTTTCTCTATTCTATTTCCAAGATTTTGGATCATCTTTACTATCATTATTCTGAATTCTTTTTCAGGTAGACTGCCTATTTCCTCTTCATTTGTTAGATCTGGTGGGTTTTTATCTTGCTCCTTCATCTGCTGTGTGTTTTTCTGTCTTCTCATTTTGCTTCACTTACTGTGTTTGGGGTCTCCTTTTCTCAGGCTGCAGGTTCGTAGTTCCCATTGTTTTTGGTGTCTGTCCGCAGTGGCTAAGGTTGGTTCAGTGGGTTGTGTAGGCTTCCTGGTGGAGGGGACTAGTGCCTGTGTTCTGGTGGATGAGGCTGGATCTTGTATTTCATGTGGGCAGGTCCACGTCTGGTGGTGTGTTTTGGGGTCTGTGGCCTTATTATGATTTTAGGCAGCCTCTCTGCTAATGGATGGGGTTGTGTTCCTGTCTTGCTAGTTGTTTGGCATAGGGTGTCCAGCACTGTAGCTTGCTGGTCATTGAGTGAAGCTGGGTCTTGGCGTTGAGATGGAGATCTCTGGGAGATTTTCGCCGTTTGATATTATGTGGAGCTGGGAGGTCTCTTGTGGACCAGTGTCCTGAACTTGGCTCTCCCACCTCAGAGGCAAAGCCCTGATACCTGGCTGGAGTATCAAGAGCGTTTCATCCACATGGCTCTGAATAAAAGGGAGAAAAAATAGAAGGAAGGAAATAAATAAATAAATAAATACAATAAAATAAAATAAAATAAAGTGATATAAAATAAAGTTTTTAAAATACAAAATAATTATTAAGAAAAATATTTTTAAAGTGAAAACAAACAAACAAAAAAATTGGACAGGCAGAACCCTAGGACAAATGGTAAAAGCAAAGCTATACAGACAAAATCACACACAGAAGCATACACATACACACTCACAAAAAGAGAAAAAGGGAAAAAAAAAATATATATATATATATCTTTGCTCCCAAAGTCCACCTCCTCAATTTGGGATGATTCGTTGTCTATTCAGGTATTCCACAGATGCAGGGTACATCAAGTTGATTGTGGAGATTTAATCCGCTGCTCCAGATTGTGCTGGGAGAAATTTCCCTTTCTCTTCTTTGTTTGCACAGCTCCCGGGGTTCAGCTTTGGATTTGGCCCCGCCTCTGCCTGTAGGTCTCCTGAGGGCATCTGTTCTTCGCTCAGACAGGATGGGGTTAAAGGAGCCACTGATTCGGGGGCTCTGGCTCACTCAGGCCGGTGGGCGGGAGGGGTAAGGAGTGCGGGGCGAGCCTGTGGCGGCAGAGGCCGGCGTGACGTTGCACCAGCCTGAGGCGTGCCGTGCGTTCTCCCGGGGAAGTTGTCCCTGGATCCCGGGACCCTGGCAGTGGCAGGCTGCACAGGCTCCGGGAGGGGAGGTGTGGATAGTGACCTGTGCTCACACACAGGCTTCTTGGTGGCTGCAGGAGCAGCCTTAGCGTCTCATGCCCGTCTCTGGGGTCCGCGCTGACTGTCGCGGCTCGCGCCCGTCTGTGGAGCTTCTTTAAGCAGCGCTCTGAATTCCCTCTCCTCGCGCACCAGGAAACAAAGAGGCAAGAAAAAGTCTCTTGCCTCTTCGGCAGCTTCAGACTTTTCCCGGACTCCCTCCCGGCTAGCCGTGGTGCACTAACCCCCTGCAGGCTGTGTTCACGCCGCCAACCCCAGTCCTCACCCTGCGCTCCGACTGAAACCCGAATCTCAGCTCCCAGCCCACACTCGTCCCGTCGGCTGAGCAGACAAGCCTCTCGGGCTGGTGAGTGCGGGTTGGCACCGATCCTCTGTGCGGGAATCTCTCCGCTTTGCCCTCCGCACCCCTGTTGCTGTGCTCTCCTCCGCAGCTCCGAAGCTCCCCCCTCCGTCACCTGCAGTCTCCGCCCGCGAAGGGGCTTCCTAGTGTGTGGAAACCTTTCCTCCTTCACAGCTCCCTCCCACTGGTGCAGGTCCCGTCCCTATTCTTTTGTCTCTGTTTTTTCTTTTCTCTTTTGCCCTACCCAGGTACGTGGGGAGTTTCTTGCCTTTTGGGAGGTCTGAGGGCTTCTGCCAGCGTTCAGTAGGTGTTCTGTAGGCGTTGTTCCGCGTGTAGATGTATTTCTGATGTATTTGTGGAGAGGAAGGTGATCTCCGCGTCTTACTCTTCCGCCATCTTGAAGCTCCTCAGTCCAGTTTTTGTCCCTAGGCATTCTTTAAATGTCAGTCTCTTCCTCCCACCGTCTCCACTTGCCTTATGTTACTAACGTGATGGTTGCATGAGATCAACATTTTATGGTTTCACATTTGGAAAAGGGAATCTCAAGCCTGTATTGCACAATTTTCTCTGTTCCCCATACAGCTCAATTAATCTCATATTAATTACTCTTCTAGCCCTTTTACTTCAGTAATTACTAAACTTGTGACTGCCATAAACTGACTCTCATACGTTTCATGCTATTAGTGCAGAAAACTATCCATTTACTTCAAATCAGATGGATTTTAAAAGGTGAGAAACACTTTTCAGCATGGGTGAACTGAGAAGGAAGGAAGGCGACCATTAATTTAACACCCTGTTTGGAAGATTTAAGCATCTGCTGTGAACACAGTGATGTCATTAATCTCCCAGTGAAGTGCCTGAGCATCAGAGGTTCCTTCTCCCTGTCTAGGTGTCCGCCATCTTGAATTTGTTCTGTGTTTGAGTTTGGGCCGTGCCTCAATACTTTAAATGACTTTCACATAGAACTATGTCCCCAAGGTCTTCCCAAGGAGTAGGAACTTACTTGGCAGAACCATTAGAAAAATGCTGATGGCTTCTTTCTTATAAGATTATTAAAGTCTGTTAGCTGACATTTTCACATGGGCTTTTAAAAAAATCTGTGTTACAACGGATGGAACAGACTCAATCAAAATGATATTTTTGTGTTAGCGGAGGGAGGTATTTTGCGGGAGTTTACTAGGTAATGGCTGCCATTTTATTAATTAACTTTTCAAATGGAAATGTATTTCTGCAATATTTATTGTAGAATATTTTTAAATACAAAAAATAGCAGAGAAAAACTTCACGCATAAGCTTATCTTCAGAGATAAACACTTTCAACATCTTTTCATCTTTTTTCCTTTGTGTAAATCTTATGTGACCAATAGGGCATCACTTCATGCTATCTGTTTTGAAAACCTGCTTTATTTTGTCACTCAGTATGTTACGAATATTTTCTCATGTTGTATGATACTATTCTTCAACATATGGCTGCTTTGAATTCCATTGTGTTTATTTTCCCAAAACTTCTATTGTTGGACATTTGATTGTGAAGATTTTTCATTATTATTAGTAATGCTGTAACATTCACATATATTTCCGTAGAGCGGTTGAGAGTGTGGGCTTTTGAATATGTGCCACTGATCACTGTTTGACCAATGGACCTTTTCAAAACTTCCATGTCCTCAGCCAATGTGGATATAGTGACAGTACATGGCTCTTTGAGTTGTGCTTCTACACTGGATATAAAGTCTTAGGACAATGCCTACTTCATAATAAATGCTCAACAATTGTTATGTATGATTTTTCTCTATCAGATACATTTTCACACACTGTCTTATTTCTAGAAATGGAATCTCAGGATCAAAAGTCGTAATAATTTTTTATATATTATTTTAAAGATTTATTTATTATTTATTAATTTAATTTATTTAATTATTTTTGGCTGTGTCAGGTCATAGTTGTGGCACGCAGGATCTTCATTGAGGCATGCAGGATTTTTCGTTGCGGCACACGAGCTCTTCATTGTGGCACTCGGGCTTCTCTCTAGTTGTGGCGTACGGGTTTTCTCTTCTCTAGTTGTGGCACGCAGGCTTCAGGGTGTGTGGGCTCTGTGGTTTGCGGCACACAAGCTCTACCTGAGACACGTGAGCTCAGTAGTTGTGGCATGCAGGCTTAGTTGCTCTGTGGCATGTGGGATCTTAGTTCCCTGACCAGGGATCGAATCTGCATCCCCTGCATTGCAAGGTGGATTCTTTACCGCTGGGCCACCAGGGAAGTCCCAGTTTTTTATATTTTGATTCAAATGAACAACTATGGGCCAGATGTGGACAGAATTTGAGAGAATACCTATAAGCTAAATACAGGTTATGTGCACAGGCAACTCGAGTTTGTGACTCATAGTTCTGTTTTCTACTGGAAAAAGCATGGAAATGCACATTTCTTTTCTCTTAATTGATGAGTTATTCTGGTGCCATTGAAGTCATCTTTGTAGGACATTAAAAATGGAAAGTGCTGCAAGGTCTTCTGACATGAGTGAATTACATTTTTATTCTGTAAGCTTGTAAATTTTCATTGATTCCAACTGGTTATCTGGGGTGTATGCAAGTAGGGAGTTTCTGCAAATGAACATTAAATTTTAACTTTCCTCCTTTTCTTCTGGTTAGTTTGAGACATCTGGGTCTGGCTTTTCTTACTGTAGCTAAGCTGAATATATGGTATTTGGTGTTTCTGTAGTATATAACAGAGCCTTTCCTTCAACTGAATCTGAAATTCTTCCAACGTCAGACGGAGAAAAAAAACCTAACCCTGAAAGAAATCACTTGTTTGACTGTAATAATCTACTGAAACTGGTTAAAGCATTAAACAAAAAAATAAATGAATCAGATAGTTAGAACTAGTATGTCAGGAAAATAGACAGAACATAAAATGCCTCTGGAATCTGTAGGATATTTTCTGGTACAAGGGGGTTTCTGAGTCATGGTTCATTTACAATGTCTGTTTCCTCACTCAGGGAAGGGTTTCTAATAGATTCAAGGAGACGCTAAGCTTTGCAAATGTCTTGCTCAAATAAAGGCAGCTCTGTGAGGGATAGATTTTTTCTGTTTATGGAGAAAACTTGCCAGTCATGTTTCACATTGTGTACCCTTCAGAAGAACAACCGTCTTCTTTCACATCATGGTGAAGTTGGAGGTTTGTACAATCGTGACTTCGAGGTCTCTGATCAGAGAGGTCATGAGCTGTGACTTTTTTAGACTAACTGGAGATTGACCGCTTGTTCCGGAAGCTGTGGTAGACTTAGAGAAATGTACCACTGGTCAGATCAGAAAGACTTTGAAAGTCATGCCGAACTTTTACTACCATAAAATCTGACGGAGGGCTTAGCTGTGCCACTGAAAGGATGCTATTTTCAGCTTTTAAACCAGAGCATCATGGTCTTCGCACGGTAGGAATTTGACAAAACCTCAGTAGCCTTGAAGATGCTTGTCTTAGTTTTCAAGGTCAGACTAAGAAACTGAGCTCTTGAGCCAGTCCTACAGGAGGTGGTCTCCCAGAACAGCGAGTTTTTCTTTATTTCAATTGGAATAACTACAGGACTGTTGAGAAGATGATGAAATGTCATGGGCTTAATGGAAGCTTTAAGCATTTGACTATAAATTCTGGCAGAGGGAGAAAAGTACATTTTTTGGCTTGTTTGCATCTTAGACTAAATCTCTGGGGCCATTGGAAACCATGTAAGTATCATCTGACTGTTAGGGCACATCTGTCATCTACATATATCCCAACCTGGTTTTGGTTTGGGGTTATATATTACCTCTCTGATAATTAACGGTGATTTAATTATGAAACATAATGGGGAATCTGTGTCAGAAAAGAAGTATTCAAAACCTATGAGGCACTTTGAATGGGACTTAGGAGAACTGACTCTTTGTTTTTGTTTATATGATACTAGTGAGTTGGAACAAGTTGGGAGCCTCTTCTGGGCCTCAGCTTTCTCAGCTGAAACACAGTGGAGTTATAGTTGGTGATTCCCTTATGTCCCTTATATTGCTAATGCGTCTTATTAGGAGCCATGTTAAAAAATTCTCATTAATGTCAAAGATCTTTAAAAAGAATTCCCATCAAAGATAAGTCTGTATGATTAGTTTTAGCAAGCTTTTCTGTAGTATCCTCTTTGTATTAGTCAAGTTTGGGCTGCTATAACAAAACGCCATAGACTAGGGGACTTAGACAACAGACATTTATCACAGTTCTAGGTACTGTGAGGGCAGAGATCAGGGTGCCAGCACGATCAGGTCCTGGTGAGGGCTCTCTTTCTGGCTTGCAGATGATTGTCTTGTTTCTGTATCCTCATGGGATGGAGATAGAGGGGGTGAGGTGGGGGAGCGCTCTCGTGTCTCTTCCCCTTCTTATAAGAGCACTAATCCCATCATGAGGGCATCACCTTCACGATCTCATCTAAACCCAATTACTCCCCAAAGGCCCCATCTCTAACTACTGTCACACTGGGCTTCAACATATGAATTCTGGGGGGATACATCAGTCCATAACACTCATCTTCCAAAACAGGGTGAGGTATCCAATTCACTACTTCTAAATATTTGCAAAGGATCCTGTATAGGTTCCCCCTTGTAGACAATCAGAAAATTTGAAGTTAAGTATGGTTATGAGCTCTAAGGAAACAACATTTTTTAATGGAAAGGAACTTTAGGCAAACTCTTTCTTCCCTGTAAACCTAAAGAGGTTAATTGTCTTATGGAAGGTGCCTTTCTTTTTTCTTTTTCCTCTTAGTGCCTCTATATATGAAGTCTTCATTTAAGAAACTTCTGCTTCTTAGGAATCAGTGACATTGTAATGATTCATAACGTCCAGTAAGCCTTGCTTACTCAAAGTGTGGTTCATGAACCAGCAGTATTAAAATCCCCCAGCAGCTTGTTAGAAATTCAGAGTCTTAGGCCCCACCCAGATCTACTGAGTCAGAACTTGCATTTTAACAAGACCTCAGGTGGTTTCTCTGCACATTACAGTTTGAGAAGCATTTTCAGAGCATGTAGATCATAGACTCATGACCCAATTTAGTAATTCCTTCTGCTTACCAGAGCACTCTGGAAAATAATGATGATAATAATTATAATTTATTATGTACTTTCTCTGTACTATGCCAAACCTCTTATTTTCAAGCTCCACAACAAAACTAGTGGTATTTTATTTTACATATAAAAATATAGAGATTCAGAGAGGTAAAGTAATGTGTCCAAGGTTGCATGCTTGTGAATGACAGAACTTGGTTTTAAAATGAGGATTTTTCTTACTATAAAGTCCATATATTTTTCACTAGGCCATATGGTTTGGGCTTTATTTAATACACATTGATGTATTAGAGGGCCTGGGTAGGTGAATCTCTGCTAAAAGTCAAATTTAATTTTTAAGGCTGATGGTTTGGGGGAGGTTTTAGTGTCTTAGGTCTTAAACATGAAAATAATTGTCTTTTTTGACTCCATTCGATGGAATCAAATTTCTCAGACATGTTAGGCAAAGGCTTTTGGGTTCTAGGTCAAGGAAAAGAAATAAACAAATACAAAGTTTCATACCTGTGAACAGAAAATTTATTCTTTCTCTGTGATTTATTTTACTTTGGGAATAATATTGTGTTTCTGGTATAAACTCAGCTGCATTATTTGTATTTTTTTCCATATTTGATATTCAGCTTGGACTTTGGTTACATTAGACATCATTCAGGAATGTAAATGATCATGGTGTCCATTTTCTGTTATCAAAACACATCATTTTTCTCTTCATTATCACACTAATTCCTGGTAAGTTCTAATGTCACACACAGCAACTTGGGCAACAAATCAAATAACAAAAGGATATAACTCTGACCTTCGAACATTTTTACTGGGAATACTTATTAGTACAAACAAGCCTTCCACTGGTAACTATTTTAAAAAATGGGAACTGATATAAAGAGCTTATAATTCTTATTTGTTTGTGCAACATAGAATATTATATTATGAGGCATAAATTCTCTTCCTTTTAAGGTTGCCTAGATTCTTTACAAAAATTAATTGCCTAGTTCTTTACAGCATGCTTATTCTTTTCAAGAAGGCTAGATTCTTGCTTGGATTATTGTAAGTAATCTGTATTAGAGAAAATAGAATTTTAATCATATCCACCTATTTATTGCTCAGGTCCCTCTCTAATCCACTGGAGACGTTGATAACTTAGGAACACCTGAGAATTTCTGAGTCTGAGCAGTGACACCTTCCAACCTTAATACAGAGAAGAGTTATTTTTTTGTTTTTTTTTTAAATTTAGTTTCTGCTTTATAACAAATTTAATCAGTTATACATATACATATGTTCCCATATCCCCTCCCTCTTGTGTCTCCCTCCCACCCTCCCTATCCCACCCCTCCAGGCGGTCACAAAGCACCGAGATGATCTCCCTGTGCTATGCGGCTGCTTCCCACTAGCTATCTACCTTACTTTTGGTAGTGTATATATGTCCATACCTCTCTTTCGCTTTGTCACAGCTTACCCTTCCCCCTCCCCATATCCTCAAGTCCATTCTCTAGTAGGTCTGTGTCTTTATTCCTGTCTTACCCCTATGTTCTTCGACATTTTTTTTCTTAAATTCCATATATATGTGTCAGCATACAGTATTTGTCTTTCTCTTTCTGACTTACTTCACTCTGTATGACAGAATCTAGGTCCATCCATCTCATTACAAATAGCTCAATTTCGTTTCTTTTTATGGCTGAGTAATATTCCATTGTATATATGTGCCACATCTTCTTTACTCATTCATCCGATGATGGACACTTAGGTTGTTTCCATCTCCGGGCTATTGTAAATAGGGCTGCTGTGAACATTTTGGTACATGTCTCTTTTTGAATTATGGTTTTCTCAGGGTATATGCCCAGTAGTGGGATTGCTGGGTCATATGGTAGTTCTATTTTTAGTTTTTTAAGGAACCTCCATACTGTTCTCCTTAGTGGCTGTATCAACTCACATTCCCACCAGCAGTGCAAGAGTGTTCCCTTTTTTCCACACCCTCTCCAGCATTTATTGTTTCTAGATTTTTTGATGATGGCCATTCTGACTGGTGTGAGATGATATCTCATTGTAGTTTTGATTTGCATTTCTCTAATGAGTAAAGATGTTGAGCATCCTTTCATGTGTTTGTTGGCAGTCTGTATATCTTCTGTGGAGAAATGTCTATTTAGGTCTTCTGCCCATTTTTGGATTGGGTTGTTTGTTTTTTGTTATTGAGCTGCATGAGCTGCTTATAAATTTTGGAGATTAATCCTTTGTCAGTTGCTTCATTTGCAAATATTTTCTCCCATTCTAAGGGTTGTCTTTTGGTCTTATTTATGGTTTCCTTTGCTGTGCAAAAGCTTTTAAGTTTCATGAGGTCCCATGTGTTTATTTTTGTCTTTATTTCCCTTTCTCTAGGAGGTGGGTCAAAAAGGATCTTGCTGTGATTTATGTCATAGAGTGTTCTGCCTATGTTTTCCTCTAAGAGTCTGATAGTTTCTGGCCTTACATTTAGGTCTTTAATCCATTTTGAGCTTATTTTTGTGTATGGTGTTAGGGAGTGATCTAATCTCATACTTTTACATGTCCCTGTCCAGTTTTCCCAGCACCACTTATTGAAGAGACTGTCCTTTCTCCACTGTACATTCCTGCCTCCTTTATCAAAGATAAGGTGACCATATGTGCGTGGGTTTATCTCTGGGCTTTCAATCCTGTTCCATTGATCTATCTTTCTGTTTTTGTGCCAGTACCATACTGTCTTGATTACTGTAGCTTTGTACTATAGTCTGAAGTCAGGGAGCCTAATTCCTCCAGCTCCATTTTTCGTTCTCAAGATTGCTTTGGCTATTCAGGGTCTTTTGTGTTTCCATACAAATTGTGAAATTTTTTGTTCTAGTTCTGTGAAAAATGCCAGTGGTAGTTTGATAGGGATTGCATTGAATCTGTAGATTGCTTTGGGTAGTAGAGTCATTTTCACAATGTTGATTCTTCCAATCCAAGAACATGGTATATCTCTCCGTCTATTTGTATCATCTTTAATTTCTCTCATCAGTGTCTTATAATTTTCTGCATACAGGTCTTTTGTCTCCTTAGGTAGGTTTATTCCTAGATATTTTATTCTTTTTGTTGCAGTTGTAAATCGGAGTGTTTCCTTGATTTCACTTTCAGATTTTTCATCATTAGTATATAGGAATGCCAGAGATTTCTGTGCATTAATTTTGTATCCTGCTACTTTACCAAATTCATTGATTAGCTCTAGTAGTTTTCTGGTAGCATCTTTAGGATTCTCTATGTATAGTATCATGTCATCTGCAAACAGTGACAACTTTACTTCTTCTTTTCCGATTTGGATTCCTTTTATTTCCTTTTCTTCTCTGATTGCTGTGGCTAAAACTTCCAAAACTGTGTTGAATAAAAGTGGTGAGAGTGGGCAACCTTGTCTTGTTCCTGATCTTAGTGGAAATGGTTTCAGTTTTTCACCATTGAGGACGATGTTGGCTGTGGGTTTGTCATATATGGCCTTTATTATGTTGAGGAAAGTTCCCTCTATGCCTACTTTCTGCAGGGTTTTTATCATAAATGGGTGTTGAATTTTGTCGAAAGCTTTCTCTGCATCTATTGAGATTATCATATGGTTTTTCTCCTTCAGTTTGTTAATATGGTGTATCACGTTGATTGATTTGCGTATATTGAAGAATCCTTGCATTCCTGGAATAAACCCCACTTGATTATGGTGTATGATCCTTTTAATGTGCTGTTGGATTCTGTTTGCTAGTATTTTGTTGAGGATTTTTGCACCTATGTTAATCAGTGCAGAGAAGAGTTTTAAGATTTGTACGCAAAAAGAAGGAAGAAGTGACGTGATTTTTTTAAAAGAAAGATGTGCTGTAATTGTTTGGTTTCCCAACCAGAAGAAAGGAGCGTTCTCATTGATTGGCCTAGGCTATAAAAACATGGCAGTGCAAGCAGGAAGCAGGAAGTAAGGATGGGCACAAAGGAAAGCAAGCAGAAATATAGGATTTAAGCAATCGTGGCACCACGTAGAACATACTAGAAAGATGGCAAGAATTAGACCTATTGACAATGGACCACTGAGCAGCTGGCAGAGGACATTGGCAATAGATGTAGGGGAAGAAAGCAGAAATGCCATCTAAAATAGCACAGCATTCTGAAAATACTCTCTGTAAGACAAACAACTCTGTATTTCTTAATGGTATCCCCAAGCAGCTATAACCTCCCATGGAGGTTATACTTGTGCTCACAAAAATGAGTAGAGAAAAAGATAATGCATTTTAAGAAGATTGTTCATAGTAATTGATCAAAATTTAAAAGCCTTCAGAACCTAAGAATTTAGCCCTGAAGAATCTAGAAACCTTACCCTGTTTCCTGGTTGTGACAGATTATAGACCTCTTCTTGTTAGACCATGTATCACCTCTCAGTGTGTTCTCTGAACCTCATTCCAGCAGGATTGGAGTTTGTAATGACTGCAGTGACTTCATAGGAGGTGTAAGTTACAAGAAAAATACTGTACACTGCCATCATTGCCAAATTTGCCGACTGTATTATTCTGTGGAACGTCAAAATCCTTTATGCGAGATGAAAACATACCCTGCATAAAATCGTGTTCATTTAAGAAATAGTCTTTATTTTAGTTATCTTCAAAATTCTTCTGTACATACCTATTTTATTTCAAAGTGCATGTTCTTTTCCAAGTAAAGAATCTTCATGTAACTTTTTAGTGACCATCTTATGTTAAGATGTCATGTTCTTAGGAGTTATGGGCTTGGTTTGTACATTTGCAAATTCTTCATTTTTGAGAGAAATTGGAACTGAAAATGGAATCATGTGGCAAGCCTATTCCTTGAAAAAGATTCATAGTTGAGCCAAAGGAGTGTGGCTCTCTTCTCCATTTTCACTACCTGTAATTGCTTCCTTGGAGGAAACTGCCTTGCCCCAGTCCTGTGGGCCAGTGTCCTGTGAAGAAATGTGTTTGCTAGTCGCTTAATTGCTCAGACAGGAGGAAGCCCCTGCCACAGTTTCTTCTCTTCTTCATTTTCAACATTTTCCTTGTAATTCAAATTTCAGATTTGTGGATTCTTAGAATTGAAAGAGGAATATCCAGCTCATTTACCGTGAGAGGTTAAAGACGTGGCCATTGTTGGTTTGCTGCAGGGGCTGGAGCTAGAACCCAGGTCGCATGCTTCCCAGGCCAGAGCTTGTTCTAGGATATCATTCTTACTATGCCTGGGACAGCTGCTGAACTTGCCCAAGTGTAGCTGATGGATGGAGAGAACCATAAACTTGGGAGATGGAAAGTCTGGATTTGATGCCTGATTTGGCACTATCTTTTTAGGCTTCGGTCGTTGAGAGGATTAAATTTGATGACTGTATGTGTTACTTCCGGTTCTTGGTTTTGTTTCCTTAAGTATAGGTTGTGACTAAAAGAGATGGGGCCAATTCCTACATGCTTAAGGAGGAAAGAGGTGTGATTACGAGGATGTTTCTGTCCTGAATTTAATGGGTGAGGTGCACGGTGGCCTCTCTGTGGTTGAATGAACTCTTCTTGGATTCTATGCTGACATTTTGAATTACTCACATTTACGAGGTGGTTCTTTAGGTTTAAAACGGAATCCTTGCATCTGCCTTCAGGTATTGGTAACTTCAAACGCCCTGAAAATATGCACCATCCATTCACTTGTGCCTTTCCCCTACCCTCATAATGCTGTAATTCTTTACTGAGAAAATAGCCTATAATGGTTAGCTTCTGCCTTCTGCATACAAGTGGCAGGATTAAAAGCAAATAGTAGAATTGGGAAGTGTTCACACACAAATGAAATGCTTTTGACAGTTATCTGAACACCTGTTTAAGAAAGCCTATTTTCTTTTCCTTGCTGATGAATTGCCACAGGATTTCTCAAATTATTCTGCCATTGTCTCTTTTCACCTGCTTAGCAAGTACAAATGTTGATGGCCTTTAGTGGCATCTCTACCTGGCTTGATGAACACAAGTCCCTGTTAGCCTTCCAGCCCCATGGGGTCTCTGGCTTCCTAGAACCCACCACCTTTGTCATATTCCCTGCTGAGCTCAGGAATAACTTTCCCCAGAGTTGTCACTAATTTTTCTGCAGCTGCTCTTGTTCCTATTACTTCCTTGTAGCTCTACATTCTTTTGAAGATAAACTGGTTTTATTTCTCTTCTAAAACAACTTGGATAAAGCATAGATGTTTTAGAGTCACTGGTGTTTTCTTGACCAGAAATAAAACATAAAAATAAGTGCTCCATAGTAGACAGTATTTCTGGAGCTGCAATTCAATGGCCACTGAACTGAACAGTTGAACCTTTCTGAAGAAAAAAGTCTCTGACCCAAACTGAGAGGATGTTCCTTCCAGTCCTTTGAAAAGCCCATGGTCAGTCTGCAGTCAAATGAAGATTAGTGACATTCTTATATATTTTGGTTACATCACATTGTTGAGATCATAATGTTCCTAAAGTTCTTCCCACCTGACTCAAACTTTTCCTCTTTGCCTTTCTTTTAAAGTCAAACATTATCATAGTTAATATTTAAAAAGGGATTTTTACTGGGAATCAATGAGACATTTGGCATTTGCCTTCATTTTCTTTGGAAGATGTTTATTTTTCCTGTCTGCTGTAAGGGAAGAAACCTGCTGTGAAAACTGATAGACCCCAGCTGTCAGGAGCATTTGTCTGGTATTATTTTGATGGCCTACCCATGGCATTGCCAATGGAGTGTCACAGAAGCTAAGTAAGAAACATGGGGAGCATCGTCTTATTTTTTGTGGAAAATGGCATGGTTTTTCCAAGAGTAAGATCATTGTAACAAACATAACCCAAAGAAATTCTTTGACATAAGTATTTATGTAAGGTATGGATGACACATCTGGCCTTGCAACTTTTGGTTATTTTAGTACTTTAGCAGAAGGCATTGTCCTTTTGTTAGAGGTACCATCGCAGTGACAGTATGTAATGTGGAACCCTGTCACAGTGGAGATGTCAGGAAATCAGGAGGGAACTTCACAGTGCAATGCTGTCTTTGGGTTTTAACCTGAACACTGAATGAATCTGCCAGTAAGTGATGTTCTTTACAGAAGGCTTTTTCTATAGGATGAACTGCCTAACAAGGAGAATTGCAAGCAAGTCATTTTTATAAACATTCCTGTTTGTGGTTAGTTTGGGATCTGGATTGTTTGGAGAGGAGAGGAATATCTTTCCTTCTGGTTTTATGACCATCTTTTTCTTAATGCTTAGAAAGAAAAGAGCTTTGCCAAACTTTTTTTTTTTTTCTGGCATTAGTGTCTTCTGGAAAATGGAAATGGCCAAGTTTCTCTTACTAGTCTTCAGATATCTATATATAGGTTAATAGTTTCATCCTGAAACAATAAAGCACCTTCCCACATCTTTTTAAAGGATAGAAATGAAAATTTACCAGGTCACTATCAATGGAAATTAGAACTTCTCTGGTGACATATGCATGCACACACACATATATGTATGTGCATATATTCACATAGAGACAGACAAGATTGCTAAAATGGGTAGAGGAGAACAGGCAGGAGCTATGCTTACAGTTAATTTCTATCACTGATTTGATCTAAAGGAAAGACTAAGCACTTTATGTTTTTGTTGGTGGCAGGTAAGTCCTTTTAATTTTTGCTAATAGGGACAACTCTGCAGAAGATAAAATGCTGAAAATGTTTTGTATTGTCAATTATTTTGTCCTGAAATAACTATTCTGTGAGTTCATGGAAAACATTTTAAAGAGCCCTAAGATAATCCAGGTATAATCAAAGGGGAGAGGAGGCTGTGTTTTGAGAGGGTGCTGTGCATGGGACTGGTTCAATCTAATCTGTGATGAGATATTCATTCATTCCTAAGCACAATCCCACGACTCACTTAACTTCCTAAACATGGAAGAGAAGTGTCAAATGATGCTTCTTATTTGTCTGGCACTTTTATTCTCTCCTGTGACAACAAATATTGCTCATGCTGTATATTATAGAAACCATGGGGGCTCCACCTCTAGGGGGGAAAGTTGAGACATTGTCATGGGCCTCCCTTATTGCCCTTCCTTATAAGTAGGCATCAGTGTACAAAGGACACAGTAAACGAGAACAGGTCTCATACACTGCCAAAGGCCACGTCAATGAGCTTCCAAAACAAAAGTTGGCCTTTATTCTATCACAGTGTCACATCCAAGAAGGGGTCTCTGATGGACGACGAACGTTTGATATTTTAAAAACTACCAGACAAAAGCCCAGTCTTTTCTCCACAAAATTCTCCAAAAGTATTAGGAAACAAATGAATGCAAATATAATTCAAGTTAAAGTACTATTTTAGCATAGTTGTTTTGTCACATCTCTTTTTCTGATGGTCATTCTTTGGGTAATTTTTGTGCTAAGCCATTTTGGATGTCGTCTGACATGTTGATGGCAGAGTGGTGTGTCCTATGTGCATGGAAAATAAACGTGGAAAGTGACTTATTGTTGCTGTCTGAAAGCTCTTCAGTTTCTGAATTCTAAGGCAAATTAGGCCTCAGATTTCATTTTTGTAGCTGTAGTATCAGTGATTGACAAAAACTAGAATGTCTGAATTTGCCTATATCCACACATATCAGAAAAGAGAATTTTCTTTTCACAAGAACAAGGTTAAGCAGTTGTTTAGAAAACCTCACAATATTTCTTCTTCTCTGACTTTAAGTTACTTTCCTCCAAGTGGCTTTAAAATTATTATCATCAGCCAGCTGCAATGGGATGAATGTTCTTCTATCTCATGAACCCAAAGAGAAATTCTTAGCTAATTCAAATGGTATTTGCCATGGTCAGTGAAGAAAATTGCCCGTTTAAGTGCTGCTAACATCAGGAGGGTGCAGTTAGGAGGGTTAAAAACAAGTAGTTGAAAGGCCATTCTTGTAATGCATCTGTTTGGAAAGCAAACATATTTAAAATGAGATAAGTGAAAAATAAAATATTGCATCACACAGAGCTATTCAGTTTAAAGCAGGTGGGATCTTGAATTATAGGCAACACGAGTGGAAGGTATTACAAAATATACCCACCTGTGGTTTGGAGCTAGAAAGGTTGGGGCTGAGTTTTTAAAACAATTATGACAAAAAAACATGCAAAGCACACTGTGAAAATCCTGCAGAGTTACTATGTGATTTTAAGCAGAGAACACAAGTGATTCTTCTTTGGAAAAATGGAAAACACAAGCAAAATAAAAGAATCATTTCTGAATTCCTGAAGGGATGTAGATTGGGAATTGAGACGATTTCTTGTTGGTTTTGTCAAGTTGATACCTGAGATAAGGTGAACCAGCAACAGACGATTCACAGTTATTGAGAAAAAGCTGAAAGGAACGTGACTCCCTCTTCTCAGACTCAGCCCTACTGGTCGGTGAGATACTGTTTCTCCAACTTTACAAATGAGTTGACTGTGACCCAGAGAGATTGGGTGATTCTTCCACTACCACACAGCTAACGTATGGTAGAAAGGAAATTCAGACCTGTGTTATCTGCCCCGTCTTATGCACGTCTGAAACTAAGCTATTCTGTTTTGTCCTGTGAGATTATTATTTAATATATGAAGACGTCACCACATTTCTTAGATGCTTGCAGGGGTCAAAGCACCACGTTACAAGGAGACTGCGATTGCCAACCCTGTCTTTGTTGAACATGACCGTTTACCCGCTTTAGGTTATCACAGAAGGCATTTTATCGATTTCTTTTAATTGTTATAAAATCCCCTTAAAAAGTGTTATTCTTCTGTTTTATAGATGAATACAGCTCTGAAACCCAACCTGGTTAAAGTATTTGCCTGAGGTCGGTGTTAGCACACAACCAACCAGGATTAAAAGCTCACCCTCTTTATGTCTGTAGCTCCTGCTACATTGATTATCTCTGAAATCTTCATGGGAAGGGAGAGTAAAGAATAGAGCTGTGGTTGATAATTTAAAATTGTCTCCGATCCGACTAGAGAAAGACCCTTAGAACACTCCTAAGAAAAAGAAAAACATCAGGAGCCTCAGTTTTGGGAATCCTGGGTCACTTCTTAGTTTGGACTCTGCAGCCTTGCTCTGTTGGTTTACTTGTTAGGGGCTTTTCTTTATTGCATATTAATTCCTTGTCTCTGTGGTACGAGAAATTTAAGGAGCAGGAAAGGGCTGTCTGACTCACTGGGACTGAGCTGCTATTTAGTCTGGCTGTTTCCTACCTCGCACGTCGATTGATTATCCTGCCTATCGTGTGTTGACATATTTTGCTTGCTGTACTGATTATACATTGGGAGTGCTAATTCTTTTATTGGGTTAGAGTTCAAAGGTGCTCATCTGTCAGCAAAAAGTCTCTCATTTCATGGTGTGCGTGGCCTCCTCTTATATCTGTCATTTTTATACTGTTCTCAGAGGTTTTCCTCTGATTTCTGGTCCTAGTTCAATAACAAAAATCTTGAAGGAGTTTCCTTTGTAGTGGGCCATTTTGTACAGTTTTTGGAGACAGATTCTGCTCTTTGAAGATATGCAAAATATTGGCATTTTGCAGACTCTGACTGAAGCAATGGAAATCACACTATATCCTGCTCTTTGATTCTAACAACTCTGTTGGTACAGATCTCCAAATCTTGGACTTTTCTCAAACATGGTAAACTTCTGAGACCAATAAATGAAGAGATCCAAACTTGGGTTTTGCAGGTCAATATCACAGTATTCTGGCTAACCATCAGGAAATAGATTCCCATGAAGAAGCATTGAGGATTGGAGATTCAATTACTTAGAATAATGTAAAAGCTCACCTAATGTCCAAATGTCTTTTTCATCACATCTGTAGAAATTAAAATATAGGTATGTAAATGTTTGCATATATATTCATAATTCTGAACTGGAATCATAAGTAGAAATATCCTCCAAAGTCATCATTTTGGTTACCTATGATGAGGTAATTCTGCAATTAGTTTGAGGTATTTGAGATATAAGTAGCTTGCCCTTCTTGACAAGGTTGCCAATATGTCAAGAATACATTTTGTTGTAGCTTATATTTCAATTTCTATTTTGTTTACATGTTGCACTTAGAAGTTGATCAGAATAATAAAAACAAGTGTTATAGTAATAATAGATTATAAAAATGATCTTTGTGAATTGGTAGGATAATCAATGATGACTAGCTTATGTTTTAAATGCTTATGATGTTTGAACAAGTTAGCCTTCAATTTTCATATAAAACATGGATAAACCCTGATCTAGAGAAGTAGCTGGAGTTGGCTTTTAAGCAACTGGGCTGTGTGTCCAGAGGTGAGTAAAGCAAAGCCATAGCAGTCCCTTGTTGGAAAAGAAAGGGGCATGGGTGTAACTGTCACATTTTAAAGACTTTATTTGTCTTTGATAATTTGGATACTGTAAATGATAGGAGGTGATGGAACTATTAGAATAAAATGGAAATAGAATGGTATGGGAACATTATGCCTGGATCCAAGAAGAGTGGGTTTACTGGAGGACCATGGGTTAGACACATCCACTCTCTGTCTTAGTTTTTTTATCGGTCCAATGGGGTTGTTACTTATTTATACCTATTTATACCTATTTATAGGTTTTTTTGGGGGAGATTAAATGAGATAATGGTATAAAATGCATACCATTGTGTCAGTCTGGCACATAATAGGTATTCAGTAAAAACGAAAACTTTATTGCTTTTCATCTTCTCATTGACCTTCTCCAAGCCAACTTCATAATATCAGCTTCATAATATCAGCTTCATAATACCTTCATCAGCCTTCAATGGCATTTCTTGAATTTATATGCACATGATGCTATGCTGATTATGGCACAAAGCAAGCTATATAGATGTGGCTCTTTCTAGGAATTTACTTCCACGATCACACAGAGATTGATGGATTCATGACTGTGAGCTGGAAGGGACCCTGGGGGCTCTCTGCATTCAGTAATTTTACAGACCAGGAAATAGATTCCCAGAGAGATGAAAAGACTTGCTCAGAATTTCCCAGTTAATTAATGGCAGTGCCAGGAACACGATCTGGGTTTCTAGAAGCCTAGTCTATTGCTTTTATTTATCCACCCTTTTTGTTTAGGAAATAAAGGTTATGGTTGTATATTCTGAGTTGTTTGTCTGGAAGAACTATTTCAAAATATTATAGTCTTTAAAGATGCACAGCTAATCAGAAGAAAAACCCAAACAGTTAAGTGTATGTATGAAGTGAGTAAACATGATTGTAAAGTATGGGCAGTGGTACCAAACTATGGCTCAGGAAGTCTTTCCAAGCTAACACAATCTTCACCATTTTCTACATACCTCTAAATTCAATTGACATTTTCTTATTCTTATGCGAAGAACTCAAAACAAAACTTCAACCCATTATCCCTACGCTTGTCTAATCAGAGTCATTTTCTTAAGCTCCTCTGATGTAGGAGTTTTAGAGCTACCTCTGAGAAGTATGACTAACTTTTTCTAATTTATTTATTGCAGGTTTTGAGAGATTTTAAGAATTCAAGAGGTAGGATATTTGGGGGTTGTAGGAGAGTTAGATACCCAAGCATTGAAAATTGGATCATAGTAAGCATTAAAGAGGACCAAAAGGTTATATTCTTTGCTGCAAGTACACCAACTATATTTCTAAATATGACTGATCTGTGGAGTTTTATAGACATTTATGGTACTATTCATTCTGTCTATATTGACCTGGAACATTCCAAGAGGCCAATGACAGTCACTGAACCCTTGTTCTGCAAGACTCAGAGTTTCTTCCCACTGCTCAAGCTGTAACCTTACAGGGCAAAAAATGACCAAGTCAAAAACCCCCAACATAATTAAATTTAGTAGTACTGTATTTTTCTGTTTTGTAGCCTTCATTATTACAACATATACAATTCAGTTCTGTGTGTAGAGATCTAGTCATGATATTATTAATCTGTTATGAGCAAATTCTATCATTGTGCCTTTACCTTACAGAATGATATCTCTTGGAGACCTTTGTGATTTAAGAAAGATCTAAAGAGTTACAGAGACAGCCATAGAGATAGACGAGAGAGAGAGAGAGAGAGAGAGAGAGAGAGAGAGAGAGAGAGGAGACTAGACAACAAAGAAGAAAGCCTTCTGACCATACTGTCTAGCAGAGCAAGAGAACGTTAGAAAAGCTGTGACCTGAAAGCCTTCGTAAACTGTTATCTTCCCCTGGGAGAAGCTGGAGTGGCCATTCCACTGAGCTATAACTCTGGGTGTTCATTAAAAATTCATTCAAGGCTAAATCATATCACTGAACAATGAGTGTGGAGGCCCAGATCTGTGTGTCAGAGACAGGAGGCCGTATCAGGGCCAGGTTCTTTATGTAGTGGGGTCTGTGTCAGGCAGACAAGGGGAATGGGAGGTTTCCTTGGAGGCTTTTGTAAAGCTCTGTGCTTCTTCTGGGGGCTCGATTAGAATAATCAGCAGCCTTGGGAAATTCACACGGTTTTGGTGGGGCTGTGATCCATCATCATCCATCATACTTATGCGCTGGGTGACTAAGGAGCCAAATACCCGGCTGGCGGGGTGGCCAGAGCCCCGCGCTCTGCGTGGAGCTCTCCGGTCTGGGGCAGGGCTCCAGGAAGCCGGGCAGTGGGAGGGGAGCAGGAGGCTGCCAGGGAGCTAGCCCTCCCGTCAGCCTGCACTTGGGGGCATCCCTCCTCCAGCAGCCCCCAAAGGCGGCGGGCTAGGAACAGGAAGTAACTGTACAGCACTTTGGAAGATTTGCGGATTGTTTGCTTTGGATTTCCTCAGCTTAATTTGTGTTTGGCTGGGTTTGGAGTTTATTTCTAATTTATTTTGAGTTTGTGTTTGTTTGCAGGCTTTAACAATTTTGACAAAACTCTCTGGAGTGTTTGTTGTTTGACCTTCCTTCTGTGTGCATTTGCATGGTGGGAAGGATTGGGTTTTGTCATGTCAAAGAAAGAAAGACTGTGGGGGGTGTGTATGTGTGTGTGTTTTAGGGGGAGACAACCAATAAAACCCTCACTATATATCCCTTGTATCCTTTTTTTTTCTTTCAAACGCTCTCTAACCTAGGAAGAAATGTGGTTTTTGATTATTTTTAAAAAACGTTTCAAAACTCCAGAATCAGGAGAATTCTATATAGTTCTATAGAAAAGCATTTATTACAATATGATCTCAGGGACAGTCTGCTAGAGAGTCCTATGTAAGGTTGGGGTGCTCAGTAAAGACTAATTTGGCCTCTCAGTTCCCAAGCAAAGCACTTTGGCAGCCAAGAATGTGAATTTTACCCATTTTCCATTTTCTCAAGAAACTAGGGGGAGAGTCAAATCTAGGTATATGTACACATTATTACCAATTATATCCAATATAACCATTTTATGTCTATCAGTTAAAATTAAAATTTGCCTTCTTCTCTTTCAGGGGGTTAACTCTCAAAAGAAAAAAAAAAAGGAAAAATCTCTTTTTTAAAACCTGTGTGTTAATCACTCAGGATTATGTAAATTAATATAGAATCCCTGCTATCTTGTTTTTATTTTACTTTGTATTATTTTATTCACTTTTGATGACCATCAAATTGTAAACACATGCCTCCCTAAAAGAGGTTTATTTCCATTCTCTTTTGGATGGTGCAAATAAGTCCATAAAACAAATAGATGTCTTCTAGTTCATTCTTCCTTCTTTTATACTTATTAAAATAAAAATCCAAAGCAGAATGTCTAGAAGTATATTGCAGTTTGACAGGATTTGCTTTGTGTGTCTAAGAGAAAATATGACTAGTAAAAAAGGAACTAGACAGATATACATATGTGCACGTGATGCTATTTTATTGGTATCTGTTGCACCCATTGCAATGAGACTCCTGGGATGTTGGACCTAAATTAAAATAATCGTAAATAATGTCAAACAATAATAAATAAAACCCAACTCGTAGCCTCTCCCTCTTTTCCCTTTGCTCTTTTCTTTTACCAAGAAAATACACAAGTAAATAATATCAAACAGATCAGCCACTTCTGGGGAAGGAGGCACCTGGGCTGAGGGACATGTGAACTGAGGACCCCCTCCACCATATGCTTGGAGTTTTGGAGTTCTGGGCAGAGGGTGAGAAGGGAAGGGCAATGGATGGAGAATGTAGATTTGCAAGATTTTTTGTGTATTCACTTACCGCGTTTTTAAGTTTATCTTAATAACTTAGATTTATTGACATTAAACTTTTTTTTTCTCGAAGTCTTCAAATTTGGGTGCAAAATTACATCTAAGTCGAATTTGCCTAATAAATTTCTGTCAAAACCATTGAGATAAGGAGTTGTTTTGGAGCTTTTCGCGTGGAATTCCATCTCAAGCAACATTGAGCAAGGAAGGGGTTGTATATCTGGCAAGCACCTTGTGAAGCCAAGTACCTGAGCTAGGATTACCAGGATATACTGAATAACTTAAAGTGTAGGAACTTAAGAGTGATCCACATTAAAAGTATAGTTACTTATTTGAAGGAATGAGGCTTGGTATGGTATCCACATTCCTTAAGAGTCTGCTGGACCTAGTGAAGATAACTTTGGATGCCTTACCTGGCATTTTCTCTATTTGTACCTGCAAGAATGACATTTTTTTCCTCCTGTCCCTGTGCTGACCTTTGAAATCTTCCATCAAGGGAAAAGCCCCTTGGTTCTACTGTGACTTCACTCTCTAGGTACCCAGAGTTCTCTTATTGTCTCCTGACCGCCTAAGGCTCCCACTCCAGTGTTTGGCATCCCAGCCTCTGTCTTCTCATCTTCCATATGTGTGCCATCTCTCAGAGTGGCAGACTCTACTGATCACTGGTAAACTAACTCATGATGTAGTGTATTGGTTCATCAGGGTTATTTTATGCCCTTCCTCCCCAGTCCTTCACCAGATTCTCTCAATTTTACTTCCCAAATCTCTCTCTCTCTCTCTCTCTCTCTTATTCTTCATCCTCCACTATCACTGTCATTTTAAAAAAGCCTTCGTGGTCTTTCTCATGGATTATTGAAATAGCTCCTGACTGGTTCAGCTGCCTTCTACGTCATCCCTCTTAAATGTCTCCTGTTCTTTGGGTCAGAGCGATCGTCCTAAAACGCAGCTCCGATCTTTCCATTCTCCCCCCTGAGACTCTCCACTAGCACCATATTCATAATAGGAGAAAGGTCAGATCTCTAGAACATGGCATAGAGGTCTTCGACTCTTTGGCTGCTCATTGCTTTTTCCTTCACTTCTCTATCTACCTCCTTTCCCACTGTAAAACAGGTGATTCTGAGAAACCCTTAGTCTCATGCCCATACTAAGCTGGGCACACTTTAAACTATGCTCCTTCTTCTTCCTGGAGTGGTCTTTCTTCTCTTGCCTTTTCTCTGGGAAGCTCCTTTGAAACTATCTTTATTCTTTGACACTCTTCTTAGGTGTCACCATCCCTGGGCAGCCTTTCCGAACCTTTCTCACCCTCCGAATGAATTCCTTTCTCTTCTGCACCTTGTACCTAGTTTGTTGATCATGGGTACTATATTTTATTTGCACAGCTTCCTTCTCTCCTGGACTGTGGCTCTTTGGGCCAGGAATGAGGTCAGTCATCTGGGCTTCTAGAGTGCAAACTCAGTGTCTGTGTGGCCCATAGGCGATTTTTAAATGCATCTTGAAAGAAACAAATTATCAATCGTCAGGAGGACTCTCCTTAACCCAAAGGACTGATGCTTAATTGCAGGGAGGGTCTCAGGTATGAGAGCAGGTTGGGTCAGGAATATATTTTTGGGGTGGGGGACATAGCTTAAGACAGGCCTTGGTCTGCCACATCCACGGGAGCTGGGTGGGGAGATTGCGTGCGCATCACGTGTTGTCTGGGGTTTGGCAGAGTGGAGACAGCAGCGCTGATGGTGCCCAGATCCCCACACTTAACAGCAGATCCCATAGGTTATTAAAGCTGAGAGCCTAGCTAGGAAGATTAGCTGGAGGAAGTGCTTTAGCCATGGAAAGTCGCTTGATTAGTGCCTCAGACATTGCATGGCACCATGGTGTTAGGTTTCCATCCGAACCATTACTCGGATATTTGAGATCGGGAGCTTCGGTTCTAACCTGACATTGCATTTGATTTCTCAAATCTGCGCCTCAGAAATGGGCCTTGCTCACTTCTCTCAGACTGCATTTCCCAGCAGTGAGTTTTGTATCCTTGGTTTTTGGACATTTGAAAGGGATGCTGAGAATTAACCCATATGGTGTTTGTTTAGGTGGGGAATCCTAAATAGCTTCTTGTACAGGGAGAACACAGTAGCAAATATATCTTTACAATAATGTGTTTTAAATCAAAAGGGCTCCATATTTTTCCCTGTGTTTGAATGTGACATTCTTGATCATTCCAGACCCACCTGTCTGAGAACACAGGAATCAAAAACAGGAGTCACTCTCAAATTTCACCTCTATTTAATCCATCACAGGAACATACTGGCTTTTCACTGTATATATAGAAAAAACCACATTAGGACATTTAAACAAAGTGACACAGATCATCAGCAGATCAACCGGGAATGACGGCTCAATCAAACAAATGTATGTTGAGAATTTCCACAGGGCAGCTCTCACAGCAGCCAAGCCAAATTTGTTTAGTATACATGAGTTAGCTGCTTAGGAGCATTCGCTATGCTGCATGCCAGATGATGACTTTTCTAGGTAAACATCCATTTAGCAGCATATACCCATCCATGAAAGTGTTGGCGTGATTTTGATCTATTCTCCTGGACTCCTGAAATTATGACTTCATTCCACTGGCAGCCAAGTACCAAACCCACACATGCACCATTTAGGATTAAAAAAAAGGGATGGGCAAGCTATACACTTATTTCGAAATGTAATATAACCATCCAAAAGGTAGGAGAAACTCCATAAAATTGACAGGCCATTTCACTTTTCTGACAAGCAATAAAGTAAGCATCATTAAAATGGATGTCAAATTACAGGGCAGGGAAGCAGCAGGGAAAATACTTACCTTGTTCTTGGTATTTGAAATAGAATGTGGCATATTTATCCTACCTCAGTCTAAACTTGGAGACATTCCTTTTTGTGGTAGGGGCTTGGGAGCTTATTTATTAAATTGGAATTTCAGAATCAGATTCCATAAGTAAGAACACTTGGATTCTTCAGAAAAGGACATTTTAAAATTTGTCTCGTTAATTCTTGTATTTGAGCAATTTATTTATTTTTTTAAAGGTGTCACTTGAAGAATAGAGGACTCTATTGGGCATAGTCTTTAAGCTCAGAACAAAAGAGCCAAGTGTTTATTAAAAAAACATAGAAACAAACCCCAAAACTTTCTGGTAGAATTTTCAAACTCTGTGCTTACTCTCACTGGCTGTTGTGAAATCCAGTTTGTGTTGTGTAAAGTTCAGCTCAGTGCTCTAGTTTATTAACCAAAAACCTCTCTTTCTGATTCTTTTCAACTGGGGAATTCTCAATTTGCGGGGGGATATTTTCAAACAGAAAGCTTGAGAATTCCCTTTTTGGATCAAGGGGTAGTTGTATGAAATTTATTGGAAAAGATCATTGTTTCCAAACTTTAAACTCCTCTGCAAGAGCACTTGGCAATTATCACCTACTTGAGCAAGTATTCTGAATGCTTAATGTTTAGAAATCCTCTAAAAAATACCTCTTTCCCAGTGGTGACAATGACTTTTGTGGATAATAGCTTCCTTTAAAATCTGCTTAAGATGCAGAGCTGGGTGAGCTACAAAGTACAGCTTCTAAAAATAAAAGTCCTCATAACTAGCATTTTCTAAAGTTCGTTCAATTTGAATTTGAGCATCTACTATATTCACAGCACTGGAGGAGGTATAAAGATAATTGAGACATAGCCCTTGCCCTCAAGTAGCTGAAAATCAAAATGGGGAGATAGACAGGAAAACAACTAACTATAATAGCATCAGGGTAAATGACAGAAGAATACATTCTGAGGTACATTTTATATTCTCTGGGATACAAAAAGGAAGGCACTCACTCTGCTTGGGGAGGTGGTGGACATGTAGACTGGAAACCCTTAGCAGATCAGATGACATCTAAACTGGATCTGAAAGAGTTTCAATGTATAAATCTTGAGTGTTGCGTCCTCTGTGAGGCCCTCCCTATCTAAAATAGTCACCCACCACATTTCTAACTGCTTAATTTTCTCTTCAGCACCTAAGACTCTCTCATATTGTCCAGCTATGTGTTGGTTCCTTTCTCCCTCTACCCACCAGGCTGTAAGGTTCTTGCGATCAGGGGCATTGCTGGTTTTGCTCACTGCTCCATCCCTCGCTCTCAGAACAGGAGTAGGCTTCACTAGGGAGCAGTGTGATGGAGAATGAGGAAAGGACATTCGAGAACAGAAGGCTGTCAAGGAAAACAACACAGAGAAACCAAACTCTACACTCATGAACGTGAAATAGATTATTGTGGCTAGATTGTAAGATGCATTAAAGGCATAAGATGGGCAAATTGGTTATGACCAATCATGAAAGAATTTTCTGAGGTCTCCAGAAAGCTGTGACCAATTTTTGAGAAGAAAATTGATGAGCTCTAACCCTCCGAAGTCTTTCTAAATTGAGTGTCAATCTTGACCCAGGATAAAACTTTCTTGGGAGAATGATGCACCTTTAGCACCATATAGGCATCCAGGAAAGCAATTGTCTTATATGTTCTTCAGTCCCTTTATCCAGGTCTTAAGATGGGATGTAGGGAATTTTTATATTTTTATTATTGTTAATGTGCCCCCAAATGTGGATAAATTGGAGGCCATCATTAAATCTATAAAGAAAACATTGATGTAAGTGCACACAGAGCTTTAGTGAATTGAGTTCAGGACAGAATAATCTTAGAGCAAGTGGGGATTTGTTATAAACAGAATATTTTGTTTAAATATAAATAAAAAATAAGAACAATAACCTGCCATTTTCCCACACATATATTTTACATAGTTCCAAGAATGCTGCTTATCAAAGTAGCTCCCGGGTATTGGGATGAACCAGAGGCTTTCAAAGTGTTGATTGATCACTCTTTGCTAGCAGTTCACCAGGCTTACACAGCCACTCCAAAATCAACAGCCTGGAAGAAAATTATACAAGGTTTGGAACAAAGGCTGGAATGTTAGGTTAGCAACTGCCTTACATTGCAGTAAATATGTCAATTAATATTCATAAATGTCTAGAGGCATGATCTAGTAAGAGTACAGAATAAGCTGCATATGACAATTTAATTTTCTACCCCAAAGGAACCCTGGCTACTCCTCACTTTCGCATAATAGAACTTTGAGAGAACTCTGGGTGGGTTTGCCCGTCTTCCTACTACTGAACTTCTTAAAAGTCTTGGGAATGTTATCAGGGTATTGTGAGGTACTTACATCCCAAGTGTACCTGTTTCCATCTTCATCCATCAGCTGAGACTTAAGAGGTGTTTTTGGATGTTCACCAATTACACCACAGTAATGAAAGGACAGCAAGAAAGTTCTTCATGTTCTTTTATTGTATTCTTTTATCTTTCAAGGCACATGTTCTTTTTGAAGTGTTGAAATGGGATATTTGTGGGAGGAATTGAACTGCCCTACCCAAGAGATAGGAGAAGAGATAAATTAATCCCATGACTTTTTCTTCTGTGCATTTTGGGCTAAAATCATGGGAAAAGTTTATCATTTCCCATTATCAAATATTGCTTATTGCTCATTGGCCAATAATGCCTCCTCTAACTATACTCAGTCCAGTCTGTTTCCTGCATCATCACACAGCTCTTGGCAGGAGAACTCATCTTTTTGTACCATGTCAATGACCACATTGATCTTTCTTCACATTTGGTTTCAACAAGTGTTTATTGAGAGATTATTGTTAGGAGAGTGGTAGAGAATGAATCATTCATGAACCATTTCATTACCTTTTGTTATCTGAATGCAGGTAGATCTGAAAGACACTGACCTTTAAGAACTGTCACTTAAGACCTAGAGATGAGAGAATCTTTCCTAATAATAATGATACTGATTTTTGGCATTCACAGTTTCCTCTAAAGTATACAAAAGATGCTCAAATGAATTATTTCTTCTGATTTTTACTGTAATTTTGTGTCACAAAAACCAGTGTTGTCTAATAGAAATATAAATGAGAACCGTATATTAATTAAAAATATCTGGTAGCTCCATTAAAACAGGTAAAGAGGAACAGGGAGACTTAATCTTACTAGTATATCTTACTTAACCCACTGTATCCCACATTGTATCATTTCTGTATGTAATCAATACACAAAAACTATCAACTAGATATTTTACAATTTTTGTACCAAGTTTTAAAAACCTGGTGTATAATTTTAACTTACAGCTCCTATTGATTTGGAGTAGCCACATTTCAAATGCTCAGTTGCCACATGTGTCTAGTGGCTACCATATTGAACAAATGTCAGATATGGATAAATAAACTGAGGTTCAACTAGATTGAGAGACTTTCCCAGGGCCACATAACTAGTTAGGTGGACTTGAATCCCATGTGATCTTCTGGTTTAAACAGGAATTGGCTTGGGGCTGTGGTTTACAGTTTATCTGAATTTACTTGTGATATTGTGGGTTGAGGCTATATACTAGGAAGCTGGAGATGTTATGAAGAATGATTCTATCATATGAATAAGGCCTCTTTATTGCTAGATCTAGAAATGCCATAAAGTTTGTACTTTAAAAAATAAGCTCCAAGTGAAATTTGTATGCACAGTCTGGTTTGGGATAGCTGCTCTTGTCTCTGAACTCCTTGAAGGCTCATTTCTGTATTTTTCTATTCCTATATTTATTCATTCTTTTAAGTATTTATTGACCATTTACCATAGTGCCATAGTGTCTGGCCCTGCAGACGCATCAAGTGAACAAAGTAGACAGGGTCCCTGCCCTCGTGAAGCTTACATTCTACAACCTACAAAATACAGCTGGTTCATAGCAGGTGTTGCAATAAGTGCTGGAGAATCCAATTTAGTTGGCAATATTTGATATTGGTTTACCAATCTTCCTTCCAGGAGGACTCAGTAAAAATCTTGAGGAAAGGATAAATATATGGTTTACCCATATAGGGATTTTTTGTTTGTCTAGTTTTACTCTTCTTCTAACAAATGTATTTGAAGAGGCTGCAATGTGAGGCCACAGTACAAACTCTGAATTGATTCCATTTGGTTAAATTCATCTATTAGGATTTTGAGCATTTGGGGTGTGTGTGTGTGTATGTGTGTGTGTGTGTGTGTGTATGTGTACGTGTGTATACAGAAGCGTGTGTGGATTCAGCATGCACTTTCCCTTCCTTCAGTGGGACACTTTTACTGTATCCTTAAACAGGCTGCAGGCACAATTTGTGTGATGCCTTTTGCACATATCTGTTAGACTTTCTCAACTTAGAGAAAGGAAAAGATACCACTCACTACTTCTAGCACAACTGGTTTGCTTTGTCTGACATTTTTGAGTCATCAACTACACATTAAATTATTATCATGACCTAGAAACTTTGGCGGGGGGATTTGTGCAATAAATTAGGCACCATGCTCCCTGCTCTCATCACCTTATAGTCCAGAAGAATTTTGGTGGAGGTGTGCTTTCATAAACTTTCCTAATTGGGCTTACTTGAATTTGGGGTGGGCAAATTGCCTGATCCTTTTTTGACTCACCACATATTTACACAAGTTTTTTGTTTGTTTGTTTTTTGTATGTGTTTTGACTTGATGTAAATAATGCTGTTTTGGAAAGAATTTATAATGCACCACCCCTTTTATACCTAGAAGAAAGAAAGTCTGCTCAGCTGGTTTTTCTTTAGCCAAGTATTTTCATTTGACCCTTTTAAGCTGGCTAAACTTTGAAGGAAAATGCAGATATACCCTACTGTTCGAAATGGTGTAGAGTTTAGGAGGGTTAATTTAAAAATTCATAAATCCTTTGCACTCTTCAAATTAATGACCTGTAACCCTTTTTTTGCCAGGTGACTTCTTTTGACTTAACTATGTCCAAAGAAATGTGTTTATTTAGGAAAGCTCAATGCTACCAAAAACTGACATGCTAAGCATCTCCTATGGCTCATAATATGTATGAGAGATGTGGACCACCCTCTGTTTTCTCATTATGACAAATAATGGAAAGTGGAAATCACTCTAATCCTTTCTTCTGTGTCTGCTGTACCTCTGTGAATATGATAAACTCAATCCAATTAAAAGTCATTACCTCTCCAAGGCTCAGCCGCAGTCTATAACCTTTTGTTTCACAGTTCTCTCAATAATCTGTCTTTATCGCAGGTAGAATTTTTAGCCATCTTCCACTTCAGTTTTCTCTTAAAAAAGAGGAAATCACTTTTAGTGTTTATTATTGTAGTTCTTGTTTTCTATACCATTCACTTGACTCTATTCATTGCAGCTTTGTATTCGACAAGTTAATTCTTCCTGGGCATTTGTCTTATCTCCCTGACTAGATTATAAGTTCTTTGAAATCAGCAATTTCACTTTATTCTTTTTTTTGGGACCCCCCCCCCAACGTGGTGCTTTGCATATAAAAGTCTTGTTGACTAAATAATTAACGGTCTGTGGCATGTGTTGGATCATAGTTGCTAAGATTTAATAGTGGTGATGAGTATTAAAAAGTTGAGTGAAGTAGACAGAGTAATACAACAGGGAGAGCAACAAAAACAACAAAAATAAAGACAGCAGGAGGCTTGTTGTTATTGCATAATTATTTCGTATGCTTTAGGAATCTCTCCTGCCCCCAGAGGATTTTCCTAACATTATATACTTCTGATAGAATTATAATATTTCCAATTTTTCCTTTCAAGCAGTCATAGTTTATATACGTTTACATGGACTGATGAACAATATATTTGAATCAACAAGCATCTTACATGTTTAGATGAGTACACTGATAATTTTCTAGCTTCTTTAGCTCTGAGATTCTACAATGCTATGAAAAATGGATATTGCAATCAGTTATTTCATCAGTCAAGCAACATGATGCCAAAAGATTTTAACTTAACTATATTTAACAGCTCAACTATTAACTTAGCTATACTCAACAGCTATAACCTATTTAAAAAGCAGTTTGTTAAAGAAGATTTATTGGAATGAATCCATAAAATGATCAGCAAAAGCATAAAACAAAATCACTGAGATTTTGCTTATTCTGGAGAATAATACCTGGATCGAAGTAAGAGTCATTTTAGATAATGTTGATATAAGTAGGCAACACAATATTTTATGTATATACTACAAAATATGAAGTTACAAATATTTGTAACAGGTTTTGGGTATTCCTCTTTCGCAAAGCACCTTGATGAATAGATTCTTTTTTGAGATATTTTTCCACCACATAAATACAGCTCTCAAATTTATTTTGCTACTTTTGCTTTTAGTTAAGTTTCTTTGACCATCATAGGCATATGTAGATATTATTTGGGAAAGGACCATCATCTATTGAATAGTGTGGGACACCAGAAAATAATAGTGCTGCCGTTTTCTCTGACAACTGTTGCTTTAAATTGGAGACTCCAGGGTGATCTGGCCGGTCTTCCCTCTGAATACAGCACTGTTCTGAAGTCAAGCAGAGCTACCTCTGGTCTGTTTAGCACAACTTTCAATTCAAACTGGAAGGTAAATGCTGTGGTTTGGGCCATTTATAGGCTGGTGGGAGTTTCACTGGCATCCCAGCAGTCCCACCTGGTTCACAGGAGAACTTTTAGTCTTTTTGCAGTGAAGTAGACCACGCAGAAATACATTTTTACTAGTTACATGACAGGGAAACCATCCACTTCTCCATGTAGTTTTCTTCTTGGCTTATTTTGTAATAGAAATGTGGGCAATGCTGTTTTAGAACCTGTTCGTTTCATCATTTTGAGTTATTTAGAAGCCATGAGAGTAAATCACCCCTTTTTTTTTTTAAGTTGATGCAATTAAAAAAATTTTTTTTAAATTTTTATTTACTTATTTATTTTTTGGCTGCATTGGGTCTCAGTTGCAGCACACGGAATCTTCATTGAGGCATGCGGGATTTTTTGTTGTGGTGTGCGGGCTTCTCTCTAGTTGTGACGTGTGGATTTTCTCTCTCTAGTTGTGGCGCCCGGGCTCCAGGGCACGTGGGCTCTGTACTTTGCAGCACACGGGCTCTCTAGCTGAGGCGCGCGAGCTCAGTAGTTGTGGCGCATGGGCTTAGTTGCCCCGCGGCATGTGGGATCTTAGTTCCCCAACCAGGGATCAAACCCACGTCCCCTGCATTGGAAGGCGGATTCTTTACCACTGTACCACTGGGGAAGTCCCAGTCATCCCTTATTTGATCCTTATGTTACTGTGAAGAACGTGGTGATTCTAAGAAATAAATGTGAATGACAACTGTATTTCCACCAATAATTGAAAGAAGAGATTTATTCTTGTTTTTTTCCATTTCTTATTGAGGTAAAATTGACATATAACATTATATTAGTTTCAGGTGTACTAATTTGATATTTGTATATATTGCAAAGTAATTGCTACAGTAAGTCTAGTTAACATTGTCACCATACATAATTACAAATTCTTTTTGTAATGACAACTTTTAAGATCTACTTTCTTAGCAACTTTCAAATATGCAATACAGTATTATTTACTATAGTCACCATGCGGTATATTATGTCACCATGACTTATTTATTTTTTAACTGGAAGTTTGCACCTTTTGACCCCCTTTACCCATTTCACCTAATTCTGTAGATTGGCTTGCCCAATTGCAGTTACTTATATTCAACTCTTAACAGCCATCACTCTTCCTAACCTAATTTTAGATCTTATTTTATTGCATAGTCATATACCTGTTACCATCTCTGTCTTAACTACTCAACTCTAAGTTTCTTGAGGGCAGAAGTTTGATTTTATTCAACTCTATACCTAGCCATAGCAACTTGCACAGTTCCAGGCACAGAATGGTACCAAATCAATGTTTTGGGGTGGATAAATGACTAAGTCTGAGAAGTAGCATCTTGGGCAAAGAGTATCACCCCAAACCTTCAATCATCTAATTCCTCTCCTAATGCTAGGAAAGAATTGAAATCTGGGCACTTTTGTAGTCTATCTACCCACAAAATTTCAATTGGAATGTGTGATTGAAGCAGTCACATAAAACTGGTGAAGTCTGGGACATCTGTTTAATACTTAACTTTCATAGTATGGAGCCCACCAAAGATTTTGACAGTCAAATGTATATTTATTCCACAGGAGACGTTATCAACCAGTGCAAAAGTTTACTGGCACTAGCTGGTGATATAATGGGTAGTTTAAATCCTGCTAACTGCAAATAATTTTTCAACAGTGTTTATGATTGTGGTAGAATTTAGTGAGGCAAAAGTACAGATAACATAAATATTTCAACAAAAGCCAATTGTACTGGAGCCATGAGTAAATTAGACCCAGTTTGTAAATAAATTTAGTTTTTTGCCAGCAAACATTTATAATCCTCTCTTGCTGCAAACGATAGTAATTTATATAGAAGAGGTCCTGAATGCCTTTCTTTAAAAGTCAGTTCTCATTAGGAGGCAGGGACTGGTGCCCATCAAGTGTCTTAGACTGTGTGACTCAATTAGACTTGAAGGATACTGTACAGACCACCTAATGCTACTAGTTATTGTACATGTTGATAATGACAATTTCCAGAGACCATACATAGTTTGGTAGTCTATGAAGTTGTAATATTATATCATTCCCTTAAATACCTAGCTTGTGTTACCACTTAGCAATGTTGAAATTACCCCTTCTCAAATCGTAAGTGCTATTTAGTGTATGTATACACATATACATGCTACATCTGTTCATATTTTTCCTGAAAACATTTCTTATCAAAGTGTATAATGTTTTCTCAAATTATAAAAAACCCTTTCTTTATGTTTTTCAGTGACACTCCATCCATCCCCATGGTTTTGAATGATTTTACGTTTAATATGATGTAGCGTTGGGAAACTCCATTTGGGGGCCTTTAGAGTTTGCAATAGGGGCAGAAAATTGCACTCCTTGGAACCATCTAAACTTATTTTACACTGAAGATACTGTACTTGCAATGGGGCGAGAGTCCAAGCTGAAATCAGCTCAATCAAGGAATTTCCCCACAGAATAACTTTAAGATCATAAGTTGTTGTCCTTGTTACCAAGCCTTGTGAGAACAAGGACCATTGTTCATTTTCAAATAAAACCTAATTTTGAGACTAACACAATTTCATTCTTTTGGGCACTCTCTGCTCCTTATCAAACTCAGAGTGTGGTTAGGTTAGCGTTCTATGGCTTGTTCACATTCCTTTTTATCGGCAAGCCATTGCTACAACTCCCTCTTCTGCCAGACATGCATAATTATTTTCTTTTCTTTATGTAGGACGCCTGGCTATAAGAAAGCTCTTCTGTTTTGTAGCAACAGGGAAGGGTCTGCATCAAGTTGGCTGTGACAATGAACTTGAACTTATATTTACACTGTTTATTCAGTTCTCCTGCACACCTATCTTTGTTTATTATATGGTAGAAAGTGGAGGGCAATCTCATTTACTTTTTGATCTTCATCTTTGAGGGTTGTTTTGAATATTTTTACCTAGTTTATGTTAGAATTCAGTCTCCTTGTTACAAAATACACTCCCTGCTCCTTCCTTGAACTTGTAGCTCCTGAGTTTTGGTCTCTCCTTTGGAGGCAGGAAGGATCTCTGCCAAAAGCCACCAAGCCACACTTAGGTAATTATAATAAACAAGTTGGGGCTCTCATTTCACATGCAGAGCTGGATGAAGCAGCTCTGTGGTCAAAGGGATCCCAGTTGCTCCTCTGTTAGCAATGGCACATTAATGCACCCTCATGCTCTCCTCCCCAGCTTTAAACTCCCTTTTTTTTTTAAAGGAAGCAAATCAGGTCACTCTTTAGCATGTGAAGGGCTGCAGCTTTCTTCTGAACCACCATCAACAACATAAACAAATTAGAGGTAGTAAACCACACATTCTGCCCACACGTAAACCACAGTCCTCACCAGAGGGCAGTCTACTTAATGTGAGAATAACAGCCCAGTTTTATAAGCCTCTACTGGGAATAAATTCCAGTTTCACTGGTTAGAACAAACTTGGGCAGCCCGAGTACAGTCTCTCCTAGGTTACATGTTGGGAGAGACCAAACCAATTCTCAAAGTGTCTTTCCAGGAAATATATTTTATAAGCTTCTGGTACACCAAACTTTGGACATCCTTTGGTTTTCATTATGTAGAACTGAGATTGCTTGAGTGGAATGGACCTGGGGCTGAACTTCTCCAATGTGCTTATTTTATGGATAAGGAAACAGGGACCCCCAAAAGCTATGAGTCTCAAGCTCTGACTCTCAAGGTTACTCTGGGCAGTGGAGACTTCTTGCGGGATCTGGACCTCCACGTCAGGGCTTGTGCCACTCCTGCTTTTCCTGAGTGCAAACGGCATAGTTTACAAATCCCCCAACTTGACCCATATGGGAGTTATAAAATATTCCCTATACCTTCCTGATGCTGATATGCTTCCTTTCCTGACAATGGTTAGTCCTCAACTAATGTGTCCAACCCTAAACTAATGTGTTCCATCATCAGTAAATTCCTGCCTGTGATAGTCTTTTCTTAAATACCTGTTTAAACAGTAATTTAGATAAGAGTGTCCCATTTGTGTGCAACAGGAAATGCCTGCCTTCTTTTAGATACGCTGGCAAATAATTACTGTAGATATGGCTTGAATACTGAAAGGCTGTACTCTGGTCATTTCAGACTGCCTGAGAGTAACCACCCAGTCTGCTGCGACATAATTTCAGGGCATTTCTATTTTACTCTAAATGAACCTGAAGGAAAATCACTTTGGGGATATAAAAAGCTTATGAGAAAAGCCATCAGGTCAAAGGTTGCCAAAAGTCTCTTAAAAATTTGTCTTGCTAAAAGAGAGTGGAGGCACATAGTTATAATGTAAAAGAAACAGTATGTGATATGTGATAAGTCTGTTCTTACCTGGTCATTCCAGTGGGTATTGGTGATCGGGTCTCCCTTAACAACAGAATAAGCCAAACATTAACCAGGTCATGTTTTTCCTTGGAGTAGTGCTCACAGAGTTTTAATGTCTTTATTTTAGCTGTTTTAGATTCTGTAAGTAGATACCAAAGGGCTTTACTGGTACCTCAACTATGAGTTTTCTGGCAATTTCTTTCCATAACCAGTTTTAAAAAGCTTAATTCCATCTCTGATGAGGAACTTTTGGAAGTGGCCAGACCCATTTCGTAAGAGTTTAGAAGCTACCAGTTTAATTCACAAACCATGCTTCTTTAGTGAAATGTCTGTGAAATTCCTAGGAGTATGGAGAAACTCTTAACCAAATTTAAAACCCCAGGACAAGCAAGGGGTATGCCACAATCCCAAGAGAAAGATAAATGTTTGTTCACTGATTTGGTCCTTTACTTTCAACTCTTGTGGTATTTTTTGCCATCTTCCTCGCTTACCTCCCAACACTCTTTCATAATTTTAGGGTCTTTTTGACAGCCCATAAACAGAATATTTTTAGGAAACCCTGGGGGGAAAAGTTCCATAAGGAAGAAATGGGATACTCTGGTACAAGGAAGTAGCAAATACTAGAGGTGCAAGGAAACTTAGAAGATCACTGAAAAAGTACCATGTGCCAAACCACGTTGATACGTTATTTCACAAAAATAATGGCCTCCTGAGACATGGATTCTACAAATGCAATCCAGTGTCAGCAGATTCCATGAGGTCTACTTTCTTTTCACCCCTCTCTGCTGGAGGCAGCTCATTCTGAAGACCATGTCCATCAGCAGCTTCCGTTCTATTAGATGCCTCTATTTCCTCAGCCTGTGCCTCTGGACCCTTTATACGGTGCTTCAAAGCTAGTTTAAGTCAGTTTTCTGGAAATTCGTTTTTCTTACTTTTACTAGTTTCCTTTCGTTGGGATCTTAAATTTCATTATCTGGGGCCATTGTCACACACTATTCTGCTGGCCAGTTCAGAGCCTCCTTTGCTCTGTTGGTGCATCCGGCATGACTTGGGCTCCACCCTTTCCCCAAGCCCAGCGCGCGTTTATTGGTTGCGTTGCTGGTGCAGAAGAGCTGGCTCCTCTGCTTTCTCGGCAACAGGCCTCGGTCAACGCTCTGGAATTGTCCTAACAAGGGAAGAAGAGCATGTCCGGTTTGAATTTTGGAAGGAAATTGATGCCTTCCCCCTCCCTCCCCGCCCCGCCCCGCCCTGCCCTACCGTTAGCAGGCACCAACTCTTGGATTCGTGTTCATGCGCTCACGTCCTACCAGGAGTTCCCCGGTGGGGCCTGAGGTTTGGCAGCGCCTGCTCTGCTCGTGGAGCTGGGCACGCATCCGCAGCTCTCAGCCACGTGTAATCCTTCCTGTCTGCTCTCAAGTTGGGCACAAAGTACTGGCGCTCGGGCCCACCCTCTTCTTTAGTAGCAATTAACCTTTACTACAGAGCTTCCTTTGAAGTTTGCTCATGTTTTTATTACAAAACTGCAATGAGGAACATAATGGGGGGAAATGTCTAAATTTCTGAGTTACCTAATCTGTTCAATTCCCTTGCTGGTCTCCTCCTGGCAGTTGTTTCATGTAGTTTTGATCTCAACCAGTCTGCCTGAGATTTCAAACCATGTTTCTGTCTCAGCCTATTTTTAAGATTAGTGAGCACACAAGCACACTACAAATGCACATGGATGTGTCTATTATATGCGTATGTGTGTACAGCTGAGTATATAGAACAGATTTCTTGTTTAATGTCTAAGGAAATTTGTCTTAGAGTCAAACTACATATATATTCTTTTAATGTTAATATTAAACTCTATTTAGTTGCTAAATATTTTCTATCATGTGAAGAAGAGTAGAGAGGAAAACTATTTATGTTAGTATCACTAATGATAATGCTGAGTGATAAGTATTATATGACAGGTATGGAATGCTATTAATGGTGAAACTCAGGATTTTGAATGGCATCTGCCCAGAAGACTTGCAGTTAAACTAGGCAGAGGGGCCAAGTTAAACAAATGGTGAGTTATGTAAAACCCACAAAAAGAGAAGGCATTTTAGGCCAGCCTTGCAAATAAGAACCAAAGAATTATGAGTGAAATGGCATTTTTTCCCTAGCCTGCCGTTCACAGGAGCTCAAATAAATGAAATCATTTTTCTCTGCTTTTCACTCAGCAGTAAATCATTGGTAATCCAAGGTTGGTAGAAAAGCTACTATGAAGCTCAAAGAAAATACAAGAGAATCTTTTTTTTTCCTCTTAGGATGGGTAAGGACTTTCTAAGAAAAATGTAAAAATCACAAAGGAAAAATAGACTTCATTCCATACAAGTTAAAAATTTTGTACAACAAAAACCCCATTTAAAAAAACAAATGATAAATGATCTACTGGGGATAGTAGCAAAAACTATATCAAAGGGCTCATTTCTTTATGATTAATAAGACAGACCAATAAAAGCCCAATTAAAGCTGCACAGAAACTATGAATAACTTGCAAAAGGAGAAATAGGAATGACAAAAATATTTAGTCTTAGTAATCATTGAGAAGTGAATTAAAGCAACAATAGATATACAGTCTTTTCCATTGTATTAATAAAATTTAAAAACAAGACATAATAATAAATGCCAGTATGGTGGCTAGAAGTATAAATTGGTATATACCTCTGATAAGCAATCTGTCAATACTCACTAAGCTTTCTTAAAGGAATATAACCTAGGGAAATTAAAATAGCTGAAAATAAATATTTATATGAAAGAACATTCATTTCAGTGGTATTTATGGTATCAGAAATAGAAGCAACATAAATAAATACTATGCAAATAGTTCACTTATTATGGATTTATATTATGGAATATTATGCAGCAATTAAATATAGTTTAATATTTTTAAAACCACAAGAAAGTGTTCATATATCAAGTGAAAAGGTGAAAAAATAAACTATTCACATGGTAGGGCCACAATTTTGAAAAAACAAACTTTAAAACATATCTTTAAAGAAAAAAAGCAAGTTGCCTAAGAGTTAAAGGAAGGACTGGATTTAAACACTTGGGTTCTAGTCTCAGCTGACTTTGTATATACCGATTAGCGTCCTTGAGTATCAGGTTACACATTTGCAAAATGGAAGGTTATTCTTCTCACCATAGTTTTCTCATTGGATTGTGAGAAAACATAGATACATCTGTAGAAGTTATTATTATCAGTATTATTTCTGCAGTTTCCTCTTTGCAGATTCTGATACGTTTTCAAAATGCATCTCTTCAAGTGGAAACCTTATGGTAGTTATTCAGAGTCATAGAAATAAATATAGTCTAATACAAGTGTGGCCTCTTTCTTGGTTTCCAGGGATATCAGAACACCTAAAAGTTGAATTGAAGAGTTTGATTTCCAAGAGCATTTCCCAAGTCATTTGCCTCAAATTGAACAATAAGCTTGTCCTTCTGTCCTCATTCAGTTAATGACACACCTAAAGGATGCAAGAAGCAAATTCCAGTAGCAGGTGGTTCAGATCCAAGAAGTTACAAGGGTTATTTATTTTTATGGGAGCACTGATGTATATAGCACTTCTTACCTGCTACTTACCTGTTGTAAATGTGCCCAATCTGTCAATATGATATCTGAGCAATGCTTTAATTAACTGTAGTTACAGCTCAGGGAAAAGATCTACCAATTTTTACTCAATAACAGAGATTTAATGGAGATATGATAATTGAGATAGTTTGTCATTTAGATGAAATGTTTTAGCAGCTTTTTGGATAGTTCTTGAGTAATGTACAGGAAGACAGTAGTTTACTTTGGTTTATGCAAGTATTCAATGCAGTATGATAAACTGCATTTGCCGTTGAAAATTTCATAATGCTAGATTACGTTGAAATATTGTTGCATGTTTTGATACGTAAAACTCAGCAGTTTTATATTTCCATTTTTTGTTACCACAGCCCTTTTTATATTTAATTCAGATGATACTAGATTAACAGTGGCTTGAAAACAAATTGCCTGAGTTTGCATATACATTTAACGCCTGCATGTGGATGAATAGGACCGTAAGTCTTTCTCCTGGATTTGCTTGACCTATATAAGTTGTTCTTTAGGTTTAATTGGATTTTTTTGCTATTGTAAGCAGAATTGCATTCAGGTTTTAAATTCAAATTCTTCTGTGCAGCAGCCTGGGCACACGTGTATTTTGTCACCACAGGAATTAAAATCCAGACTCACTAGTTTAGAAATTATGCATTGGGAAAGTTTGTGGGTAACTCAAAGGCATGGGGTCAGCTATGTCAGGGGGAGGGCCCAGATGGCTTTGTCTCTATCCTTTTTTAAGATTTGAGATCACTCTGATGGAACTGACAGTATGACTAATTTAACCCTTTGAGGCAATAGGGGAGATTTTACTGACCTTTAATGGATAATTACTGGAGGAAATAGTTCTCTTCATTTGGAAGCATTTTTGCTTCCTGCTGCTTAAATGGATAAGTCTATAGATTACACAATGTCTTCCAATTTTTAGCACTTCTCAAAAAAACCAAAATCTTCACAATGAGTGATAAATCCCTTTAAGAATCTGTAAAGTAACTCTGCATTTGCAGTAGTTAAATGTTACAACTCTAGAGAGATTTTTTTTTATGTTTTTAGCTGTATCAAGAGTGCTAGTGAACTTTTGGCTCTTAGGTTGAAATGAAAAATCTCCCTGAAGAATAAAATTAGATAGACTTTATTTATCAAAGGTGTTTGGACCCTGAAGTATATTCCTCTGATAGTATTTCTTTGGGGCATTATTGAAATAGTTTCTTTTGATGTTGGGCTTGGAGAAAAGTTTGTAATCTATAGTGTTCCATTTCTATGGGTTTAAAGATGCTTTTCAGGATGAAAATAATTTCCTATATTTGGTAGAAAAATATTGGTTTGGTTTAGTAGTTCAATAAAATTATATGTTAGGTTGATTATCTATGTAACAAGTATTTTTTGAGTACCTTTATGAGGATCGCTTGGAGAATTCCTAAGAAGTGTGAGTTTTGAGTTTTCCCTTTAAGGGTCTATTTCCTAGTTTGGAATAAAAGAATTATTCATATTAAACTCTAGGTAGCAATAGGCAGAATTATTTGATCATCAGATTGAGGGAGGAAATTATGTCAGAATTCAAAGAAGGGGGATACTTATGCTAAATGGGATGGCAAGGAGATAAGTTGGGAGTTGACATAGAGAATGACTAAAAGTTGGATGGGCAAAGGGGCTGAGATAGGGTAGCCTGGCAGGAAGAACCACTGAGCTCAGAAGTCAGGGATAAGCTTATTCTGGCCTGGGGGCTCCTACTGAGGAGTGTTGAGATTAAGAGAGAAAGAAGATTGCTTTCAAAATGAAAGAGATTCTATTCCAAGCCTAAGAACTCTAGGTTTTACTTGTGGACATTAGGAATTATTAGAGGCTATTGCACAGGAAAGTTGATATGCCAGGAAAATAAATTAAGCAGCATTGTACAGGCTCAGTGTTGAGGGATACTGGAAAGAGGTTGGCAGTCTGAAGATCCAGTTAGAGGACTGTTAGAAAATTCAGGAATGAAAACATGGATTGAAAGAATGGGATGAAGGTACAAATCTTGCAAGAAGAATGGACAGCATTTAATGACTGAATAGACTGAGGATGAAGGAGAGAAAATATCTGTTATTTTAGAACCTTGAACATGGATAATTGGGGGAAATATTATTTTTAATGGAAATGGGGAAGTGGGCAGGAGACTCGATTTGAGACGATGATAGTGTGCAAGATTTTGTATGTGCTGAACTTGAATGATAATGAGCTTGTTATGTTGAGATCAAATGTCTCATAGGAATAAGTTTGGGTCCTGATTTGGTTCTGTGCTTGGTTTAAATGGCATTATCTCATTGTTTGAATCAAGAACCAAGCACCTCATTAGAAAGATACTTTTGCATGCACAATCACTTTGCACTTCACAAAACTTTAAGAGAAGTCAGTACCTGATGGACAATTGTTAATAGGTTTTATAGTTAATTAATTTCCATAGAGAATCAGAGAAGGAATTAGGGATAGAACTCAGGTTTTCTACCCTCTAGCTCAATAAACTACCTTGGAAGATTTTAATAATTCATAGAACTGTAAGGTTGGTAGGATCTTAAGGGTCATCTAGTTCATCAACCTAAAGCTACAGTTTCTCCATATCATCATTAATTCATGGCTATCTAGGCTATATTAGAGCCCCTGTGCTGGGGAACTTAAGGTAATCCATTTACCTTTGGATGGGTCTGATTGAAATCTGTCTTCTTGTAATTTTAACCCATTTTTCTTGGTTCCCTCCCTTGAAGGTCTACAAATCGAACAAATTAGGTATGGCTCTCAGTCCATAATCCTAGTGGAAACATGTTTATTTGCTTTAAGGTAACTGAAATCTCCTTCAACCGGTGGAAAATTCAAGCTCAGTCATTATTCTTTATGCTTCCTCCCACCCCCATGTTGCATAAAGATCTTAAGGCTGATACGGTGTGATCATTTACTACAGGTGTGGTGCTGTGCTGCTCTGGGGGTACCTTAGAACTCCAGTGTTGAGTGTCCAGACTGCTAGTTACTCTACCCTGCTCTTCCCTCGATGATGGTCTTGCCACTTCCCCCAGGGCACTGCTCCATGCAGAAGACCTCTGATCTGTACCACTTCGCTGTCTGGAGGAAATTCACTGTCTTTTTGGTGCACCCCAAGACACTGTCTTCTCTTTTTTTCCTCTGGAAAACTCACCTAATTTCTTCAATAAGTTTAGCTTTTACAAATGTCCAGAGGAATCACTAGCATCAAGTAACTTTAACTCTCTGTGCTGTGTAAGTTACTGAGGCAAGGAAATACCAAGGGCTTGACGATGTGTTTGAAATGAGAAAGGAAAAATAAAGAACAAACATAAATTAATATTCCAATAAATAATCCTGCCATATAAATTTAAGCCTTGTTGCACATGGAAGCCTTTGGAATCTTTCATGACTCTCCTACAATTTAGTCCAAGATATCATTGCATGATATAACTTTCCAAGACATTGCATAACGCTATTAGCTCCCAATTTGGGATGGTTTGCAGGATTGTAGGTACACATATGTTTACTTCTTATCTCTACTTTGTTCATAATAATATTTAAATTGCTGATTGTTTCCCAACTGGATAATAGGTTGAGCTGGTCCATGAGAGAACTGGCAGTTAAAGATTAGCTCATTTGATTTATGGATTCAACACAGATAAACCAAAGAGGCAATAATCCCTCTCCCCTCCTTCATCTGTGAATAACAGATTTTAATGCAGGCATATTTTAACACTGGTCTTTCCTATTTTGTCTTTAAAAAGCAACAACTTTATAAGGTGAAGATTGAGATGTGGAATTCTGTCTCTTCTATATTAGTAGGAATTTATGAACTTTTTATTTATTCACAGGTAATGAGTGTGTGTATGGCAGCTACCCTGAAATTCCTTTGGAAGAAATACCAGATGCAGATGGAGTAGCCAGCACTCTCTCCCTTAATATTCAAGAGCCATGCTCTCCAGCTACATCCAGTGAAGCATTCACTCCGAAGGAGGGCTCTCCTTACAAAGCCCCCATCTACATCCCTGATGATATCCCCATTCCTGCTGAGTTTGAACTTCGAGAGTCAAATATGCCTGGAGCAGGCCTTGGAATATGGACCAAAAGGAAAATTGAAGCAGGTGAAAAGTTTGGGCCTTATGTAGGAGAACAGAGGTCAAACCTGAAAGACCCCAGTTATGGATGGGAGGTAAGAATATATTTTGAGTTAACACATTTATATATATTAAGATGTGTAAAGAAGAGATTACTTTTTTAAATGTCCATAAAATAAGCAAATTCCATTTGTTGCAAAATGTGTTCAAATAGATTTTTAAGGATGAACCTCCCTTACAATTTCACTGCTTGATAGAAACAAAGTATTGCTTAAAGATATGGCATGATAGAAAGGAACTCAACTGGTTCCTTGAATGATCAAAGGATAGAAACTTGAAAACATACTAAAGGATAGAAATATAGTTTTTAAATTAGTATTTGGAAACACTGAATGTGGCCATCCCTATGGTATGTGGCATAAGCAAACAAAAGTCGTCATATGACATGTTCATTGTATTTTATCTTTTCTTTTTTGGGAAGGGGGCTTGGAAGGTTGGAGGAAACATTTGTCTTCTCCATTTTGTGGCTTTAAGTTAATTTGGTTTTACTTTCATTCTATGTGTTTATTTTGCTCTGTGTTCTAATATATTTTACCCCTCTTATGATAACCCTGCTTTGATTCTACATGCTTCCAGAATGTGTGTACTGTACTGAATCCTGTGATGATTATATTCAAATTGATTTAATGAGTAATTCATGTATAAAAATGGCAGCAAAAAACAATATGAAAATCAGTTGCTAGTTTCAGTCATTCTTTTTATAGAACCCATCTGTAAATATGTAAGAGTGGGAAGTTATGGTCTGATTACAAAATCTAAATAAATTTTGTTTCATTAAGGACAGGTAACTATGTCATTCTTTTGAGTTTATAATTTTTGTACAAATTCAGTATATATATATATATATATATATATATATATATATATATATATTTCCCATTTATTTTTATACCTTAAAAACTTTTGTGGTTAAATCACAGCATCATAGTTCCTGGAATATCTGACCTATATCTGAAAAACTTGTAGGAACTTTCTACATGGGCAAGAAGGTGTTTTTTGGAGATGTGATTGACCTTTGGTTTCACAGTATTTCAGTTAGACGGAAATTGGATAGATTTATTTTGGTATGTTCTCTTAATATTTATGATCATTAATATAATATCTGGTTAGCTTTTTAAATAGAAATAAATATGCAGTGCCTTCAGGACTTAATTTCAATTTTTTGTCCCTTTGCTTTATATGTGTCCCCTTATGAAATCTGCTCAAAATGCCATAATAAAAACAATACTTGTTCAAATTCTGAAATGCTAAAAGTTAAGATCTGGATTTCACATAATTACAAATGAGAAATCCTTCCTTAGTTTTGTTCTTAGCCACAGCTTTGGTAAAGTTGTAGTTTAGCTACATTGCCTCTAGACATGTACATTGATAAGAGATTGTTAACAAATCACTGTAGCATTAACTGATATGTGAGTTGAATACGTTTTAAACCAAATGCGTACAAACTTTACGTCATTATTGTTCACCTTAAAATAATGGCTATAAACATTCTACTAATAAGTAACTCATTAAACTTTTATTACAAAATCTCTAGAGTTAAACAACAAGTGCAGTACTGTTCGAGATTATCCAGAAGGCTTGGAATAAACCAAGACTTAATAATGAAATCATTTTGCAATTCCAGGGTTGGTAAATGCAAGTCTGTGCCTTTTTAAACAGTATACCTGTGGATTTGGGGATGAACCTGGGGATAGTTCTATACTTAGTGGAAATTTAAAAATAATTAATTTTTTTCTCCTTGGAGTAAAATGTCTTCAGTATATACATGGGCAAATGCTTACCTTGAGGAATGTAAAGTAATTCTTTTCATTATGTCAAAACTGAGTTGTTTTATTGCTTGGAATTCAAGATAACTTTACAACTAGTTCATGACTCTTTGGCTAAAGATCACTCATTTCCTCTCTGTCCTTCAAGAATTCAGTTGATGGTCAATTCGGTGGTTTTCTTCACCATTTTAATGGTCTCTCGCTTCTGAGAGTGTAGACTATCTGCTCCAGATGTATTGTGAACAAAACCAGAGAAAGAGCTTTTTCTGGTGTGTGATTTTGGCAAGCTTGTTATCCACGGAGGAACAGTTGAGTTCTTGACTTTAGTATTTTGTTTTTTAAAAAAATCTTACCATGGTTAATACCTAATCCAATCATGATCAACAAAGGCACTTGCACAAAGGCATCTGACCTACTCGCGTGTGCTCTTTTAAATTGTTCTCATGTCATATTTGCTCTCAACTGTAGCTGATTTCCCTCCTGTTTGGTTGGACAAATAGTTGTGATTAACTACTGTGGCTTCTTTTCTGATACTCCTTCATTTTAAAAAATGATGAATTGAAGGAGAAAATAACCTCTTAGGCCAAAGAAAATAAACATGAACAGAGGAAACCCAGATTCAGCAGTTACTGAGTACCTACTATGCATCAGATTCTGTACTAAATATTTCCTTGAGGGAAACCCAGCCTATCATAACTGAACAAGTCATTCCTATCTCTAGTACTATGCTTGCTCTTTTCTCCCTACAAAGTTCCCCTCCTTGTGAATTTCCTGTTTAGTAAATTGCATTACCATCTGTTCAGTTGCTCAAGCCAAAAAAATGGATCATCTTTGACTGTACTCTCTCCCACACCAACCATGTGTGATTTATAGTTCCTATATTCTATCAAGCCTCCATTCTTTACACATACTGGTCTCCCTACCTGGGAATCTCCTTTTCCTTCACATCTTTAGCAAGTTTCTATTCATTCCTCAAGTTCTCTTCTTCCATGACATCATCCCTGGCTTTTCTAGTCACAATTTAGTACTGCTTACATTTTGTCTCACCATAGCATCAGGTAAATCCATACTAAAAAACTTAAAGCATTGTGCAGCACCCAGACTGTTTGCCTAGTTTCCCTAATAGAGCAACATTTCCGTGAGAGCTGGCATAGTTGTATCCACTAAGTGCAATGTCTTGATTGTGTCCTACCTGTGCTGCCTGTGGTGTTGTCTAATGCTAAGTATATTACCTGAAATAATCATACTGGATTAGTCGGCTCAGGCTGCTATAACAATATGCTACAGACTGGGGGACTTAAACAACAGGAAATTTATTTTCTCACAATTCTGGAAGCTAGAGTGTGAAATAAAAGTTTCAGCTTTTATTTTTATTTTTAAGATTTTTTATTTTTAAGATTCTTTTCCTGCTTTGCAGATGTTGCCTTCTTGCTATGTCTTCACATGGCTATTCCTAGGTGCATGCACATGCACACATGTCTACAGAGAGAGAGAGAGAGAAAGAGAGAGAGAGAGGGAGAGAGAGAGGGAGAGAGAGAGAGAGGGAAGGTGGTAGTGGTGAGCACACTCTGGCGTCCTTTCTTGTAAGAACACTAATCCTATTGGATCAGAACCCCACCCTTATGACCTCATTGAACCTTAATTACCTCCTAAAGGCCCTATCTCCAAATTTAGTCACACTGGGGTCTAGGGTTCCAATATAAGGATTTGGGGGTGGCTTAAATATGCAGTCTATAACACAGACATTTAAAAATAATTGTTCAATAACAGAATGAGTGAAAGAATAAAAGAATAAATGAAAGAAAGGATGAATGGATATAGGGTTATGTTACTCTGAAAGAGATGACAAGTGAGGACTTAGGTAGGCCCATGAAAAAGCTAGAATCTGGATTTTAGACATGTAGAATGAAGTCTTAACTCTGTCACTACTGTGTGATTCTAGGGAAACTACTCCAAATCAATTGATTCTTGCATTTTTATTTGACTAATGGGCTAATAATAACTGCCACACATCATTAGCTGTTATGTAATTAAAATTAAGTAAAGAGATATGGTAGTTTCTTCAAAGAAAGTTTTTAAAAGGGAAAGCTCAAAGAAAGTATTGCAGTTAGGGCCCAACTTTCTGAACCCCATTTAAATAATTTTTTAAGTTAACTATATTTCCCCAAAGGGGCACTTCTGGGGAATCATTTAAGTTTGTATTTTTGAGAAATAGTATATTTTTGAAAAAATGTTTTATAGACCAAAATATACAGTTAGGTAAACTTAAGCCATAAACATAAAAAACATCATTTGTGTAATTTCTCCAAACCAGTATTGACTTAATAAAGAAAAACTTTAAAAATATTATTAGAGTTTGGTAGTGATTTCCACCTTGCAAAGCATATGACTTGTCTCTAACAAAGAGATTTTCAAAGACTAGGGAGTGCTTGATTGTCTCTAGGACCTAAAAGTAATTAGTGATAGATCACTTTTTCTTAGAGTTACTGATTAGTGAAGAATAATTTAAAAAAATTCTCTTGGTTCAAGTTAAGGTTTTCTTGTATGTTTCCTTCTAAGATGACCATTATGTGATAACATAGGAATTGCTTGGCAGAACAGAAGGGAGCAGGCTTCTGGAGGGAGACTTCCGAGGCTCAAATCCTCTTTAGGGTTCTGTGTACTAGTTGAATGATTTGGGAAAAGCTACTAAATTCGTTGTCCCTCAGTTTATTTGCATGTTACATGGTGATAATAATTGTACCTACCCAATTAGAATTGTTGTGAGGGTAAACTGTGACATTGTGTGTTAAAAGCCTACCAAAGAGCCTTCCATCTGGTAGAAGTGCTTAATAAAGGTGAAAAGCAACAAAATCTTGACTAAAACACAGATCTAGCCCAGGGTCATTAGATAGGGCAAAAGCCAATTATATTTTATTTACTGATTTTTCTATAAATTATTGCTCTTTCTCCCACTTGTTTTCTAGAAGTTCAGTTACCTCCAGGATGATCTAATCATGTGACTCTGAGTTTATTGAAAAGGAGGCATTAATTGCTTCCTAATTAAGAATTAAAACAAGGATTCAGGAGAGATTCATAAATTTCTTTTTAAGCCAAAGAGTAACTTGGGTGGCACATTTTTTAATAGTCTGAAAATGGGTCATTGGAAAAAGAGAGTGAAGTTTTGTTTCTTTGGAATATTGCCGTTTAGCACATTTTCTTTGCCTATATTTGTTGTCATTGGCCATCATAAAACTCTGCGAGTAGACGTAAGTCAGTGCACCTGTTAGGTGCCAAATCTTCTGTTCTATCTGTCTCACCCAGAATTGATCCAGATTACTTTGATCAGTTAAAATACCAGGTATGAATTTGGCTTTTCTTTTTTTCCCTTCAAGCATACACATATTCAGACGTAGAAAAATAATGACATGAGTGGACAGTAAATTTCTCTTATGTTGGGTTAAATAGATGGGAAGGAATAGTGGAAAGAGATTTTACAGGAGTCAGACATTCATTAAATAATTTTGATGCAGTGCTTTGACAAGACATTATATTCTAGTAATGTAGTCCTGAAATGTGATATTACAATGAATGCCTCCCTATATCATTTTAAAAGAAATAGTTCTCACATTTGTAAGTTTGATTTTGAGTCCTGTGGTAATGCCTTACCCATTGAAACATGCAATCTATGTGTTAACTGAAACATGAGCATACATTAAAACAACAACAACAACAACAACAACATCAAAATGTCCAGATACCTAACAACTGAGTTCAGAGTCAGGAGGTTGACAATCAAATAATGCATGTTTGGTAACAAAGAAAAATGGGGTAATTTTAGAAATATGTACCAGGTATATTTGAATGGCAATATTTCTCACTTATTTCTCTCTAGGTCTCCTTGGGTCCCAAATGAATTTTCTCTGGTTTGGCATTGATTTCAGAGAAAATGTTTATTTATTAATGAGAAGGTACATTCACATGACAAGTTGTATATCCTTAAAGCTAGATAACTAAGAAGTGAAGATGTTTGTCTTAATAATTCTGAAATGAATTGATTCCAGTAGAATTATTATACCACCAAATATCCAAAAGCGTGTCTTTAATAGGTAGTTAGGAAAGAAAAATGTAATCTAATAATAAATGTATAAAACCTTGTATTACAAAGTATTTATTAAGTGTTTGCAATATTATTTAAAAGGTGGCAAATATAGTTTGGATATTAAATTTTACTATGTGAGGAATTAAGACTCCACACTTCCACTGCAGGGGGTGTGGGTTTGATCCCTGCCCAGGAAGCTGAGATCCCACATGCCTCGTGGCTAAAAAAACCCAAAACATAAAATAGAAACAATATTGTAACAAATTCAGTAAAGACTTTAAAAATGGTCCACATCCAAGGGAACTTACCTTAACATAATAAAGACCATATGTGACAAACCCACAGCCAACAATGTTCTCAACGGTGAAAAGCTGAAACCATTTCCTCTAAGATCAGGAAAAAGACAAGGTTGTTCACTCCCACCACTATTATTCAACATAGTTTTGGAAGTTTTAGCCACAGCAATCAGAGAAGAAAAAGAAATAAAAGGAATCCAAATCGGAAAAGAAGATGTAAAACTGTCAATGTTTGCAGATGACATGATACTATACATAGAGAATCCTAAAGATGCTACCAGAAAACAATGGGAGCTAATCAATGAATTTGGTAAAGTAGCAGGATACAAAATTAAAGCACAGAAATCTCTTGCATTCCTATACACTAATGATGAAAAATCTGAAAGAGAAATTAAGGAAACACTCCCATTTACCACTGCAACAAAATGAATAAAATACCTAGGAATAAACCTACCTAAGGAGACAAAAGACCTGTATGCAGAAAATTATAAGACACTGATGAAGGAAATTAAGATGATACAAATAGATGGAGAGATATACCATGTTCTTGGATTGGAAGAATCAACATTGTGAAAATGACAATACTACCCAAAGCAATCTACAGATTCAATGCAATCCCTATCAAACTACCACTGGCATTTTTCACAGAACTAGAACAAAAAATTTCACAATTTGTATGGAAACACAAAAGACCCCGAATAGCCAAAGCAGTCTTGAGAAAGAAAAATGGAGCTGGAGGAATCAGGCTCCCTGATTCAGACTATACTACAAAGCTACAGTAATCAAAGCAGTATGGTACTGACAGAAAAACAGAAATATAGATCAATGGAACAGGATAGAAAGTCCAGAGATAAATGCACACACATATGACCACCTTATTTTTGATAAAGGAAGCAAGAATATACGATGGAGAAAAGACAGCCTCTTCAATAAATGGTGCTGGGAAAACTGGACAGCCACATGTAAAAGAATGAAATTAGAACCCTCCCTAACAGCACACACAAAAATAAACTCAAAATGGATTAAAGACCTACATGTAAGGCCAGACACTATCAAACTCTTATAGAAAAACATAGGCACAACGCTCTATGACATAAATCACAGCAAGATCCTTTTTGACCCACCTCCTAGAGAAATGGAAATAAAAACAAAAATAAACAAATGGGACCTAATGAAACATAAAAGCTTTTCCACAGCAAAGGAAACCATAAACAGGACGAAAAGACAACCCTCTGAATGGGAGAAAATATTTGCAAATGAAGCAACTGACAAAGGATTAATCTCCATAATATACAGGCAGCTCATGCAGCTCAATATCAAAAAAGCAAACAACCCAATCCAAAAATGGGCAGAAGACCTAAATAGACATTTCTACAAAGAAGGCATACAGATTGCCAACAAATACATGAAAGGATGCTCAACATCACTAATCACTAGAGAAAGGCAAACCAAAACTACAATGAGGTTTCACCTCACACCTGTCAGAATGGCCATCATCAAAATATCTACAAATAATAAATGCTGGAGAGAGGGTATGGAGAAAAGGGAACCCTCTTGCACTGTTGGTGGGAATGTAAATTGACACAGTCATTATGGAGAACAGTTGGAGATTCCTTAAAAAACTAAAAATACAACTACCATATGACCCAGCAATCCCACTACTGGGCATATAACCTGAGAAAACCTTAATTCAAAAAGAGTCATGTACCACAATGCTCATTGCAGCACTCTTTACAGTAGCCAGGACATGGAAGCAACCTAAGTGTCCATCGACAGATGAATGGATAAAGAAAGATGTGGCACATATATACAATGGAATATTACTCAGCCATAAAAAGAAATGAAATTAAGTTATTTGTAGTGAGGTGGATGGACCTAGAGTCTGTCATACAGAGTGAAGTAAATCAGAAAGAGAAAAACAAATACCATATGCTAACACATATATGTGGAATATAAAAAAAATGGTTCTGAAAAACCTAGGGGCAGGACAGGAATGAAGACACAACTGTAGAGAATGGACCTGAGGACATGGGGAGGGGGAAGGGTAAGGTGGGATGAAGTGAGAGAGTGGCATGGACATGTATACACTACCACATGTAAAATAGATAGCTAGTGGAAAGCAGCCACATAGCACAGGGAGATCTGCTTGGTACTCTGTGACCACCTAGAGGGGTGGGAGGGAGAAGCAAGAGGGAGGAGATATGGGGATATATGTATATGTATAGCTGATTCACTTTGTTATAAAGCAGAAACTAACACACCACTGTAAAGCAATTATACTCCAATAAAGATGTTAAAAAAAATGGTCCATATCCTAAATAAATAAATAAATAAATAAATAAATAAATAAATAAATAAATAAATAAATAATAATAGTGAGAAAATGCCAAGAGAAAAAGTGAGGCTTAGTTAATAGGACCCTGAGCATGATTGTCATTGAGGCCCAAGAAGACATTATGGATTCTCTTAGAATATAATGAAATCAAGAAAAGAATGTGCAATTTATTTTATTCATCGTGTCCTTCCAGAATACATAGCGGAAACCATATCTCAGGTTGTTAAAAGAGAATAGCAGTTTACTCTCCTGAGGCACTATGAACTACCCCTAGTTTTGACCTGGGCTCAAGAGGGATCTCTTTTTTGGTGTGTGTGAAAATGTCAGAATCCCATTACCCCCACCCACATATGCTCTGTCATCTTATACTTTCTTTCGTGAAAGGTATTGATGAAGTTCAGCATGTCTACTCATCGTATGGCTGATTTGACACCTCTAGTATTTCCAAAGTGTAGCTGAAGATGTATGCAAGTCTGATATCAAACATTTTTAGAAGTTCCCCAAATATCAAGAGTTTTTTGTTTTACTCTGCCTTCCTTGGTGATCAATTAGAAGTAGCATGTGAGTCACTCATTTTTCAAAAGCACTGTGGGCGATTTTCTTCCAATTGTAAGTGTATCCCACAAAATGGGCCAAAATGAGTTTCTTCCATATTTATTCACCCACACATCTGCATGATTATTGCTTCCCTCTTTAGTTGCTATATCACTAGTAAAACTCATGGGTTCAAAACATGAAATGTTCAGGAAAGATCCTCTTTTAAGAGATTTGACAATTGACTCTAGGATTTGGTCAATCCAGGGCAGAGATTCTTTATAATGCTTTGTTATTCTAGAACACTTAAAAGTTGGGACCACTGCATCAGGATATTCTGTTCTCTAAGCTTTTTCCTTGAGGATAAGTTAGGAAGCAGTGGGAAGTAGTAAGGAGTAGCTGATTCAAATCTATCTTAGAAAGATAAAGAGTTGGTTCAGTTTCTTTGCTCTCTAGTTTGTCTAGTGTAGCAATATGGAGAGAATTTGTTCAAGTAATGTTAAGGAGGTAGTATGGAGAATTGGGGACACAGAGGATTTGTACATTGTTTCATTTGAGCAATAAATAAAAATTTTATTAATGTAGCATTTTTACATCAATAGAATCATACAATAATTTTGATGTACTTCTTTTTTACATAATTCTGTCCAGAAATTTAAAAATTAATTAGTATTTCAGCTAATTACTGGAAATTTAGTAAAGAAATACTATCCTCATTTTTCCTTTGGTATATCTTTTGGCCTTTTATGATATAGCTGAAGCTAAAGTTAAGGCAAATATTGTAGGCTTTTTAAGAATATTTTCTACATGATAATTAGTAGGATTGTCAAGTTAAAAAATCACAAAGAGCAAGACGTGGCCTGCTATCATTATGACAAAGAATGATATAAAAGGACTTTGTGTGTGTTTTGAGCAAATAGATACCAACAGCTACCTCTTAGGTTGTCATTTCTTTCAAGTCAATATTTGATATAACAAGATTTTAGTATGGCAAAGATTTTTGACAGCACTTTTGTTATAAAGGAACTTTTGCTTGTACTGATGATAGAAGATGAACAAACATTACAGAGAAATAGCTCGTTTCGCTGAGCAGCTCCACACCATCGTCTGGAAAAATGTGACCAAAGGAGAAAGTCTCAGAGATATCTTCTTAGAGGAGCATTCATGGCCAGGAACAAGACACGCAGGTTCAAGAACAATGAAAAGTTTATTCTAGGATAGTTGGTCCTGCCATCTGCTCCCAATCTCTACTACTTCCAGATCCAAACCCTATCACACTATTAAACATTATCCCATCAGTCCTCAGACCAGACTTTTATTCCACCAGTTAAATGCTGCTCGAGACACCGAAAATAATTTGTATTTCTCCAACTAATCCTAGGAAGTCAGTTGTAGAATGTCATCTGATACAAAAACAGTGTCTCCAGAACTCAAACTGTACAACCTTACACACACACACAAATACATGTGTTTTCTTAAGTTTTTAAAAATGTATCATTTTGGAATCTTCATTTTGGATTTGGATTTCAGATCTGAGTGTTTCGGATGTTTGGCCCCAAGGCTTTCTCTATGAAACCCATATAAAGTTGGGTGCCTTATGGTTCTGCCTTGGCAGTCACTGTTAAAAAAAGGCACTGTAACCCCATCCCTCCTCCCCCCCAAAACAACAAAAAACAAAACAAATCTTTTTCAGAAACATCAAATGGGATTCCATTTATAAAGTCCTTTCTCCCTATATATCCCTGTAATTCACTCTCTTACTCTTTCAATATCTCGCACATCCAGCAGGTGCTGCTCTCAAAGACTCTCCCCTCTTAAACACCATCCTCATAATCCAGGCCTCTCTCCCTGCCCCCTCTCTCATATATATATATATATATATATATATGTATATATATTTTTTTAATCGTGTAGATGAACTTAATCAATATGAACTTCCTCCATTCTAGTATTACCTAGTAAAAGTTACCTGGCATCTGGCTGTGGCTAATGAACAAGGACCCAGCCACTGATCCAGGAAAAACGACTCCTTCCTCCCTGTGGGCAGGATGGGAAGAGGGTAATGATTACAGATACCCCTACTCTGAAATTTCTCTTTTTTTTTTTTTTTGGTACGCGGGCCTCTCACTGTTGTGGCCTCTCTCGTTGGAGCACAGGCTCTGGACACGCAGGCTCAGCGGCCATGGCTCACGGGCCCAGCCGCTCCGTGGCATGTGGAATCTTCCCGGACCGGGGCATGAACCCACGTCCCCTGCATCGGCAGGCGGACCCTCAACCACTGCGCCACCAGGGAAGCCCTGAAATCTCTCTTATTCCTGCTGCACACACACCTAGAGTTTTCGTCATTCATAGGCAATACACGTATATTTTCTGTGGCTATGATTATACCTTCTATGACTTGCATTACCTGTGACTATTGGCCAGTCAGCTCACGTCTCAGATCCATGAGAGGTGGGCGCTTGTGCCTCCTTCCAATGGGCTGGCAGTGGTATTTTCCTCTGACACTGCAGCTGACCGCCCAGGCTTCCCAGGTGTGTGTGGCATGGCACAGAAACCACAATTGCTTGACAGCCACAGGTGTGGATGATTTGTTTTTTCTTTTTTTCATTTGTTTAGATTCTTGTGGTAGGAATTCAGCAGGTGTGTGATGGCGGCATAGACTCTCCACCATGGCACAGAGGCCAGCTGCCCTGAAAAATAGATGTTCTTGTTGGTCTCGCAACACTGCCAGCTTGAATCCCTGTTTTCCTGGAAACCTCACCCAAGGGCAAGACTCTGCCCAACCAGTGAGTTAAGATAAGTTCATCTCAATAGATGAGCAAGAAAAGCCTCCTTATATGAACCTAATCTACACGTAGAACCAGGTTACCTGGCTCTGCCCTCCTGGATTTCTTTTCTTCTTTTTTCTTTCTAACTTGAGCTGGTATTCCAATTACAGGGATATAGGAAACCCTGGGCTTGGTTTCCAAAGAGATATAAACCATGCTAGGATGCTGTTGTTGACATATAAGTTTCTGCTCCTTTGATTGAGACTAAACATAGGAGCACAGATTGAGAGTGGTTCTGTGTGGAGTTTTCCACCTTCCTGACATCTCCTCAGGAAGTTACTAATCCTGGGACCCAATCAGTTCAGTATAGGGCAAGGTAATCTTGGAGATTTTTCCAGACCATGTCTAGCCTTAGTGAAAGTGTGGGGGAGGCTGGCTACTGTAATACTGAGGGAACCAGATAGAGAAGGAGGTAACCAAGAGCCATTGCTGTCAGTCTGTCAGCGTGTGGAGCTGAGCCATCCAACCTTTCCCTCTCCTCACCCTCACTAACCTCTCAAACATTTGTCCTATGGCTTCTCTTGGCTAGGTCATGATATCCAAAGAAATAGATACATACACCATAAGTTACTCAGTTTCCCTTTGTCACAGACCCTTCCCCAGTTTTTCTCTTAGAATCAAGCTTGGAGTTTATTTGATGCTGTTTTTACTTGTGTACACATAGTATAGGTGAGGGTTTCAGGGGCAGGGGAAGCTACACAGTGATTTGCCTTCTGCGCCCTATATACCTCTCTGAATATAGACTTTGGTCATCTCTTCCCTTTAGGTAGCACAAGTGCAACACAATGGAGTGATGACACATGTCAGATGAGCATCTATCTCGAAGGGCAGCAGATGGATCTGTAAATCGACTTGGGGAAAAGGGGTGTCGTGTGTGAGTGTTAGATAGTCAGTAGACGAGGCTTTCATCCTGCATCTTGACCTTTGACAATGCAGATATTTATGTTAACATATATTTGATGTATCTGCAGTCACTGAAGAGAACTGGTTGTCATAATCCAGAGAAGTAAACATTAAACATCATATGAAACATTCAAATCAGTTTTGCAGCTGTTATCCTTTTGGAATGGCATTTCATATGTTCGTCTATAGCTATTGCTAATATTTTAATCTCTTAAAGAGATAATTATTTAATCTCTTGAGAATCTAGTTCTTGTGTAATAACAATTAAGTGAGATTAAAACCCTTACACTGAACTCCAGGATTGAGAGTGTTCAGTCCTATGTCCAGTATTTGATTAGAACTTACTTTATATCCAAGTCAATGCCCCCTTAGAGATGAGGAGGGATTAAAAATATCTCTATTGCCCAATGGATGATACTCAAAAGAAAAAAAAATTATCATTGTGCTTAATAAGAGAACTGACAAGCAATCATAATTCTTTCTGTTAAGTAAATATGTTAGAAAAATTTATTATGAAATGACACATTATGCAAGCCAGGAATCAAACATGACATCCTTGCATTAAATACGGTAGACGCCATTAAGGAAAACAGTCAATATGTCACCAAGCCACGGCCTGTAAAAATTAAATTGATTTGGTAAATGTAAGTAAGATAGATCTGTTTGCTTTCATCATCAATTTTGAGTGGGTGAACAGGTGATGTCACCAACCTGGGAGCGATAAAGATGCAGGCCCATCTGGAAAGGCAAGTGATGAATGGGCAACTGCTTTTGGATAGTGACAGTGCTGTGGTACTTTGTCACTTGGGATGCAGTACTTAATAACTTTTCAATACCATCATAATAAATTTCACTGCCTTATTAATATAGAAATGGTGAGTTATTACCATGATGGTGAGTGTAAATAACTGGAGATGCAGCCGTCAAAAGCTGATTGTTTGGACATGTTTCTTTAAGCAACACAGTTGGCTCATGATAATCAACCTACGTCTATACCAGTAGAGTTTATTGCACTTGTCAAAGGAAAAAGTAGTATTATTCAAAATTATATGAAGTCGTAATAAACAAGTTTAATATATTATCAGACTTTTCCTGTAAGTTTCCAAACACAAGGCAGTAAATCATTTTTAATAATGTCCTTTCATGTAAAATGTTCTTATACAGTAATAATGTCCTTTCTTAACTAATAACAAAACAGTTGACTTCTTTGTATGTGCTTTAAAGGGTATTTTTTTTTGTACTTTTCAATCATTTTCCTTTGCAAATAAAGAGCAAAAGCAGGAACCTTAGAACGCTTCATTAACAAGCTCGAAAGTTGCTGAGTACAGGCCATGTCACACGTTTCCATTTTAATCGAACAGATGTACTTAAGAGTAAACCACAACAAATGAAGCACAGACAAAATTATAAACATGTGTCACTAAGAAGTAGGCAGGAAAGAGCCTCTGATGAGCATCTGTGTGTATTTTATGAAGCCAAGGACCGCCACTTCGTAAGTTTGTCACTGATGTCTCCAGTTTAATGAGGAGAAACAAAATATGTAGATAGGTGTAAGTTGAAGATGAATTACTAGATCAATCACTTAGCACCATTCAGAGTGTCTGCCATTGTGTGGTGGGAAAATAATTAGATCTGGGATGCTGTTCTTATTTATATACCAGGTGTTCAATCTGGGATGGAATATAGAAAACTTCCTCTTTCATGTCACTGTGGTCTTTATATTGTTTCTTGGGCAGGCTGACTTTTAATTCTGACACTGTCTTTTGGACTGCAGTCTGCCAGCCTCTTAAATGAAATGCCTCTCCACCATTTCTATGACTGCTGAAAAGAGAGCCAGCAGTCTATTAACAGGCAATAAAGTTCAGGAAGCCCAGGACTCATTTCTTGGGTCAGAGGTGAAAATTGCATACGAAATGAAACAAAGGTGGGCCTTGATCGCTCAAGAAGCAGCACCAGAAAGAACACACGTGCTGTTCACCAGAAGTCTCCCACTTAAAGGGAAAGGAATAATCGTAATAATGTTGGCCGATGGAGTTAAGTACTCGGTTGAGAGAAATTGTATCAATCTGACAAATATAGCCTTCACAGGAGATAAAGTCTCTAATGACCTTAAATGCATATATTTATCATTTAATTCAACGAGCCAATTCCCTTGGGCTTTTGACCAATGACATTTCCCCTAAAGTTTAGGAATTTTTTACTAGCCCAGAGAATAATGGCCATTTGTCAGAAGGTTCCAAAGCTCAACGCAATTGGAAGCAAAGAACAGGAGAGGAGGGGGAAAAAGGCTAATCGAGTCTTTCCACCTCAGAGAATATTCATACCAAGTTTTATTGATGCAGGGGCTGCAGTATTTTGTGGCTGAACAGTAGGTGGCAGACATTGTAGTGAATAAATGGGGGAATTTTAATCTAAGCAATTTTCATCTGATTTCATTAACTTCCAGATATGTCACCTGTAAGTACAGCACATTACTTTGCAAAAAAATAGGAACACTAACTAGTTACGAAATATGCTAGTTGAATGTGGAAAAATCAAAAGGATTCTGCAGAAATAGAAGCAAAAGTTCTAATGTTTCATCAGGTAAAGTGTGTGTGAAACAGGAAAGCCCGAGGAATAAAGGGACCCTTGTGTATGGTGGGCTTTTCCTCACTGTTATTCTTGGTCTCAACTTGATGAAGTGTATTAGTGATATGCACGAAGCACTGCGACTCCTGTATCTCCCTTTGTGAGAGTGTCCTTGCCTTTGTTCATGCTGTCAGTCAGTTGTTCTTTCTTTTGGGCAGCCACGTTGGTAACCGCAGGATCTACTTGCAAATAGATTTCTGTAAAACCATATTATTCTTCAGCCCTGACTCTTTCTCCCCGCCCCCCTTCCCTCAACAATCTGGCCATTCTTGCGGCGTGGCTCCCTGGCTTGCTTCTTTGTCGTCCATCTAGTGGTTTATGTTTCCGCCTTGTGGGATAGTGGAAGGAGCACTGGCCTAGGTGCCAGGAACCTTGAGTTCGTGCCTCATCTCAGACTTGGGACCTTGGAAAAGTCACCTGAGTTTCTCCTCTGAGGTCTGACTGAAGTCTAGTCTAGCTCTGACTTTGAGTTTTTGAATGCTGTCTTGTACACCCGTTCCTTACTTCTTTTTATCCTCGTGGACGTGCTCTATATTGTCATGCTTTTAGAGGTTTTACTTCTATTGGGGCCTATGCACCCTGGGAAGGATACAAATTAAGTTAAATTAAGTAGAAAACAAATATAATTGAACTAGTATTGAACTAGTATAATTGTGTTTTGTAAACCTGAAATCAAAGCACATTTGATATGCGTGTCTCTTTTTGGAATTTATATTTTAGTAAGGAAGACAGCTTAAGACCAAAGCCTTGTTTTGAAAGGAAAGTAAGTTGGTTAGAGAGAAGATTCTATTCCTAGCCATCTTTGAAAAGATACAGGTATAAATTTCACTCTGTCCCTGGGGCATGACTTAGTCCAACCTCAACTGTATACTAAGGCAATGTTAAAAAATACCATTTGATCCTCCCAAATATAACACAGGTGTCATGGGCTTGTCTCTGAAAAGAAAAAAAAGAGGCAGTGTAACACAGGGACTGCTGAGGGCACTGAGTCTAAAGACAAATGAACTTGGTTCAAATTCTCCACCACTTACTAGCTTTGTGACCTTGAACAAGTACTAAACCACTTTTTGTCTCAGTTTCCTCATCTGTAAAACGGTAGTAGCAATAGGATCTGCCTGGCAGGATATTTGTGAAGATTACATTGCAGAGTAGTGTAAAGGCTTGGAGTATGCTGCAGCAGGCTTACATGCTGTAGCAAGCACTTCAAAGCAAACTGATTTTAACAGTCATCATCACCATCATCATTCAGAAGTTGGGGATGCTCCTTGTATCCTTTCTTTTGTGAGAGAAGGACGGGGGAATTCAGTCTTTGGAGTTGGAGCTTCTGAGGTTGACAGAGCCATCCCATCACAGAAAGGTGTCTCCTTTCTGAGTAGCGTGGCAAGTGACCTGCCTAGACCCGACATACTCGGAACATTGATGGAGGTTTGAGAGGTTCTTTCACTAAAGACTTGAGTGAGAGTTTCTAAACAGTGCAGAGGAGGAGGTTTGACTATTTGTCTGATGAACTTATGCTCTCGTAGCATGGTAGGGTGGGGTTGAGAGCGGTAAGAGCTCACCTTTTAAGCCTCCCTCAACCATAACTCTCTCGATGTATTCTTCCTTTTTTTTTTTTTTTTTACGGTACGTGGATCTCTCACTGCTGTGGCCTCTCCCATTGCAGAGCACAGGCTCCGGACGTGCAGGCTCAGCGGCCATGGCTCACGGGCCCAGCCACTCCGCGGCATGTGGGATCTTCCTGGACCGGGGCACGAACCCGTGTCCCCTGCATCGGCAGGCGGACTCCCAACAACTGCACCACCAGGGAAGCCTGTATTCTTCCTTTGAAGGGCCCTCTCTCCTCTTTACTCTTCCTCATCTTCCTTGGCCCTCGACACTACCCTGTCTTGCCAACTCCGCCCCCTCAGGTTTCAGCTTGATAGTAATGGGGCAGATTTTCTCTTGCAGGAAGTTTGACCTCGTCTATGGATTTGGGGGATGTAGGTGTGTGTTTATTCCTGTTCATGCTCTTCTTCAATGAGGACTGTGGTGGTGTCCTTTTTGAATAACCTAAGAGCAAACACACCTCATGACAGCAAGTATCTTGCTAAGGTTGCAGTGTCTAATCTTAAGTGAGAAAAGCATACTCTGCCTCTTCACAAAACTTTGACCTTGTCTCGTGGAAATAACAACCCTGGCCATCTTGTGAATTTGTTTTTTTCCTGGGCCCTACTCCATTAATGGAATTCCCTGTTAAGTGAGAATGGCTCTGAATCACTGAGAATAATGTCATAACTAAATATATTGTGATTAAGTGTATGGAAGTATTTCTGATGAGTGGAAATACATATCCTAATCTTTTTGTATATTGTCATTTATTTATTCTTAAATTTTTCTTAAATTTTACCTGGTGGGTCAGTGGGATCTTGAGACTTTCTGGGCAGAACTTTGGAGATCAGACTCTGCAGAAGACCCAGTATAACTTCTCACATGTAAAATTTCACTGTTGACAATTACCTCTGAGCATTCTGAATGCAGGAAGCATCAGAAGCTTGGGAGTTTTTTCTCATAAAGAAATAACCAAAATATGTGCTACTGGATTCTGAGAGTAGGCTCTTCGACTCATAGGCTATTAGATGGGGGTACCTGAATTATTTGGTTGAGGATTTATGGCTGAAAAAAACAATAGCCCGAAGTTGAGTTTGCCTGACAATGGGTAGAAGCTTCCCGAAGGAAGGCTTGTAGGGTGGATCAGTGGTAGGGGCCTCTGCTTCCCTGGGGCACAGCTATCTTCTCCCTTCAGTTCTCCTGACTACTATAACCTAATGTTAATGTCTTTTAACTTCCACAGCATGGACTAAATTGTCACCAAACTGCCATATACTAATGATTCTTTACTTACACAAACTCTGCTATATCCTAAGATCTCTCTTCGTGTGGAGGGCTCCATTGAGAACAATCTGGATTTAGTAATGTGCTTAATTAAAAGGTTTAGTAAGAAGTTAGGACTTGGTTTTCTTTTTCTAACTTGGGAAAGGCAGTAATCTTGAGAAAACCAAATGTGAATATGATTTTAACAAGAGAATTTCCACTTTCCTTGCACCTTCCAAAGCATGGAAATTCTCCTTTGAAGATGTTAATTCTATAAGAGTACTGTCAGCAATATAAAGATTGAAGAATAGTTGGGTTTGCCTATAGACGAGCCAGGCTAAAAAATATGGAAAGTAGTACTCAATGAATTCATGAATTGATATGATTTGAATTACAGAGCTCCATATGGACCCATGAACATTGATTTGTCCAGAACATTATGAAAGGTATTATAGTGAGGAGGTATATAATGTCACTTGGTGAACTTGACTCAAAAAGTGTTCATTTGAAGTTTGATTCTTTGCTCAACCACCATAACTGATTGATAGAGACATGGATCTCCAATTGGCTTTAGTTTCTGCTCTGCGAATCTTCCATGAACCTCACTGAGAGTCTAAGATGCAGTTGTAAAGTATGACTGAAGAGTTTGAATTTCTATGTATATTCCAGCTAAGCACCTTAGAGCACTGATCCCCAACAGCATTCGTCCAAGAAGTGTTGAGAAGGGATAAAAAGTCATTTTACCTTATGCTTCTATGGGATAGGATGAAAGGTGCTGTAACCAGGTAAGGTAATGCTTAAAATATTAGGACTTTTAAGTCAAGAAAGTCAGAATTATGATGTGATGTGATATGGACATAGATAAACATGACCTTCTTTAATTGAATTCTGGTAGACTAGATTTAGTGTGGATGGGATGGAACTGGAGGATTAGTTAATTCTACAAGAGCAAAAAAGATTAAAAAGAAGCACTACTTGCCACAATAGGATGTTAGAATTCATTACCCAACATGGAAGAGATTGAATATATAGCATAAATCAGGTGGTATTTCCATCTCAGCTGCCCCTCTCCGAGGCTCTGTCAGCTGTGAATTTATCCGTTGTCATTTGAAAACCATTTTTGTTTTCAGCCTCTTTATAACTTTTATAAGTTTACCCCAGTCTCAGGGAAAACTTTATCTGTGTTTACTCTCTCACACATTAAATAGTTTCTATTCATTTTAGTCTAGAACTCAAATACTTCCTCCCTATGAGACCCCTGAGCTCAGGAGTTTAGGAAGGGGAGAAAGACTGCCTTTGGACAGTTATCTTTTTGACTTCTTGGCCCAGGGCTCGAAATCCTTCTGCTGTCTTGGTCTTCTGTTCAGGATAAAGAAAAGGTGATTTTTTGTGGCTCTAGACAAAGCATACCCATCTTGAAATAATAATACGGTGTATAAAACAGGGTCACTCATAGGCAGATTACAAAAAAGGTCAGAAGAAAATTATGTAGTAATGAAAACTGGTCCATCTAACTTTTTAAAAATGAGTGACCCTGTATTTTCAGAAAGAATGAAAACATCTATGACCATCTTTGGTCATTGAGATGTGTCAGAAACCTTTCCCTTTATTCTGAAGTGCTGTTGTGTTAGCGTCAAAATGTAAAAATAATAAACAGCTGACATTTTAGGTACAGACTAAACATCAAGCAAATGACATTACATTGAAGCTCTTGAGAGAGTGACAAGACGACAAGAAGCCAAATGAAGTGAGAAATGGTCACAAAATCTTCTGTTTACAGCAGAGGAATTGTCAGTGTGAGAGTTGTTTACCCTGTTCTTCCATTAGGGGGGTTTACTTCAATGGAAAATTGTTTTTCAGTTTGAATTTATATAAAGCATTATGAGGGGCAGAAGATAATACATGGTTCCAAAATTTATCCTGATTTTTGCTCATTACTAATTTGTTGATGTATTAACTCCGCAAGCATGCCCTGGGTGTCTACCTCATGTCCTCGCCCCAGCAGTGGAAGACGGCAGTGACTCAGGCCAGCTTTCTTACCCTTCCCCTCTTCCCTTTCCTTGTCTTTCTTCCTATTTCCCTTTTTATTTTCTCTTGTTTTCTTTTTGTTTATTTTTTATTTTCTTGCCCTTAGCCAAATGTCAATCCCACTCCCTTCACCTAATAGGTTTGGTTAAATTAATTGGTTATCCAACTAATATGTGTCACTTTTCATCAGAGCAAATATACACAGGATTTGACCATCTGGGGGACAGTTAGTCATTTTGAGGATGCAGGTGGGAAACACACCTGTAGTTAGTCACTTACAGGGGCATTTGTCTATACTGAAATGATTTGCAGGTGTTAAACATGTGCTTATGAAAAAGGGAAATAGGTATTTGGGGTCCAGAAGAAAATTTGCCTCTTAATTTAATATTATTTTCTCTCTTCCCTGTCTCTTGGTTACTTAGAGAACAAATGAATATATTTTTAACTTAATGTCTTGAATGACTGCAAAAAGGAGATAGAAATGCAGCTTTGGCTGTTTTATGTGGTTCATAAAAACATTCTGGCTCCAAGGATCCATTTATATTTAGGCTTTACAGAAACAATGCTGTGAAGTTTTCTAGTTTTGATGGCACAACTACTCATTAAAATCTGTGATATGTAGCATTCTAATGAATTTTAGCCACATTTTTAAGGCTATTGTTAGGTAGCTGTTAGCTTTCCCAGTGTTCCTAATAAAGAACAAAATTATCTGAACTATTTGATAATTACTAGTGAGTATTGGTAAACTTTTTCATGAAAGCATATTAACCACATGTCATGTACCATGGCATAAAAAATAGAAACAGTGAGAAATTCAACAACCAGGATCCCAATGCTCTGTTGACATCAAATTTGGCAGATTTTGAAAATTCTGTGATCATGTCTTTCCTTCTGTGACACTACTCTTGTTCATTCTTCAAAAACATTTGCCTTAGCATGGGGAATTATAGATAATTTGATGCAACAGGTTTAAGTTACCATTTTCATAGTGAAAAGAATAGCTTAGCATGATCCCGATTTTCCTTGGTTTCCTCCCATTCTTGAAAGAAGCAGAGGTATTCACGTTTCTTTGTCTAACAGTTTTATAATGTCTTAAGAGATTAACAGTGAGCATGAATGAGGGCCTACGGATTAGACAACAAAAAGCCTGGGACGTCCACTACCTTACTTGCAAATTTTACATTTTCCAGCATTGCTAAGCGAGTATAGAAAACTAAGGAAAGATAATAAGTACCAGAGTCTCAAAAGTGTTTAGTGATTCAAAAAATTCAGATGACATGTCAGAACTGACAGACTCATGGAACCGTCTGTGGCAGGACCCACTTTTTTGTCTTATGTTAAGCTCTCATACTGAGTGAATGCAGATGTTATCACGGTACCCCAGACAGACAGTCAGTGAAATGTGACAAGCTGTCAGCAAAGTTACACTATGTTGATTTTGTTAAAATATCCACAAGCTTTATAGTTTCTCTTTATATAAAAAAAACCCTTACCTCATTTAGTCAAGAGAATGGAAGCTGTTGGGGAGATCACTTGTGCTTTCATCATCCTTACACTACCTTGGGTTTTTCCTCCAGGGAAATTTCCCTTAGCAAATTAAGTACTAATGCACCCCAAATATCGAATCCCAAAGTATCGCAGAGTAATTTTTTCTCTTTCAACTGGTTCTGTAATTTTTTGTTCAATTTACATTGCACCTCAACACTTTGGCAAAGGATGCTTCACCATCAGAAAGATTGAATTTTCTTCATTTAAATTAGGAGCCAAGATGAGAGGTTAAAAATCTGAAGGACCACTTTAACCAAAAAGCCTTTCTTAACAGGAGTTTAGACGTAGAAAATGAAAATGTGAGTTTAACCAAAATCTAAGATCTTTGCTTCCACTCTTTTTATTTTTAAACACTGAAAATTAACACCGGCAAAAGAAAAATCTCCATTGAAAACAAACGTTCGAATCATTCAGGAAAAACAATTCTGTTTTTCATATATAGTTTAGACATTTAGATTTTATTTTTATAAGTTTGGAAAATAAAGAGTAAAGAGGAATTCTAGAGCTTTTTCAGTGCTGTAACATATTTATATCTAAAGATAAGTCTTGCTTATTAAGTGATCATTTTGACATCAGTTTCAGATTCAATTTAACTCAAGAATTTAGAAGTCAGAACAAGCAAAAGCATAATTAATTGAGCAAAATTAAATAAAGACCATACATTTGGAAACTGAAGTCTTAACTATATTGCTTTTAGTGATATTAATGATATCTTTTAAACTAAGGAAGACATCAGTATTGACATTTGAGTTTAACACGGTGGAGTTTATTTGTAGCCTCTGGGTGCAATAATGGGTTGCCTTTTACCCCATGTGGAAGGGCATCTGTTGCATGTAATTTATTTGACTTCAAATTGCAAATTATTTGATAGAAGATTACTTTGCAATCCTAGTTTCCACAAATTAACCTCTGTTTATACGTTCACTTTTGGAAATTAAAGCTGAAAGGAAAACGCGAGCCACGCTTGTTTTGTTCAATTTACATTGTCACCGAGGACATTAACATACAATGAGAAACCATTCTGTGATTTTGAAAAATGAAAAGTCAAGGCATTTTGAAGGTAACATCTAGCTCAGTGTTTTTGTAAAACTCAGAACTAAATAATCAAATGAAATTATGCATATGGAGGAAATGATTTAGAATATGTTGCGCTGTTAATCGCACTCATGCTGAAGTTTTAAATTTCATCTGTCTGCTCAGATCTATTGTGAGCCATTAAGTGGCTTCCTTTTTTCCCGACAAATTGAATGCTGCAACTGCAAGGAGCTCTTTTGTTCTTTTAATTCAGTCAGCATGGAAATGATTTTCTCATTTCAGGCCCTTTTCTGTCCTCTCTTCATTGTGTCAATAAAATAGAGTTGTGCAGAGCTGCTCTAATCAGCTTAGAGTGCTAATTCATTGCTCCGGGATGCTATCTGTGTTTGGCTACAGGTGGGCACTCTAAGGGGTCAGTCTCCAGGGGAGTGTAATTGTGTGTCTCCTGGGGCTTGTTTGCAGAATGACCTAAAGCTGAAGCCCCAGGTCGGGAAGGGGAGAAAAAGACCGAACAAACATATGCCCACGCAAACATATCAGCTGTATTTTCATGGCGACCATTCACTTGGCCTGACATTCTGAGATTCTAGCAACATTCCTGGCATTCTACCTCTTCTCAGTCTTCTAGGATTTAGCCATAAAACTTGAATTCTTTTAAATTTTGCACACATTTCCTAGGGGTACAGCTATATAGTATTTCCAAGATACAAGTTAAAGTCTAGGCTAGGATTTAACACGTGGATAGTATGATCACACTAAACTACAAAAAGAGAAACAGAAACTGCCAATTTTTGGAAAATATATTCTTTTGTGTCTTGTGAAGGTAGCTTAATCCAAAAATATGGAAATATTATGAATTAGTAAGTTAAGCTTTATGGGCAGTGAGGAATTTCTGGCAGCTTTGGAGGAGAAATAATGATCAGTTGTTTGGAATAAGGGGGGAAATTGCTAGGCATGAGGTTTCTGAGAGTTAATGTGTCCTTGGGCAGTCTGGGGGGATGGCAAATTTTTCTGGGATTATTGTCAGTGAGTGTCAAAAACATGTGAATATGATCTTATTTACTAGGTTTGATATTTTTGGTATTAGGATTAAAAATGCCATAACATCTTCTTTTAATTTTTTCTTAACACTATTTTGATTATTTAAAAAAAACCTCTCAGTACATTGGGATTAATTCCATTCTCAATGGAAAATCTTCAGGACTTCATTACTCAGGTCATTATATAATAACCTTAAGTAGGTTTACAAAGTAGAAAGGAAAGAAACGATAAAAGATTTCGGCTATGTGAAATCTACCAGTTAGCTGTAGAAGAACTGAACAAATATTCTCTCGTTTCCTTAAAAAACTTAATCCTTGTCCCATATATTAGAAAAAAGTATATCCTCCTTATTAATAGAAGAATTAGGGTCAAATGCTGTATCATTTGAATATTTTGAGAAAAAATTTTATAGTCATATTATAATAAATCCTAACTAGCTTTACTAATATGTCCAGTTACAGAATTTATATTGTTATAAATGAAGTTTTGTGTCAGGACAGTAATTGGTTTGTAGAAATACAAGTCTTTAAGATACATATACAAGAAGGAAATAAGGTTATCTTTCACGTGTTCAGAAGACATTATTAGGTTTTAATTCTTTAATTCTTTCCTTCTCCAACTAATATTTCAGCTATATAACCTAGCTGGTTTGAATGATTTTGTAATACTGCTGCTTCCTGGATAAGATTCTGAATTTCACTTAGTTATTTACATTTATTTATTTAGGATTAATTTAGAGTAGCATCAGGAGATGAAGCTGAAAATGAAATATATGGCAACTTATAAAACTGATCTTTCTTTTTTTCCATTTAGAAATGTTTTTATGTAGAGCTCCACGATAGTCAGAATTCAAATTCTTTAGTCTTCACTAGAGTAAATTTTCCACTTAAACGATTAACTATTAATGATTTTTCTGATATAAGCAATTATATTTTCAGGCAAAAATAGTTTGTTATTTTCTGAAATTGATGAGGTAGTTTATTAACTTAATTTTGTCTTTTAAAAGTGCTTTTGTTCTTACTTTCTGTTTTATTTTCCTAGAAATTTTTTTTCAGATAACTGAATTTGAAGTCATTTTAGCAATGGCTATGTCTTATAAATAGCCAAATCCTTTGTATATGCTATAGCCTTATGTAGTATGAATCATTCAATGAGGAAGAAAATGAGAAATGTTTCAACAACTTGTTTTGGTAATTTTTATCTTTATAAGAATAAATTTTGACTTCTTGGAAAAATTTAAAATCAACTTCCCTTTTGCCAGGAGAGTCTAAATCATGTTAGCACAGTTTTCGTCCAGATAGCAAAGCTCTAACCCTCATTCAGTTCAAATGCCCACCAAAGAAAGCAGAAAGCAATGAGACATATGCTTGAAAGGGACTTTTTTTTTTTCCTTAAAGAAATTGCATTCTCTCCTCAAGTCAGCTATTTCACTAATTCTCTTCTGCACTGAGTAGATTTGTATAAGATATATGTTGATGAAATGATTTGTGCTGCTGCCCTGTGGCAGAGTATACTGTAGGGTTCAAATTCCTATTGGATAAAATGAAGCTGGCTTGTCTTTGCTATTTATGCTATTTATTTCGATGGTCAGTTCCAAGGTTTATAATGATGTTGATGATCTTTTCATTCCTTGAATGAGTAGGACTTGAAATTAGACATTAAAAATTTCAGTTGAGTAGTGGAATAACATTGTTGGATTGGTTTTTCTTCTACCACCAATTTTTAAGGCCACAGAATGTTTTGGGGAAAAATACAAGGAATATTTTCATGTATATGCTTTGAGTTAAGTAGAAAACTCTACAGTGAAATTATCACTGTCAGAGTCAAGGAGATAATTTCATAGTAAAGTTAGCTGATTACCTAAATAGTTGCTGTAATATGTGACCCCTATTTTGTTGCAGACATCTAGCCCACATGTATCATTCCTGGTGTAAAAAATTCTTTGTATAATTTTGCCAAAAATACCCAGCTTCAAGGAATTATTAACTTAACCTTCTGAGATATATCTATCTCTTTAAATCCTGTCTGGTAATCTAGTAGAACTCAATTATTTGCCACCATACAGGACAATCTACTTGTTTTAAATATAAGTAATTATGACCATGTAAAATGAAATATAGAATAAATGTAAAATTTATCAGATTCGAATGATTCTCCTCTTCCCATTTTATTTTAAAAAATAAAATGAAAACAACACTTACTTTTGCTTAGTCCTGTGGTTGGAAAAGTATACTCTTTGGAAAACCTTGGCCTGCAGAAAACAGTTTCTAGAATAAATGCTTAGCATTCCTTAATAAGAGATCATCAATGCAATTTTCTGTGATTCAGAGATGAATGGGATCTGTCTGTTATCAATTCCTCAATCAGGGAAAAAAGGAAATTAAGTTCCTAATTAGGTGAATTTGGACTAAAGAGGTGGAGCATTGAAGGGATGAGGAAAATTGAGAGGTAGTTGATGCCATTTCAGACTAATGATAGGAGAGGAAATGAAGAAGGGGGCGGGCCGGAGTTGAGCCTGAAAGGTCAGTGACCTTATTAGGACAAGAGTAGCAGTAGATCTTCAAAAGCTTTTACCTGTGATAGTTGACAAGGTGTCAGGTTCTGGGGATGGACAAAGATGCAAATAGTTGAAAAAGAGGATGGTAAAAACAAGATTGCATATTTTTATAAGGAAAACATTTAATCTTGGAGAGAGAAAATGACATTTATCAGCTTTGTAACTATAATTTCTTGCTAATTTTTCTATGTGCTACGGATTATTCCTTTTATATGATAAGTGGATTTACTTTAATGTAGGATAGGTAATGTTCTTTTAAGGGCTAGGTTTCACTGTTAATATAATGAGCATTCATTCTGTATCTGTACCTACTAGAAAGATACACAATTTTATAAATATAGTATGGCCCAGATTTATTGTTTTTAACACAAAAAGACCGCTACTTACCAAAATGTCGATCGTACAGATGTGTGTACATTTTTATGTGGATGAAACTTGAGTTTTTCCTTAATAATCTAAATTATCTAGGTATTTACTGTTGTAAAAATTTGGCCTTTAGCCACAGTGCTTCAGAAGTTCTCAAATAAAGGGATTTTCAAGATAAAGTGGAAACATCTATCTAAAGAAACAAAAGATAATTAATAATCATTTAGTTAACTGTGATCTTTCATTAATGTATTTATAAGTTTTTACTAATGTTGTAGAGGGAAAAATTAGCAAAGAATTCAAGTGTTTGGGAATGTCAGTCAGATTAGTTAGATGAGAAAATTAAGTTATGAGTTTGGGGCAATTTGACTATTTCAGTTATATATGTTGATGACTAGTACTGTAATCTTAAGAAACATGCTTTTTAACATTTAATGTTCTTTATCGAGTAGCATGGGTGCTTCCAGTGTGGCTTTGACCTGTATATTTTTATCCAGAGAACAAGTGATTGCTCCTTTATTATTACAAACACCCAATAAATGAAATATTTCAGATTCTTTCCATTTTAAACCTATATCTGTTGTAAACAGAGTCACAGGCCTCTTATTTACATTATTGTCCAATAGAAATATACCATGAGCCTTATATGTAATTTAAAATGTTCTCATAGTTGCATTTATAAAAAGTAAAAAAGAACCAGGTCTAATTCAGTTTAATAATATGGTTTATTCAACCAATAAATCTAAAATATTATCATTTCAAAACGTAAAATAGGGGCTTCCCTGGTGGCGCAGTGGCTGAGAGTCCACCTGCCGATGCAGGGGACACAGGTTCGTGCCCCGGTCCGGGAGGATACCACATGCCGCAGAGCGGCTGGGCCCATGAGCCATGGCCACTGAGCCTGCGCGTCCGGAGCCTGTGCTCCGCAACGGGAGGGGCCACAACAGTGAGAGGCCCACGTACCGCAAAAAAAAAAAAAAAAAAAGTAAAATAATGTAAGAATTATTACTGAGATATTTTACCGTTTTGACACTAAAGTCTTTGAAATCTGGTGTGTATATTTACAACACACCTTAATTTGGACTAGCCACATTTCAGGTGCTTAGTAGTCATGTGTGGCTAGCAGCTACTCTATTCAACACAGCCTTAGAATTTCTTGAGGGCTCCATCTTTCACGATGAGTTTCAGGTCAATGTTAGTTATCACAGAGCGTGAGCCCTTAAAGCCACCATGAAGGGCATCTGGCCCAGCCCACTCATCTTATAAATGAGGACACTGAGGGTCAGGAAGGGTCAGCTACTTGCCCAAGGTCACCTAACTACTCTGGGGAGTAGGGCTTAGACCAGATTCCCAGTCTCCTCTTGAATTTTATTTTGAATTCTATGAAAATATGCTGCTTTTGCTGACTATTTATGCAAAGGCGCCAAAATATGGTGAAGCATTAGAACAATTAAACAAAAAAGTCAACCAACCAACCAAACAAACAAACAAACAAAACTGGCTGGCAGTAGTTAAGAAGATAGTCTTGAAATGTTGAATGTTGAAGGAGTACTACTCAAGTAAAGGATTATTTGTTAAGATTTCTTGCATGAACTGCATATCACTTTATTAGAATCTATCATATTTTTATAAATAAATATTAATATTGTAAGTAAATACATTAATTTTAGCCATTATAGATCATTTATTTTGATATTCTCTCAATCCTAAAAAAGGAAATAAAGCCAGGTCTTTCTTTTCATTTTACAGTGTTACTAGAATTTTTGCTTTGTTGTGATTGAAGCCATGATAGGAAAATGACTGAGGCCCGGCTTCTTATTCATTGGCCCACGGACACAAAAGAGAGAACTTGATTGTTCAGATTTCTACATTTTTCTTTCCTTAGACAATATCTGAAATTAAGCCCCACCTGACAGGGTCAATAAAATGCTACTGATTACAATTTATCTGGAAAGCATAAACGGGAAAGATACAGGTCTTCTTATACAGAATTGGCAGCTGACACTTATTGAACCTGAGCTAACATTTCCAAATGAAATGAGGTGGGGAGGTTTGAGTCATATGATAACAATGTTGTCATCCTGGGGAACAGTCTCGGTATGAATCAGCACAGTGTGAAAATTAAACATGCCAACACCAGGCGGATGTCAGGGAGCCTCTCCCTCAGTTACAGGCGTGCATATCTGCATCCATAGGAGGGCTCCCCGCTAAAGCGTGAAGTGGCCAGAAGTTCCCCAAGAAAGAGAAGGGCTGCTGTCACTGACTAGATGGGGTTTGTAATAGTATCGTCCTGTTTTCACTCTCCACAGTAGAAAATTTCTACTAGGCTAACAAGGCGGAGGGTAATGAGAAACATGCCAAGTTTTTTAAAAAAAGAGCAAGAGTGAGGAGTCTAACCTACGAACAGGAAACAAATGTGATCAATTACTCCAAGTGTGGCGCTCACAGATACCTTATCTTAGGGCTCCTTAAAATAAAAGCCTGATTGTTACCAAATGCGCCTAAGAAGTGAGGGAGAAAAACACATGCATGGGGGAGACCAGGAAGGGGGCCGGGGGGAGGGGGAGGGGGAGGGGGAGGGGGAACATGACTTTATATTGATGTAAAAAATGCAGTTCTACTGTTTGTCAGTCTCCTGAAGTCTTTAGAGAAGTGGTTAACAGCCACTCACAGCCTTAACTGAGCAAGCAGTAAAACAGGTCAATGTTTGAAAAATAAAAATACTCTGAATATGACACAGAAGGGAGGGGAGGTAGACTTAAACAGCAGTATATAGCGGGTAATGGCTCAGTCCATTGTAAATGTTTGTTCTGTTCTACATAATTATTTGACTAAAATCTTTTAAAGAAGAAATGTTATTTTTGAAATGATTGCAAAGAAAAGGTCTTAGCCGTAAATATAGAGAAGGTATTAAAATTTGAATTGAAAAATTCATTTTTAATTTTTGGATGTCTGCAAGGGAGTCTACGTATAAAATGTTTACTTATTCTATGAAATAAATAATAGCAATTACATTCAGAGTTGGTTACATTCACCTTAAAAGGACTGCTTTGTTCTCTTAGTCCCCAAAGAAGAAGACAGAATCTAATGAAAAGATGTGAATCTATTCTACTCATCCTCAGATATAGAAGGAAAGATTATGGTTAAGGCTAGGAGTAAGAACCTCAGGGCTGGTGGATCTTGGCTACGTATTCCTCAAATTTCCCATAAGTGCAGTAGAATTAACACTATCCCTTTCTTGGAGATCTTGGGTCAGTAGGTGTTACAGGATTACGTTATGAAGTGTGACCATAAAGTGGTGAGACTATTTTTCACACTCCACACCCAGAAACAGCCTCTTTTTACTTCAGTGGATAAAACATCATAATTTTTCTAGGAACATTCACCTCATCTGGTCCTTATGCACATGTGTGTGCACATAGACAGACCTGCAGTATTCCCATCTTTCTTTGTTCTCATGTTACCTATCATGGCTTTCCCAGGGAACTCTGGCAAAACATATGAAGTAGAATTATTTCTGTTGGTAGAAATGTTTTTCTGAAGCTCAGTGTCTTGCCAGGAAGATGCCCTGTAGATAAGCAAAGAGAAATAGTCGTCCATTTTTAGAGGACTTTGTTAGAATGGTCTTGCCATCCTGTCCTTCCCATATTTTTCCAATTAAATTCTAGCCTGTTGGAATCAAATGTCTTCATGTGATGGCAGACTGCTCCAGTAGGCTATTTTGCACATATTCTGTAGCATGCTTAGCAATTGGGCCTGTCAGTCAGTCAACACATATTTATTGGGCATTTATGTGGCGAACCAGACAAATCCATTCCCTGAGCTCTTGCTCATCTGTTTTCAGGGGCCTGTCATCCACACAGAATTTCTAATTGAAATTTTCTTTTCCAAAGTATACTCATCTACATTTGAATTACAAGAAGAAAGGTGGAACTGTAGGAAGAATAGAATCCTTTTACTATGGGCCACCTCATCCCATTTAAGGGTAGATAACTTACCTTGTGGATATCTTTCAATTAATTTGACCCCTTCCTTACTTTTGTCTTTTATTTATAGTTAGTATGATTATGAAAGAAACACATGCACGTAGTAAAATTCAAGCAGTGTGTAAGTACCCCTTGTTTCTACTCAGTTTCAGCAATTTCTTGCATATCATTCTAAAAAGTTTACATGAAAACCTATGTCTATACACACACATACATACATACACACACATGCATCGTATATTTGTGGACAGAAATCTTTTTTTGTATGCAATGTGTACCTATACATTCATTTATCTGTTTTATTTTTGTAGTAATATTTTGGAGATCTTTATGTCTATGTAGCTATCTATATAAGTATATAGATATTTACTTAATTATTTAAAATATTTATTTAATTAACTGAACACACCCGTCTCCCATCATCCCACCTCCTTCCCAGAGGCACAACCAATGCTTTTCTTGTCTATCTTTCTGGGTATATGGTAGCATATAGAAGCAAATGCATATTCTTTGTTTTTCTCTTCTACACAAGTATATGCTATTATATGCTAAATACACCAATCTGCAGTTTGCTTTTTTCTCACTCTACTATTTATCTTGCAGATCCTCCCATATCAATATATAAAGAACCTGTTCATTCTTTTTTACTTGTTGTATAGTATTCTATTGAATGTGTGTACCATAATTTAGTATCATTATCATTTGCTATTTCAAATGATGCTAAACGAGTAACTTTGTACATGGAGCATTTGGGAGCTGTGGAAGAATATCTATAGAATAAATTTCTAGAAGTAAACAAGATGAGTCGAAGGGTATGTGCTTTTATAATTATTTCAGGTTTTGCAAATTTTCCAGAGCTGTACTAACCAACCTTCCCAACAACAGTGTATGAAAGTGCCTATTTGCCCACTCTTACATACCAACATAGTGTATAACCAAACAGTTTGACCTTTTCCAACCATAGGTAAAAGATGACATTTCAGTGTATTTTTAATGTACATTTCTCTTATTCTGAGAATAAGGTTAAGCATTTTTTTCCATGTAGTTAAGGGCCATTTGCATTATTTTATTCCTTAAACTGTCATTTAAGTGAACATTTTTTTTTCTGTGCTTGTTAAGATAAAATGACTTTTTCATGGTCACATATCTAATGAGTGACAGAGATAGGAGTAGGAGTCAGATCCTCTGGTTATTCATTTGATAATTTAATTAATTTAAGATATTTCCCACTATTGTACCCAGGATAATATTTCCTATTGAATCCTCCTAACCTCGGGTTATTGTGATGATCATATGGAATAAGTTAGGATGTGAAAGCGTTTGCAAAACTAGAGCTCTCCAAAACGCAAGATAATGGCTCATTTGATTTTACAAAGAAATTACAGCATTTATCACTCCTGAAAATATGCAGTCAATAATGAAAATAGAAGAGGAGTGGTCTGACCCGGCTGCAGGCTGAGAGAGGTAAGGCAATTAGGTTGTTATGAGGCCTTCTGGACAAGCAGAGTCCTGATTTTACTAGCCTCGTGCTGACATGTACACTTGTTTTTTTTTTCCTCCCCTAAAGAATGGAAAACATTGTACCTTCACAGAGTGATGGCAGTCTTGCTTCGCTTAAAACTTCATCCCCCTCCACGTGAGCAATTTGCCTTGCTTTTTCAAATGGGGGGTAGAGGCAGATCATATTAGAAGTTACATATTTAGGTTGACTGACATTTCTTCATCTGTGTGTTATGGTTTATTAGGGAAAAATTCAGCACTTGGGCAATTGGTTTTCATTGTTTTCCCCATGTTGGCTCTAGATAGACCTGGGGTAACATGTGTTTATATGTTTCCTTAGTTACTGTATCATGCGATGTTATTACCGAAATTCACTTCAAGGCATTTCCTTGTATTTATGTTTCATATTGGCTGGGCACACTGTTTATTAATTTTGCATGCATGTAGCTTAAAGACATTAGCCAGGATGCAGTAATGGATGTCCTAACATCCATGTGCAAAAGTGGAATTCAGGAGATTAACTTGCATTTGACCTACTTCAGCTCTCCTGGTAATGAGGGGTGCAGGGGCACAGAATTAATCTCTCTCAATTTGTGGCTCTCAGGGGGGCTGCTAAGTTTAGAGTGCTTGAATTTTAAAAGTCTCCAGTTGTGCCGAGGAGTTTTTGTTACCCAGTAGAACTCTGTTCACTGTTGTGATTGAAGTGCTGGTTTTGTCTATGGCAATATTTGTGTCAAATATGAGTGAGTGAATTGCAGAGTTTGGTTCAGAAAGTAAAATGGGAAAAACTTGGGTCAAACCTGTTGTGCTATGATGCTTTTTTTCTTCCTAACCTTTAAACTCTCAGTTGGGTCAAAAATGCAAAAGGCTTTCAAACTACTTTACAAATGCGTCAGAAGCTATCTTTTATCGTCTATTTGTTATTCAGTACTAACGTACTGCTGCTGGGAAGGTATAAGTCAAGCTGATATAAGTTGGATAGATTTGCTTTTAAAGGCTTTGAAATGACAGTGCAATTATTGCCATGATGCAGGTCCCTTACAACTGGATTAATGCATTGAATGAACAATTTGACCATATCATTTATTTCTGTGGCGTTAACATTAACGGTTAAATGCATTTATTCCCTAACGGACTTATTAATACTGTGATAACGTCAGCAGTAGTCACAGGGATAAACTCTAGACGAACCCCTCAATCTGATTTCAGTTCCAAATTCTCACCTCATTCCTGCCAAGTTTTATTGTGTAGCACATCAGCAGCACAGTCTGTGATATGAGTTTCCCCTCTCTTGCTCTTCTTCCATCCATCCTTTAATACAGGTGAAGGGGCCAAAAACTGATAGGAAGAAGGTCCACCAGAAACCAAAAAGTGGGTGCCCCCAAATCTTCCTAATTGCTCCTCAAATTTCAGAAAGTGCCATTGGCCGTTCACGTATGCAATGGTTTCTGTCTTTGAGAGACCTCATTCTGGCTAAACTCATCGATTATGCCGAGTGGACCTGTGGAGTCAGTAGTTTCAAACGATAGATAATGATCCTATAGCTTTAGGTCTCCTGGAAGAGTCCTTTGAGAGAACATCCTGATTAACCCTTTGTTTTACTGATGAGGAAAGTGGGCCCAGAGAGGCTCAAGGTCATTGGCTAGCTGGTGGCAAAACAAAGTCTAGAATTCAGGCTTCTTTACTCTCAGGGTTTTCCCTGGAACTCTTCACTGCAGAATATGTAAGATCACCCCATTTACACCTCCCAGTATTTGTCTAACTTGGGCACTTCATACTTTTTTGTCAGAAATATGAGAAACACTCAGTGGTTGATGTAGCTTTCTTCAAAATATAGAGAAGTTTTACGTTTAGCTCTGTGTTTATCTAGGAAACATTCTGAAAGATTTAATGCCTGGAAAAACATCTTGCTATATTACAACTTCTAGGACATTAAGTCTAAAGTGATAGTTTTACACAAAAACACACATATGTAATCAACATGCTATAGACACACACGTTCACACACACACACAGAGTATAGTATTCCAAATTATACAGCTTTAAAAGTAAATAGTTACAAGGCTACCAAAACATAAAATTTTGCTTTTATGCATTACAAAGATCAATCCTTTGATTTTTTTCATGCCAAGGGGGAAATACTAATATTTATAACATTTACCAAAATGTAATGAGACTTTATATTAGTTTCAAAGTTCCCAAGAAATTGCCAATTTTATGTCTTCAAGTTAGAAAAGTTAGGTTATTTTGAATTAGAAAAGCAACACTTTGAGCCTCTCATTCAGTAATTTTAAAGCAAAGGTTTTAGGCAGTAAATCTGAATGTTAATAATGTTTAATAATTTCAAGGATGATACTGCAAAGTGCTTGACTAATTTAAGTATGTTCAGACCAGAGTATTTTATCTCTTTAACATATGTCAAGTTGGTCCCTTAAAAAGATTTATTGAAATTAATATGTTCTAAAGAGTTGAGTGCCAAGCAGCATATATTTTTACATATAGAAAAGTAAATTTGAAATTGTGCAGCACATAAAAGGTTTTGAAAACAGTTACAGAGATTTATTTAGGCACTGGTTTAAATTTAAATGAACAGCAGTACTAAGATTTAATTTTCTGTTTGTTTAGCTATTAAAGAAGATATTTAACCAAAGGTTTTGTAGAATTCAGCTCTTAGACTTTTTTTTGTAATACCATTCCCTTTTAATTCTGGTGAACCAGGAAGAATTCACAGCTCCGAGGACAGAGCCAAGTGTACAGTTAACGTGCAGTGGCCTTCCTCCTTGGACCCTAAGATGCTGGAGCTGCCTGCTGTACTTTTCAAGCAGCTGCCAACATTGTCAGCACTGATCTGTCAGTAAGAATTTCTCCTGGCAAAACTCTGAAGCTACTTTCTGATGTCTTCAACAAGCTAATTGTTGTCTCCTGCCTCTGCGAGCCCTCTGAAGTCCCAACGAGTTAGTGTCTTCTCAAGAGATGAGAAAAGGGACTCACAAAATCAATTTATCAGGCTATTACGCATTGTCATCAGCCAAAACAAAAACCTGCTAAAGACAGGAGAAAAAGTAGAAGAAATGGGTCTCTGAGAAAAGGTTACAGAACATCCATCTTCTCTCCTCTTCTGATTGTTCCCTTTCTTTGCCCATTTTCATACCCGTTTCCCTCTGCTAAAAGACACTTTATGACAAGCATTGTTACCTCTTTAGAACGGAGGGGAACCTCTTCTTTAGGACACGATCTTTGAAAGTTGTGACTGACAGTGGGAAAGGGTCCAATTGCCACTGAGGACACCAGGCAATAAATCATCCTCCTCTGGCATCAGCTGGCTGGACGAATCCCCACTTCCTGAGTAACTACCAGGGCCTAGATGTGACAAAACAGCTATTGTCAGCTCCTAGCGGCCACATTCCTACTTTCTATTGAGATTTTCAGTTTACTGAAGACTTTTAGCAGTACAAAGCATATTGGGAAGGAATATTTAAGTAACTACCATTAGAAAGGGAACTTTTCTAGCGTTAAAGAATTATCACAATATTCACTTAAGGACAACAATTATTGGAGGGGAACCCTCTGTTTTCATTTTATGTATCATGAAGCAGTTGCTTTATCACCATTAAAATATATATATTTCCATTTTAAAAATATATATGTTTAAACACATAGAGTAGTCCTAAAAATAACTTTATAAGAGCAATATGCAATTGACCTGGTGAAAATTCTATAAGTAATAGGAAAGATCGATTGCTTATAGTAATAATTTCATAATTTTATAGAGTTAGAGCATTTTTCAATAGGTGGTTACTTTGCTCAGCAGTGATTAGGCTTAGATGTGCTCTTACTATTAATATGTTTGCAAACTGTTGTAAGGAGCAGACTGATTTCCAGTGATTTTTTTACACAGATTAAAAACTATGGAAAATGTCAAATACAGCAGTTATTTTCTGTGTGATTAAAAATCATACAAAATAATCCAAAATTTAGTAGGAAAGAAAATTTTGCCATAACAGATGTTTAAATATTATCCATATTTCATTAGAAGCTTGGCTAAATGATGAATCATAAGATATGATAGGATAAATATGGAAATATGAGATTTTTAAATAGTCTCATAACTATTGAGTTTGCTTTTCAATTTATCTCAGAAAAACACATAAAGAATGTAGCTCTAGGGTATTCACCACATGCTGTTTTGCATGGTGAAAACCTTGCCCCTTGTTTTTTGAGAACTTATATTTTTAGCACAATTTTCTCAGAGAAAGAATGACTTAAAGTAGAGGAGATTCAAATAATGAATTGGTCAAATCCTAATAAAAGTGAAAATTCAGGAGAAACATCCTTTATTTACATAATGATAAAAAAGTGAAAATATGGTCTATCACTCTGATCTAGTTCATAAACATATTTGATAACTTCCTATGTCTATCTAATGTTCAGAATGATTCAAGTATTTGTTATTATATTGACAAAACATCTGGCTAATTGATGGATTTTTTTGGTTTCACCTGCTTGTTTCATGTAGACACAGCTCGTATCTATTTCTCTCTGCGAAGATGTATTCTTGCCCAAGTTATCTGTCAGTCTCTTTTATGATCATGAAGAATACCTTGCACGAGAGGTGATGGATTTCCTTTTATCTCCTAAATCATCTCTAGCTGTCACATTCAAGTTGAAACACTTTCATTATTATAAAATACACACAGTGCAGATGATACGCTTCTTCACAACTTAGTAACAAAAGGCTGACACTATTTTTAAAACATTTTAATTGTGTAGAAAGCTGCACCTGTTTTTTTTTTTTCCTTTCTCGTGTTGTAACAACCAATGATTAACTGCTATCTGTTAATATCTTTTGGTTGACAATGATAATACTGAAAGCATTCTGGCACTGAGAATTCATAGTCAAATGGTGACACCACCCAGACGAGATGATGGTGTACCCCGCTCCATGACAGTTCTATCTCAGTTCATCATCTTCACTAAAAAATAATCCTATCTAACTTGAAATCCACAGCAGCTATAAGTAGAAAATAAATCCAAACCACAGCTCAGACTTGTAACCTAACAGCTATCATAAATAATCAGAGCCTATTTGAAGGTGGAAGATGGGACATTAGAAGCTATTTACACCACTAGAGTGATGCCATCGATCAGTAGCGGCAACCCGTAGATAAGGCTCCTATGATGTCATGGTTATTTATGATGGGCATTGACAGTAAAGCTACTATGGAATTTTCTCCTCAGACAGCTTCATTCATTTTTGTTTGTGATGCATTTTGTTGTTAAAGAAGCAATCAATAGCAAAATCCTGGTGATAAAAGTATTACTTGTTAAATATGTGAAAAATGTTGCATGTATGTAGGAATGTGGGACAAAAGATGAAGAATTTTAAAATTCACTTGCGGTGTTTACGTTTCCCGGCTACAAATACACAGTAGATTCATGTCACTTGTCTTGGGCTTTAAAGTGTGGCCTGCTTGTTCTGACGCTTCCATCTTACTCTCTTGTTGCAAAGCATGGGTAAAATGCTATGTGATCCCACGTCCCACACCAAATATCTGACTTACACTGAAAAATGTAACATTTAGTTAGAGAAATTGCTTGTGATAAAACATGCCCATTACTTTCTACAGGACCACTCTGTATGAGAGACATTGGAGATTTTTTAATGTAATTTTTACTCATCTTGTATTTTTTTCCTTTCTGCAGTTCATCTTCTGCTACTCAAAATATTAATTAGACCCATGCTTCACATACCTTAATGTACATACAAATCACCTGGGGATCTTGTTAAAATGCAGTTTCTGATTCAGTAGGTCTGGGATGGGGCCTGAAGTCTAGGATTTCTAATAAGCTCCCAGTTGATGTGATGATACTGGTCCAGGAATCACACTTTCAGTGGCAAGAAATTAGGTAAGGTGGTTGTTTCCATACCTTTCAGGCTCCCCTCCAGATTACTTGCCTCTATTTTACTTTATTTTTTTAACATATTTATTGGAGTATAATTGCTTTACAATGGTGTGTTAGTTTCTGCTTTATAAGTGAATCAGCTATACGTATACATATATCCCCATATCTCCTCCCTCTTGCGTCTCCCTCCCACCCTCCCTATCCCACCCCTCTAGGTGATCACAGAGCACCAAGCTGATCTCCCTGTGCTATGCAGCTGCTTCCCACTAGCTATCTGTTTTGCATTTGGTAGTGTATATATGTCCATGCCACTCTCTCACTTCGTCCCAGCTTACCCTTCCCCCTCCCCGTGTCCTCAAGTCCATTCTCTAGTAGGTCTGCATCTTTATTCCCATCTTACCCCTAGGTTCTTCATGACATTTTTTTTTAGATGCCATATATATGTGTTAGCATATGGTATTTGTTTTTCTCTTTCTGACTTACTTCACTCTGTATGACAGACTCTAGGTCCATCCACTTCACTACAAATAACTCAATTTCGTTTCTTTTTATGGCTGAGTAATATTCCATTGTATATATGTGCCACATCTTATTTATCCATTCATCTGTCGATGGACGCTTAGGTTGCTTCCATGTCCTGGCTATTGTAAATAGAGCTACAATGAACATTGTGGTACATGACTCTTTTTGAATTATGGTTTTCTCAGGGTATATGCCCAGTAGTGGGATTTCTGGGTCGTATGGTAGTTCTTTTTTTAGTTTTTAAGGAACCTCCATACTGTTCTCCATAGTTTGCCTCTATTTTAAATAGTTACTTCCCCCATAGTGTAGAGCAGTGGTTCTCAAACTTAAGCTGTATAGAGTCTCACTGAGAACTTGCTTAAACATAGATGGCTGTGCCCCACTTCGAAGGTTTCTGATTTAGTAGGTCTGGGATGGGTCCAAGAATTTGCATTGCTAAAAAGTTCCAAGTGACCACCTTTTGAAAACTTTTGCTGTGGACCCCTAATTTAACACTGGATTCACATGACACTTGGAGCCCATATATAGTGCTGCCAAGGTGGTAGGCCATAACACAAATAATTAAATAGGGGAGAGAAATGAACATTTGTTGAATGCCTACCATGCTTTAGGTAGTTTATGGAGCTCACAACCTTCATTGTCTCATTTATTTCACCTAATCACCCTAATTTATTTGATATCGGAGCTACTCTATTCATATAATATAATATTTTCTGGGAATCATATTGAATGCAGGGCCTAAATTGTTGTGATTGACATAAAAACAGAGCTCTCGTACCAATTTCTTCCTATGTGATTCCAAACTTCTACTCTGAGAATGTGAAAATATAGCTCTCTCTCAACACCTGTTTTCCTGTTGCCCTCACCCTGATCTGCTACTACACTATGGACAATGATCAAAAAAGCATCATTCCCACCTTCTAGGTGTTTGCAATCTAGTGAGAGAGGCAGTGATTCTACAAAGGTAGTAGGTGGTGTAATGGCAGAAGGAAATGCTGTGTGTGGGAACACAGTCCCATAAAGAGGACTGACATCCATCTCACACTCTCCCTTTCCTCTCCTTTTCTTGAAACTCCCATCTTCCCAACAGACACACACACACACACACACACACACACACACACACACCTAAACATAGACACACTTCCCAAATATCCATAATAATTCAGGAAAAAAAGTGCTATCTCTGAAAAGGTTTTTTTGTTGTAAAATTACTCCACTTGTCTCATAGCCCAATTTACACTTCAATTCAGTAGTTCTCTATGACGTGCCTGCCATCCCAGGCACTTGGGGCCCAGTGGGTGTGGATCAAAACAGCCCAGCTCTCTGGAGTTGACAGTCTAGGGCGAGGAGACCTACAAGCCAACAGGCAGTTATGGCACCAGGTGATAATTATTACACGGCATGAGGAGGAGGGGCTGTGGGATGGAGCTTCCTTTCTTAGGCATCTGGGGAACTTCTTGGAGGAAATGAAATTTCAGCTGGTGCCTGAAGACTGAGTAGAAGTTGAAGTGGTTGGGGGTGGGGTGGTAGGAAGTGCAGTTGGAACAGCTTGTTGACGAGCCCTGGATGAGGAGAGAATATGAGACACATTGAAGATGCTCAGGTTGTTCAGTGTGGCCGAGCACTAACACCCTCTGATGCCACTGCTACCAAATAAACCCTCTGTTTTAAACCCAGGCATTTTGCAAATATATAGCTTCTGTGAATTCTCTTGCATTCTTAACAGAGGGAATGGGTTCCTGAAAACCTGTCTTCCTTTGGTAAACAGTATTGAAAATAGTCACAAAGGACAGATAGGCTGTCATGCAGGGTTGGCCACTGATATCATCTTTATTTTCCTGTAATGGCTGAGTAGAGGTCCTATTAAGCATTAGTCACCATGTGAAAAATACACTTGGACACACGGCTACATCTTTTCACATCCATTCTTGTAGAAAGCTGGAGGTCAAGCAAGGGGCAGGGTCCTGTTTTAACAATGCTCTCTTATAAGGATTCTCTTCCAAGAGCACATCATGGGCACCTTCTGAGTACATAGTTTTGACTAGGACTTCAGAGTGGGGGCATTTAGAAGACAGGGATTTTGTCCACAGAGAGTGTGCATTCTTAGTTACAAGACAAGGCACACATAGATATAGCAACAAGAAATCATTCCAGGCAACCATGACCCCCTTAGGGATTTATATCAGCACCATCAATTTTTTTTCTTGTGATAGTGACATTTTGAGCTAAAAAGGTGGAGGTTAATATTAATATCAGTAAATGTGTTCTTGAAACTAGCAAAAGGATGCATGTGTGTGTGGAATAGATAAATAAATGGAAATCCCCTTCAAGCTTAAGCTTTTGAGCCATCGGTCTGAGAGGTCTCATTCTGGTGTGAATCACAAAGAGGCATTAGAAGTACCAGTAGAGAAATGTCCTTCAATAGCAAGGAAATCGAAGTTATTTTTCTTACTAAATTTCCTTCTTGCTTAAAAAAAATTATATATTGTACCAGAGATTAAACATGAACAGTGGTGGAATTTTGTATCTCCACCTATGTTACCCTTAGGCATATAATTTAATTTATAGGCTAAAATAATTCCTAATTAAACAATGGTTCTACATGTGTATTTTTCCCTATAGATTATAAATCTTGTACATGGAAGCAATCATATGTGAAGACAAAATCACCTCCCTTTTCACTAAAATTTACAAATAAGACTCAACTACTTTGTTCTCTTTGAGGTAGTCATTTTAGTCATTTTCAGAGTATTTTGCATTGAATTTCTCTAGGTAAAACTATCTAAAGTTACTTTTTTTTTTTTTAATCAAGTTTTACTCTGTTGTACTGTATGTCAAACCTTTTACAGGTTCCTAATTTCAAAATAATAGCGGTATCTCTTAAATAGAATGTTGCGTTCCTTTTTAGTCTTTTTTATTAAATTCGTTTACTCTAGAGGTCATGCTTAATCATTTTCAAGAGCATTGTCAAGCTTGCAACAATAAATATTGGAGTTAATTTAAATGAGTCAAAGTTCATTCTCATTTAGCAGCCATCTATTTAAGTAAATCACCTGCCCAGACATTCTCTTCTGTGAAGCAATAAAAGGAAATGGCTAGAAACCTATCACAAAACTTTTAGGGAAGAAATACAGTGTTTTAATGGAGAATCTTTTAAAAGCATAAGATAAATGGTCAGCAACTGATGCGTATTAAACACGTATTTTACTTTAACCACTGATAAGTGAGTTATATTGAGCTTCTCCAGACCTAACCTTACCCTCAGTATAAACCTACACCCTCAGTGTAATTTTTTACATTTTCATTGAATTGCCTTAAAATATTAGATATTTTCTCTCTAGGTTGTGAGGTAGTTCTTTGTGGTGAGCTTTTATTTGATGAGAGAGAAACGTTGTATTTATTAATATTTCTCACTTTTTATAGGAGGCTTTGCTTCTATGACTTTATATGGTCCCCCTGAAAGCTCCCTAGATTGTACTCAGGAAATGTTATTACAAGTCTTTCTGTCATATTTTTTGAAAAGATGGCTTCCTGTGACTTACACAGAACAGTATGTGATTTCATTGGAATTTTAACATCTCTGTGAAAAGGGTAAAGAGCGTTACAATTACTATTTTATATAAAATGATTATTAGAAACAGTAATGCCCAAGACAAATTCAGGAAAGCCATTTTGAATTCTAACAAGAAAGACTAACTGCGAAAAAATAGAAAATTCTCTGAAACTTATTTTGCATAAATTATGCCAATGCCTTATTTCTCCAAATATTATTAAGTAATAAATAATATATAAGGACACCAAAATTAAATTTCTCCTGTTACAAAAGGATTGAAGTCATATGAAATCATAGTTTAATAGAAATAGATTATTTTTAAAAATAAATTCATTATACATACGTATATAATATACGATATTACCCTAGTGAATCAAATGCCAGCGTGAATTATCAGTAAAACTGATTATTAAACCCCTCTTCTTCAAGTCATTTCACATTACTTTGGATTAAAACAAAGAAATGTAAATAATGAAAATGGATCCTAATACATCATAACAAAAATTAAGGTACTTCAAAAATTTCCAGTTACATCAGCCGTGAGGTTCTGAAGTTATCTTCTTTTACTGGATGGATTCAAGTACTTCTACTGAACATTTACTCATAGAATATTCAAATGTCTCCTCTGCTTTCACTGGAACAGACTTTTCCCATTTTATAAAAATATCTTCCCCAAGCTTCAAGCCCATGCTGAGCTCACCTCCGTTTTTGGCATGCTGAAGGAGCAGTGAGGGCCAACAAGAGGGGACAAAGTTGTATTCTGTTTCAGAAAAAGGACTGAGGAAGATTACCATGAGGAAAAGTAGCAGGGGGAATACAGAAAATGCCATCTTTCCCAATTCAAAGTGAAGTTCAGTCTACACCTTCCCAAATGCTGGGCCCTTGGCAAATAATTCTGAGCTTCTTACTAGTACAATTTCTTTGGTGCCTGTTTTCTCTCGTTTGTTCTCATGGCTTGTCTGATATGTTTGAGAGGTCCTGTCCCATGGCCAATTTCAGCCTCCTTGTTCAATCCAGCGGTAGGCAGAATTCAACGTCAAAATCGATTTGGTTAGTTATGTAACTAAATTCCAAAGGTAGACCCCGATGATGGCTTCACCAGCCTTAGCTGAAGAGCTACATATTCTTCATTAGTTGGCTCATTTTGTCCTCAAAATCCACCTTCAGAGGGTCACTGGTTCCAAGGGATACTTAATCATTATTTATTTTCCCGTCATTTCCTTCCATTGACACCCCACCCAGTTAATTAAACAAACAATTTTTGAAAGTCATAGATGAGTTGGAAATGTTTGATTCTCTTCCCAGTGTATTTGTACACAATCAGCATCCTTCCTGGCCTCAACCCTTTCTCTCTTGCAATGAATGGCTTCTTCCTTGTCATCAACCAGTGTTCCCCATCTGTGGTTCCTGGCTGCACATTGGAATCACCTGGGGAATTTAAAGAGCTTCTGATCCCCAAGGTCCACTCTGATCAATCAAATCAGAATCTTTGTGGGGGGGTGGGTTGGGGTCCAGGCATCAGTACTTTTTAAAGCTTCCTAGATGACTCCAACTTTGAGAACTACTTTTATAGATGAAATGACCAAATTGTGTCAATTGTTTTATCTTATTTTGCTTATTGGTTAATTTTAACCCAATTAGTTCATCAACAGAGACAGAATTCTTAATAGTATTACCTCTTCATGTATAATTTCCCTTTGAGCAGCAGAACTGATTCCAGAGCAATGATATATTGGTGTCTCAAGGAGGAAAATCCAAAAGAGAACTAAAAATAGTTATGCAAATTGACTGGGTAAATTAGGATTAAATAAAACCAATACACTACTTCTTTATGTATTTAATCCTATGAGAAAGCAGGAAAGAGACAGCAAAAATTTGCACATTCCTTTCTAGGAAGTTTTCTTTATTAAAGAAGGTGTTATTAAAAAAGAAAACCACTCAGAAGTGAGGTTTAGAGAGTATAAAAGAGTAAATTAAATTGCTACTGACTGGGTTTGCTTTTAGGCTTTAAAAACAAAAAGAAAACAAGGAAGAAAGGAATGAAGGAAGGAAGGAAGGAAGGAAGGGAGGGAGGGAAAAAACAGAGAAAAGAAAAGCCGTGGGAAACCACAGTCACTATGTAGAACTTCTTTTTCCCAAACAGTACAAATAAAAATGGTTTGTTTGTTTGTTTGTTTTATTTTGACTTTGTGTTTTTTTAACTGCAACAATTATTTCTAACATATATTATAATATCAAACAAGATAAATGAAATAAAATTTTGTTTCTATCTGTAGTATGGGAAAATAACATTCTTTAACTTTTATTTATTAAGTGAATTACTTTTCATTGTTTGGGGGTAGTGGGGCTGGTACTAGATCTCTTTATCTGGGGGAATCCAACCTTTAAAATAAGAGATCAAGTTGGGGGAGGGATTTCAGCCAAGCATCTGATCAAATGAAAGTTCCCCTTTCTCCCTAAGGTCTATTGTGGGTAATTACTATGTCGCGGTCCCGTTATTTATCCTATACTTTATTTAATTCCTAAAATATAAGGGCTGCTTTACTTGTTGGCTTGGCATATCCCAGCTGTTTGCAGCTTTGACAGGTGCAGTCGATGTGGTTGATGGATTACCTCTTTGTGTCTCTTGTCCCTCCTTTCCCTCCCCATCCTGCCTAGCTTTCTTCAGGCTTTCTTCTTTTCTGCTTTGACCAAGGCTGATGAACAGTTGTTGTTAGATTTGTGCTTCATAAACATGTATAATTTGTGAACAGGCCCTTATGTTCTTCCAAATGTTTTCGGTGGTCAGGCATAAAGAAAGAGAATATTGTAAATTTAAATTTCATAAAATAGAATGCTATGCTTTGGTTAGAACATTAGATTTTTTTCCAGAATACTTTTTCTTTTGTTAAGAAAAGTTTTTCTTTTCCCTTAATGCCAATTTTTTTTCTCCTCTCATTGTTTGAATTTCAATGGCATTTCTTACTAAATTTATCCTCTGTGATTGCATGCATAGGTTACCATAGATTTGGTTAATTTGCTTTGCCAGTGAAACGAACTCACCAGTAGGTACTGAATCTGAATTACTTAAGACGATTTAAATACAATATAGGTAACCAAAAATACAATTAATAAGCATTGTTTACTGTGTGTATGTGTCATTTCACAAATGTATGGGTATCTACTCAAAATTTTTTTAGCATTTTTGGATATGAATAAAAATTCACATAAAATGTTTCTTCTGATACAGATACACTAAATGTGTATGTGTATATATCAGAATGTAGTAAAGTAGATTGTGTTGTGCCCTGATATTGTATAAGCATATACCAAGACAATCTTATACTTGTTAGAGCCCTTCTTCTTGCCTGCTCATTAATCACTGAGCACTAATAACACATTTTTTGTCATGGTACAACAAAAATTCTGGCTCTGACTCTTGTTCTGGCTCATTTACATTGGGCTGCCTGTCAGTTCAAAGCTTCAGGGAATTAATATTGTGAGATTAAAAAGTGAAGTCCCTTAAACATCCCATCTTATAAACTTGTGGTTACTTTTTTCAGAGAGGAAAAAAAATTAAGTCTTTGAAGGGCAAGGGGCATAAAAGTTTCTTGACCAAGATTTCCTTTTTCCTTCTTCCTCTCCTTTCTCTGATTAATAGAAGCCTCAGACTCTTCACGACAATGTCATAGGTTCTACTAAAATGTTACTTTCTAAGGAGTTGCCCTTAGATATGTGATCTAAACTGTGATGAGCTGCCTGATTATTTTGGATGCCATTTCCCTGTAGTTCACCTTTAATATGCACTTTTCATCCATTTGAGAATAAGAGTCCATAGAAACACCTCAATCATCCATTGATTTTTTTTTTTTAATAAAAAGAAACATTTCCCACAACCATCTGGTTTCTATGTAAATGCACGCAGTGACTCTGGAGCCATCTAAATCCCAGTACGCATCGCACTTCCTCACTGAGTCTTTTTTGGTGAATCAGAAGAAGAATCAAAAGCCTCTTTGAGGATTACAGAAAAGGAATTCCACATGTGTTAGTGTGTGCATGTATAGGCAATTTATTTTAGAGAAAAGCTTCACTAAAATCAAATGAATATAATCTAAACATGCTTTTAAAAGATTAAAATGAAAAAAGATGAATCTGACAAGCCCTTTGAATTTTTTATAGTAGGGTCAATTTATGTGGTCCATCCTATGTATTTTGAGATCAGTCTTAAGTGGGACTTAAGATAAATGATGTTTTTAAGGTCTCTATCATCTTCCAGTGTGTTATGACACTTGTAAAACTATAAGAAACACTTGCAGTGAACTACCCCTGCCTTCTATCATCATTTACTCTAAGTTATTTTTGTAGATATATTCTGTCTTCAAGGTTTTATTACATAAATCCTTTTATCACATTTTCATGGGGATGATAGTTAATACTTTTATGGCTGTGTATATTTTACAAGTATTTTTACATACAATGTTAGATTCCATATTCAAAGCCACTCTCTTAGGTAGGTATGATGTCTGTTCCCAATTTTTAGATGAGGAAACCAAGGTTCAGAGAGGTCCAAAACCACACGGTTGGTTCATAGTTCAAGTTGGGAACTTGAAGTCACAAGTATGTTTAGATGGCCTTCCCTCTTTATTAGTCGTGCGGCCAATGACAATTTGCTTTCTCTTTGTGAGCCTTATTTGTCTCATTGCAAATGGGATTAATATCTTTATCTTGATGGTAAATGTAATGTGTGTGTGTGTGTATACACATATACATCATGCATGTATGATTGTATAATTACAATATAATTACAATATAATATGATTATATTTTCTCCTGGAACATAATAAACATGAAAAATGATAAGAATGGTGGGGTAGTAATTATTTTCTTTAATAGTACTGTTAGAGGCAGAAGTAGTAATATTTGCGATGACATCATAACCAACATCATTATCTAAAATTTACCTACACTTCAGCTGTAAATATATGGGTACTTGAGTACTACCATTGGCTATATTACTTATATATGTAGGCATAGGTATATGTATTAATATAAATTTAGGGTCTATGCATGTAAGTAAAAGGATGAGATGAAATTTTATTATGAAAGTTCAGTAAAATGTTATCTACAATGGAAGATATTACTTAAATGGAAATGTCACTTATTTTGGTATTAGGAAATTTCTTTTCTGTGGATTTCATTTATTTTAGTAGTTTGAAAAAAATCAAAATCAAGGATTTTTTTTTTCTTGAGGCTTCATAGAAATAAGAAAGACAATTCATTTTTACTCAGCCATTTCATATGTCAATGTGTACCTTCATGGAATCAGTCATAGGTATCAATTATCATCAGTTTGTTAGGATCATTATTTACTTTAGTCTTTTATACAGAATTATGAAAATATTTAATGATTTTTTCTTCTAGGAGTTCTGCTGTGGAAGTGCTCACCGTTTTCTTTTTTTAACTTGGTCACAGGCTTGTACTAGGTGTGATTCTGTTGTTTTCAAGTACTAGTTAAGTGATCTTCAAGCAGATTTTTTCCTCTGCTTGCAATGCCTTTCACTGTTCTTTGTTCAGCTGATTTCTAATCATCCTTAAATATTCCACCTACCCATCCCCTCTTTTAGAAGACTTCTAAAATAGATTTAGATATTGCTTTTTCTGGCACGTATAAAGCTTTGTGAATACTTTCTATCCTGGCCTTGTCATACTGTCCGGTAATTTTTTGCTTGTTCATCTGCATCTCTGATTCTTGTGGGTACATACATTTTCTTACTGAGCTTTACATTTTTCATTGTCTGGCATGTAGAAGGTATAGAAAATGATCATGGAGTGAGTTAGTAGTAATTGCACTTTAACAGTTTCCCCTGTATTCAAAATTTTACAGAATTCTAATTCAAAATTTTCAATTCAATTTTCTCTTTAAAATATTGCAGTAGAGCACCTCTTAGTCACCTATTTATTTACAAAAGAATATTAGGACAAGGCAGGGCAGGCTACAAAATCCAGCTTCACTATGGACAAGAACTGTCTTGTTAGGCCAAATATAAACTGGAGAGAGAAAAGTTCGATGGCTTAATTAAATGGAATTCCAAGGGCTCCCCAGATTTAAGGTATCCTCTGAGTTCTCTAGAAAAGAATAAATAAATGGTGCACTCCTGCCCATAGCGAAACAGGTGTTTGTCCATACTTTCCACATGGTTTTGAAGGTAAAAATATTCCAGGTTATTTTGAGATATTACCTTGAGTTAATTGACACTGTATAAGTTTGGAATTGCATTTGAACATGTTAGAAGGGTTCCCCCATACCCCCTCCACATGCCTAGTATGAAGTCTGCAGGGTGGATAGAAAGTATTCAAACATAAGTACTGTCATATTTTACATATTGAAACCTGTGATTATTTATTCTGGAATATCCTAAAGGAACAAATTGTTTATTCTGTTTTGTTTTTGTTTTTTTTTTTAAATAAAATTGGAGATAAAAGGCATCAGAGGCAAACCATAACAGATGCATGTGCAAAAGTTGATGTATATGCTGTGTTAAAACCTTGTTCATTGAAATTTTGTACACTGCATTGAGCTATGCATTGCTAATTGAGCATATCGTAATGAAATAGAACATACCATGTGTTGCACCATATCATTAATAAACCATTTATTAGTCATATTTGCTTACATTCAAAGTCTTTAGGGCTACCCAATGGAGGTAGGTGGTCCTGGGCTGGTGCAGTGATCCCATGAAGTCATCAATGACTCAGGTTCTTTCAATCTTTCTGCCTTATCCTTGGTTGGTGACCATCCACAAAAGTTTTCTTAGAGTCACAATATGGTCACTAGAGCTACAGCTGTCACATCTAGGTTACAGATAGGAACAAAAAAGTAGGACAGGGCAAACTGCTCACACAACCATTTTTGGAAGTTCCACACAACCATTTCTGCTTATATGCATTAACCAGATTTTAATTTCACATGGTCATCATAATCTCAGAAACGTCATTTTTTAGTTGGGTACATTGCAGCTCTCCTTAAGGCAAGAGGGGTAAAAAGGATATTAGTTAGGAAACTAGAAGAGTATGTGAAAAGACATTGAGGAAGATTAAAATGAGTTCACTTGTAGAATGACTCATTCCTTCAGGTTGTGTTAAATTCAAGTCTCTACCAGAACCCTACCAGAGTTCTTCCTAAGAGGATGGATAAATCACTGAGAGAAACAGACAATTTTCTTAGCTCTCTGGTTATGAAACTGTAATGAATGTAAAGTATAAGTAGGCATAGAAGAAAGTAAGAAATGGAAGGATTTTCTTTGTATCCTGAAGTTCTCTAAGACAGAAAATCACTCAGTGAATGCTAGGATTGTAAGCGAGTTCATCCATTGGACTGCCAACTTCTTGAGAGTCATTACTGAGCCTTTCTTCTTTGTCACCATGTCTTCAGATTCCAGCAAAGAACTTGGCACTTGGCACACCACTGGTGCTTGTTGATATTTTGGAATGAGGGCAAGGATGGAAGCCTCGGTCTAAGGTGGTTCTGAATTTATCAGCTTAAGTGATTCTTTCATTAGGTAGTTCCCTCTCATGGTTGTCTTCTGAAGGGCAGCATTCATTATTTGTAACCAGATCTGTATCTAAAGTCCATAGAATGCCCCACTGAAACTTCTATCAAAGGTCGCAAACATGAAGTCATAGAAATATTTTGTTTTGTATCAATAGTATTGAGTTCATAGTCAATGTTTAATAATTGGGACATCTTACATAAAGAGTCTAGATCCTGGCTAGACTTGAAGCATTAAAAGGTGCTGACCACACTGGGCACACACTCTGGCCAGGCAACAGTCAGACTCTCACTTTACCACAATTCCCATGAAGCCAGTGTCAGTCATTGCCCTAACCTGCCTGGCCCCTTAGGGCATCTGTTTTTTGGCCCCTGCTCTAAGCCCCAGATACTACCTATATATGTAGGTAGATGCTTTGTTTACTAGTTAGGGTTTAACTTTTACACCTAGTTTTTATTCCGTATGATTCTCCTTCTTTTCAAGTCTGGTTTGCTTCATGTAACAGACCAAAACAGCTTACAACATAGAAGTATTATAGGTAAATTCTAATCTTACTCTAACTTAGCAACTGAATGCAACATGTGGTATAATTTCTGGGCTGCCTGCCTGACTGACATAAGTACTTTTGGAATCATTAGAAAGTAATGTCTTTTTTTCCACGAAATCGTTTCTAATGAGGTGCATCTCTAATTTAAAAAAAACTGTTTAGGTTTCTCAAATAAAATTCAAAGTTTCTGTGTTATACCCATGTGTATACTCAACAGTATGTTTCCACATTAATATCAAATAACATTTCCTCACCTGGGAATGGGTCGAGTCACCAGAAGGGAATTCTGTGTAAACCTTGAGAAGTTAGTTAAGGAACTAACAATATCCACTGGCAGCTTCAGCTTCAACAGTAAGGGATCTTATTCTAAAGTCAGACACTCAGATGTAAATGACCTCAAGTCCAGTATTTTATATTAACAGGGGTAAATATTGTACTCCATAAAATATTAAAAAAAACTCAGGTGAGTTATGGCTCTGGGCAGGATGTACAACTGTCTTCTACCCAATGGGTGCAAAATAGGAGACTGACCCTGTTTTCTGCTACATTGAACTTGGAAGCCAGGCCTCCTCATCTCAGCATTTTCATTTAGCAAGTATCTCCTTACAGAAGCCACATCTGCTTTTTCTACCACATTGAATTCCTGTTGCATTCAGCTCTCTAATAATTTTCATTCCAGCATACTCTCATAGCCATTGGTTAAATGCCTATCAAATTTAAGTATATTTTAACAAACTAATAACTTCCTTTTCTCTAATAGAATGTTTTAAAACACTTATATGGTGCTGAATAATTTAGTTCAGTTATATGATGACAAGACTAAACAAACTTTCTCTAGAGTTCTGAATTTTTCATTTCGTTACTCTGCTCTGAGCAAACAAATAGAGATGAGCTATGAAATCTTAAGACTTTGCCTTGAAACACGATCTAGTGGACTTATAAAATTTGAGATGTTGACAAAATGTGCAGTCAATAATCAAATAAATGCAGTTACTTCATTTTATGTCAACAGAGAAGGTGAAAAGTGCAACTTAACTGGCTTGGTAAGATTGGAAGGAGGGGCTGGGAACGCACAAGAGACAACAAAGAGATAGTTGGTAAGATTTAGTGGCTTGCTTCAGCAGGGGTGGTGAGAAGGCAGTGTGACAAAGTTCAGTCGGGTCAAACAAAGTGCAGACACCTCCTCATAGACACTGAAAGGAGGGTTGTAGTGTGGACGTAAAATGTTCAAGTGTTGTAGTCTAGAGACAGTGAATATGCTAGTTGATATGCTGTTTCTGTCTAATCCTGCTGTTCCTTTTGATCCAGGAAGTAGAGAAATCACCTTATCTTTCATGTACCAGGATGATATAATTAAAATAGGACATGTTTTTGAAGTGAGGTATTTCAGGGCTTCAAAGACGGTGTAGAGTGTTAGAGGATCAGCACACGTCTACTTCTCAAAGGCAGTTATGAGGACACATTTATTTAGCAAAGACATCCTTTTGAAAGAAGGACTGCCTCAGTAATGACAAAGTGTGTCTGTAACGTCAATTGTATTATATGCATTGCCTAAGATATATGCAGTTCACTCCCTGACCTAGATCTTGGCAAAAATACGGGTCAATGTTTGGATGCTATTTTTTTCCTTCTATGAGAAGATATCATCCAACTGGCAAAATTCCCCCACAATTTTGATTAAGTTCCCAAATCAAGCTATATCAGCACATTACCATAAATGCAAACAACTAAATAATTTTTCTTTTGCAAGGTAGACCATTTGTTTCAGATGAGCTGATGTCTATGCTTTTGCATATGTGGCTCTTTGGCGTGCTTTTTGTTTCTGACCCTATAGTTGACCTTGGAAGTGGCTTGCTTTAACCATGATGGATGTTCCCAAAGATTTATTTTTGTCATCTAAGAGTTGAATCTTAGGCTATTGGAGGCATAAAAACTGCTTACTGAAAGTAGGCTTGGCAAACCTTTGCTTTCAAATAATCTTCCAGAAGCTCATCTAATTTTGCTAATTAGCAGGAGATAAAATATACCCACATTGTCCTTTACAATGACTTGAACCCACTGCCCTTCCTTGATGATAATAGTATTAAATACATGTGTACTTACTGCATTGAATATTAATTAGCATGAACTGAAAAGAGAAGATTTTGTTACACATCAATAACACTTCCATGAAATTAATGTTTGATTTCACATAAATACTTTAATACCCCTTTTGACTGGTAGAAATAAGAAAGGTAACATGATTTTAATTTGCTGATCTGCAAAAAAAATGTTTAAATAAACTCCAATTATTGAAGCCTGATTTTAATAAATAATTCAAGAACGGAGGAACCATCATTTCTGTGGGAAGCAAAAGGAGACCATTCAACTGGTAGTGACCTTGTCACTGAACATTAAGCTCTTTCTCCGAATCTAAAAATCAAAGCTTAAAAGGCCACTCTCTCCATAATATTTCATTAACTTTTTGAAATGAAATACCTATTGATTAGATTTTCTTTCAGATAATAAATTCTACATGTCTACTCTGTCACTTCAATTACAGTATTTACTCGTACACAAGGAAAATGTTTTTTCATCTGAAATTAATATACTTTTTCCAAAACAACACACTGTAAAGGTTCAGGTGGTATAATGTTTTCTTTCTCTGAACAGAATATTGCCCCACCTACTCGAGAGCATCTGTTCTTCCTCTTCCAATGTTTTGCCTGTGCTCTTTTCTAGAGCTTCAAGTGCTCTTTCTCCCCTTCTCTCCATAGATCCTCTACAGAATCTTTTTCACCCTTCAAAGCCTAGTTCAAGTGTTATGTCTACTGTGACCTTCCTCATGCTTTGTCTCCAAAATGGAATGACCCCTCCTCCCCCAGGCTCCTGCAGCAGGGTTAGCAGATGCTGGTGCCGTGGCCCCTTATTGTGGCATGTTGCCCCAGTACTTTGCTGGCGTCTAAGCCCCTTATGGCTCGTCGTCTTTCTATTTTCACCTCTAGTGCCTAGTCCATGGCAGACCCATGGGACTGTTGAATTGAATTTAGTGGCACACATTTCGGAAGCTACAGTGTTTGTTTTGACCCTTTGGTTTCTATTTCTGCTTTATAGAAATCAATGCAAGTTCAGGGGTCTTTATCTTTTAATGGTTTACATGAAGTGTCTCACATCTGGCAACTATCACCCCCAGACCCAATCATAAATAACATTCAAAGTAGTTATTTTACTTCCTTTATTAAAGGGAAGCTGAAAGGAGCAGCGGATTTTGTCGCCCAACTTCTAGAAAGGAAATACAGGCTGCTCGGACGTCAGAAGCTTGTATATATTAGCTGATACAGTGAGTTCAGTGTTCTTGAAGGATCAAAAACCAAGTTAGTATTGAACACAATTTTCCATCTTCTCCAATAGCGACTCAGTTCCGATTCAAGGTTTGTTGGTGTTAAGTGCTTTAAAGCAGAATGTCTTGGGGCTATACCTGCCCAATGTATCCTAAATTATCCAGTAGTGCTAAATTTACCCTTTTAAAGAGGATGAATTGAATTATTAAATGCACATTAAAAAGTGATGGCGAGGGGTAGATTTTATTTTTGAGTCATATGTGATGGCCCTTATTCCGTATTTCTAAATCCCCTTGTGGAGAGCAGAGTTTAGAAACATCCACTTGGAATTTGGCTAGCAGAACAGTAACCCCCTGGCCCAAAGACCATTCCACCCAGATTCCAGTGGTTGCTGGAAAGACAGTCCAAGGTTTTCTTCTACAAGTGAAACAAACGGGACCCTTAGTGGTGCTCCTGTTAAGTGACTGGCCTGCTGCCACACTGTCACCTTGGGGTGCTTCTGTTCACCTCCTGCCCCGGCTCAGTGAAAATTTTCACCCTTCCTATAGGAATTCTCAAAACCGTACTAGGTTAGATTCCACACCCTGGTATTGGTCCTTCTGGATTAAGCGCTCTGCTGCCTGGAAATACAAGCAGTGTGTAGTGTGCAGGGCTGTCCCTGTAGGAGCCACAATGCGCTAGGCGACTTCGATCTGTACCAAGTGTGGATTGATTTTACTGGGACGACGGGGTTGGCAGGGAAGGGAGGGCAGTGGTGGAGAAGGGCTGTGGAAATACCCTCCGTAAAAAGTCCCCACAGTTGAATCCTTCAGTTGTTCAAACAAGTTTCTTCCTGACAAACTGCATTAATGGTGCCCATTGTCTTTACCCTCCTCCTGCACCGGTAGCAGGAGAGTTTTTTGGTTTTTTTTTTTTTTTTTTTTTTCCGGTACGCGGGCCTCTCACTGTTGTGGCCTCTCCCGTTGCGGAGCACAGGCTCCGGACGCGCAGGCTCAGCGGCCATGGCTCACGGGCCCAGCCGCTCCGCGGCATGTGGGATCTTCCCGGACCGGGGCACGAACCCGCGTCCCCTGCATCGGCAGGCGGACTCTCAACCACTGCGCCACCAGGGAAGCCCAGCAGGAAAGTTTTGTTCTGAGTTTCTATCATGCTCAGCAATAAGAGAGAAGCAGAGTGAAGTGGAAGACATTGCACCAGGGAAGAAGAATCAGAAGATCTGCACTGAGTCCCTTTTCTTCTGCTCATTAGCTGTGACTTTGGCACTTTGCCTAAACCCTCAGAAGGTTAGTTTTCTCATTTGTCAAATAATAATTAAATCTACCTCCTACCCAGGGTGTTCCTTTAATGATGCTTAGAGAGATGTTGTTTATAAAATACTTTAAAAACTGAAAAGTAGTTTCTTTTGACAAAACAAATATTACACGTCTACAGCAGAACATGTGCTTGAAATTCTGTAGCCAGTAAGATGATTTTCATAAAGGAGAAATGTGTATCCCCTTTCTCACCTTCTGACTACTTCTGGGCTGGATTGCTGTTGACAGAGTATTTGTGTCCACACTGGAGCGTGCATGGTTTCCTTGTCTGTAAATTGGGAACAACAATACCCACCTCCCAACGTTATTGTCAGGATGAAGCAAAACAATTTCAGTACGCACAGAACATGGTGGGAGTTCACTGAATGTTAGTTTCCACACTTTTTCCCCCGTCACTCCCAGGCTCCTACTCTAGTGAAATAAAATCCTCCTTGTATAACTCAGGAAGCCCCAGGAACACATTCCTGCAAGCCATGAAGGAAAGAAATACTTCCCTGTGTCCTTATGGGGAGAGCAGGGCTTTGGCTAGGCTGATGTCATAGCTGTGCTTCTGGCTGCTTTTTGGTCAAAAGACATTTCGGTGTGCTGAAAAATAGCCAAGGAGGGCTTTTTCCTGTGCATGGGAAAGAAGACATCTTTTGTCCATCCTCCAAGTCCTCCCTGCACAGATTACTGTCAAGACCAAGCACTTTATTTATAAAAATGCCAACATACTCATTATTTGGCGAATAACCATGCTGCTGTCAGTGAAGAAACAGCACATAGAGTATAAAAACAATCTCCATTTTTATCATGCCTGTCACAGCTGGGAGGCCATGGAACAAGGATGCATTGTTTGAAGGAAGGGCTGCAGAGGCAATGCTCAGGTCCTTCGGTGGCCTCCTGGGCAGTGGGACTGTGGTCATATTTGGTAAATAGTTACATGTTCTTTTACCGAAAGATATCAGTCTTGCCATAAATTAATTTCTGGGCTCAGTGTTGAGATCTTGACATATTGTTGCTTTTAGATAAGCTTTCCCTGGTCTGTCTGTCTGTCATTCCTCTAATTCATGGGTCCTTCAAATGTCTATGCATGTCCGTGATACAGAAACATAGATCCATTGGCTATGTGACAAAAGGCAATCCATCATTCACTGGTGAATTTCTAATGACTTCATATTTCATTGCTAAATAGAACTCCCAAATAAAGTCTCTAGAAGGGAAACACACACAATACTGGGGGAAGAAAGAGGAAAGAGGTGATGCCCCTTTACTGAGCATTGGTTTCTGAAGTCCTCAAACCAGTTATTTCTGAGCTCAAGATGATCTTAGGGACAGTAGCCCTTCCTGTCTTGGTTGTGAATGCATATGTATGAATGCATATGATGACTCTGCACATCCTGAGACTGATAGATTGTACCCAGATTATTATATGTTTTCCCTGAAGAATCATTTCTTTTTTCCTAAAACATTCTCCATCATTGTACGAGCTTATTGACAAATGAATCTGGTATCATCTACCTGTAGTAGCCTTTCATTGGCGTTTGCCATTTCTAAGAATTTTTTTTTTTTCTGGGATGGTGAAACATTCTTCTAGAAAGTATTAACCATATGATACTTCACTTCTCAAAGAGGGAACCTTAGTAAGTTGTTCAGTTGACTCCACCCTGGTCAGTTGTGGTCAGGCTTGGGAGAAAGTTTCAAGTAGTTTTTTATTGTTGTTGCTTTTGTTTTAATTAATTAATTAATTAATTTTTGGCTGAGCTGGGTCTTCATTGCTGCGCGTGGGCTTTCCCTAGTTGCGGCGAGCGGGGGCTGCTCTTTGCTGAGGTGCGTGGGCTTCTTATTGCAGTGGCTTCTTTTTCTTACCGATCATGGGCTCTAGGAGCGTGGGCTTCAGTAATTGTGGCATGCGGGCTTAGTAGGTGTGACACATGGACTTAGTTGCTCCGCGGCATGTGGGATCTTCCCGGACCAGGGCTCGAACCTGTGTCCCCTGCATTGGCAGGTGGATGCTTAACCACTGTGCCACCAGGGAAGTCCTTTCAAGTGTTTTTAATGAAGAAGCTCCTTTTACCTAGAGCTTGTTAAGAGATTCGTGTAGTGAGCTGCCAGGGGAACACATGGATGTGGGAAATAAAGCAGTGTACAAAAGACAAAGCCCGAGATCCTCCTTGTGAATGTAAGATAAGTTTGGGTGTTAGCTTTGCACCTAATCTCTTGTCAGGTATTATCTTTATACCTCTACTGGCAAGTTTCATCACATCTTAGTTGAGAGTCAGAAGAAAAATATTTGGGTCCAGCTGACATAGTGGGGTTAGGCATACTCTCAGCACCACCTACGAGGATGCACCAATAGACCCAGCTAATCCTCCTGTAAAATCAAAGCGGCATATCACTCCAGAAAGTCAAGTGTCTTCTTAGAGCTCAGAAATAAATGATTGTGCTGACAGGGGGTACCACATGTGGAGGGATAAAGATTTTTTTGTTAAGATCATGTAAACAAAGTTGAAGCTATTTGGAGAAACTGGCCCTCAAAAATCCTGGCTTGGGAAACAGCCTTGGAAATTGGAAAAAATCTTCAGTGACTGCTTGTTTTCTTCCAATAGAGATCCAATTACATTATTTTGGTATTGAATTAAGATAGCAACCGTTGGGAGTGTATTTCCTCTTTCCTTCCAGTTATATCTCTTCTGCTGTCCCCTCCTCTAGCCCCACCCTTCATGTTCTAATAGCACGCAGCTCCTTATTGCACCTGGCCACAAGTGGTCCCCAAGCCTTCCCTTGCCCACCTTCTATGAATCCCCATAGGGACCCATTCCAGCAACCTGAAGAATCACTGCCCTACTCACGAGGCTTTGCTTAGCTGTCTTCTCTTCTGTGACACATGTTCTGATTGGACCAGTTAAACCAGATTTCAGCTCTTCTTTTGTATTCTAACAGCTCTCTCTCTACCCTACTTAGTATTTCCAAGTTTACTCTTAATTTAGCTGTTTATTTTACTGCTTTAAGCTTTACTTCTTGAGCGTAGAACCCACAAACTGTATATCCCCCCCCCACCAGTAACTCAGGGATAAAGGGGCTCAGCAAACGTCCGCACATGTCAGCAGTGTCTGCAGATTTCCCATCAAATTACTTTTCGGTTGTTTATAAAATTAGCATAAATATTTAAACATATATGTTTATATTTTATATTCTCTCTATTTATATATATGATTATGTAATCTTATAGTACCTATATAATTTATATTTATATTACATATATACATATATATTTCATATTACATATATAATTTCTGATTTCAATTTCTCATTAAGTTACTTATCAGGTTGTTTATAAAATTTGTAAAAATATTTAAATATATATTTATATCCTCTATATAGAATATGTACATACATATATATTGCATAGAGAAATATGTAGCACAGAGAGGCCAAAATAATTTATCAGAAAAGACCCACATTTGTAAGGGTCTTAGTGATAGGATTTGACCATGGGTCTGTGTTTCAAAGCTGACATGATTCCTAGTAGCCAGTACAGCCATGCCAAGGTAGGAAGGCAGTCAGTCTAATGCAATTCCACAGACATTTGCTGAGTCCCTATATCCCTGAACCACTGTGGGGAGTACAGTCCATGGGTTCTAATATATATATATATATATATATATATATATATATGCATATATATGTGTGTGTGTATGGTAATTATATACATACACACATATATACATACATATATATACACACACATATATATACACACATACCTATAGAACATGGAAAGTATGTTCACTAAAGTGCAGCTATTTCCCTGTCACTCAGTCAGAATTTCTGAACCAGTTTTAGCCTACGTCTTCCTGTGATAACAAAACAAAAACAAATACGAAAGAAAACAACTTCCTTCAGTGTTCAAAATTTCAAAATAAATATGTGGCCAATTAAAAAAGAAAGAAAATACACTGAATAATATCAACTATGCTTTTCAAACTACAAGTCCCCCCAAGAGAAATTCTAGGACATTTTCTGAAAATTGAATGTCACAGGTTCTTCTCGTGGCCAATCCCATGCCTTTCCTCCTCTTCTCTTACACATGATAATCCAGGCACTAAACTGTAAATTCTCTGAGAACAGGGGTGCAGCTGGTGTTCGATCTGTGTCTGGCACATGGGAAAGGGTTAATTTTTTCCTTCTTTTACCCCTACCAACTATGCCTCTACTCAGCTCCTGCTCTCTCCTTCTCTCCTCCCTACTCAGAGATCTTGCTCCATCAGTCTTCCTTCCCTTTGTACATCTTCAACATTTCCCTTTATCTTTAGGGTCACCAGACTCTAGTTGACCTGGGACAGCTCCAGTTTACTCCTATTGTCCGAACATAATTATTAATAGCATCTACTCTCAGTCTCAAAAATGTCTGGTTTGGTTGATAAATTATCTGGTCCTCCTATTTATATCTGACCTTGACCTTCAGACATGCAAATGCTCAAACTCTCCCATTCTAAAGATATCAGACACGCACATTCCAAATCCAATGCCCAATCCCATATTTCTCTTTTTCCTTCACAGCCACACTTCTGGAAAGTATTGTTCAGATCCAATTTTCTCAATTTCCTTCCTTACCATAGTCCTCTAGACAATCATTCTTGTCTCCACCACTCTTCTGAAACGGCTCTGGTGGAGTGATTTACTACTTGCTAAATCCTTTGGACATGTGAAGGGTTCTGGTTAGGTGATTACAAGCTTCTTCTCCTGTCCTAATCAGATGTTATACTTTTAAATATTTCCTGAGTGTTATCTTGTTAACCAAGGTAGTTAATTTGTTGAGGTTCATTCTATCATCCATGTGCCCATTGACATGTTACCTCTTTTAATCCACACAACAGTCCTATGAGATAGATATCATTTCCCCACCTCTCACATAGGGCAGGTGAATAACTTTCCTACTTTCTCACAGCTAGCAAATGATGCAGCTGAGATTCTAATTTCTAAAATGGATTCTGTTATTTTTCCATGACACTATTCTGTCTTCCTTCTTCTCAACCAAGTGCTAATATCTGTTTTCATATGACTAATTCAGTGTAACCACTCGACTGGTGAGCTGATATTTTAACAATATGCAGATTCTGAAAAATTAGATCCACCAAGGGTTAGGCATTGTCTTGTAGAATATACCTGGGAGTGGTGACAGTTACGGATATTTAAACCAGGGATAGGGGAAGCGGCTGTTGCTGCATAAGTGGTGAGTTTCTGGATTTTAGTAAAATAAACCAGGATTTTGTTTCTTGAAGTAATTATACTCTAGAGAGAGCAAAGAAAGATGGAGACAATTATGAATGACCTTGCATCTCTGAGCTGTTGAGCACTTCTGGATCAGTGGCTGATGTTTTCATAGCCTTTTCAAGTGAAACCTTTCACTGAAGTCTCAAGCCACAGACCACCAGTTGACAAAAAGAATTCTTTTTTTCCAGGATATTAACCTTAATTTGAGTGTCATATAATGATTGTTATATTAACAAAAAAAATCTCCAAACACATTTTCTAATGCTGTTTAACCTTTCTGAAAACTTTAAGTTTTGAAATTTTTAGGATCACTCAGTTTTTTTTAGGGACTGTCTTTTGAGTGTTATCATTCCAGTGAGTTGTTTAAACTTTAAAGCAAGAACTGGTAGTATTTTTTATAAAGCAAATAAAGGTTTTCTAATAGCTTAAGTCAGTAATAGTGTTGATATCACTCAAACCCTCATCCCTGGGCCTTGTTGCTCTAAGGACCGTCGTAAGTGAACAGAACTATTTAATAAACCCTTTGTAGGTCCTGACACTGGGAAAAAGTTAACTCCATTTCTGTATCTCTGGAATCATGCTCTTTTGGATCTAATTTATTAAATATTGTGACTTCCAATGTCAGGACAGTTCTAAGATAGACAGATATAAGTGAGGAATGAGAGGCAGGGCTCTTTTTTGAGGTGGGGGGGCTACTGAAACATGTAATAAAGAAGACTTGATTAAAATTATATTTCTTGTAAGTGGAAAACAGTTGACATACTGTACGTGAATGCATGTGAAACCTCCTGCCTCTGTGACATTTATGCCCTGTGTCTCATTCTCCAGATCTATAGGCATAAAGTAAAATCATCAAACTTTGTTGATGTGACTATGTCAGCCAGAAATGAATTTTGCTCATGGAATCAAAAGATTTTTAGTTCTTTGAGGCATCCCAAGAAACCTAAAAAAATTTGTATAGTGAGACTGTTTAGTATCTGGGTGCTTCTGGCAGGCAGTTTGTACATATTGTCTTCCTGTTTAGGGCCACTGCCTTTTTGCAAGATGTGAGGGGTGGGTTAGCTCTTCTGTGTTGTTTTTGAGCTGTATATTTACTTAGCAACTTCATTCTCAAAGTAGTTGTTGAAAGAACAGAAGTTTGTAAATTATACAACATTAAACAGTGGATGCCATCCATGGCTTTTAGCCCAGACCCTGTCAAATAGTTTTCTATTTCCTGGTCAGGCCTTAAAAATTACTGTGAATTACAGAGGCATTAGCATTTCTCAGTTTAAATGTACTGTTTCTTAATTAATTCCTAAAACTCTCTTTATGAAACACAAGCTCTTGTTGAATATGTTGGGAAGATAATTATTGACCAAAGAACAAACGGCTTTAGTCTTAAACATTTAGGTTCCTGTTTGACCTTACCTGTGTTAGGCAGTTTATGATGTTATGGGGCTATGTCTAATGCTGACATATGTCTCTGTGAGGAATTACAAATTAATTTCAACCTTGTGCTCATTATCATCGATTGTTAATAGCTGCCTGGAGTACTGTGTTGTGAAGGATTCTGAGGCTCAATTCAGGCTCATTGAGAATGTGCAGGGATCAGACAACAATGATTGCTATTGATGCTGGAGAGACACAAGGTAGTGTATGGCTGTGAATTTGTTATTCCTGACATGTACACACCCAGAAAATTTTTTCCAGAGACCCTAAGATGCAAAGATACAAGGCTCTTAGCTTTTTGATAAGTTTTCCTCCAACCCTAAGTAAGATGGCTGATATCTTGTCTTTCCCATCCTCTTTCAGACAGAGGCAGAACATCTCCAGAAAGCGTTTCTGTCTGTGTACTTTGGTTCCCAACTTGTGAGTACAACTGTATTTTAAAAGGAATAAACAGTATATATCCAAATGAAGTGTCAAAAGAGTAGAACAGGACAGTGTGAGTCTTGGATGAGTGTCTGGGTCCCATCTGCTTCACATTCAGGTCCTTTGGGTCAGGGAGCCCAGGGCTGTTCCTGGCGGCTCCTTATGTCTCCCTTCTCAGTTTTCCTTTGGACTTGGCCTGGGAAGGATGAGAGATGTGAGAAAACCTTGTCAGCTGGCTCAGAATCTACCCTGGTCTGCATATTCTGATGGCAAAAACAGCATGGCAAAGAGGAGATGAGACACGGTGGGTAAGAGCTTGGGCGGGTCTGGGTTTGCGGTTCAGTAATCCCACTCACTGTGTGTTTTGGTAAGTTACTCAGTGCTTCAGTTTCCCCTTTTGTAAAATGAGGATAATAGTAGTGAGGAATTGTAGGCATGACAACTGTAGAAAGCTCTGCACTGTGTTTTTCACATAGGACGTGCTCAGTAAATGGCCTGTTGTTACCATTAATAAATATTCATCAATATTTAGAGGATAAAGGACTACTATAAGTATTCCAGAATTTTACAGCTTCTTTCCAGAATTTCTGAATCCCTTCAGTGCTTTTTAAACAATGTCTTTAATATCCCTGCCTTATGATCTTCTCTGCCTTTTTATCCCTCTGTTTCTGCCACTGAAGTTTTTTCCTTTCTCCCCATTTCCTCTTCCCTATTTCCCGCTCTGCCTCTGTTTCATTCCTTTCTTTTCCTTTTCCTTTCCTTTTCTTCCATCTCTCTCCCCCCAGCACCATTTTCTTCTTGGGCGTCTTTTATTGTTTTCTCCATCCTCTTCTTATTTCTTTTTCTCACACTTCCTATCAAAAGGTAGTTATGAGAATTATTAAAAGAATGAAAAATGAATGTAAAAAGAAATTGAAAAGCAGTAAATTTAACTTATGACATAGTAATTTTAATTACATTGATTGTGTTATATTAGAGCAGAGCATGGATGGAGGCATAACCTATGAACTATGCATGTAATATAAACTCTCTTTTCTCTTAACACATTCTACCTCTAGAGATATATGATTATGGATAAACTCATGACTGACAGTTCATTCATTCATTCATCTATAAACAAATGTTAAGTATGTGCCAATTGCTGTGCAGGAATTTGTGGAGAAGGATACTTACTGTGCAATGTGGTCATTTTGTGCTTGGCCCGCTTTAGGAGGTGATTAATAAAATAATTGTGGTGACCAGAGAAGAAAAGTGACCCTGTGGGGTTCACCAGGTGAAGAGGACAGGAAGGGGGAAGCTGGGGATATTCTAGTGTATGGCAGATCACAAGGAATAAAAAGAAGTAAGATGAGACTTGGTCATAAAGAACCTTATATTCTGAATTAGTTATGTTAGGTTAGGATGCAGTGGCAGATAGATATCAAAAGACTGTGGCTTAGTAAAATGGAAGTTTATTTCTTGATCAGTGACTGTCCTTGTTGGCTGTTCTGGCTCAGTAGTGTTAACTGGTTTGTTCCATCATTTATGAATAACCTTTTGCATAAACCCTCAACTCCCTTACTTCACACCTGGCCAGTCCCCAACCCTAGTTAAATCCAATTCTCTGCCTACTCTACCTCTATACCATTCCTAAAAAAACTACTGTATAGTCCATTCAGGCTGCTATAACAAAATATCATAGACTGGGCAACTTATAAACCACAGAAATTTATTTCTCGCAGTTCTGGAGGCTGGAAAGTCAAAGGTCCAGGCACTGGCAGGTTTGGTGTCTGGTGAGGGCCTGCTTCCTGGTTCACAGATGTCTATCTTTCTGCTGAGCCCTCACATGGAGGAAGGGTGGAGGAAGCCCTCTGGGGCCTCTTTTATAACGGCATTAAATCCATTCATGAGGGCTCCATGCTCATGACCTAATTGATAACTTCTCATAGGCCCTGCCTCCAAATACATTGCATTGGGGATTAGGTTTCAACATATGAATCTGGGGGGAAAACAAACATTCAGTCTACATCAACTATTTCACGCCTCCTTCTGTTCCCCTTAATCCCCCAACCTCTTCCCTTTTTCACTATCAGCTAATAACCATATTTGTTATTTCTTTTTTTAAAATTTTATTTTGCCACATTACATACAGTAAGATATATATTTTTTAATGCTTTTCTTTTTTAAAAAATTTATTTCTTTTATCTGTTTATTTTTGGCTGCATTGGGTCTTCGTTGCTGTGCGCGGGCTTTCTCTAGTTGTGGTGAGCAGGGGCCACCTCTTTGTTGCGGTGCGCGGGCTTCTCATTGCAGTGGCTTCTTCTGTTGCAGAGCCCGGGCTCTAGGCGTGTGGGCTTCAGTAGTTGTAACACGCGAGCTCAGTAGTTGTGGAGCATGGGCTTAGTTGCTCCGCGGAATGTGGGATCCTCCTGGACCAGGACTCGAACCCGCATCCCCTGCACTGGCAGGTGGATTCTTAACCACTGCACCATCAGGGAATGCCTATATCTGTTATTTCATTGAGAAACTAGAGTAGGATGAGGATGTTCACATGCCAACATCATTAAATTGAGGAAGCCTCCTACATCTGTCCCTCTCATTCTGCCTTCTCTTCTGTCACCCTTCTTCTGATGTCCTTCAGTCTAAGGTGAACTACTTCCCTTGTACGGAAGATCCATCCTCTTTCACCCACCTATAGACATACTCCAGCAATTCTTTCCTTTAACTGTAGCATCACCAGATTTTCTCTCCAGCTTGATCATTTCCATCAATGTATAAACACACTGTAAGTCTTCCATCTTTGGAAACAAACCTCTCGTGCCTCCACCTACACTCTAGTTATTGCATTATTTCTCTGCTCCTTCTTGGAGCATAACACTATAATCTACAGTTTCTCTTTCTCTCTCATTCTTATCTCACGTTACCAAAGAGATTCTTTTGTTAAGGCCATCAGTGACTCCCATATTGGTCACATTCTCAGGCCTCATTTTAGTCAATTTTAGTCATTTTAGACTTTGACTCAGTTAATCATTTCCTCCTTGTTGAAAAACTCTAGGCACTTGAATTCCTGCAAACTATTCAATCCTGCTTCTCTTCTTACTTCACCGGTTGATCCTAAATTTCTTTTGCTGGTTCCTTGTCCTCTTTCTACCCTTTAAATATTGGAACACCCACAGGCTCAGTGCTTGGATCTCTTCTCATCTTCGTCCCATAGTCTTTCTCTCAGAAACTGATCTTCCATTCTCACAGCCTTAAATACCATCCCTACACAGATGACTCCCAAGTTTATGTCTCTATCCTACACCTCTTTCTTTAGCTCCAGCTTTGGAGATCCAACTTCCAATGGACATCTTCATGTGAATGTCTAATAAACATCTCACTATTAACATGTTAAGAGCTGAACTCTTGGTTTTTTCCTCCCTCCCCATATCTGCTGCTTCTGCACTCTTCCCCATTCTATCAGGTGTTCAGGTCAATAAAACCTGGAATCATCCTTGCCTCTTTTCATTCTCTTACACCTGCATCCAATTAATCACTAAATCACATCACTTCATTTATTCAAAGTACATCTAGAATCCATTTGCTTCTCGCCACCTCTACCACCCTGCTCCAAATCATTACCATTTCTGGCCTGATGAAGGTAATAGCTACCTAATTGGTCTCCTTGCTTCCACCTCTGTGGTTTATAATCTGTTTTCCACATTGCAGCCAACGTGACTGATTAAAAACCTAAGTCAGTTCACTCCTCTGCTCAAAACTCTCCAATGGCTTCTCAATTCACTCAGAGCAAAATGCAGAGTCCCTGCTCTACTCACAAACCCCTGAAGGCTCCACATGGTGTGGTCCAAATCCTCTCTGACCTCATCTCTTTCCACCTCTTCCTCTGTCTAATCAGCCACAGTGGCTACATTGCTGCTCAAATCCAACCTCTAGGGCTTTGAGTTTATTTATCTTTTTAAAGTGAACAGTTTATCTTAAACTGTGGAATCAACTTTCCTTAAATCACAGGTTTTTGTTTTTGTTTTTCCTTTGTTTTTGGCCACCTGTAGAACTCATGAAGAAGTCACAAGCTTGCCTTTCAGTTAAATATTTCTTAGAGGATGTCGCTCTCCATATCTGTCTAGTTCCCACTTTCAATTTGGGGAAATATAATTTATGAAAAACAAAAGTACAAAAAAAAAGTAAAATGTAAAAGAAACACTTTTTCCTTTAAGGCTTTTGACTTGATCAAAAAGACCAGGAACCAGATGAAGCCGTTTCCTGTATTATGTAAACTGTGTCTCAAGAAGAAATATGTTTGTGCTGTACAGGAAAGCATGGCATTGTCTCCATGCCATTTGACATTTCTTGCACTATGGAGCAGTTGATATGTGCACTACATGCTAATCATTTGGGGAAGTGTTTTCAATTTTGCTTAGATAGGTATAGTATTCAAATTTTAAAAGTTACTCAAAATTAGGATATTTTCGGCTATTTGTTTACTTTGAGAGAAAGCTCCATTTAAAGAAAGTCTAACTGTGGTTGGACATTTTGAACTGTCCATGGTCGTTGTATAACCTTACAAAGCTTTTCTTTTATTGTATCACATGGCAAACTTTATTTTTCATTTTCCTAACAAATATTTTCCTTTCCTAAGGCAAAGCTGGAAATTTGCTTGTACTAACTGACATAGCTAGGTGTACTTACTATCCAATGCACAAAGCTCTCTAATGTGCTAGGTATACCTCACTTCTATGATGCTGTGATTTCTTTATTTTAGAGTCATTGAGAAGAATAACTTTAGAACATGATGTGACTGCCATTGCTACAGCGTGTGACAAACAGTAGCATGGTTGGCAAGAAATATAATATTTGTTTTTGCATAGCTTTCATGTTTGGATATTCCTATATTTTTTCAATCAGCTATCTCCCTTTATAATTTAATTTATCATTCAGTTGGTAATTTTGTTGTGTCTGCTACATGCTGGGCCCTGGGATAGAGGCTATGGGTCATATAAAGAAGCATAGGCTCAGATCCTACCTTCAAGCAGCCTAACAAGCTTTGAGAAAAAGAATGTAGCTATGTCTGTGAGAAGAAAAGGAAGATTACCTTAAGATTAGAAAAGGAAATAAGTCATCTTGTATGTGTATGTGCACACATGCATGCATGACAAGTAACCAACGCTAAGGAGATTGTAGATCTGTCAGTCGTTAACTGGTTATGGTAAAGGCATTGAAACAAAGGCATAAGAACTCAGTAATTTTTAATACATGTTCCCAAACAACAGTGACAACAGACACACCCCCTAAAACAAAGTAAACAACAAAAATCCTTGTTAAGAAATTCTCTAGAAAGTCGCTAAATGACATTACAATGGCTTTCCAGAATTAATGGGATGTTCCAAAATGTCTGTGGTAATTTTAAGGATTAATCTGTTTGATGACACAATTTCTTGTACAACTATTAGGTTGAGTTACATGAAATTGCCATTCTGTGAGCCATAAAGTCCTGAGTATCAGCAATCTCATATGCTCAACCTGATATAAGTGACTTGACAGTAGGGACTGGTGTGTTCCTTCATACAGGTCCTGCTTAGCACATGGCTCAGCATATGCTCAGCCAGTGTTTATGGAATGAATGTTGACTGCGTGCTAATATATGACATCTGCAAAAAAATTATGAAAGTTTCTCTAATAGAGATAAAAATGTCTTTAATCTCATAAAGATATGATGTCATTGAGAAATTAATTGCAAAATTGCCCAGCTGAATCTTGTGAGAGTTTTGGTTATTTTTAAGAGCTACAGAAAGTTACAGAGGACTAGAGGTATTATTAATTTTTTAATAAATGTTAAAAGGGAAAAAGGTTGAGGCCCCTGGCTGTCCTTTGATTAGAACGGTCTCTTGTCCTGACCCTGATATATACTGTTCTGGGGTGTTTGGTTTTGCCATAGGGTGATCATAATGTTTGCTTCTATAGTTCTTCATAGAATTACATAGTATGACAAGGTTGAAAATGTCATCAAGCTCACATCCTCAGTTTGCAAGTGAGGAAGCTGAGACTCCAGGTGGTAAATGACTTGGCCTCAGTGGAAGTCATGTGCTAGCACACTGGGAAGCAAGACTCAAGTACTGGATCTCAGCTTGGTGCTTTATCCTTTACATCATGATGCTCCAACAAAAATTCAAGGTGGCAACTCTAAATTGTGGTATCAGTGGTTACTTGTACCTAGGACAAGATTAGAGGCAGATATCGAAACAAGACCAATTCTAATATTTGTAATAAAAAGTCATTAGAATCTTAATAGCAAAGAGAAGATCTATTTCTTTTTCAGTCTGTATCTTACAGCTTTCTCTTTGCCTGTATGTGTAATTATCATTAATTTCCAGATGAAATTAATTCTTGGAAGATAGGGTTGGAAAAGAAATGTATGATGATATCAGTAGTTTATGCCTCATTATTAATATTATTTAATATATTTTGAATGTTTTATCAAATTCTCTGATATTTTGGGGAGGGTTAAAATATATACGCAAACATATTTTTATGTTGAATTACAAGATTACTTTAACATTTTTGTAATTTAAACTTGCATGTGTCATCCAAGCCATTTAGTACTTCATCCAAAGAATGTGCTGCCGCCTTGTTTAACGTACCGTTAGGCGGAATTCCTTTTATATTATTATTATTTTTTTTAGGTCTTGCATGTTTGTAGAGTACAGTTTCAGGGGAATTCCTTTGGTAGTCTTCATTGAGCGTCAGCAAAAAATATTATTCTTGGCTTCCGTCCTGATTAACCCAGACGTTTTAATGTGTGTTATGATGGGTTATTTGATGGATAGTCACCTGTACCCTGTGATCAACTAAAACTTGGCCACTTGAGTTAAACCTTAGTGGCTGAATGTCATAATTTCCCATCTTTTGTTTGATTAATATTTCCTTTTGAGATCTGAAAGGGAAATGTCTGGAGTGTCCTTCGATGTGCAGCCACACTCAGGATGAGAAGGAAGACGTGTCTTTTATGGTGAGAGAATTCTTGATCATAACAGGCTCATTCAGGACAAAGCATTAGACACCTCCCTTTTTAAAAAGGAAATAAGAGATAAACACTTCACTCACCCTTAAGAGTGTTTTTTCCTAAAATTTTATTGACTTAATGTCTTTATTTAGATTAAAAAGGAATAGCATGTGCAAAAGTATAAGAAAATTCGTAAGCAACAGATGACAAAGGACTTTATTTACAATGCATGAAATTATATGCAGTAACTTTAGATTTATAAATATGTTATTGTATTGTAAGATGCCATGTGAAAATATGTAATTCTTATTTGCCCTTTAGTTTTGAAGGGTGGCTAGAATATTTTTTATGCCTGGAGCAGCCTTTGTGTATAAAACCATGACAGTCTTCAACTCAAAGAATTTTTTTTCAAAGAACCCTACCTCCTCACTTTTTTGGAGAGGCGAAGGGTTCCTTTTATATCTCAATTTGTGTAATGTGGTTCACTGCATCTGTCAATTTAAATATTCAGGAAATGTCTAGTTAAAGTCTCAATATTTACAGACAGAAACTATTAATTCATTCACTTTATTTAATGTTCATCTCGCCCCTAAGACTGAGCCTCTCTTCCAAGTGACTATGTTACCAGCTGCAGGGGGTAAAATAAATAGACCCAGCACTTGCTGTCCTGGAGGTTAACATCTAGGGAAAGGGGTAGTGGGACATGAGTAAATGAACTGACATATTATTACAAATTGTGATCAGTTTGCTAAATAAGCAACAGAGGAGGATCTACCTTGCCCAGAGATGGCATTTGAGGAGAGACTGGGAGAACATACTAGAAGAGAAGGAAGAGTGGTCTGGCTAAGGTGAATAGTGTGGGCAAATACCTGAGACGGGAAAGGATTTGGTGAATTCATGAAATTAAAGAAGGTCAGGGGAGTAGAGCATAGAGGGGGAGGAGGAGCTTGGAAGGAGATGAGAGTGAAGTAGGAGGGTCTGATCCAGCTGGGCTCAGTAGCCAGGGCATAATGTTTGCATCTTATTAAAACTGCAGTGGAGCATAAAAACCTAGGAGCAGTGTTAATCTGGGGGTGGGGGGAGGGGGGCGAGGAACTAGATGGATGGGAAACAAGAATGACAGGGGGGCTTTATGCTATTTATATTTTTCTACTCTTCATTTATTTAGAAATGTTTGAATGTGTACCTATTAATAGTTAAACATGTAAAACATTCCAATGAGAAGCCTTTTACAGTTTTAAGTAAGGATGTATCTTAACATGATTCTGCTTTTAAAAGATTGTTTTGGCATCTGTGTGGAGAATAGATTGAATGAGGCAAGACTGAGAGTAAAAGATTATAGCATATTGTAGGGAAGTGATGATGTGGCTGGGAATAGAACGATGGCTGTGGATTGGAAGGGAGAAGAGGGAGCTGTGATCTATCTGTGAGGGAGAAAGAAAAAAGCTAAGCATTATGGACCAGATGTTAAGGGTAAAGGAAGGGGAGGGAAACTAAGGTATTGTTTCTCCAAGGGAGCCACGTCCCATGATAGTGAATATTGGGAGAGAAACCAGTTTGGGGATAAATCAGAAATTTTGTTTTATACATGGTAGCTGGGTATGGCTGTGAATACTTAAAGAGATGCTGTCAAGTGGGCAGCTGGATATATGAGTCAGCACCTAAGGAAGAGGTCTGAATTGGAGATAGGAGTTTGGGAGTCTCAACTCACATATGATATTTAAAACTTCCACAGTATATGGGAGCTGCTAGAGGGTGAGGAGGAGAAAGTGGCAAAGGACTGAGCCCTTGGTCTTGCCCATGTTTGAGGTTGAAATAGAAGGAGGAATCCTTAAGGAAGATGGGGATGCATAACTGTAGCAGCAGGACGAAAAGCACGGTGGTGAGGTATCACAGAAACGAAGAGTGTTTCAAGAAGGGCAAGAATCCAGAAGACTCTAGTTCTCATCTGGATTCTGCCACTTCTTGTGTCTATTTTGGATATAATCTGATTTCTTGGAATTTTTCATTTTTCATCTGTGAGATTCATCTTGTCTGTCACACAGCCTTGAGATGGTCAATGTTGAGAGCATCAGCTGAATGAACATGTTTTAGATATTAATCTATATATATGGTACATACTAATCTATAAAAAAATCTATTAGACTTAGTAATCTACTACAATTATATGAAAGCACACAATAGCCTGAATTTCTTTATTATCTGGACAACGCTTCACTTAAAACACTTGGTAACCTAATTCTGATTTAAATTTCTTTTATGCCACTAATGCACAAGTGTTTTAAGTAATATTGAATTAATATATTCACTTGAAAGGAATGGAGGGGTAGCAATTTAACTAGATATATTTATAAAAGAAAAACCTTTAACCAAAATGGAGTATATTATTTGAAATCAAAATACATTATTGTATTTATCTTTGTGTTCAAGTAATATGTGTCTAGGTAGAGAAACATCTCTAGCAACTGTGGTTATTATAGGGTTAAAATGCTGAGTTGGAGTAAGTCATTGGGAAGGAAAAAAGAAAAAAAAAAAAAACAACCTTTACACACTTTGTTAAAACAAGAACAAAGAGCCCATGGAAAGCACCAGGTGTGACATGGAAAAGATAAGGAACAAACTCTTCTGTGTACATATCACTCTAAGATTATTTAATGACTGGAAAGATGACCTCCACCGAAAGGTGTGGCATGAAAGTGAGCATGAAACAGAACACTAATCATATATTTCAGCAACTCTGATTTCCAGTGGGCTGGGCCTTGGCGCTGACAGTCAACGTGTCCATTGTAAGACAAGTTTATTTCTTGCATAAGTTTACCATTACCCTGGAAGCCCTGCTTACTGGCAAGGCCCCCTCAGCCAGCTGCCCTCCATGTTTTTTCTTTCTTTCTCCTCTTTGCCTCCCCTCCCAGGTAACTCAGTTATCTGGCCTCAGACTTCTGAAATTCTTTGGGCTTTCTTGTATTGTGATTTTTTTCCATCCCTCAAATTAGGTAATCATTTAGTAGTCCTTGCCTTGTAATTGAGATGCAAGTTATAATTCCCCTTGGCTCTCGAGATGACTTGTTGCACCCACCTTTTCCACCTCCTTATATCATGAGATTAAAGCACGAAGTGAGCTCAAGTAATGTAATAAAATCTGGAGTTAATTAACTGCACTGAAGATGATTATATTATGAATTAAGTAGCTCCTTCTTAGAACGCACGGTAACTACCACAATAAATAAACCTATAAAAATGCAGTTTTCAGGGAGTTTAATTTTCAAAAGAGCCTTCTCTAATTCTATTAATATTTATTGGGTCCTATAGGTACGGATTGTATCTAACCTCATTCATTCTGATTAGAAATGTCGTTCCTTTCCCAGTAATGTAAATTTACTAGTGACAAAATTAGCACTCTTAAGGGCCCCCCGCCATAGGATCTCATTGTAATAATTATTTATTGAGCATCAATTATGTACCAGGAACCCTAGTACCGTGCCTGACACATAGGAGGGATTTGGTACAAGCTTCAGGAGAAAATTTGGCTGGGAAGAGAGAAAACGACTTATAAAAATGAACTCTACGGTGACATTTTAAGAGCCCCAATAAAGTGCAAAGAGATATAGGAGCGGGAAAAGGGGACACCAGAATTTGTTTGTAATCTGCTGCATAACTAAGGACGTTCCTAATTGTTTTAAATTTTACATTATGGTAGCAAATACTTTCAGGGTTATCTGAATTTTAGAGGATTGAGTAGGGTGATAAGAAATATTCTATACAGTGCTGTTTCAGGTAGCCTGCCACTTCATCCTCTGTGTGGCTCAGTAACACTTACGCTAAAAATATAAGAAAAGTAGTTTTGGCTTCCCTGGTGGCGCAGTGGTTGAGAGTCCGCCTGCCGATGCAGGGGATACGGGTTCGTGCCCCGGTCCGGGAGGATCCCACATGCCGCGGAGCGGCTGGGCCCGTGAGCCATGGCTGCTGAGCCTGCGCGTCCGGAGCCTGTGCTCCGCAACGGGAGAGGCCACAACAGTGAGAGGCCTGTGTACCGCAAAAAAAAAAAAAAAAAAAAGAAAAGTAGTTTTGACTTCTGAGTAGCCCAGCAGCTTTCACCACCATTAATTCACATTAGATCATTTATATTCAATTTATGTTTTCATACATTTCATTATTTGTCCGTTGGCTCCAACCAGAAGAATAAGGTTGAAGGAACAGGAGCTGAGGATACATAACTTTTTCAACATGTGTTGATTTGGTTGTCTTATTCTTATGGGAACAAAAGATAAAATAAGTCAACACTAAAATTAATCTTTTTCTATTAAAACCCCAACTGAACAGGTGATGCATAGAGATACATGGAAACAGCTTAACAGAGAAAGTTATTTTAAAAGATCAAGGCTGTCACTAAGTACACAACTGGATTGACCATTACAAATACTTGCTGAGCCAAATATTAGACTGATTATTTGATTCATTGGGAGGACTGGAAAATTCCTCCAAAACCTATCTCTCTTGCATGAAGGGTGATGAAATTACTTCCATTGAGCAAACATGAAAGTAGCTTCATTGCTTTGTAGTCACTTGGGCTTAACATTCATATTTTCTGAAAGCAGCTACATTTCTTACACCTCTTCCCAGGAATCCTAGTGAAGGAATCCTGCCTCTCTAGACAGGCAGCAGTGTCTGATCTCATGGTATAGACACGGAGATCCTTTTCTTCCTGGGAAGGGAGTGTTCATTTGGCATTTGGTCAGTATAGCAAAGAAGAGAGAGAAGAAAAAACCCCAAACCAAACCAAACCAATAAACAAAATCATTTAGTGGATTGAGGACAGTGAAATAAAACAGTGTGAGAGAGAAGCATAAAGCTTCCAATTCACTGGATTTTAGATACTGGAAACAGAACATGACTCTTTGATTATTGAGAAAAATAAGGGTTCAGACAGTTGAGATTGCAGACTCAGAGCCTGTGGGCTGCTTCTGGCAGGTAAAGTGTTCAGAGGAGAAAAAAGGAAATTGAGTTTGAACGTGTTAAGAGGGCCATATGTTTTTAGTTTCACACAGACCTCACCAGTCCCTATTATCTTACACTCGACTCTTCACCATTTTTATGCTACCTGCCCTGCATTGAGGTCCCAGAGTTTGCAACACTTGGTACGTGTCTCCCACCTCTAGTGTTTTATGGCTCTCTAGGCCAGGCACAGAGATAGCATGTACTAAATGTATGTTGAACAGCTGAGTGAACGGCAGTGGAGATAGAGACATATCCGTTTTAAGTTGGTTCAGCTACACATTCCATGAGTGAAACTTTCTGAAAATGCTATCAATGTGTGTCATTCTATGAAGACGAGTGAATGGCAAGGAACTTTCCTGTTCTGTGGGAAGGGGGAGTGTTAAATTTTTGATGACACTACAGATTATTGGCTTGGGATTTGTTGAGTATATGGAAAATCGCTTCTTTTTTCCAGTCTTTCGACTGGAAATCCTAAGACCTCTCTTACCAATACTTGTAATTATCCTGTTCCCTATGTGTTCTATTTAACCTTTTCCTCCCCACCATCCTCATCCTCATCAGGACAAGTTGTTCATCAAGCTGATTGGTGATGTGAATTAATCAAACAGTGTTATTTTTCATGTGACTTTTTAAGGTGATCATTGTCTTAAAAAGGAAGGATATGTATAAGAGGATTTGTGACACTTCTATTCAAATAAGAAGTATTAAAGTTGGGAAAATAATCCGAAAGAACCCCCCACCTCATTGTGCTCAGGTTTTGGCTTTGTTTAAAATTAAAAACAAAACAAAACAACAAAAAAAGCTTTTAGACCAATTCAGTAGAATCTTGGTTGATTCTACAATACTACACTTTAAAATTTCATATTCTTTCACTGCTTTCCATTTGTTCAAAAATATGTTTATTTATTCTTTCAATAAATATTTACCAAATACCAATAATATGCTAATCATATGAATTCACAAGATTTCTTTTTCCTGTTGTTTAACAAAAATGACAAAAGAAAACATTCACGCAAACAGGATAGGGCACATGAAACAAACTCCACCAGTTGCACACAGTAGCCACCAGGGTATTTCTGGTCCCTGTGCTTTGCCTTGAACGAGAAGGGCAGATGGTGTGTGAGGACGTGACCTTGGAGCACTGATTGTCTGCTACTATCTAACTTATGCTACCTTTCAAACAGGGCTTGGTGCATGGATTGCTTTCTTCCTTTTTTCTTGCCTGCTTTGAAGTCACAGATACAGATTCTGTGTGTTCAAGTTCAGCAAGTATTACTGGAGTGCCTAGTCCTTGCCCAGCCCTGAGCTTGTTTAAAAAGACAAAGTAGTGTAACTCTCCCATATTCCACATCCTAAAGAGAACATTTTACAGCCTTCCCTGACGTTTAGACAGGCATGTATACACTAAAAAACCCCTGTCTAACATCTCCTAGAATAACCACATTCTTCTAAACATCATCTGGGTATTTAAACAAGCTGCACTGATGTTGGTTCCAAACCCCCTCTCCTTTGTGTTGCTTCCATCATATTGATTTATACTTGAAGGAAACTGACATAAAAGGATCCTGTGTTTGGGGTTTATAAATTTCATGGGCTAGTTAGGCTATAAATGAAGGATTAGTTCATAAGTTTCACCTTGGTACTATTCTGAATAATATAAATCCTGTACACATACTTTTTTTTGATCAACAGTGGTGAAAACTGTCATCAAAATTAACGTATCTTTTGAATAGCAGAAGCATCTTACCTCTTGGTAATTATGTTACATTGATTTTCCTAGAGTAATGGGGAAGAATTTAATTTTGTTTAAAATATGAATAATGTTCACACCTGCAAGCCATTATTCTGCCTCCTTAAATTTCAGGGTCTCATTCACATCATCTTACATTTCATTGCTTTGTTTGGGGATGGTGCTGAAAAAGTAAAATCATGAGATGTGCCACTATTGTTGATTCTAAGTGAAAAGCCATAGGCTATCAACACTGCTAGTGCTTATTTTCTGTATTATGATAGAAAAAATAAAAGACATATTTTCTCCCAGCTTTCCCTAGGGTGGATTGGGTGGCATCTTACTTCATGTGATACGAATCATACATTTTTCTTCTATGCAGAAATCTGTATTCCTGTAATCACTTTGTCAGCTTTAAGAGGGAAAGGAAAATGTTTTGATTGGAGAAAAAAAAATTCTGTTCAGGTTGGACATAATCTAGTCAGACACTCACCTTGTGCAGCTGTTTCAGTTTCAAAGAATAATCACGACATTGTAGAATGATGATGAGATGTGTTATTACCTAACAGAATCACAGTGATGTTTAATTAATTCCATATTAACCAACATGACAACATGTTAAACAGCAAGAGGTATGGTCAAGGTTGGAATACTGAACCCACAGAACAGTTCAAGAAACGGAGTTTAGAGAGACTGCTTCAGGTTAATCCATTAACTAGTAGCAGCACGCGAAGCAGGAGTAAAATTCATGAGTTAGTTTGGGCCATGTATTGGGCGAGGCCTTGTCAAATCATAATATAACCCAACAAGGTGTTGGAGTGGCTATAAAAGCTAATAGAACCCCAGACTCCCGTATAGAAGTACAGTGACCAGATTTAATAGGGGTAATGGTTAGCTGTGTGTACTCTCCTATAGTTAGATCCTATTTGGGTTATTGTCTTTATTCGGGGGGTAGTTTGTTTTAAAAGAGATATTCATGGACTGGAGAGCTTCTAAAGAAAGGGCCTAAGATAGCAAGAAGTGAGGCTATTTAGAGAAGAGAAGGCTTAGAAGGAACATGGCACTCACTTCAAATATTTAAAGGGCTGTCATGATGTAGGTAGCACGGTTAGACTTATTCATTATTGCACAAGCCGGTATAGAATTAATTAAAACTGTGAAGCTAAAATTTTAAGGAGGCATAGAAAACTTTGACAGAACTATTTTGACTGAACTGAGCTAACTCAAAAAGTTGTGAGATAGCGTAACCATAGGTATTTAAATAGATGCTGCAAGACCATTTGTTTTACAAATAATTTTTCTATTTTAATGTCTTATAAGAGAGGATATCACCTAAGAGCTCCTTGTTCTAAGATTCTAAGGCCTCTTCTAACTTAGCATGAGCATTTTGATGATTCGATATAAATTATAATTCCTTCTCTTATTATGAGAGCAGAAACGCAATGTTTAGTGGCTTGCCTTTTCTTTATTAACAGAGTCAAATCTGTAGGTACGACAGTGGCCTGGACTTCTCTTGAACAAAGGTTGTGGCTCCTTGACAATAGGCTGAGAGCCAAGAGATAATGATCTTATGGGGACATAAATCTGAAACACTCCATGAAAATGTTGAAAAATATTGTCAGAGTGCGTTCAGTTAAGGCTCCCATCTTAAGCAGAGCGCAAACAATGAATCCCTTAATCTTTGCAAGGCGTTTGTGAGAGACACAGGGCTCTGTTGAGCATGCAGGGGGAGGGGGTGGAGTGGAAAGGAAGGTGAAATGAAGTGGAAGGAATCAAGAATCAACAGGTATGTGACATTCAAAATACACATCCGTATTCATATTGATAGCTTTCTCTAGCCCATATTTTAGGAAAAAATTATGTGATTTATTTTATTTTTGTGCATGATTTTTTTGGGGGAGGCGGATAGAGAGTGGGAGGCGAAATATATTAGTATCAGGACTCAAGGTGCATTCCCCAGAAAAAATGTGTAGCTACACTAATGAATACACAAATTGAATGAAAATATGGGAATCAAAATTCCCAGAGTGGCTAAACCGTATGCTGGTATTTTTGGAATGGGGCCATTGATTCAGCAAGTTTTGCAGAAAAAATAAGCCTCTGTGGATCATATTCTGATTCATAAGGACTTTGAGATGAGCTCTGGACTGATTGTAGTGCACTTTATTTTGAAAGACCTTAAATGATTTGCCCAAGGTCATGCTGCTAGTAAATGGCACAGTGGTCACTCAGACCCAAATCCAGTGACCTAATCCTATTCTCCACACCTAATCCTCCATTTAATTTCATCTCAAGAACATTTTGATCCTGGTGGAATCAGACGAGGAAGAGAAAGCAACCACAGCTTTCTCTGGGTGGGGAGAGAAATCATGAGAAGCCCCAGCATGGGTGTGTGCTGCATGGGGAGCCATGGCCCCATCTCTTTGCCTCAATTTGGGTGCAGGTTTACAGTCTCTCTTCACACTGGGAGAGCTGCTTTTTGAACCATTACCCATCTGTCTGCAATAAACGAGTCCCTTGAGTGCGATGTCTTGGGTCCTAATCTTTGAGTAATGATTATAGGTGGAAAGTGTCTTTGAGGCAATTCCTATTGAGAACTGAGAGTCCTAGAAAGGCTCTATTTATTAAAAATCAGCCAACAGCAATTTTCCCTTCAACTGTCTTCTTTGAGTCTTTGCTTCTTAAATATTCATGAAACCTGCAGTGATTTCAGATTAATCTCCACAAGATGAGTCATTCCCGGAATCTTACATCTATGGTGGTATTTGGATTTGTTTCTAAGTTTCCCCTGTAATAGTTTAAAATCCCTTTGCAAAGCTTGTATTGCTTTCATTTACTGAAAATGAACAATGCTGAGCCGGGCCCAGAGGACATTAAAACCCCATTATGGTTCACTTCCTGAAACCATGGATTTGGTTAGCCTACAGGTAAAATCACTTCCCCGTGTGTACAGGGAAGTGTAGTGTTTCCTTCTCAGCACAGTTGCAGTGTCTCTAATATAGTGCCTTTACCAAGTGTTTGTTGACCGAACAAATACATTCAGATGATTCCATGCCCCAAGCCTTCTTGTTTTGATTGAATTTGGTTCTTAGAAGAGAGATGGAATCTATGTGAAATATTCTGTACTACATATCTTTAAATCATTACAGTACGCTAGGATCAAAGTCAATCTTTGATTTTAGTTAAATACTAACGTAATTAAATACTAAAATAATAGTTAAGAGACATATAAAAAGAGAAACATTTTATATTCATTTTCATACTGGTAACATTTAAAGAGAAGTATTTTGATATCTATTTCCATTCCATTTATTCTGTAAAGTAGATGGCATATAAATACAGATCCAACGAGGTTAATCCACTCCTTAAATAAAAGATGTTTTTATAACACACAGATTTTTCCAAGAAGGAAATTGGTTCTTCTCCCACCCTCTAAATTGCTCTTTATGAAAAAGAAAAGTGTTTGTTCAGTTTTATTTCTCTCAATGCTGGATGACAGTATGGCTGTGGATGAGGTATAATCAGTTTTTATGAGTGATGTTCCCACAAAAGGAGTGGTTTAGAAGTGAACGAGTTACCCTATGGTATTCAAAGTTCTCACTTTGTCATATTGGACACTCATCTTACTCTGTTTCTGTTTGTGGTTTCATATCATAATGAACTTACGTAAATTTGTTTCAGGTATTTGAGGTGATAATGAGCCTTTCAATTTTTTCCTTGAAACTCTCCTGAGGGTTTGTGCATTTGCCACGAGAAAGAATTCCAGTGGCAACCCAGCAGCCTTGTAGCTCTCCGACTTTGTTTTTCTGAGGTATTCCTTCCTCTTAAGCTAGTCAGTGAAGCTTGCCATAAAAATTAACACAGATGTCAAAAGCTGATTTTTTTTTTAAAGTATGAGTATCAACAGCGTTTGAGTCATAAAAGAGACACCTCAAGCTGAACTTGGGGTAAGTTCTCACCCATCTTAGTGCTATTGCTTCCGTTTAAAAAAAAAATCAGTTGCAACAAACCAAGGCAAAACAACTTTAGATATTCAATAGGAGTTTTAATTGCAAAGATTTCCTCTGACGTGAGTGTTAATGACTGTCACAGCAATAGCATAAAAAGACATTACGAGTTTAATGATTGATAGACAAAGCAAAACACAAGGTCTTTTGTCAGATAAATGACTACTGTTTGGTGTTCCTTTACCTTAGGGATATCAAAAGTGATCTCAGGATAGGTAATAATGGCCTAGGAGCAAGGCAGCAAGTCATTATGTAGCCTGTTATAAAATAACCAAAGCCGGAAGGCTAATTACTTGTTTTCTCACTTGGCAACTTTGACATTATTTCAAGTTTTTGGATTTGTTTGGATTCTCTGTTGAAACTTTGTATTTCTGAAGACTTTAAATAAACATATACAATTTTATGCGATTGGCTTTGTATATCTACAGTCTATGTGTATCACCAAAGAAAATTTAAATATTGCCCCAAATGTTGGAAGAGCACAGCTGGTAGTGTTTGGTTTTATAGAGATGATGCTGTGACATAAATTTATGAGACAAAATGACAGTAGGAACATCTAACAATCACAAAGTAATGGTTATCAAAGAGTTTTCTTTTAAGCAATAGTTTAAACTATTTGACCAGTATTTGCTATGACATGTTCTTAGCATGCTGAAAGACTTAATGGTGACACACATAATGCTACACAATTCAAATCAACTTCTGCTCCGTGTATTGTTAAATATGAGAAACTTTGTAGGTTAGTTCTCATTTTTATCTCGAGAAAACACCCTAAATTTCAAAAAGTGCTATGTTGATTCTTGTTACTTCCTTGTCCTCACTCCTCTATTAATCTCATTTCATTACTTGTTTGTAAATCAAGTCATTTTTTATTCCTGTAGTTGCCTCCAGGAAAAGCTGGTAAATAATACTAGAATGAGTTTCAGGGAAACTAGGCATGGATTTCAATGGCAAACTCTGCCAATTTGCCTAATTGCTCTTTGCTCAGAATATCATGCGCCTACTGATGGTCTAGAAGAACTTGTAAGATGCAATCTTGCTGGCAAATCCACATCTGATACAAAGTAATCTTGGCATCCTAAGGAGCAAGTTTACTGCAGCTATTGAGGGGCCATGAGACTTCTTTCTTCTGTGTCCTCCAGGCTGCCACCAAAAATATTTCTTTGGCATTGTTACCCTCACTCCCACTCACTCTGATCTCCGCAGATCTGGGAGTGTTGTAGGATGTCCCTGGTCTGTCCTGTTGATTCTCTCATGTCCTGACTGCCAACTTAACCTAAGATCATTGCTATGAGCAAGGGGACAATAACTTCTGGGTCATATAGCCAGAGGAGAAGGGCAAGGGGCATCACATCATGCTGGGGAGGGGTCTCTGTGGGTCTGGACAGAGAAGCAACTGAGAATGGCAGGGCTCGGGTTTCATTTCCTTCTTCGCTCTCCAGGTGCTTCACTTACTGGAACTGATTCCTGAGGGCTAAAGGTATTGTACCTGAACAAAGTATTGTCAAATCAGGCCATGGCAAGGTTAGTGTGGTTAAACAAGACAAAACCAATATAATATATTACTATTATGTGAGAGCTGAAAGGCCTGAAAAGGAAGAAACCTCACTTTCTTCCTCCATTCCTCCATGAATGTGCTTGTTAGTCCTTGTTTTCTGTTCTCTTTGTTCAGTCATTTATAAAGGTCTGTGAGAAGGTGTCTTTGGTTTTTGCTTTGTTTTGTTTTGGTGGAGGTGGAGAGTAGCCTAGAGGGAATGTCCCAGATAGAATTTATCCAGGAACTGAGTATTTATATTGACTCCAAGAATAAGAAGAAATGAGACTTTTCCACAGCTTTTTGAAGATAAATAATACTGATGTTCACACATTAAAACAGAGAGAATTCTGTTAGTTTATTTACCTTACTGCAATGTTGGTTTTAAGGCACAATGAAAACATTTTCTATAAGTAGTATAAGATCCAGACAACAAAGTAATTCTTTTATGGTACCTTTTTTTTTTTTTTTTGCAGTACATGGGCCTCTCACTGTTGTGGCCTCTCCCATTGCGGAGCACAGGCTCCGGACGCGCAGGCTCAGTGGCCATGGCTCACGGGCCCAGCCGCTCCATGGCATGCGGGATCTTCCCGGACCGGGGCACGAACCCGTGTCTCCTGCATCGGCAGGTGGACTCTCAACCACTGCGCCACCAGGGAAGCCCCCTTTTGTGGTATCTTAACTTTCAAGTGCTATCACATTGCATTTTGAAAGTGATGCTGTAGTTTTTAATGTATTTTCCATAATTATACTTAATCCTCTGACACATTTCTGATAGCTCTTTATAATTTTAGGATAGTAGATTCAACTTAATCCTTCTGCTAAAAATTTAACTATGTTGAAATTTGGGTATGCTGCCACCAGGTGGTGGCAAATCCTTTGAGTCATGTGTTATTGTAATTTATAAGTTTTTTTTAAAAAAAACTCTTTTAAATAAAAGCAGTAAAGATATTTCTTTAAACAATATCTTACTCAGAAGCTTTTCTATAAAACAGATAAAGTCAGCTAAGTTACTATGGTGAGAATGGGGTAGGAGTTTCAAAACCCAACGTCTGTGTCCACCTCTTTTATCTGATGATCTCAGAGGAACCACAGGAACACAATTTGAAACTTACCAATTTCAATTATAATGTTCACTTTTTTACCTGGCATTAAGAAATGAAGCATTTTTAGATTAAAAAGATAACTATTTCAACTGTTAAACTGTAATCTTCTAGAGCAAGAAGGAGAGTCTAGGAAAACACTTTTTAAAGTTGGGGGTGGAGAGGAAATATCCTTCCTTAGGAACCCATATATTAAGGTGAGAGGAAGAGACATGAGCAAGAGCACAAATGTAAGGCCAGACTACTGAGAGCCCTGTCCAAACAGACCAAGCTCTATTTGGGCAGAGTTAGGACATACAGGAGATTCTGGAAGAAGGAGAGGTCCAGGAGGGTGTGATTTTTCTGAGAGTCAATGATTGGTTGAACTTCTTCACATTTTTAGATTCATTATTGTCCAGTTAGTTAATTAGTCCCAGAGCTGGAGCCTGGGATCCCAAGTGGGAGGTCACCATCTTCCAGACTGTCAAGCCCTGGGCAGTCTTCTTTCTGTTTTTCTACTACCTTCTGTCCCAGGTCACTAGAGAAGACAGTCAGAGAGCAAACTACCTGTCTACCTGCTTACCCACTCTGTGCAATGGGACTCCCCAGGCTACTTCTGCTGCCTGTGTTGAGCCACGTGTTGGCTATCATTTTTGCTTTGTCAGGGACCACACATCAGCTCCCTCCTAAATGATCAGTATCTTAGTTAAAAGCGATGTTTTTACTTTGTATATCTTTGCCTGGGAAACACATGCCTGTAGAAATGGCAAACTCTCCCAGAAACTACTTGTTTCTAAAAGCATTGTTTTCTCTCAAAATATCTTTAAATACAGAACCTAATACAACCTTTGAACAGAGGAGTAGATAAGGCAAGTATAGTAATATAACTATCCTACTATACAGGAAACCGAGATTGTGGGATGGTTGAATGGGAAAAAAAAGTCACCAACCAAACAAACGAAAACCCCAAGAAACAGTTAATGATAAACCAGTAAAACAACCAGGGTGTCTTACTAGGGTTGTTCTAAGTTACATAGTTGCTCTAAGAAATATATATTCAGAGAGAAAGAGAGAGAGAGAGAGAGAAAGAGACTGAGGAGAGATTGACTGGTAGTTCATAAGAGTGTCAATTCACTGATTCAGTGAATATAAACTGAGTACCTACTATGTTCCATGCAGTGTTGTGGAGTCTAGACAAATTCCATGCCCTCCTGGAGTGTTTTAATGGGAGAGAAGACAGTGAACACAAAAATGGGTCAGTATATAATGCTTGGTAAGGAACACTGCTATAAAGAGAAATGAAGATGAGCAAGGGGACAGAGGGTAAAGGGGGAAGGGTAGCATGCAGAGGAATTGGTCCTTAAGAGAAGGAGCAAGAACAGTCCCTCTGAGAGGGGACATTTGAGCAGAGACCTGAACGCAATGACAGAGTGAGCCATGTGATAACTGTTGGAAAAGGCTTCCAGGCTAAGGGAAGAACAGCAAGGGCAAAGAGCCTTGGGAGGAGCAACTTGCTGTTCAAAGAACCAGTGACTAACCACTCTAGGCCAGAGAGAATGAATGAGGGAAAAGTGGTGAGGTAGGAGGTAGGGCCTCACAGGCCATGGTGAAGGGTGTGCATTGAGCGTGATGTGAGGACAGGGCAAGACCTTGACTACTGTGTGGAAACAGACTGTGGAGAAACACAGAAGCACAACAGTGAGTTAGGAGCCTTCTCTGGGATCCCAGGTGAGTGTTGATGGTGGCCTGGATTGGCAAGCACTGCTCATGCCAGGCAGCTCTTTCTCTCTGAATCTCTGCATGCTCTGTTGATGTATTCCAGCTAACTTCTCCTGGGACAGGTATTCACAAGACAAGTAGTAGCCATCTGTTTGATAGTCATGGAGGCTCCTGCTGTGGGTTATAACAGGGATCCCCAACCCCTGGGCCAAGGACCAATACTGGTCTGTGGCCTGTTAGGAGCCGGGCCACACAGCAGGAGGTGAGTAGTGGGCGAGTGAGCGAGGCTTCATCTGCCCTCCCCATCGCTCCCCGTGGCTTGCATTACCGCCTGAACCATTCTCCCACCCCCCACCCCCGCTCCCATCCGTGGAAAAATTGTCTTGCAGGAAACCGGTCCCTAGTGCCCAGAAGGTTGGGGGCTGCTGGGTTATAAAATGGCCTGCAGCTGAGGTCTTGGCCAAGTCACTTCACCTCACTGAGTTTAGGTGGTCCACATAGCATCTTTCTCAGGTCTGACATGCTCTGAGTCCTAATTTTTGTGATTGAACCTTAATGAGCTCCACCACCCATGATGACCACAAGGGTAATGGAAGTCATTAGAATGCCCCACATGCCTCTGAATTGAATATAATTTGATCCAGGTCTTTTCCACTCCTTGGTAGCCTGCAAACATTCTGTGATGCCCAAATTCAGATCTTCAATCTCCTATCAGACTGATTTGAGGAACTCTGATGACAAGAGTTGTCACTGGGTAGAGGAGGCCCCACCAGAAATCCCCTCCCCTACTGTCATACAGCCTGTGGCCCTTGTGAGCTTTTTCAGAGCCCTCCTTAATGTTCATTTGAATCTGACCCTGAGGGTCTGGGAGGCACACTGGGACTTGCTTGCATCTTGTAGGATTAGCACAGAGATCACAGTGAAATTCTGTCATCATCTTCTGCAAACAAAAAGTAAGGGGATAACTGATTAAATTTGTTATAAAGCAAAAAAAAAAAAAATAAAATAAAATAAAAAAAATAAAAAAAAAAAGTAAGGGGACATAAAAAAATTTTAGTCATGAGTTTCAGGAAGGGAGACTGCAGCAGTGTTTTGTTCTTCCACGCTAAATAGATGCTGCTTCATCTGCTATCAGTTCAATCTCTTTCAAATGTAAAGTTTGGAATCATTTCTAAGCATCTGTGGTCTAGTATCAGGGTCATGTTTCATGCCCCATGCAGAAAAGTTAGGCAGTAAATTAAAAAATATAAAGCTGTTGACCTAAATATCAGCTCTTGAGTTTTGCCTGAAGTACACGGCTCCGTCTGGCCTTAGTCACATGATCCAAATCTGATTCGGATCCCTGATCTTCAAAGTGACAGTCTAATTTGGACAGAGACTCTAATACCTGATGTGAAACATGCAGAATGGTCATCACCACCCAAAACAAAGCAAAACAAACTTTTCTTGGGTCTGCGTGTATGCACTGCTTAAAAAAGCCTTTCAGAAAAGTTTGTACATTTGAGGCTTGAAATGGAGCCCACTTGCAATAAATAGATGCTCCGATGAGGACTGTGGGCTCATTAACTTACCTTTTCGTTTTGGAGATCTTGTCTTAGGTTACAAGGGAACAGATTTCCCTGGTTTTAATGTGTTCCATACCAGACATTTGCCTACTTCTCCTAAATATAAACTGGTCTCCCCTGTCACTGACGCAGAGGAGTGAGCATTTCTAAAGCAGGCTGAGGTAGTCAAGGAGAAATTTGAGAATTTCCTGAGGAATTTAGAGGAAGGCATAAGCCAAGTTTTATGGCAATTGTATTTACTATTTAAAATGAATAATCATTATAGTCTTTTATAGTATGTAATGTTATAATTAGTCATAATATATGACTAATTCTCCCAGGAACTCAGTTATTCCTTGATAGTGAGTTGGAGGTTGAGAGTTACAGAGAAAGCCCTGGGGAGTTGGGCTTATTCAAGTGGGGGAAACGAAGGATAAAGAGTGATTGATTGACTATTTGCAGATAATGGATTTTTCCCATAAAGAGGTGATGTTGGACTACTGTTCAGAGAAGTTTGAGTAATATGAAATGAGCTTCAACTGAAGGATGCAGGATTTAGGTAAAGTACACAGAAGGATTTCCTTTTAATAAGTGGAATTCAGCATAGATGGATTCCTAGACCACAGAGGTGGTGGTGGTAGTAGGAAGGTGGCTCGTAACTGTTGAAAACATGAGAAAACCACCCAAAGTAAATGAAAGTATGGAGTGTAAGCCATGATTTTGTTTGCTCTGCTACATTCTGCAAATTGAAAATTTTTCATCAGGACAGAGCTTAAAACCACCACCATACCCAAGTACAGTCCATGCCCCATTGAAAGAGACTCAAAATATAGAGTGAAAACTGATGTTGCTCAGCCAGAAACTTAAAAAAATGGTTTTTTTTACCATTATCAAAGGATGGTTATAGTATTTATGAATCTAGAAATATTGCTTTATTTCACTTTCATGGCATAATCTATTTAAAATTAAAATATGTCATCAGCATCATTAAAGTTTGTTGTGACACCCAACAGATTTCAAGAGCATATGTCTTCATTTCATCCACAGTATCTGAGACATATCACTTTCAAAATTTGCCTATGTGACTGTCACTAGGAGGTTCATCTCAGGTGCAAGTACCCAATCATATAAATTCAGAACTATTTATTTATTTATTTATTTATTTATTTATTTATTTATTTTTGGCTGTATGTGGGCCTCTCACTGTTGTGGCCTCTCCCCTTGTGGAGCACAGGCTCCGGACGCCAGGCTCAGCGGCCATGGCTCACGGGCCCAGCCGCTCCACAGCATGTGGGATCTTCCCGAACCGGGGCACGAACCCGTGTCCCCTGCATCGGCAGGCGGACTCTCAACCACTGCGCCACCAGGGAAGCCCGAGAACTATTTATTTTTTAATGTGTCCTATGGGTGTGTATTCATGGACTCCACAAAGTAATTTTTTGCTGTATACTTTTAAAGGTTATTTTATAAATTTATTTATTTATTTATTTTTGGCTGCGTTGGGTCTTTCTTGCTGCGCGTGGGCTTTCTCTAGTTGAGGAGAGCGGGGGCTACTCTTCGTTGCAGTGCGCAGGCTTCTCATTGCAGTGGCTTCTCGTTGCACAGCACGGGCCCTAGGCATGCGGGCTTCAGTAGTTGTGGCTCGCGAGCTCTAGAGAGCAGGCTCAGTAGTTGTGGCACAGAAGCTTAGTTGCTTTGCGGCATGTGGGATCTTCCCAGACCAGGGCTTGAACCTGTGTCCCCTGCATTGGCAGGCAGATTCTTAACCACTGTGCCACCAGGGAAGCCCTTAAAGGTTATTTTAAAATTATAGTGCAATCCATCAAACATTTGCAATTGTCAGATTATATCCAAAGGGAAAGCTAATAAATCTGGTTTAAATGTTGTTGCCTCTTCTTTTTTTTTTTTTTTTTTTTTTCGGTACGCGGGCCTCTCACCGTTGTGGCCTCTCCCGTTGCGGAGCACAGGCTCCGGATGCGCAGGCTCAGCGGCCATGGCTCACAGGCCCAGCCGCTCCGCGGCATGTGGGATCTTCCCAGATGGGGCACGAACCCGTGTCTCCTGCATCGGCAGGCGGACTCTCAACCACTGCGCCACCAGGGAAGCCCTGTTGTTGCCTCTTCTTAAAAATAATTTCGGTATGTGACATCTATAGCCATCCAAATCAACTTTGTTTTCAGTTTTTTTTTCCAGCTAATGAATTTTCCCCCCAAATTATCTTGAGCATGTTCCTTATAATATAAAGAGACTTTGTTAACATCTGAATATAGCATGCTTTCTCTTTTCTAAGGGAAAACTTGGGGGGAAAAGACCTTTCATCAGGTCATATTAAGGCATCTGTGCTCTCCCAACACTATTTTCTATGGTGGTATCAGGGTTGATATGCTTAAAATGAATGATGTTGGCTTGTTAAGATGTAGTCTAAGCACAGAACCTTTCATTAGAGGGCAAAGCTACAGCGATCCAAAATAGTTACAGCTCCCAGAGTCTTCACTAGAGGGGAATCATGTCCTAGAGCAGGGTTTCCAGCCCTGGACCAAGGGCCGGTAGCAGACTGTGGCCTGGTAGGAGCCGGGCCGCACAGCAGGAGGTGAGCAGCGGGCGAGGAGGCGCGAAGCTTCATCTGCTGCACCGCATGGCTCCCCATCGCTCACATTACCTCCTGAACCATCCCCCTCCCGGTCCATGGAAAAATTGTCTTCCATGAAACCCGTCCCTGGTGCCAAAAAGTTGGGGACCACTGTTCTAGAGAATGGCTCACAAAGTTGCTTTTAAATTATGTGTCAATCTGATGATTCCAATAGGTTTTAACCTCACTCAGAGGCAGGGTTTATTTTCAGGTTTCCGGATACGAGGCACAAAGAAATGACTACCTGAATAATAGTTGCTACCTAACATTGGATGAAAAGTTGGAATTCCTGTTTTCATTTACTAAGCTAAATCCTCCCCTGTCTCTATCCAAGTGATACAAAATTCATCGGGAATTAATTTTTTTTCCCTCTAAGTGGTGATCATTTGATTTTAGTCAAATTCCAACTGGCCAATGTAAATGCCTAGAGAGAGATAAGGGTTGCATAGCCTGTCAGGAGTAGCTCAAATGGCTGTTTGTTCAAAGTATGTGCTGAAGCAGAAACAACCCTTTTTGTTTTGCAAGTATGTTAATGTGATAATGAAATGCACAAAGCAAAGAGGTTCATCCATATAAATGGGTCATTTAAATAATGAGCAGGGAGGAAGGATGTGGGTTGGTGTCACTACTGATTAATTAGGACATAAAAATAAATAACCATCCCCACATTGGCTGCCTCCCTTGAAACTTACTCTATTAGTGGGCAATAAAGTTAATGCAATTGACAATATAATTACAGGTTAGTTAACAGAACAATCCATGAAGAGGCTCTTGCTTCTTCTACAGCTTTAATTAGCTAGATAGCATCTCTGTTAATTTTCTCATCTCTATCTTGCTAATCTGATCCTCATAGAGAAATTTAGTGTTTTCAATAAATGTCTCATATTATATTAGGTATTAGATACAGATAGATAATATTGTTCTAGGTATTCAATTCAAGCAACTTTTGTTAAATGTCTTTTATGTGACATTCTCTGTGCATGCACATGGTAGTGAGTTTATACACTTCAGAAAAATGCAACAATGTTGACCAGTGACTTTCTTCTACTATTACCCTTTTCTCTGGAATCTTTGCACACTTCATAGGTATATTGTCAGATTTATTCCCTCACCAAAGAGGTGAACCTTGAGGCCACTTTATTCAGTCTATTTTACACAATCATAATTGAGGATAATGTAAGGTAGTTGAAAGTTAATAATCAACTCAGCTTCAAATACTCAAAGAACACATAACCTGAGATCAGTTAGCATCACTAGAGGTCACTGAGACTACTGGAAGGGTACTTGGAACACATACGCAGACACACAGACACACACACACACACAGACACACACACACACAGACACACACACTATACTACAGAAAACAACAAAACCTCACATAAAACCACTTGAGATGCCCCCCTATCCCCATAGTATACCAACAAAGGTGAATGTGATTTGGTTAATATCTTCTCGCTATTGTTAAATGATGAATCTGAGGCTGGTTTTTGCACAGGACGAGTCAGCTGTAAGTTGGTGGATATTTTCAAAGAACTAATTTCATTGTGATAGAGAGAACCCTTTCAATGTTATTTTCAAAAGCCTATTTCACCCCTCCAGTGTAGACATAACTTTCTTAATCAAAATCGAATTGTGTTTTTGAGAATAAACAAGAAAAATGCTCTTCATGTTGCAGCAATGATTGTCTTCAGATCCCTTCTCTAAGATTTATACTTTTATTTATTTATTTATTTTCCCCTGCATAATTCCCCAGGTTTTCAGTTCAAAGTAAAGATTTTCTTTACCAAAACTGGTCCCTTTCCTCCTTCCCTCTCCTTCTCCCTCCCCCTGCCCTCTCGCACAGTGTAAAACATGGATAAAGCAGAACATTCTGTTTTTTTCACAATGGTTCATTTGTATTCTCTGAGCCCAAGACTAAGGCAGGTTCTGGTGTCTAACTGTTTTATATCACCATTGAGGTAGCAGTGACATGCTGGCTGCTGATGAATAAATATATTTATCTGGCTTCTAAACCTGCATACACTGTTGAATAATGAGCAGATGTTAACAATTACTTTAAATGTCCTGGATATTTTGTAAAACTTTTATCAAACTTAGAGTGGTTTATTGATTTTGTCAGAACCATGCCTTGGGCACAAAACATATTGTCATCTGGGATTCAACATGGGCAAAATGGATGTCCATTAACATTTTAAACTCAGACACTATGGTCTTGCTTCTGGAATCTTCTGAACAATAGGTCTCTCTAATACGTCCTTACTCTTCCTGCATAAAACAAAGTACATCCATTGGCAAATTTTCTATAGCCTCACCTTTTAGGATATGGCACAAAAAAATTAGGACTGAGAGGTAATGAATATGAAATTTGAACACCAGCTCCATGCATTTCACGTAAACATTACAACCCAGCTCGGTGAAAACGACCCGTGTTTGTTTTTAAAATAAATGAACAAAAATCTATATTCCCATTTCTCTGGAGTTATGTTTTGCTTTTTTGTTCCTTTTTGTAACATCTAGCCATTTGAGTGGAATGATACAGAAAGTCACTCTGGATTCAAATATAAAATAAGGCCATCCATCATGTTAACAATTTAATTACCTGAGTATATATTTTTCTAGCAAAAAACCCCATTATTTGTTGTGTATCTTATTACTGAGCCATTGCCCGGGGACAACTTGGCTGTCGCCTTGTGGTAAGAAATGGCGAGATAGGGAGCAGATAAGCCGAGCTGTCCTCTGCTGCCCTGCCAGGCCCGCTCGGAGCCTGTGTTTGCTTGAGGCCTCACCTGTTAGAGCCCCTGTAAGCTTTGCTGCGACGGTGAAATGGTGACTTGTAAAGGCAGCCACGCGTGACAGAGAGACTAAGGGGCGAATGAAATAGAAATGTGATATTTTCTATCTTCCGAGGGCCCAGGAAATAGGACCCCTGTTGCCGAGCTGGGGCTTGGCATTCGCTGTCACACTGAGCGCAAGGGCAGTGGTCAGATTGACTGTTCAGGACTCGAGAAAGAGGCCAAGCACACAAGGCCCGAGGTTGCTCTGATCGTTTAAGCATCTGCCTTCCCAGAGATTGCAGATTAAGGAATAAGTTCATCGCTGAGGAAATGAGGAGATTAGACTGAGGGAGGCAAAGTGGAAAAGGACAGCTTCTGGGCCTTCTCAGGGCACCCCCCAGCTCTCACCAGGTGGTGGGCACGTCTGGGATGCCAGCCTGTTGTTGGCTCTTTTCTTAATCCCATGCCCTGTTACAAATATGTATAACAACATAAGCTGATAACTTGATAATATGGCAACAATCCTATCTGTTTAGGGGTTTGATGGGCATAAGGTGGCAAGGACATTTTTTTTCCTGCTTTTACAGGTTTATGCAATATGGTGTGGTTGGCAGTTAGATTTTGGTCTTCTCTCTTGCAGCAAGCATTGTCAACTGAGGAAGACAGAAAACAAAGACCAGACTTCAACCAACCATTTGTACATGCTGCCTGATTCCTGGCTGGATAATGTTACAAGAGAGGAAGGTGTTATTCTTATTAAAGCTCTGAATTGAGGATAATTCTTGCATTTCAGAGCAGCGGCCTGGTAAATGATAGAGACAGTAAGGCTTGGTGGAAAACTCTGGGTATGAATCTTCCAGGTAGCAGGGGGCAAGCTGCCTAGTAGAAAACCTTTGCTTCTGAACCTTGACCAGGTGGCCCTATTGGGTCCCTCTCTCTCTCTCTCTCTCTCTCTCTCTTAATTTCAGGACACATAATTCTAGAAATAGGCTCACTCCAGTTCTTGCCTGAAGAAGAAATGCCGATCATTTTATGGTTAAACAAATGCATGGAAGTTTCTTCCAAGCAGATTTCAGTGGAGATGATTCAGCCAATGATGACAAGGAGAGGGTCGTTTGTCTTATGAGTTCCTTGATAACTTTACAAATGCGTCTGATTTTCACAGCCAACGCATGTTTTCATAAATGGAAACAAATAAAACAGTAGGCAAGGGCTTTCTCAAAAGGCTTGCCAAGTACATTAAACACACAAAAGTACATTCACGGTGAAAGTTGGTTGAAAACAGCTGTTTTAAAGGATTTTGGGTGGATGCAGTTAACAGCATCATCATTATAAAGGCCTGAAGCGAACGTGTTACTGATTATATCACATTAAGAAGTTGGAATGTGTTCCCACAGTACATGCTGTTTGAAAATAACAAACAACTCCCAAACACTCAGCTAAGACTTTCTTAGGGGTTGTGCAGCCTATCTATAAAGATAAAATTCTCAGGAAAATGAAAGTACATCTTATCTTAACCAATCAGAATATTTTTATCAGTATCGTGTGAGTGGAGTTTTCCTTAACGTCTCTCACCTTTTCCCCAAACCTTCTCTGCCTTCGCCAGTCGTACACTCTGTTGAAGTTGCGCAAGAAACCAGATATGAGGAAGTTTAGGGCTTCACTTGGCTATAGCATGCAAATCTAGCTGGCCAGTTTGTTTGACTGTAAAACGTGATGCAGTTCTATGTCAGCCCCTCATGGAATGTGTTTGCCCTGGGAGGAGAGAGCGCCCTTCAGGGTGGGTGGGAAAGCTGTGGTGGGGTCTGTGGGATATGGAAAATTTAATAAGGACCATGGGATTACTGCTCCGAGAAGTAATATTCATGTGTTGAAAAGGCACTGTCAGAACGCCACGGAAGCAGGGCTGCCGCATGTCTGCAGCTCGGCTGTTATTGTTCGGCCTGTGTCTGCACTGCCCGTCCACCGTGGCACTGAAGGGGTTCCACAGCCACTTTTTATAATGGCCCTGAAGCCTCCCCAGGGCCCTTGGGGTTAGTTGGGAAGGAATTTAAGTCCCATACTCGGTAAGGAAAAAAAAAAAAAGGGCTTTTTCACCTTTCCACACATCTGAAAGAAGGGTCAGATTTCTCCTAGTGATGAAAGAGTCACCGCTGGGGACTAACCTCCTTTCCCCCCACCGCGGGGGCCACTCTGGGGGTCGTGTTAGGAAGGGCAGCCTCTCCTCTCCTGCTTCCTGAGCAGGGAGGGGGAAGCACCCCGATGTCCAGGGAAGTAAGGGTGTCCTACAAGCACATGAAACAGACAATTGCAGCCATGCTAATATAAAAATATGATTATATAATAAGAAATTTCTGATTATTTCACTTGTGTGAAGCATGAGTCCCATCAATGGGACTTTAATAAGCTCTATAAACTTTGTGAGCCCCATGTGTGCTTATTTTTAGAAAGAGAAAAATAAGACCTACCGTACATAATTTTTGTGAGCAGCACATACTAAGCATATATACAGATATGTATATGTACGGATTTGTATATACATATACGTATACAAGCACGTATATGTATAAATGTGCGTGTGTTTTGTGTGCACATATACTTTGTAAAAATGGATGTCAGCAGTTTTGCTACCAGAATCCCTTGGGGATTTGGGGACCATTTGAGATTTCAGAGGCGGAGAAGGGTTCCTGGGGAAATCCTCCCCCAACCAACTGGGAACTTTGGAGACCCTCAGGGTTAAGCTGAGGCAAAAATAGATTTTTTAAGCTAGAGCACATCCCTGCTCAGAGTGAGCAGTGATCCTAATCTAAACACTCAGGATTCCCAAGGCTGCTAGAATGTGACCTAGGGATTCCTGAAAGGCTATTACACACCAGATTGTAATATCTGCAAGCATGGGGGTATCACAATGCAGTTCCCTGCGTGGTAACTTCGGATTCTTTTTCCTTGATGGGACAGTCCTCAGAGGGCGGAAGGCTCTGTTCCAGCAGAGTCTTGATGGGGGCGTTCTGAACTCAACAGAGAAATCTGGTGGCAGAACCTGGCAAATGGTCTGTGCACCTGAAGGAACTGTTTCTGATGGAGACACACTTTACAAAGCGCCCTTTGTCCAGGCCGACGGTGAGTGGGGGGGAAGCGGGTGGAAATGGTGATAAGTTTATTATACCAAAACTTTGATGTAACAGATAAATATATTATTGATAACACTGCAACCATGACTCTTAGGAAATGTTTGTGATAACATGACACAAATATTAGTATTACCAACTATCAGTAGAAGTCGTTCGACACAAAGAAAATACAGTTGATTTTGAATAAAGGGAATGGCTATAGGTGTCAGCTATGGGGCTGTGTAACTGTGTAACTATGTCTCTCGCCATTTCCCTTTTCAGTGAATTATGGGTAAGGTAAATAATTTTAAGGAATCTACATGGAAATGCATTTCACAAACCATTTTTTTATATTAAAATTAATTTTTTGTGCATTAAAAAAGAGAAGAGGGACTTTCCTAGTGACGCAGTGGTTAAGAATCCGCCTGCCAATGCAGGGGACACGGGGTTTGAGCCCTGGTCCGGGAAGATCCCACATGCCACGGAAAAACTAAGCCCATGCGCCGTAACTACTGAGCCTGCACTCTAGAGCCCGCGAGCCACAGCTGCTGAGCCTGCACGCCTAGAGCCTGTGCAGCAGCAAGAGAAGCCACGGCAGTGAGACACCCGCGTGCCGCAACTGGAGAAAGCCGGCGCGCAGCAACAAAGACACAACGCAGCCAAAAATAAATAAATTTATTTAAAAAAAGAGAGAAGGAACCCAGGAAATTGTACCCAGAAAGTTTGGAGGTGAGATTTATGATTAGATATTTCAGCTTGCCAAATGGAAGTGAGCTGGAGATGAGTTCTTTTACATAGGAACTATATTCTGTTTTATTATTATTACTATTATTTTAATAATCAAGATAATTTATTATTTTTTCCTGACAAGCAAGCTATTTTCTCTTATTGTACAAATAATTCTTTTATATAATACATATACTCATTGTCTCCCCTCACCCCTCATTCTTCCCTTTTCCCCTCAATTCTACAATCACTTGCTGAACATCTACTGTGCCCTAGGTGCAATTTAAGTTACTAGACATGCAAAGAGAAAGTAGATTGAGTTTCTGATTCTGAGCAACTCATATAATTTCTTTTGTTCAAATTCTGGAGGTGATGGAAGTAATCATCTCTTCTGAAAAACATTGTCCCCATGGAAAAAATTCTCTCTTAGAAATTACTCTAAAAGAGGGATCTCCCAACTGGGTGTTCATATGCCAGGGGCTATAAAAGATGATCTCTTAAAATCATCTTAATAAAAATATTAAGACCTGTTTTTACTTTACTGTCATATTTTAGATTTGGATTTATCAGTATTATATTACTATTTATGTATTAGTACATTAGCATAAGGAATAATATAAAAATAAATATATACACATATTGGGGATGCATGCTGAACAAATTTTATTCACAGGGAGTGTGATGATATACATTTGAGGACTACTTTCTAGGTTATATTCTTCATGAAGGCAGAGAGCCTCCCCATCTTTTTTGGCCCTTTACTGTGAGTGACAGTGTCTGGCACATTTGGACACAATAAATATTCAGCAAAAGAATGAATAAATGAATGAGTAAACCAACAAATGGCTTATGTCCCTTTCCTTCAGAGTTGCTAAATAAGAGCTGCTTACTCTAATAAACCATTAACATGTGGCATATGCTTTTTAAAAGACTCATATGGAAATACTATCTTTTCCATATATTTGAGTCTAACTGTGGGTCTGTACAGCACCATATTAGAGGGGAAATCTTCTGGAGGGAATAAAGACTTGTTCTCCCTCAAATCACACCTTATGGGCTACTGTGCATGCTGTTTACTTGCTTGGTCTTGAAAATAGCCTATCATGGAGCTAACACTTGAAGGAACTCAAAGTAGGTCATCTGGTTGACCATCACTTCCTTTCTAGGCAGGACGATATGGACAAATAGGTTTGCACTCTAAACAATCTTTACATCCTCCCCCAGGAACCTATTTTAATGCTGGAATTTGGGTGTCCTTTTAAATATAATGATTATTTGACCAGGAAAAAATATGGTAAAGATAAGCTCCTTAGGCTTGCTGAATGAGCTTACCAGGGTCATCCTTTTTCCTCTTGTTTGTTTCAGTAGCGAGGAGGAGGTAGGTTTTGTGACTTCATGGAAAGCTTGGAAGTATAGCAATATAGTCCAAAGGAAGTAATATGCAAAAAATTCCAAAACAAACCAAACAACCCTGCTGGTTAACACTCTGATGTTTTCTCTGCAAATGTGTCCCTTTTACCATTTTTACATTTAGGGTTCAAAGAATTCTTTTTACAAACAAATAGAGCATATGATTTTGTTATGAGACAAGATGATCACAATGACAAAATGACCTTACATCTATCTGGTATGTGCTTCAGAGTTCATGAAGCATTTTTACACTGGTTATCACATCTAACTCTTACAGCCAATCACTACATGTTTCCCAATTTTATGGAGGAAAAAGTGGGAATTCCAAGAAGTAAGGCACAGAACCAGGCCCCCCTCCCCACTCTTTCTAAGCCCAGGGATATTTCCTTTACATCAGTACTTCTGACTGTAATGCGAATGTGTTTCCCTCAGGCCTTGTTAAAATGCAGATTCTGACTTGGCAGTTCTGGGGTGAGACTGAGATTCTGCATTTCTAACAGGTTTCCAGTTAATGCTGATGCTTTTATCCATAGTTCATACTTTGAGTAGCAAGATTATGCATGATAACTGGTTCCTATGTGATGTGGTTAAAGACAGGCTTGCTGAGGAGCTTGGTGTAGTGTGTTTAGGAAAATGAGAGCAAAAGTTTCAAAAATGGTTATCACTGCTTTTCAGCTGGGCCATCACAACAATCCCAGACTTTGGTTAACATCTCTTCCCTTCCCCACAGCTTCCTCCACTGCCTTCAGTTTTTTCCGTCTAAAACACAATCTCATCATGCCATTCCCAGCTGTAAAGGCCCACACTGGTGCTCCATTTCCAGTAGGCTGAATTGCATCTTTTTTTTTTTTTTTTTTGCGGTACACGGCCCTCTCACTGTTGTGGCCTCTCCCGTTGTGGAGCATAGGCTCCAGACGCACAGGCTCAGCGGCCATGGCTCACAGGCCCAGCTGCTCCACGGCATGTGGGATCTTCCCGGACCGGGGCGTGAACCCGTGTCCCCTGCATCGGCAGGCAGACTCTCAACCACTGCGCCACCAGGGAAGCCCTGAATTGCATCTTTTGAACACTGCCTATGAGGGCCTTAATTCTGCCCCTTTACCCTTTCACCCTGCTACAGCCTACACCATGGCCACACCCCTCTCCATCCACATCTGCTTTATTCCATCCACCCCAAATACAACATGCTTGCTCTTTTCCTTTCACAGAATTTCATTTCTAAATCGGTTCTAGTTCTTCACACAATTATTTGTTTATAAACTTCTCTCATTGGGCTGAGAAAAGTTATAAACAACTATGTTTATAAACTTCTTACAAGGAATTTGTAGGGTATTAAATTGTGTGTTTGTGTGTATGTGTGTGTGTCTGATCCTTGGCATTCTTTACATAAGGAACATACAATAAATATTCGTGGCATGGATACACTAGATGCCTGATACAACCACAATCATGTTGGATTAATATGTGAGATTGGTGAATTGTTCTAAAACTTGAAAGAAAATGAATTGATTAGGTTCAGAGAGTTGTCTGGATTTTATAACAAATTGCTCAAGATAATCATTTTATGGTTAAGGAAATGCATGAAAATCACAGACATATCAGAGCAGTTTTTTTAGCTGGTCTTGACCAATGAATAGCATGTTTAGAGTAAGAGAGAAAGATGGCTCTAGCTTGAGATTGTGCCTCATCCCATGGAATGTTCCAGAGACTTTTCTCCCCCTTCCTGCCAACTTTATTTCACTCAGAAGAGTTATAGTTTGGGCGACTTATGACCAATAATGATAGCTGGCCCATTTGCCTTTCTCCCCTCTGCCTCTCTGTCTTGTAATTTCTATCTGTAGAATTACTGTTCATTTCAAAGAGATCTCTGTGGAAGAACTTTAAAGGGTGGTGCTTTTAAAAATCTTGACCCTTTCCTAACAACAATAAAACACTAGCCTTTGGTTTTGCAAGCAAAATAGCAGAGCATTTGTGTTTGGGGAAGCAATAGAAATGTCAATAATCAAAGGGGTAAGCTTGTTTTGTTAGAACAGCAGTACTGGTTAAGAAAAGAAACAAAACAACTAGTCACCAGGCGACCTTATTGTTAATTAAAATGTAGATTAATATTGAATAGGATTTATAAGATGTACTTAAATAAGTAGGTATTAACTAGATAGCATTATCTTTGATTTTGGTATCACGAAGCAAAACTATATGTGCATACAGTTATATTTTCACACCCACAGACACATATACATGTACATATACAAGCATGTAAAATATCTTTCATTTCCTGGAATGAATTCTCAAGCATTTCTATTGCTGGGAATCCCGAAGGCTCCCTTTTTCTTCTTTTCCTCTCTTTTCTGCTCCCCCAAATTTCCCTTTTTGTGCTTCTACCACTATCACCCACATACCCACTCTTCTCTCCCCTCATATGTATCACATATTTCCCACTCAACAACTTTTTTTTTTTTTTTTTTTTTTTGCGGTACGCAGGCCCCTCACTGTTGTGGCCTCTCCCGTTGCGGAGCACAGGCTCCGGACGCGCAGGCTCAGCGGCCACGGCTCACGGGCCCAGCCGCTTCGCGGTGTGTAGGATCTTCCCGGACCGGGGCACGAACCCGTGTCCCCTGCATTGGCAGGCAGACTCTCAACCACTGCGCCACCAGGGAAGCCCTCAACAACTATTTAACAGGCAACTTGCTCTGGTCTTCATATGTGTAGTAGGAGGAGGGAAGGGAGAGTGGTATTGAAAAAATTTACCCTGTAAATTCCAATGTTTCAGCCAGGCAACAAGACCCTGATTCTAAATACAAGGCAAAGGCATGACTCAAACCACAAGAAAGATTGGGATTTGTGGTCAGGCCCTAGCCTGACTCTAGGTTGCTGAGGTCTTGGTATTATGGTGGTAGATGAGGTATAGGGAAGCAGAGCCCCTGACCAATTTGGAGGAAATGCTTAGAAATTCAAAGTAAAGACCAGGTTGGAAACACACTTGGGTGAACTAAACCAACCCTGAACGGATCACTCAATTTAATTTTATCTAAAGTTCTGTCAAATAGTGAGGGTAGAGACTGTTCAACTTTTTCATTGAGAACCAACTCAGGTAAGTACACCTGAGCCTCCCAGGACAGGGCATCAGTGACCCTCTACTGGGAGGAGTTGGGAGTGGCCAGTAGTGCAACATAATTCATGGTTGGAATGTCCGTGTTTTCAAAGTGCTGAGTGTTTTCTAAGTGTCTTGACATCTCTGGAAAGACTCGAGAGTGAGTGAATCACTTGTCAGAGCCCTTACTGCTCCCTTTGGACCGTGCTGGCCGAGACTGCTCTAATGCAGCTCCCTTTGACCACCCGGCTTCCCCCTTTTCTTATTTTGTTGTCTATCATCCTAACATTTTAGTTATCAAAGAATTAGGGAATTAATATGAATAATCTCGCAGTTGTATGGATGAACCTAATGAAACTTTACATCCAACCTTTGGAAACAACCTCCATAGAGTAATGTTTCTGAGATTATACAAACGCTTTTATTTTCTATGTTGACTTTTATGTTACTACTTTCAAAATAAATTGGAAGCCCGCTAAGTATTTACTGCATTAATTTGGCACACTGTGGTTTAAAATTTACCTTCAAGCACTAGAAATAAATTGGTCTTCAGTTGTAGGAATTTAGGATTGGATCTGGATTTGCAGAACTGAACTTGTCTAAAACGTAGACTGACCAAATGACCAGAGATTTTGGCAAAGTCAAGAGTTACCTTGGAGTGAGCACAAAACTGTGATGGCAGCCTCGGGTATATCAGGAGGCTTAAGGCTAATAGAGCCCTTTAAAGAGAGAGCAAGAAATAATGGAGCATTTGCTTACATATTTGTACAGAGCCTGGTGGAAAATATAAATATAATGTACAAATGAGATCCCCATACATCATATTTGTAAAAATGTGCCATCGTTCATTCAACAACAAATGCTTCTTGAGAGTTTGCTTTGTTCCAGGAACTGTGTTTGTTGCTTTGTTTATAAGTGTAGCATCTACGACGCTTCTTCACTAAAAGAATCTTGAGTTTGTCCACTCAGAAATACTTTGAACCAGGAGAATAATGAAGATTTCTTCAGGGTGGGCTTCCCTGGTGGCGCAGTGGTTGAGAGTCCGCCTGCCAATGCAGGGGACACGGGTTCATGCCCCGGTCCGGGAAGATCCCACATGCTGCGGAGCGGCTGGGCCCGTGAGCCATGCCCGCTGAGCCTGCGCATCTGGAGCCTGTGCTCCGCAACGGGAGAGGCCACAGCAGAGAGGCCCGCATACTGCAATATATATATATATATATATATATTTCTTCAGGGTTAGGAAAGGAAACTCTGAGACTGACATGATTAATGGAATGGGTCTGAGTTTTGCTGGAGCAGATGGCATAGGAGCATCTCTTTGGGAGAAACCCTGGTTGGAAGTCAAGAAGAACGGATTGTGGTGTGAGTTCCCTTGTTACAGTCTTATTTAGTAGTTGGAGCAGAGTTCACGTCTGGAACCCCTCTGAGAATTAGCCATTGTGGAGAACAGAGAACCAAGAGGAAAGAAAAGTAATATATATTGAAAGGCTTAGCCTGAGCTCTTGCCTGTCTTCAAAGGAGGCTTCATTTGTAAAGGACATGCATGATCCTGAAGAAAGGACCCCCATTAGGCACTGAAGAATTAATGAAAGACTTTATGTCCAAAGCCTCTGGTACAGGGAGGTTAAGGGACTTGCTCTGTGCCCAGTTGGGAGACACGATGGAGCGGGACTAAAATTCACCTCTTGGATCCTTTGCTCAGTAGAGCACAATTCCTTTCTTTTACTATAAATTAAGATTTATCTGACAAGACCCTTCCACATGGGAAACAGAAGAATTAGAACCTGGCAGAGCAGGGTTCACGCTTACTCGATTTTGTTGGCTTCTTCTCTCTTATTCACTTCTTTGTTTTGGGGGAGGGGTTATGTTTGAATTCTCTGAGTGCTTATAGAATCAAGGACAAAATGAACTATCCGTGAAAGCTACTAAGGGTGAGGACCAGAGAAACACCATTGAGGCAGATCAAACACACATTCCACATCCTCTCCTACTCTATTGTGTTTGAAAAATATCCTCATGATGTAAAAGAGCAGAGGAAGCCTCAGGCAGTGAAAGGAATCTTGAAACTCCTAGAAAATATGTGGTGTTTGTGTGTGTGTGTGTGTGTGTGTATGTTTACCATAAATTGGCTCATACTGTATCTTTATGCAGTGTTTGTTTATCACTCTCTGGCTCTCTCTCTCCCATATATATATGTATATATATATATATATATATATATATATATATATATATATATATATACCCCTCCCATATATTGGTAATAGCAAAAATTTTATGTATAGTGCTCATTCTGTGTATGTACTTTCTAAGCACTTTAGATACTACAAACTATTTAATATTGACTTACCACATCTTTTAAATTATAATTAGTTTGTTTATTCCCTGATGGTTGGATATTTAGGGTGCTTCCAATTTTTTTGTTGTTGCAATGAAAAATGCTGCGTCAAATCTCCTTATCTTATGCATGCCTTCCAGGATATGTGTGAGTAGTTGTGAAAGAATAAGAAAGATCTTGTGCACATCATTGCTGATAACAGTAGTTGCCTCTGAGGATGGAGAGAGGACATGAATGTAGCTGTGGGTAGAGGGGCTTTAGCTTTATATATAATGCTGTACAAGATTTTCCAAGGAAAATGCATTTCATACATTGCTTGTGCAATTAAAATTAATTTTTAGAAATTAATTCTTGGCTAGAAGTTCTTAGGCATTTATCATAATGAATCTGATCTTTTTCTCTCACTTTTAAGATACCACCTGCCATAAAATCCTGGATGTTGGGCTTCCCTGGTGGCGCAGTGGTTGAGAGTCCGCCTGCCGATGCAGGGGACACGGGTTCGTGCCCCGGTCTGGGAAGATCCCACATGCCGCGGAGCGGCTGGGCCCGTGAGCCATGGCTGTTGAGCCTGTGCGTCCGGAGCCTGTGCTCCGCAACGGGAGAGGCCACAACAGTGAGAGGCCCATGTAACGCAAAAAAAAAAAAAAAAAAATCCTGGATGTGGAGCCATGGCAGACAAATGCAATGTGAAATGTTACAGTGCTTTGTAAGATGCTATATGCATACATTCAAGTGACTCTTATTCTAACATACCTGGATTTCAGTCAGTGAAAATAACAGAGAATCCACAAGAAGTAAATGCTCCAGGGAGTATTCCCTAGTTTTGAAAAAGATGTCATCTAGATTGAAATAAAAAGGAATTTGAGTTGTATTAGTAAAGAATCAATTCAATATGATAACATATAGTTTTGAAATTTTGTAATCACTGCAAGTTTACTTTATTACAACTGTACTAATTAGGATTAGTTATACTTTAAAGTATTTTCACTACAAACCAGTTCAATCTCAGCTCACACTGGATATATAATTTCTGGAGCCTTAGATCTGTACAGCTGTTATAACCATGTGACCGTCCACACGGGCAAGCATGTGGGCACACACATTATCAAATGGGAGCAGTAAAAAAGAAAAAAAGGAAAAGAGTGAAATCAAATAGTGTATTTTAAATTAGTATTTGTGTTTCATTGGAAAACTAAGATATTTACCAGGATATCAATGTTCCAACACAGAGAATGACCTTGGGACGTTATCAAGCCCTCCTGCTCACAAGATACGGAATACTTTAAATATTCCAGGCATGAGATTTTCCAAAAACAGACCCAGTGACAATACCTGGATAACCATTTCAATCTTGAGCAGATTTCGATAATAAAGACTGCTTTGAACATTTCACCCCATGAAGAAAGAAAATGCCTACTTTCTCTATTCTGTTTAAGAATGACACTTTCTCTAGCAATCTGTTTTGAGGTCAGATCAAAGGGTGCCAGGTAGTTTTGACTTTTTGTTTTATTTAAAGTCCTTGCCTTAATGTCACTATTCTGGGCCATCCACACCATTTTGGCAGGTCCTAGGATGAACATTTCTCTGTACAAGGTCATGCTTTGGACACCCCAGAGGATACTGGCACATGCACATGCGCACACACACTCACATTCACACACACAAACTTACATCTGTACCTTTCCAGTATAAAAGAAGGACTTCATTGTGAACTCTCCCTGAAACTTGGCTACTTAGCCTAAGTATTGCCCTGCCTGTTCTCTATTTTTTTTCCTAAAGATTGAGTCAAAGCAAGAATAAAAGTTTTTTATGGTTTCAATATGCTACTTCCTATTGTGCACTTTGTGGAGTCATGGCTTTTTATTTCAGCTTATACTGTATATCCATGCTCACTTTAAAGTCCATTATGAGCTCTGGAATCTGATCTGTCCAATAGAACTTTCTGCAGTGATGAAAATGTTCTATAATCTGTGCCGTCCAATATGGTAGCCACTAGTCCTATGTAGGTATTGAGCACTTGAATGTGTCTAGTGCAAATGAGAAACTAAAATTATTCTTTATTGAAGTATAGTTGGCTTACAATATTGTGTTAGTAGTGAGTTTTAAATTGTATTTATTTTAATAATTTTCAGTATAAATAGTCACATATGGTAAGTGACTACCGTATTTGACAGTATAGCCATTCATCATTTTGTCACATTCATATAGATCTAGAGAAACTTCAACATTTATATTGTAGCCTTTTCATGTGAAAAAGCTACTCCTTTGGCTCTGTTTAACATTATTTAATTTGCCTCTAGCATTTGGATTCTAATCTTGTCCTCCAGGGTTTATCTTGCTCTAACCTTTTGATTTTTCTCTGCTCAATCCCCATACTACCTTCAGCTAGTAGCTGGTTTTTTTTTTTTTTTTGCGGTATGCAGGCCTCTCACTGTTATGGCCTCTCCCGTTGTGGATGCACAGGCTCAGCGGCCATGGCTCATGGGCCCAGCCACTCTGCGGCATGTGGGATCTTCCCGGACTGGGGCAGGAACCCATGTCCCCTGCATCGGCAGGCGGACTCTGAACCACTGCGCCACCAGGGAAGCCCAAGTAGCTGTTTTTTTGAAAACTTACATTTGGAAAAGGATGTAATGCTATGAAATAGGAAAATATGCTTAGTTCATGAAGTATATAAGTTTACAGAATGGCTTTCTTAGATTTCTAGTTCTTATGATCAAATTTACTTGAATTTAAACAAATAATGTTTCTCGAACGTTATCTTATCTTTCCTTTCTTGAAAATCAGACCAGATTTTACAATGAGCACTAGTCCTCACTCATCATTAAGGAACTTTGGAGAGGTGTGACTCATTCCTTCCTGCCCATCCAGATTTAGAATGGGCTGACTTTAGTAGCCTCCACACAGCCATGACTTAGCACATCAGGGACAAAGCACATCTTCCTCCCAAGGTTTCCAAGAACTAAACTGCCAGTAAGTAGGAACTTCCTGCTGCCCTTGCGGGGCTTAGGATGAGCAGTAATTATCCAGAAGTGGGTAGAATGTTGAAGCAGTAAACATGCAGATTGCATGCTGTCCCCACCCCGTACTTCACACATGCCGCCTGGGACAATAGTCCCATAGAGAAACCGCAGGCTTCCCAAGTACTACTCACAAGCTCCTTCTCTTTACTTAGAGACCAAGCAGGATGCACAGAAGACATAACCGATACCGCCTAGATAATTATTGACTAGTTTTAGTATTAATGATGGGGGCTGCATTCATTTTCTCTTCCTGGTTGTGTTTCATCGATGTAGTTTGCTTATTTCTATGTAGAAGCATGATGGTTTTCACTCCTTGCGATGAGAGCTTCAGTGACCCAGACAAAGGTAATTTGCTCGAGTGCCCCTACCTCATACAGGGCTTTCACATTTCGAAACGTTCCCTTTAAAGTTCATCTTTGTGGTTTTGAATGTGCAGGTGGCGGCAGATGGATAGAATCGTATAGCATATTTTGTATACCTTTGCTTTTTGACAGATGCTGTGCATTGTGAAGATGCCTTATTTGTGACAAAGGGGTGCTATGGAGATGCGTCTTTATAAATATCTAAATGTTCACATAAAACAGCACGTGGGCAGCTGAAAAACAACTCACTCAACCTTGTTTGTGTGGAAGCAATTTTCCTCTTCTGTAGCTGTCTACCTCTTTTCCTATGCCTGTGTCTTGGGGAGATAGATGTTTCCAGCAGAAGTTAATGGGGTAAGATATCTCTCTTCATCCAGCCTGCTCCCTCCTACCCCAGCTCGTGCTCTTCCCCATGCTCTCTGCCTCCCCTCCCCCCGGCCTTCAGCAGATGTGAGGGAGGTAGAGTTGACCTCCTGCACACGGTGCCCACACCATGACCCTTTGCTCTCTGTTGGAAAAGTGTGAGGCGTGGGGTGTGGGGAATTACATTGCCAGACAAAGAGGAGATGCTCAGAAGTGTATGTTGGGGCTTCCCTGGTGGCGTAGTGGTGGAGAGGCCGCCTGCCGATGCAGGGGGACATGGGTTCGTGCCCCAGTCTGGGAAGATCCCACATGCCGCGGAGCAGCTGGGCCCGTGAGCCATGGCCGCTGAGCCCGCACATCCGGAGCCTGTGCTCCGCAGCAGGAGAGGCCGCAACAGTGAGAGGCCCGCGTACCGCAAAAAAAAAAAAAAAAAAAAAAAAAAAGAGTGTATGTTGAAGTCAATGTGCAGCCACTGACTTTCAAAGGTCATGGAGGGCTAGCCAGGTGTGTAAATCATTTGTGTTCCCTTTGTTAGCGCTCTTACTGTGAAGCCGCCATCCACTTGCAGCTTGGGAGATGGTCTCCTTCGTGTCCAGATATAATTTAAAAATTATACCAGGACCTTATCAGAACGTATCTTAGGGATTATCTTGATACATAATATTTTATCCTCATTTACTGTTATGTTTCTTTAATCATAAAGTATGATATTTTCTTTCTCTATAACCAGGTTCCTTCAGTCCCTATTTCTCTCACCACAAAATACTTTGGGGCAGTGGAGAGAAAGCTAGACTGTGTTTCTGTCACTAACTAGTTGGGCGGTGCATTGAAAGAGCTGTGCTAGGTAATCACTATGGTTTCTTTACCTCCAAGACTCTGCAGTTCTATTCCTTCCAGAGCCTAAGAGGCACCCCGATTCCCATCTCAGCCACTTCTTCTCTGTCTCTCATGAATCATGTGAGACCCCCAGCAGTCCCTGGGTCCTACTTTGGGAGCTAATGCACTTTCATAAGCCTCAGTAAGGATTCTCTTTGCATTTAGCAATGTGAATTCATACTGCCAAAGGGTTAATCTTCCTAGACTAAATGCAGATTGGGTAGAATAAGAGAAGATCAGTGGTTGTACCCGGCCATGAGTGGGGTGTTCAGTCATGCAGGTTTCTAGCCAGATTTTTAGAAATCTGCATCACAGAAGTCACCTGGGTGTCACACCCTGAGGAACTCTAGGTTAATGTGTGGTGAACAGAAATATCAAGTTTATGCCCATAGGGTAGTGTTCATTGGCATGAGCTTAAGCACAGAAAAATATGGCCTTGATAGTGTTAATTTTTTTATGGGCAGTTGCACCATGGCTGGTCTTGGAATGTTATCAGCACCGTTGCAGAACTAAAAATGTTACCCTGAGACATTTTAAAAGGGCAATAAATATCTGGTTTTAAAACACAGACATTAAAAGCAGTATAAACTTGGAAAGTCTTTTTCGGTTGTTGTTGTTTTAACTTTGGAGTGTTAAAGCTGCCTTTTCCTTCCCTTTCTCAATAAGCAGTTGTTTGGCTTGGTAAGCTAAATGATTCTTTGATGATATGACATTGAGATGCTTCTACTTTGACAAAAGAATGTCTGGTGATGAGACCCTGTCCCCTTACCAGGCCACTTTGGCTTCACAGGCTGTGCTTAGAGCTGGGGCTGCACACTCTCTGTGTGCTGTGCCAAGGACAGTCCTTTGATGTAGAGGGAGTGGCTCTCAGGGAGAATGGACATAATTTCACACCGCGACCGCTTGAGTTCAGCACATGCTTAGAAAGCCAACCGCCATACCAGGGGCACCTGGGGATAGCTGTCCTCTGGGATTGACTCTCACTGGAGAAATGAGACTAGTCCCTACTACTGTCTGCAGAGAGAGGGGTCTCAGGACAGGGAGGGTCGTACCTCACATGTAAATGTGGCCAAGGAAGCCTCAACTTCTTGTCCTCACTTTTAAAACATAAAAGCAGTATTATAAAAAAATTGAAAAATTGAAAACAACTTTACTCTCTTATGTTTGGATTGACTCTGCCTGATTAACTTTCTTACCGTTTCACCTTTTTCTTGCTTAATGTTTTATCCTAAATATGGGCTTATATTTTCCCATTAACTTTATAATTATTTTTGCAATTATGGGTGTTAGTCTATCTGTGTACAATAGTTTAGTTACTTTTCCCCCTATTATTAGTCTCTTGCATGATTTATAATTTTATACCATGAAATGTAACACTACAAGTAAACTAACAAATGTAACTTTTACCTGTCATTGGTATGTATTTAGGAAAATTTCCAACAATAGAATTATAAAGACAAAAAGTATAAACATCTTAATTGTTTTGTACATACTATATGTATTTTATGTATCTGTATCTATTTCTTTCCTTGCTTTTTTACAGGGTTCTAACAGTTTTCAAAGCCTCTATCATATGAGTGTACTTACTTGCACTGAATTTAATATTTAAAGTATATTTTAATATATAAAATTTAAAATTATAATTAGATATACAAATTGTATAAATTGTATATATATAGATATATATCTATGTATTTCTATACAGATATAATATGGAATACTAAAATTTCTTTGTTATGAACTTCAATTATCTTGAAGATGAGTAATTTGTTCATGTACTTAGGATTTGTTTTTCTCTTATTTGAATATCTATTCCTGTTCTCTCTCTATTCTAGTTTTTATAAATTTGAATTAGCAAGTTAGCTAGATGCCAACCCTTTGGTATAATACATCTTTTAAAACTTTATCATTTATTATCTGGATTCCGATGCTAGACACTAGTACATTGTTCCTTTCTGACTGGGGGTCAGTGAGTTTGTAAATATTTTGTATTATCCATTTTTATTGTGTGTGCTTGAATGTACACAGTGAAATAATTCCTTTTGTTTGTTTTTGTTTTTTTGCGGTATGCGGGCCTCTCACTGCTGCGGCCTCTCCCGCCGCAGAGCACAGGCTCCGGACGCGCAGGCTCAGTGGCCACGGCTCACGGGCCCAGCCGCTCCGTGGCATGTGGGATCTTCCCGGACCGGGGCACGAACCCATGTCCCCTGCATCGGCAGGCGGACTCTCAACCACTGCGCCACCAGGGGAGCCCTCCTTTTTAAATGACCTTTAGGAAAATGCCCACAACACCTATGCTTTGGGCCAAGTGAGTGTGAATAAAAATTAGATATATATTTTGAAAATTTAAATATATAAAAATTTATATGTATGATATATATATATATATAAATTATAGATATATACATATGAATATGAAGGCAAGACTTAGACAACACTATTTCTGAGTCCACTTAATGGCAAGCTGTGCCATAATGAAGCCTACTCTCTTTTTAAAGTCCAAGTAAAATGGAAGACACCAAAGGTTTTACGTACTAAAAAGAGCACCGAAGAACTAGCATAATTAGCTTTAGGTGTCAGAGAAGTCTTACACAAGTTGAGGAGCTACTCAAGGTGTACTTGAACACCAGAGGTAAATGATACCTTCATTTTCCTGGCATCAAGTGAGGCTGGGGTTAGAAACACTGTTACAGAGAGCATGACCAGCACTTTTACTAGGCAGGGTGCCGAAAGGTTAGGAAACCTGTTCTAATTTGGCAGGAGATTACCTGGAATCCACTTGTGTTTTCTGCCATGGTTAACCTGTAAAGCATGGTGATAGTTTTCATTTTTCAGTCACACCGTGAGTGTGTTTTGAGTTCATCATAACTAAGCTTAATGCATTCGAAGTAGAGCATTTTGTCTGTGCCATATTCCAAATTTGTTAGCAAGGAGATTTTTTTAATAGGTGACTTCTATCACAATGAATCCATCAGCTGATATTTTTTCTTTTTCAAGCTGGATACAAAGATATAAGATAGAGAAATCAGAAATCTTTTTCAGAGAGTTAGAAACTTGGCCCTGGGATGACAACCCTCGTTTAATCATTAACTTAACATGCTACCTAAGGTAGATACAATATTCAACAAACTCTCCACGCCTAAGCGTATTAATCTTAGAAAATGAGGGCAGCCACATAATGGCAGCCTGACCACCAAGGAGCAACATTAGAACATGCAAGTAAGTACATGGAAAATGGGCTTTGGTGTACTGAGAGTAACGCCACTCACAGTAGTATGATATAGTAATTTTATATATTATATATCTACATTACAGTAATGTAGATAGTAATAATGCAAAGTATTATTCCAAAACTGAATAAGAGGTGCTTATTCCCTTCACTCCTTAAAGAACTCCTTGACAATTCAGCACCTTGGTCTAACAATTCCAGACTTGACTTGCTGCTGTTTACTAATTAAATCCACTCAGTAATTAGAAAGAACTTGTGTGTCTCCCCTGTCCCCATCCCCCTCCCTGCCTGAACTTCTTAAACAAGCATCGGGTATGTGGTAAATGGTGCGTTTTAATAAATGTTTTGTAAAGGCCAATTATTCAGTCAATATTGAATCCTGTGATAGGAAATACAGCTGCGTAGCTACAGGGAAGATGTCTACATACTGTTGGCATCTGTTTGCTAGGTAATGTTCTTAAACGGCCTGGCCTTCCTCCAAACTTTGATTATTCATAAATCTGTTGAGTGTGGTAAATTGCACTATTAGCGTTTAATCTTTTATTGAAGCAAACTCAGGAGACTGAAATCTATTTGCTTTAGCAAGCTTGTTCACTGATAAATATATGATTTAAAATTTTCCTTTTGTGAATTCCTCAGTGCAAGAAAAACACAGCTGGGCACGGCACAAATCATATTTATCTTTTCATTAACTAAAGTACAAGAAGATAGTATCATTGGAGGCTTATAAGGAGGGATTGCTAAAGAACAGTCCTCCTCCTGTTTGCACACCCACTTGAGAAAAACTTTCCAAACAAGTATTTGAGATACTTGTGAGAAAAGCTGGTTGAATCGTCAAAAGAAGACCAAGGGAATGTATATAAGGTAGTTGGATTTCAGATAACATTTTTCCCCTGAGTGTTCAGATTGGTTAAATATTAGAGGAAGGGAGATAATGACACTGTTTGCCGCCATAAGCTTAGACATATACCTTTTTTCACAAGGTTGGTTTGAAAGGCATATCAAAGATTTTCCATCCCAGATGCTTTAGTTTCAATGTGGTAAAGGGCATTGCAGGTAGAGAAAGATTGCTTGGCTCTGCCAGATGGGGACATAGAAACTTTATATATAGACTTAATAATAGATATAATTTTTTGCTTCTTGTGAATAAAACAATAAACTAATTGGCTGTCATTGTGGGATTTTTAAATACACATATTTAAAATTTTTCAGCATTATTCCCTCTGCTAGCAGGAAGGTTATGAAAAATTCTGTGAGATTTTTGAGGGTGCTTATTTGCAATGTGCACTAAACCAGGCCATTAGGGGAAATCTTCCTGAATGGAATAAGTGACTTCTGGCTTACATGTGTTAACAATAAATTCTTCAGTTGGGAGAGTAAGATGAAATTACAGGAGTCTTCCCCAATTTTCCCTGCATCTCTGGATCACGAGGAATGACATTGTGTTTCTCTAGTACCTCCAACCCATGGCAAAATGACATATACACAGTAGGTGGCTAATAACTACAGATTGTGTACCTCTGCAGAACTGTTGGGCTCTGCAAAAATGGACTATGCTATAGATATGTTCTTCTGTCGCCTTCCTACCACACCCCAGAAGCACTCAAGAAGAAGTAGGGAGACTAGAGAAGGGAGGCTCCTTTCCAGCCAAGGGCAGCAGAGCTCCAACCACCTTGAGCTCCACCCTGACCCAGGGCTACCCCCAAATAGGCTAATGCTCCATCGTAAGAGTGGATCAGCCTGGGCCGGGTTTAATCTCTTCCCTACTTCCCACCCTCTAAGGCTCCTAAGTCCCTTTCCTAAATAGAGCTAAAAGAAGGCAAAGGCAACTCCTTCTTGCCTCAGTTTACCTATCCTAGTCAGATTCTTCGAGAGGCCAAAATATTTTCTGTTAGTGATGGCATTTATTAAAACATTAGCTTACTTTAATTAAAACTTGTTTAAACTGTCATCTGCTGGTTTGTGGATTCTAGGGTTTGTAACTACTTGTCCTTCTTATTCTTCTTTTATTTTAAAATTCACCAACCCAATATTAAGTTTTTTCTTTTTCACATGGACATTTAAGGATGGTATTGGAAAAGTAAAGATGGGTAGTTAAAAATCACAACTAGTAAAATGAAAGGTGTTTTCTTAATATCATTCAGCCCAACTCAATATAAAGAGAAGAGAACTGAGGTCATGAGATGTAAAGAGAGTTTTTCAAAGGCCACATGGTTCATGGAAGGGCAAGGACTAGAAACCAGGCCTGAAGCCAATACTTTTTCAACTTCCTGGTTTTTATCTGTATGAGTAACAGAAACTCCAAAATAGTGGCTTAAAATTTAAAAGAAGTATGAAGGCTGGCGGCCAGTCATGGGTACGGCAGTTCTATGTTGTCATTAGGACTCCCGATCCTTCTAGCTTCTGCTGTACGGTTATTAGGTGTGACCTCCACCCGCACGTTCTCAAGATGGTTGCAAAGTGCCAGCCATCTTGTGCACATTCTAAGCAAGAAAAATGTTAAGAACAACAAAGAAGAATGGTGCATGCCAGTAAGTCAGTTCCCCTTGAAGGGCATTTCTGGAAGCCCCTACCCAGTGATAACTGTATATCTAATTGACCAGAACCAGTGCAGCTGCAAGGCAAGCTGGGAAATGTACTCCTTCCTTCCTTCCATCCTCCCTCCTTCTCTCCCTCCCTCCTCCTTTCTTGCCTGTCTCTCTCTCTCTCCCCTACCCTCTTTCATGCCTTAAATAATATTGGGTCTGTTATTAGTAAGGTCAAAAAGAAGAATTGATATCGGGCAGGCAACTTTTTGTCTCTACACCCCTATGTTTCATATTAAGCAATTACTTTAGGGTTTAGAAGCATAATATTTTACAATATTTTTTCTTTAATGGTATTTCTTCAAATTGCCAGTATGAAAAGACCAAGTATAATATGGGATCAGGTATCGCTTTATGTGAATGAAACAATGGGAGGATAACTTAGGAACTATCATGTCTGAATTGTGTGTTGTCTTTCCCTGTTCAGTGAGACGTTGTTTCCATTGTTTCCATTGGCTTGAAAGTGAGCCTGGCAATGAATACCACGCTGACCTCACTGAGGCATGCTTCGTAGATAACTAATGAAGACCATTTAAATATTTAGAAGTAAATAGCAAATAGTTTGCTTACTTCACCCTGCATATTTTATGCGTACATAATTTTCAAATGCCTGAAATTGCAACTCATATTAAGTAATTTAAGATCATGACTAACAATGACAGAATCTCTCAGGCCTTACTGAGAGGAAGTAAACTCACTAATGCATAACTTTACCAGCAGATGCATTTGTGGGCAGCACCGAGGAGAATTTATTTGCCAATATCTTCATTGGTCATAAGATTTATGGTGCTGTCTGGCTATGAATTTGTCTCTAACTAAGGTTAGTTTCCTTTGTTAATTCCTTTTATTTATGTTGATTTTAATCTAAGATAATCATTTAGAGTGAGAAAGTGAAAACTCTCCTGAATGTCAGACTGGCAGCTGTGTTCCTCGTAAGTAGCACACCCTATGTATAGTGTTTGTTCTTGGCAGGATACAGATTAGAGACTTCTGAAGACATCAAGGAGGTTTCGAGAAGCAATAATGCTGGGAGGCTGCCACACCCGGAAATCCATTAATGTCACTGTGTCCTCTTAGTGGAGAGTGGCTTTACAGCCTGGCGCTCCTGACTCCTTAGCCACTGACTACCTCAGTGCCATAGTGAAGAGGAAGAATTGGAATGTGATATGTCACCCGGTGTGCATGGGAAAATGTAGTCAATAATGGGGTAGAACGCAGCCTCTTCCATTAGACCTTTCGTTAAGTATTTGACTCCATATGCGTTCACTTACCACTTTGTTCTCCTTCTGGTGTTCTCTGATGTCACACACCCCTTCACTCCAATCTCTAACCTGAAAAGAACCGAACAGCAAGGCTTGTGAGCCTGAATCTTCCAATGATTATCTCTGTGTCAAATTCCAAACTCACCGTTTTGAAAATTGAACCTTTACAACTACAAGTTAGAGACATTAATATTAGTATCTATAAAACATCGGAGTGCTTCTTAAGTGTACTTTGCCAGATAATTGTTGCACAGTTTTGCTATCGAGCAAGAATATTGTGAATATATTGATTTTCAAATAACAGAGTGTCTTTGGAGCCCATCTCTGTCTGCACGCACGGCACGTCCGGCTGCCTGTCTGGATTCCATCATGCCAGCTGCCATATCTTATCAGTGCAGAGCCCTATGAAGAGGATCCTATATATTAGCCACAACATGACCTGTGTGACCAGGATCAGCCCCACCAATTACCCCACTGATGGTGCAGTGATTTAGAAGGAACAGCTCAAGGATGCCATTATTTACCATATATCATAGCCCAGGATAATGTTGACAAAATCTTTCCCCAAAGATTGGGGTTTTATATATCAAGAATATTGGCAACTGAGCTTTCTCTTAACTTCTTTCTGTTTTGCTGCCGCTTAAGCAGATCCTAATTGGTAGAGATCCTGACAGGTCTAGCTCCTGACTAATATAACTACTCAGAGCAACAGTTAGTCCTGAGCACACAGTCCCCAGCCAGGCTCCTGGCAGGAGTCCATGGGAATAATATCCTTCCTTTGGCAGCTGCCTGGGCAACAGTCTATGGAAAGGATGAGAGTGGGTCTCTGTTTAGCACTTTAGGTTGAAATACTCGTTCTTTACCTAGAAAGCTTCAAAAACTTGTGAAAAATAAATACATTAAGCCAATATAGTATGTGCTGATGTGGACATTGTATTTGAAGCAGAGATACATCTCATAGTGAAAGGGAATGAGATGCTACAGGAGAAATGGCCCTTAATTATCTGTGTGTCTTAGGTAAGTTACTTAACTTCTTTGGATCTGCTTCCTTATCTACTTAGCAAGCTTTTGGATTAGATGGCTTCTAAGACCCCTTCCCTTCTAACATTCTGTGGTTCCATTCGGAGTAGATAGTTTCAGAAATGCAATCCTATTTGTACCTGACACTTAGCTGTTTTAAAATTAAGTGGTTTTTAAAAATTTATTGCACCATTATTTCCACAAAGTACTTGAGGCAGCTTACAAGAAAAATACAGGTACCAAAAAAAAAAAAAAAACCAAAAAACCAAAAAACAAAACCCAACACTATTATCATAAGATAAATACTGAAGAGTAAAAGAAGAAGGGGGAAGGCAGCATATATAATAACCAATTCTGGAAAGAACTATAAGAAAGTACTGACTCTTTATCTCTGAGCTTCCCAGCAACCAAAGCAAAAATTTATGGAAGAGAAAATGGCACATGGTGGTGTTTATTTTCCCATGTTCCATGTTTGTTAGATTCAAAATTTCCCCAGGGATTTAGAAGTTAAGTATATCATGACATTGGGAAAAATCTACCTAGATTTCAGGTTTAAATTCTAGGGCTATCAATCATGCACTTAGAATGCCTAACATTTGAATCTATCCTGCATGGAAGTGTTCATATTCCTTTCAATCTGTTAATTAATACCATAGTTTATTTTCCTATCTCTACATTTACTTTAACTAGCGTCCTGGGCCAGACTTGTTTTTTTCCACATGGAATAAAAAATAGTTTTGGTTTGTTATCTTTCTATCAATGTAGTATGAAATTTAACATATTAAAAAGAAGCAAAAATAATTTTACTTAATAATAAATCTTTCATTAAGATTGTAGGATTTATACTCATGTTCCCCTATTTCCCCAATTCCTTTATGCTAAATCAGGGAAAGGGACATTATTAAACAAGCAACGGCTCCTTGTTTTTAGCTATTATAAGCAACCTTTTTTTTTTTGGCTGGTTAGGTTTTTTAAAATTTATTTTATTTATTTATTTTTTCTTTTCCATAGTAATTTATTTGTTCCCTTTAAAGTACATTTATTTTTTTTAACATCTTTATTGGAGTATAATTGCTTTACAGTGGTGTGTTAGTTTCTGCTTTATAGCAAAGTGAATCAGCTATATGTATACATATATCCCCATATCGCCCCCCTCTTGCGTCTTCCTCCCACCCTCCCTATCCCGCCCCTCTAGGTGGTCACAGAGCACCGAGCTGATCTCCCTGGTATGCAGCTGAGCTATTATAAGCAATCTTTTCTAATCTTTGATAGTCTAACTTCCATTTACTTTAAGAAAGCAAACATAATTTTCTTTAATATTTCAGCAGTGAAATTAATTGGAATCTAGAATTAACTTTCTCCTTTCTTTCAACCATCCTATTTATGAGTGAAAGAATGTTTAAAAGTAGACTGTGTGTGTATGTGTGTGTGTGTGTGTGTGTGTGTGTGAAGTGCTCTGTATATGATCTAAAGAGAGATTTACACACGGACCTCCTGCTCCTTCAATTTTCAGTGACAGGACTTAAATACCTTTTATCTTGAAGAAAAAGTAACAAATAGTTCATGTATACTCAGCTCATTGTTAAAGGGTGAGTTATGAGTTTTCCTGTTTTGGATCAAGAGAAAAGACAGGAGAAAGTGTTTGGGAAAGAGGCAGCCAAACTGGGGAAAGAAGTGCCCATCCCCAGCCCTGCTCCAGCCACTGTAGAGGTAGTAGCAGCCTGGTACATCTTTAACATCACTCCTTGTCTCCTATGTAGGAGATATGCCTCTTTGGGCAAAAGCAAAACAAGTTCATTCTTTCTGTCACTGTATTAGTCACAGTCATTAATGTCAGTTGCCTCAACAGACAATTCCCTCAACCTCATGGCTTAACACAGCAACAGTAGATCTCTCGCTCCATCAGTGTTCAGTGCTGGTTGGTGGAGGTTTCTCCAGAAATGAGCTTGAGGACTCAGGTTTCTATGTGATGCTACCATTGCAACACAAGCTTGTTAATTACCTGGGGAGAGGAAGAGAGCAATGGAGAAGAATCACCGACTCTAAAGTGCCTGGACTCAAGTGACTCATCACCTTTGTTTACCTCCCATTTGTTATATTCAGTCACATGGCTCTAGTCCAGTGCAAGAGAAGCTGGGAAACAAGGGGATTAAATAAGGAATTGATGTGATATGAGAATTGGAGACATCATTTCCTTGATATCTGAGAAACATGTTGTGTAACCTAAAGTTGATTTCCATAATGAGTCAGAAGTCTTCCTGGAGGAAGCATTTGAGCTGAGCTTTTTCATTTGAGTAGGAGTTTGGTCAAGAAGGGCACGTTAGGCACAAAGGCTTTTTCTCCTGTTGTGATAGTCAAATACCAAAGTATGTGCCAGTATGCTGTGAAATAAAGGCATATTGTTATCAATAATGTGACTTTGGTCAGCAGCAGTCTTCGGCCAGGAGTGGCAAAGACTTATTATTTTTAAAATTTAGGATGTTGCTATTAGAAGTTACAGTGGAAGCTCCTATAGAGCACCATGTCTTCTGATCTATCCACCAACTTTTCCAAGCACCTGGATCAGGGCCTGGCCCAATGTAGACATTCCATAATTATTTGATGAGCAAATAATGGAACTTGCAAAGGACTCAGCCCTGTGTGTCTATTTCCTTTTTCCTGCAAAAAAAAGAGAAGCTGACTGTGGCTGATCTACACAGAACTTTGAATGTCTTACATCAATAATTTGACACACTGCACAATTAGTCAATAAACATAGTACTCTCCATGCACGTAAAATCTGATATTGAATAAAAGCCAAAGAAATATAGTTTAGATCTTTTAGTCAAATAAATTTTTTGTCTTCTAGAGTATCACTTTGGCTCTTATAACAATGTAAAATTACATTAATTTAACTTTAATTTAGGATCTACTATTTCAGACAGAGGCTGTTAATGTTTACACTGTTTATAAAGAAACAACTTGAGAGGAAAATTTATTATGCAAGTAGGATTCCAAAGAGAATGAACAAACTACTTAGGGAAAAAGTAGTCTATGATCATGGAATGTTTTTCATTGTTTCTTTCTCATATCCTTGGAATCATATCCTTGGAACCAACCGCTAATCTATACACTGAATTCTGACACACATTAAGGGCCATCTTTTCATTAATGATTTGTTGAACATCTGTCCTAAGTATGACTAAATAGTTTAAAATATTCAGTGACAGAATGCATTAACAAATGACAACCAAACCTGTTTCTCCGCCTGCAAGGAAATTTAAGAATAACTATTTATCCTGTCTTGTTTCTCTCAGAAACTCCTGTATTGATGAACAAATAGAAACATCTAGATTTTGTTTCAACATATATTATCATCCTTGACAAGTGTAGAAACTGAAAAAGAGGGAAAAGTAAAGCTCAGTGTATAGCTATTTTAGCAGACTTTGATCATGTTGGAATATGGGCAGTGAATAAAGACTGATAAACTCATAGAGTTCTTTGCCATGAAGGCTACTTTAGCGTGAAGCCAAAAAAATGAGAGGGGTAGGCTGACTTTTCGCAGATTTAACCAAGAACAATGACACCATTTGCAACCACAGTACAGAGCCAAAAAAAATCATTGCCAGCATGCCAATGTATACTCCCTAGAGAATAACTGGAAAATGAGAAACGCCTGTCAGAGATTAAGTTCTATTTCTAATGGAAGCACAGAGCAGACTGATGTCTTTTTAATGAAAATGAACATATCACAACAGATGAGTTTTATTTGTTAGTTTCAATGTGAGCTCTTTAGAACTCTGGTCACTGGATATATGCTTTTTAAAAGGCAAACTTCACAATGTGATAAGTTTAGCCAATTTTGGAACCAATGTAAATGAAACATTTAGTGGACCAAATGTAAGGGAATCCAGCATTATCAAAAAATAAAGGGACACAAAGCTATTAATACCAACTGATACAAGATTAGAGATTAATGACCATTTTCTCCATTTTATACATGCTTTCATCATAATAGGTAACATGTAAATAGTTACTTTGTGTCAGTCACTATTCTAAGCACTTTATAAGCATTAACTCATTAAACTCTCCTAAGAACCCATTTTACAGGGGAGGACACTGAGGCACAAATAGATTAAATAACTTGATCAAGGTCACACAACTAGTGAGCTGTGAAGTTGAGATTTGAATCCACATAATCAGGCTCCCGAGACGAAGCACTTACCTCAGTACACTCCTCTGCTTTTAGTGAATATATTCTTTGTTGAATGCTTTTGGTCAATGTTCCCTGGACTCAAGTAGGCCTTACACTGAAAAATAGAAGACATTTTGAGGAAAAGAAGAAAAAGCATGATCACAACAGAACCAAAAAACCTAATCATAACATTAAATGACGTTCTCAGGACTGATCTTTAAGCCAGACATATTGGATAACATAAGTTTTCAGTCACTACCTTAAGATATGTGGGAAAAAAAGATTGAACCGTGGAGAGTTGCAAAGTGGTAGCTATTAGGGCAGCCCAGATTGTTTCTCCAAGAGAAAGTAGCCAGCAGTTAAGGAAACAAAAACAAAAAAATGTGTAGGACATTTTGCCCTATTGTCTCGGCTTCTGTCTTGGCTCCCTTGACCTGGTAAATATGACACAACTCATTAGGACAGACCTTGATAGAGGAAGTGTCAGCCATAGTAACTCAGTATTTCAACTTGAAGAATTTTATTCATTAATGATAAAGTAGACAGTGACTGAGATTTGGCATTCCAAACCCCAGATACCACATTGTCAGTGTCCAGTGTGTGGCCTCAGTCTTATCTATAAAATAGGGGGCTTCCCTGGTGGCGCAGTGGTTGAGAGTCCGCCTGCCGATGCAGGGGACACGGGTTCATGCCCCGGTCCGGGAGGATCCCACATACCGCGGAGCGGCTGGGCCCGTGAACCATGGCCGTGGAGCCTGCGCGTCCGGAGCCTGTGCTCCGCAACAGAAGAGGCCAGAGCAGTGAGAGGCCTGCGTACCGCAAAAAAAAAAAAAAAAAAAAAAAAAAAAGGAATGCTAAAATGGTCACTTTATTCGTTTTCTTTGAAGTGTTAAATGAGATTTAAACATGTGGGTACATTATGAAGGCACTTTTTAACTGAAAACAGATAATAGTTGATATTATTAATCTTAAATACCTCCATGTGACTTGATAGGTTTTAGAATTCTTTAGGGCAGTGGAGGTGCTTAAATTCTTTGTGTAAAATTTTCATTTTGTGACTTTGAATGACATAGGCATGTTGATCACTCCCCATTCACAGAAAATTGGTATGGGTATACTCAGAGTTGCTAGACAAAATCCCTGAAGTAAGTATCATCTAAAAGGTGAGCTAGTACAACCTAACCAAAACAACAACAACAAAAGGAAGACAAAAAAAAAAAAACCCAAAAGCAATAACTACAGCAACAAACTCAGAAGCACAAAGGTCAGAGAAAGAAGCCAAGAAGGATTTGGTGAAGGGATTAGAGCAGGAGAGGTTAATCCTTGGTTTAATATGGCAATCAACTCAGCAGAATTCAGGAGAACAGCAATGGAGATACCAATGGATTTATCTTTTTTAAATGAGCAACTGGAAATAATCTATGGCTTAGGCAAGTTGCCTTACTTCCCTGGGCTTCAATTTCAAAACTGTGAGAAAAAGGTGATTGTGAGTAAATAAACTCTAAAGTACCTCCTACTCCGGTTTTTACGATCTTTCTATGATTCTACCCCAATGTATTTGTCATGAGTTTCTAAAATCTACTTTTTCTTTTAATGCATTCATTACCTCTGTTTGCACGTGGTAGTTGCCTCCTTGTGAAATAAGATATCAAGATAAGCATGTATCAAAATACAATATATATTTGACATCTCTAAAGAAAGTAGAAGCAATTATCCACATAATTCAGGCAGCTGTTCCACAGTTCACTGGTCTTACCTGATGGTGGAGAAAAAGCCAAAATATTATGTGATAGAAGGAAAAAAGGGAAGGGAGAAGAGAATAAACCAAGGTCTTTCTTTCGAGAAGTAATTATTTTCACCCTCCTTGGCTGAGTTGCCATGGTCCCCAAATCGGAAGAATTAGTATCGAAAAATTGCGCAAAAATTGGTCTACACGAAGTTTGGGGATTTTCTTCAATGAGGCCCTGACTAAAAACCTTAAGATTAAATAGCTGACTAGCCTCAGTCTAACACTGCATAGAATAAACTGTTACTCCAACACAAATACAGAGTGGTAACAGGAGGTTGATCAACTTTGGTAGAAAATTTCAGCTTTGATGCCAGAAATTCAAAATTATCCTGGCAGAGGAGAAGGATACACTTAATGTTTTCTGGATGAAGCATGTAAATTACCTCATTCTTAAACATTCCCTGGAGGCCATTATTATTTTTTTATCCCATTCCCAAGTATTACTCACAAAGTGGTGGAAAGGGATGACCAATTTCTTAAAATGCTCTTGACAGTGTTTGGTGTTTATAATGTATATTGTAGCCTTAGCTGAAGGCCAGGTACATTTACACCAGGCTATTTATACTTCTCTAGCTTTCTTCTGTCCTTTCCTTTCCTTTCCTTTCCCTTTTTCCTTCCTCCCTCCCTCCTTCCCTCTTTCTTTCTTTCTCTCTTTCTTTCATCATGGATATCGTTTTAATTCATTTTTTTAAAACCAGCTCTAACATCTTATGAGTCACTCGTCTTACATCCATTATCACTGTGCTGGCCGTCTCCCTGGAAGGCTGCCATGAAACAGTCTCTGCCCAGCTCCAGCTCTTCCTGCCCTAGGACTTATTTCAGGAGAATCAGCATCTTGGCATCTTGGAAGTTAGATGGCTGTAAGCCTGCTCTGATGGGACTGGGACCCTTGGAAATTACACCTACGTTTCCACATCTGTAAGATCCTGGAAATGAGGGTATGAGAAGGTAAGAGCAGGGAGCCTCGACACTCTCTTCCATCTTTCCTGTCTGTGGTTCAGAGCTTACCTTTCTGAATTTCCTTCTGCTGATGCCTGAGCATATCTGCTGGATCCAGCTTAAAACACTTTGATATCAACATCCAACAACTCCCCGAGTGGAAACATGTCTCCTCTTAGACTAGTTCCATCTTCTGCCAACTTGAAATCTGTGCTATTGAATCCATTTATTTTCCTCTTACATTCTCTCAGTAAATGTCATGTCCTGCATAGCACTTGATTCCTTAAAATCACTGTTAGAAATATTTGATCAAAGAGTGAAATCATATGTTGGTGCTGGAATGTGTATGCCACTGAATTACTTTTATTTCAGGATAACTTATATATAACCTGGAATTTTAAGTTCAGTAGAACAGGCAATGTATTTGTTTGGAGGGCAGGACCATTAAAGTCAACTATTTTTTTTCTTGTTTGAATTGGATAAGATTGTACTATGTCCTTTACGTCACAGTAGCACCCTAGTGGTTATCATATTGCATTAGTTACATGAGTTTTCAGGGAACATTATACAGTATATACTGCCTCCAGTAAATACACCAGTCATGCTTATGGTTACATAGTCAGCGCCAGGAAATTTAGGATGACATTCCCTGCAGGTTAGTAATTCTACCCATTATTTATATTGGTTTGATTTGAAACTAGATGAGGCTAAGTATTTTTGAAGAGTTTTCTGACAGAATTCTAGAAAAACTAGAGAATGAATATTTAAAATGGGTTAAATATCTTTGGGTTTTCTTTTTTTTCGAAATCACCTAAATTTTGTCATAAAGTCAAATTATTGAGAAAGTCAGGAGAGGACTTACCTGGAACATAAGGTACAAACACATCTCATCCGTAAACTGAAGCCACTCATAAATAAAAGTCTGACTTGGGTGTGCACTTACAGCCTGCTCCAGGGAAACAAAATTATCCCAATTCTTAAAAAATGGAGAAAAAAATTAGTAATGAGGCTGTGACAGAGGAGTTGAAGCAGATGTGGAAATTGTGGGACATCATCTTGGCAGTTGAAGTAAGCTTACCAGCTGGATGTCTTCTGAAAGTGGGAATTTATCACGTTTAAGCCACAATACAGAAGTCAGGGCTTGAAAATGGTTGTCATAACAACACAAGATTTTGATGCAAACACTAGAGAATTGTAATTAATTTGACCAATAAAGTCTGTGCCACCATAGCAAATTAGGACTAGATTATTTTGAGCTTCTAAACTAACATCTTACTTCCAAGGAGATCAAACTAGTTCACATCTTCTAGCCTATTTACCTCAAGAAGAAATAGAAAAATAAAGAGGCTGATCATCGAGGCTTCCCCTGAGCTACACCATTTTGTTTTGTTTAATAATCTACAACTACCTACGTCCCCTGTGAGAGGGGCCCTATTCCTAGTGTCCAAAAGAGGCAATACAAGCACAGAGAAAAACCAGATTCTGCAAGTTTGTTTGTTTGTTTTGGCAGTTTAGGTATGGTATCTGACTAGGAAGGATTGCATGGGCTTCTAATGTATAAAAGGGATACTACTTAGTTCACAAGATTGGTGTGTTAAGTGAGATATTGTGTTGGTTTTGTATCCTGGGCACTTGGTGGATATCAGCTTTCCGCACTTGGTGGATATCAGCTTTCCTTTCTCTTCCACTTAAGCTGTTTGCTTCTCTGTCAATTATGAAAACCATTGCAAGCAACGTGAAGCATTAGTAGCTGTGTGACCATGGGCAAGTTATCTAAACATGAAGGAGTTGGTTTATCAGGGAAGCCAAATAGGTTTCAACTCTCATGCATCCTTTGCTTTGGTAGATCTCTGATCCTTTGGACAGTTTCAGAAGCTGTGATCTGGCTCCATGGTCTGCTAACAGCAAAGCTAGCCACGCGTTGTGAGGAGAGAAGGACACTCGTGGGTCCTGGTTTTGCCATTGCTGGACTAGGTGAAGTTTAAGACTACACCTAGAGCTATCATTCTGCTCTCCTGTTTGCATCATTCATCAGCCTTCTCTGTCCACTTACAACTTTTTTCATTGCTCTAGAACATTCTAAGTTTTCTGGAATGTTTCCAAAAGTTTTTTTTTTCTTTCCTCATTTTCCTTATGATACTCAATAGATATCTTTTTCCTTTTTCATACCTTATGTGAGGGTTTATCTGAAAGTAATATTATCATGTTTGTCAAGAACATGAAAATTTGGGAAAGTAACATTCAATGTGATTTCTTAATATTAAAAATAAAATGAAATGCACAAAAATCATTTTGTTTCTGAGTTAATGTGCTATTAAAGTGGTGAAGTCACTATTAGAATGTAAACTTCAAAAGGGCAAAAACTTTGGTCATGAAGAGTGTCCAGAACAAAGTAGATGTTTACCAGCATTTGGTGAATGAACAAATGAGTATCTGCTGAATTGGGTTAGGAGAGACTCTTGGAACATCTCTTGGCTTGAGAATCTCAGACAGTGACCTCACCACTCTAACAGCACATTGTCTCAGGAACAAAAAAGAAACCAAGTTGAATAATACTTTCCTGAGTTTTCGTGTTCTTGACAAACATGGTAATATTACTTTCAGACAAACTCTCATATAAGGTATGAAAAAGGAAAAAAGATATCTATTGAGATATCTATTGAGTGTCATAAGGAAAATAAGAAAAATGACTTTTGGGCTAGAGTAAAAGCTGAAAGTTTGTTCCTAGGTTTAGAGGCCGAGTCCTTTGATGATGGGTTCAGGGGATTGCCTTCCTGGAAAGGTATTTGGGATATGCTAGATGACTCATCACACCCATAGACCTCAGCCTTTCTTTTGCTTCCCAATGACAGCTTCTGGTTGATTTCAGATGTTCACTCCAAGATTTTCACTTTCTCCTCCCTGAAACTTAGTGCTATAACATAGTTGTAACTTAATGGCGATGGGAACTCAGAAGAGAGAATTTGAATTGATAAAAAAATGGCATTGGGCTTCCCTGGTGGCGCAGTGGTTGAGAGTCCGCCTGCCGATGCAGGGGACGCGGGTTCGTGCCCCGGTCTGGGAGGATCCCACATGCCGCAGAGCGGCTGGGCCCGTGAGCCATGGCTGCTGAGCCTGCGCGTCCGGAGCCTGTGCTCTGCAAGGGGAGAGGCCACAACAGTGAGAGGCCCGCCTACCGCAAAAAAAAAAAAAAAAAAAAAAAATGGCATCACACAATAGTTATGAGGAATAGCTTATATATATGATTTTGACAAGAAATTATTAAATATATTAGAGGAATTACAGTGTCATTATTCTTTGGATCATCACAATGTAACTCATCACTTATGCTATCGGAATCAATTCAACTTAATCTGATAAGAGTGTATTGGGTGCCTGCCATGAGCCTAGCTGTGTAAAATATGGCTGGGCTACAAAGTATAAAATGTGATGAGGGTAGGCTGTCTGATTGCTTCTTTGTTAGGGTTGCTTTTCTAAATACGTTTATATTGAATTTATATGTTGGCATTAAGTTGTATTAAGCCATTCTAAAAATTATCACTGCTTTTTTTTCTGGGAAAAATGTTCTGCAAATATATAAATTCAAAAAATAATATGAAGTATACACTGATGTATTCCATAAGCAATAAAGTTTCTGAATAAATATATAATACATAAATCTATGTCTTTCTATCATGAAAATATATAACTTTAAGGTCCTGATAATTAATTTATTTCTTACTGGTATATATTCTAAACAATTTTTAGAAAATGAAATATAATAGCTAAAGAAAGAAAGAAACAGCAGTTGCTCATTTTACAAATGGATGATGAGAATTCCTTTTGTGAAATGCTGAAGAGATGTTTCTTGCCCCTCTCATTGGTCAGCTTTGGTAAAGTTTGTTTTTTAAAATTCAAATTCTGTCAGTCATTGTCTAGGTTCAGACAGATTCACAAAGGAATATTTTTTAAAAAGTTGTGGGCACTTTTGTGAAGTTGAAGTTTCCAACCAAATTCAAGCCTTTTGGCATTGGATTAGCATATTGTGTTCATGTTCACATTCATTTATACTTGGCAGATTGCGACTTCCTGTTTTGAGGGGGGGAAATGCTAAAAACCTTTAGTTTAAAAAATAGCTGAAAAACTTCTAGTTTTAAAAAAGACTCACAAGGCTTTTGAATGTCAAATGGCTCTTAGAGAAAAATATTTGATGAGTTAAGTGTAAAAAAATAAGAAACATATGGATTAAATTTCACTGAAAATGCACATGGGCTTAAAAATTAAGGGAGAAAGTACTTGGCAAAATGTGGTTTTGGTTTTGCCAAATCCAGAGTTTGAAAATAGATTAAGACATTGAACAAACCCAAACCATACCTGGCTTTAGCCATCTGCTAGCCTGCCATCTACAAAAGCCTTCTGACGAGGCCAGGCCTTTACAAAACTGTTGATGACACCTGAATTTGCCATGTGGTGTCGTTTAGTTCCTCTGTAGGCCAGCTACCTAGAAGGTGTAAATTCACAGCCTCAAACGTTGTTAACAGATTTGTTGTGACGATACTTCCAAGTGTAAACTGTTAATAAGGAAGGAATTAGCCTGAGACATGACTATTATTAATTCAGTGGATGTTATATTTAAATATACAAATTAAGTATTTATAAAACTATACATTATAGTTATAAATGTTAAACTTGTTTTATATCAAATTTAAATATTTGAATGTTACTATATTTAAATATTTTACTATACTGTAGTACAGAGTTATTAATAGTAATATGCCCTTGGGCATATCCCATAAATCTCCACTTTCTGATCTACTGAAACACCTTTTCTGTTCTCTTCTGATGTCTAGCATTTAGAGCATTTATCATGGTAATCTCCACGAATGTCTTCTCTCCCCTCTCAAACTTAAAATTGATTTTGTGAAGAATTTTTGTCTGATTTGTATTCTTATGTGTCAAAGATACCTAGACTAATATATCTATCTAAATAAATAACTAGATGAAATTTATTGCATGTAAGGATAAATATCTTACAAAATATTTTGATGTAATCTTAAAAATGAACTATTATACTATCCTGTCCAGAGCTATCTCTTCTAAGTTTCTTATAAGTTTATAAATAGTGTAATTTTATATTTGATTAAAACTGATTTACACCCACTTCTGAGCAAGAACAAGTTTATAATACATTCCAACATCAAAATCTCAATTAAATAAATGTATATCAAAGACTATACAACAGGTATACTATACACGATATAGATGGTTCGGATTGTCTTTTTTCCTCTGCTTCTTCAAAGACGGTGTAGCAATAAATTCATATGCTAAGTAATTAGAACTCCCCTGAAACACACACATGCTCCCACAGTCAACAAGGCTTTTAATAAATTAGTACCACTTCACTATGCAAGCAGTAGTATGATGTGCCTACATTTTAATTGCACACATATTCAAAAGTTCCACATCTCTCTGTAGTGCTGACCACATTTCATGCCGGAGACACTTGGCCAAGACTCGATTCATATGTCCTACAGGGTTACATATGATGTGGCTCCTCTCCCACTGGGTTACACAGGATATGAGCTGGATCCTGGCGGCTTCTGAAGCAAGAATGAGAGAAGCTCTTGTGAAGTGAATTTAAAGAGAGAGAAAAAACCTTTCTCTGGCATTGAAGTCACTGGAAGTTTGGCATGTCTAACTGGGAGTAGACCTTGGCTCACAGAACTGAGAGATAGCTAAACAAAGATTTGTTCAATTTGATAAACTCCCTGGCTGAGACTGCCTTGCCAACTTTCTTTCTAAAGCAACTTTTCACAGCTGAATTATAAAACCTTGAAAATCAAGGGTTTGTAATGGAAATGCTGACAGATGCAACTAATGTGAAGTTGTACCAACCAAGCATTGCTATCATATTTTATAACTGTCTGAGAAGCTTTTAGAAAGGAATGGTACATTTGCTTCATGGGATCCATTTCCTTTGCTAAAAACTACCAAATGGCCTCATGGTAGACTCCGTCACACTTAGAACTGTCTTGATACTGTTTTTTAATAAAGAGAAATGTTGAAACTACCAACTTCCTGCAAGGCTTGAAAGCAACTGTTGCCTCATCCTATATTCTGGTTTCAAATTGATAAAACTTAGACCCTGCCATTGGTGCCTCAGTATCCATTATTTATGTGTCCTTGGAAAACCATTCAACTTTTTAGCAATTTTATGAAGAAAGATATTCATAGAGATGAACCTTCTTGTGACTTTTGACCAAATAGAAAAATTTACTGTAATATCAAATTGTCCATTGTGGGCCAGTAAGTGAAAGAAAATTTCAATGCAGTGTTACCATCATCTTAAAGGTGGTATAATTTTTATACAGATAGGGAAGTACTAGGTTCCATTATACATCTTTTTGAATTCTTATTGCTTTTTTGTCGATTCTTAAATTTTATCTAAGGCCAAATATATTTTTTAATTAATTAATTAATTAAATTATTTAATCAGTTATTTATTTAGTTTTGGCTGCCTTGGGTCTTTCTTGCTGCCCACAGGCTTTCCCTAGTTGTGGCGAGTGGGGGCTACTCTTTGTTATGGTGTGCGGGCTTCTCATTGTGGTGGCTTCTCTTGTTGCGGAGCCTGGGCTGTAGGCATGAGGGCTTCAGTAGTTGTGGCACATGGGCTCTAGAGCACAGGCTCAGTAGTTGTGGCACATGGGCTTAGTTGCTCCGCGGCATGTGGGATCTTCCCGGACCAGGACTCGAACCCATGTCCCCTGCATTGGCAAGTGGATTCTTAACCACTGTGCCACAGGGAAGTCCCAAGGCCAAATATTGACCATATTTTATGTATGCTCAAATTAGATTTCATAAACAATTATTGGTTAAAGACCACAGTCTTTGGGAAATAATTACTCACAGGAATAACAAGCTACAGTGTTACTTCTCCCTCTACAATAGCTGATGACACTTGGATTTCTGAGAAAATCAGAAGGTTTAAATATAGTTTAAGTTCTAGAAAAATCGGATGGATATCATTTACTCTAATATTCATGAAGGAGAAATGATTGCTCTGGAGGCAAAAGAAGGGCTGCTTGGTCAAACATTTACCTTTTGTTCTTTCATTTTTGCATAAAGGCCTTCACTTGGTTTGTGGGTTCCTCAGCAGAAAGGAGAAGTTACAGTTAACAAATTAATGAAAACCAAGTGATGCCTTTGAAGAATGCTTAAGTGAACCTTAACCAATGCCTTGGGCTACATGTTCAATGTGAACAAAAAAATTAAGGTGAACTGGCCACTGCTACTAAGAGTCAATTGACAGAATACATGGGTCATTAATTTTGTGTCCTTTGTTTTGTCAGTGTGTTTTCGTGAGGCCTGGTAAAGAAAGTAAAACCACTGAAGCTGAAAATTGTCTGCTCTGTAGCTCATTTCCCCTCCCAGCATGCACTGACCCAAGGGAGTGGGCTTCAGGTCACCCGCCCGCATTTCCCTTCAAAACATTCCTGGCTCCTGCAAGTTTGATAACAGATGCAATAGGTTGGTGGAGTGGTTAATTCTTTGCAAGTTTGTGCTTAATCGTATGCACAGTGTAAGTACCAATAAAAATAAGATGTCCGCTCACACTGTTTTATTGTATTTTTAAAACAAATTTTGAAGGAGGCTCTGTAACCTCAGTTCCAGTCAATTATAGAAGGGGAGAGACTGAAACTTAAATTGCTTGGTTCACCTTCATTCCCTGTTGTGTCATTACACTGTGTGTAATCCCTGAGGGCCACCTTCTGGCTTTTTGCACTATGAATGAGTGATAGAAAATGCCCATAATACGGGGGTGGTATCCTAGGACTCTGTCTGGCATTAAACTATGTTTAAAGTCACTGTACCCAAAATGTTATTACTTATCAACACTTCCATAATTCTATATCGATGCAATCCAGACTTTCACATTTTATTACCACATAACTTTATTTAAAAATAGATTCTTAAGGATCAAAGTTTTTAAAAGCTCGTTGCCATATCAGGCCAGATTTTCAAATCTCAGCAACACTTTTACAGTCCTTAAAGTAGAAAGGATACAGATTGGCTTGAATTAGAGTGAACATACCTCTGCCACGGGCAAGGAGCCAGGGAAGATTTGCAGATCTTAAGCAAGGAATATTTGTAGGGTTTTTTGATTGAATTGTGCAGAGTAGTCCAGAGATCATAGAACTGTGTGTTCTTCTGTCCTATTCTTTGGATATTTATGTCCGTGTGCTTTGCTTATCAGTGGCACTAGTAGGTGGCACTACATATCAGGTGTAGGGTTTTGAAACAGTCAGAAAAGGTTCTGTTATGGGAGTTTCTCTTCCATTTTTTATAAGCACTCATTTACTCATTTTTCATTTATTTGACTTAGTAATCATTTTGGTGTTTGTTCATTCATTCATTCACTCATTCATTCAGCAATTATGCCAGGTACATGGGTAGATGTTAGGTAGACAAGGATAAATTAGATAGTCTCTAATTTAAGAAATCTCAGTTTTGTGGGCTTTCAGACATGTAAATAAATATGATACATTATAGAATGTGTTGGGCGATAGAACCTTTGTGAGAGAGGGGGATCCTGGAACCCTACCCATGGATGAGTCAATGAGTGGGAAGATGAATGGAGTTGAATTAGTTTTCTAAGGTTACCATCACAAAATACCACAGACTGCAAGGCCTTTCTCCTCGGCTTATGGATGTCCACCTTCTCTCTGTGTACTCACATGACCTTTCCTCCGTGTGTGTGTATCTCTGGTCCCTCTTTGTGCATCCAAATTTTCTCTTCTCCTGAGGACACCAGTCAGATTGGTTTAGGGCCCACCTTAATGACTCATTTTAGCTTAACCACTTTTATAGACCCTATCTCCAAATACAGCCACATTCTGAGGTATTGGGTTGGGGTTAGGGCTTCAATATATGAATTTTTGGAGGATGTAATTCAGCCCATAATGGTACTGAAGGAAGAGATGAATGGAGAGAGTTCAAATAAATATGAGACAAAAGGTTATTCCCTGAACAATGCTTAGGAATGCATTCTTGAACATGTTTTACCATGCGTAGAAACAACTCTAAGATCAAGAATTCATGCAATGCAAACTGAGAGGTAGATTTAGCAGTTTTCTATTTTATTTGATAATTGCACATCTACTATATGCAAATCACTGAGCTAGGCTTTGCTGCAGGAGAACACAAGGAAGTAACCAAAGCAAATCATTTGGGGGTTTCCAATCTGTAGAATTTTAACATCTTCATCAGAGGTTCTCAATTCTAGCTACACATTATATTTACCCTCATAGATTTGGATTAATTGGTTTGGGGTAGTTTTCACAAATAATTTTAATATGATTCCGATGATGTTAAATGGTTTAAAATTTGTTAAAAATTCTGAAAGCAAACTTAATAAAAAAATAATAGCTAATATATTATTTTTATGCTGTGCCAGATACTATCCTAAGCTCTTACACGTATTATCTTAATAATCTTCATAATGATTCTATGTTGTAGGTATCATTATAATAATTCTCATTTTAAAGACGAGGAAATTGAGCAGCTCAGTAGAGCAACTGGTGAAAATCACCTAGCTAGTATCATATTGATTCAAGCTTTGGTTTAATTTTATTCCATCACATTTTTAACAGAGCAATTTAGAGAAAAATATATTTTGTGTAGTCAGACGTGGTGTCCCAAAATTCAGTTTATATATATGCCACTAAGGCTTTTTAAAAAAATTTCTCAGGGTCAAAAGTACTATAACATATCCATCACATTTTAGTCCACATTTTGGGGGTTGTGAGCTAAGCACATAGTAAGTGTTTAATAAATGTGTATTGTCTAAATTGCTAATAAATTTTAGAAATTCTTTTAAGGATTTACAATGTCACAATGTAACATTGTTACATTGTAACAATGAGTCTCGTACATTTCATTATATGCTGTTACATTGTTATAGTAAAGTCCTTTGTTAATCCTGGAGTACAAAAATTAGGTAGTTAGCTTTTCTTCCATACAAGGATCTTTTTAAATTCTAGACAATTGCCAGAGAAATGGGTGTATGTTTCCTAATATTATTCATATGATCTGGAGCTAGTGCACTAGTAAACAAAGAACTGGCCCTATGTCTTTCATATGACGAGAGATCTTACTGCAAAGAACAACAACAATAGGAAGCAGACACATAGGAGGAGAGGTAAACACTTGAAAAGTGTATATGCACTGTTTTAGTTAATAGATGGGATGATTTACTTACGTTTTATAGTATATGATAGCATTTAACATATTTCTAAGAGTGGTAGGCTTGTGTGCTGCATCCTAGTAAAAGGATGCTATAACAGCTGTGGCTTGGGATGTACCTGTCAATGGAGCCTCTTGCCTTCCACATCAGGCATCATCTGCCAGATAAAGGGCTTGAGAATGTTGTGTAAACATAGTCTGAGCCTGAGACTGCCAGCCTCTCTTTCGCACCATTTTGTATTTATGTAGCTTACAATGTGTTTTTCTAGGGGATGAAATAACTTGTTCAATGGCCTTCATTATTTATCAAAGCAAAAAACTGTTTTGTTCATCTGATAATGTTTTTAGAGAAAGAGTAGTTTTAATTTTTTTTTTCAGTTAGGCTCAAAACTTTCCCCTACAATATGGATTATTTTTGGAAAATATTTTAATTGTATGGTTGCTTATTATCAATAAATCAGGCTCAGGGTCAGTATCTAAGAATGTTCCATTAACTCCAAAGAGAAACGTTCACTTTTATTTGGGGAAAAAGTCTTGGCAGACAAGTGGGGAACTACCAGATGGCGAAAGCTGTGCCTCATGGATTATAAGTTTTTCCCTCTCTTCTTATTGATGTCTTAAGCTGAACATGTTCCATCTGTCCACTCTCAATAATGAATAGCGACTTTTTTATTGTAAAGGTAACAAATTCCATATAGGATAAATTAATTCAAGCATATAATGAAATGTACAAGACTCAATGCTCTGTACTGTGTAGATTTTGAGGATTATGTGGGGAGGTGTGGAAATCCAATACAATTTCTAGAGCAAAGCATATTTCTACTTGGGGAAGGCATTTAAAAAATTCTCTTCCTAGACCTCAATTTTGTTCTCCTCTGAGGGATTAAAAATCTGAGTGATCGGTTGTAGGTATTGTTTGAATCTGACTTACCTTTTAAAGTATTAGTTTTATGAAAATGATCATTTAAAACTAACTAATTTCCTATCTCCCAGAGTAAGTTATTTTCCTGTCACATGGTAAATAACCGAAGAGCTCTAAGTCACCTTCTGTATGTGTTGACTACTGTCTAAATCCAGCTTGTCATATGTAATATGTAGATAAGTTTTAAAATTTCTTTATTCATAGCTTTGGTCTTTTTGAGGCTAACTCCTCTGGTTTGAATTTTTTCTTCTATCTTGTGGCAAGGATGGTGGTTTTTCTATATCTAAACACCAGTATTCTGTTGCTTTTTACATATTTCATTATTGATGCTATTATTATTGATAACACCTACACTTTAAAATAATAACGACAGATATTATTTAAGTTTTGCATATTTTAAATAATTTTGGCAGGACTGAAACTTTCTTCTGTCTCTTGTTAAATGGGTGCCCCAAACACTTCCAATGGAAAACCAATAAAAGAGTCATACCATTCTTTTATTGTTTAAGCAGGATTAAAATTTAAGCAGCTGTTTGGCCTGGTTACTACATGTATTTTTAAAGCCTTGTGTTTTTTTGGGGGTGGGGGTGGGCATTGTATATGTCAACTATTTGTGGCAATATGCTTTGAAATGCTGACTCCTTAAATAGCTCAAGACCCTTGGTTTTAATTTCTGTTGTGACAATCTTTCCTTTCTGTGAATATTTTTTTGGTCCCCCTTAAATCTGGAACTGGAAGTTACTCTTTTTTTGCTTACAGATAATTGAAACCGACCAAACTTGTTAAAGTCAAAACCAACAACGCCAGGCTTTATTACACGCTCCCATGTTTGGTCACAGACTCTGGTAGATTCTGCAAATGGCACAATTTATGCAGTGGCATGTCAGAAACTTAATGCTGTGATTTTCCTCTTCCTAATGGAGAATTAAGAGTCTAAAGGGCCTGAGCTGTTCACATGGACTGAATCCCCACGGCTTGGGTGCAGAGGTCTCGCAAAAATGTAGTAAGTGAGAAGGAGAACAAAGATTCTTAGTTGGAGGGGAAAAAAATTGGATCGCCTGTGGCTGAGAAGCTGAGGGGGACAGGTACGCACAGTGGGGTGCAGGATAATGAGGCACATGGCAAATGTGATGCACAGATGTGAAGCCAACTGTAGCTCCGGCTCCCAAAGTTGTGCATGCCACAGCACCATGCCTGGGGGCTATGTCTACACCAGAACATTTGGAGCAGTAAACGACAGCAACATTAGGTTCAAATTAATCTATTACTCCAGAGCTGTGAAATGTTGGTTGCTTGTTTCAGAATTACATTGCCTGTGGGTGAAATGTTTTAGGTAGATTTTAATGCAAGCTCATGGCTTGCTGAGGAGATTAAGAGGAGAAAGGGAAATTAGAACAGTTAGGAGAGTTGCAGAGGGGCACATTTCTGGTTAAAGTATATGAAAAAGTATCACATATTTCACGGGCAGGTCTGGTCTCCTGTTGGCCACCTGCTGGGACTGAAATATCCCACATCGTAATGAAGGCAGGTTTGCAGAAGTCTTGTAAATACTTGAGCCCTGCAATTGAAGAAGGCAGACAAAGGCGGCTTTGGGGTCTCCTGGAGACTTTTGAGGGTTAGACCTGTCAAGCGGGTGCTCCAAATGAATTTGGTAATTTATTATTCTGCACTTGTTAAGTGGAACATGTAAAATTTTGCATTTTGGTTTTTACCTTATGAATTTAAGTAAACTCCCCAGTATCGGGTAGCCTCATGACTCTTCAGAGTATGTTACAGAGTCATCTTGTCCCCCTCCCTCTGCCCTGGTTCCTTCACTGATATTGGCAGGTCCATTTTCCCAAACCTGTGTGGGACTCCAACCCTATATTCTTCCAAAGTGGAAAAACTAAAACTTGAATTAACCTGGAATTTTTCTGTCAATTAAATAGAGTTTATTCAATCAGAATGGGGGAAAAAAAACTGTTTGGAAGTATCTATAAAGAATTTTTTTTACAATATTGTAGTTTTTCTTATAAAAACACTTAATTGAAATGCCTAAGAGCTGCCCAGCACAAAAGTCAATAAAACCCTAGAATAGAGTTTATAAGGGTTGTCTATGTACATAATTAAATCCTTCAGGCACTTTAAAACTTTGCAAAATAAATGGTTATGCAAGAATAGCCTGCTGAGAGAAGAAATGCTTGTATCAGCTTTAACCAGCTGCCCTGTGTTCCATGTTCCTGGGTTGGAATGAGAAAGCTATTAGAACACTGGAAGACTGCAAGCCACATACAAATCATCTTTGTTACTGACACTTGGGGGAGTACTTTATAGTGGCTGTCAAGACCAATACAAAACATGGTTTGTGCCTGAAAAAGTCAAGTGCCATTATTTAAGAAGAAGATGTTAGTAATCCGAATAACTGAACAACATCCAGGATCTTCATTGAGTTGAGCTGCTAGAGAAGCAGATTTATTACTGGGTCTGACTTAAGTAAATGAACATGGAGGTTTGCATTCTAGATTTGATGGAATAACAAAGGTTAATTACTTGCAATGATCTATGCTGGAAAAGGAGTAAAAGGGGGAGAACTGTATTGAGATTTAATTTCCCCGTTCTTTGGGGAACACTATTGAGGGGATGGGATTATTATGGGGGGCAAAGGAAGGAGTGCTAAGAAAAAAAAAAAAAAGGAAGGCAGTCTAATGAATGTAACCAATAGAAAAATTGTAGGTTTGTTTCTCTCCCTGGCCCTCAAAGTTATGATAAATGATAGCACAAGGAAAAGATAACCTACCATGAGAGTAGGATCACCAAGGCCAAATACTAAAACTCCCAGCTGACTGGCCCATACACTGCAGCCTCTGTTCGTGTTTATTTTTTCTGCTCACTCTTGGTTTCGTCAATCAGTATGATAGACGATAAGTCCTGACTAGAGCAGCCCGCGTCCTGCTCTCTCACGGTGGGTAGCATGTTGTGGTTGGCGCCAAGCAGTCGGAGGATCGCCCGCATCAGGAGCACCAAGGGGATGAGGTTCCGAGCAGTCTTCCAGCAGCCGGCTCCTTGGAGAATAGCAAGCAGGGGCGTTATCAGCCGAGACTGGAGTTGCCAAGAAACTGACCACACATTAGTAGCTTTGTTTGGGTAGAGTCTAAAGGGGCTGTAGCTCACCGACTTGAGACACTTTCTGTTAAATCATCCCTGGCTTTAAGTGTTAAAAGAAAGCTTGTTCAAAAGGAAACCATGGGCTGATTGCCGCAGGCAGTCCTATGACAAGGATCCTGAGTTAGGGATTTCTGGAATTACTGTGCTGTGAGGTGCAGACGGACATCAATTTAAAAAGAAAACTAGGAAGAAGACTCCTTCCTTGGGTCTGCCATTCACTTCTAAAGAAACTATCTCCTAATGTGTAAAACGATGTTAAAATGCCTTTAAAGGAAATCTGTGCACACAATGGGGAGCTTTAGCTAGCTGGTGACATATGAAACACTGCTCGGTTAGCCAACAGCTCATCAGATAAATGGAATTTCCTGAATGCTATTCACAGATCACTAATGTTGTTTATCTACTCTCTCAGCACTAATACATTTTTACATTTCATTCTAGAAGAAGAGTTTCACTTTATTTCACTCATTGGAAACTTTTAGAAAAATTTTAGTATCACTAATTTTGTTTTAAAAATTCATTTTGTAGAAGCTCGAGACTGTGAAAAAATCAAGAATGTCCTGACTTGATTCACTGAAGTAGCCAAAGTGAAATTCTTTTGATATCTTGTGATGCAACATTGGTCAAACATTTCCTGTTCAACATTTTTTTCCTAGGTATTAGTGGTTCTTTTCTCAAGAACAAATGTTTCGGAAATCTGGTGCTCTCTATTTTTGTAGGAAACTTCAAATAAGTGATCAGCCCACCTTCCCCCAAAAGTAATGCTTCTTGATAGAAAAAGCAAGGGAAATTTGACAGTTCTCTCTGTGTAGATAACTTTTCTCCTTTTTAGAAATAACGTGAATGCGTTAAGGAATGTCTCCCCTTACCTTAAGGTATATTCCATAAACAAAATGAATACTTTCTGATTATAACTTTTTATACCTGGTGTTACTACTTATAACTGCTGATGTATGTTAAGGTGAAACTTAACACTGGAATATTAGTTTTATTTCAGTTAATTATGTTACTAAAGGCTCATGAACCCAAAGATTTAGGGTTGGTCTGTTTCTAGTTATCCTGCCAAGTTTTGTACTTGATGGAGGGGGTCTGTTTCATTCTACTTGGCCTCTCCACCTTTGTAACCCCTGGTTTCCTCTTTTCCTGAATCACAAGTTTACGTTCTCCCCTTCTGTGAGAAGATTGAACGCTTATTCAACTCCAAAATGACTATGGTCACAAAATATCAACAGTGATTTTAATAGATCTTTGCCTATCAAAATATTGTTGCTGAATAATAGGGTAAAGGTAGTTGTGGCTGCTGATAGGAAGGAATCTGACTATTAATAAAAAGCAGACAAGGATCTTGAAACAGTACTTCCACTGTTAAAATTTAGACACTTTATATTACTTTATTTAGTGCAACACCTGCAGCTACTCACATTGCTGGTGGCTGAAATAATCCAGGTCCATGCTGAGAGAGTATTACAATTTCATTGTGCTGTTTGTGCTTACTGTTTAAGCCTTTCTCACAGGAGAAAGCATTAGCTAAGTGTACAGTAGATAGTAAAAAGGGGGATTTGGGCTCATCTGTTCCCCTTAAATCTAATAAAATCTCCCTTTGTAATTAGTATTTGACTTCTTCTCTACCACTGGCTGGCACCTGGAGGTGGGTGGTGGCACAAACTGGCATTTCTTGAAGTTTTATCAAATGTCCCCACATTTCATGGTTTTATGGATTATGCCCTCTTCTAAGCCTTGGAAACAGTACACAGTTCCTAAGATCCACTTCTGCAAATGCTGTAATAGATGTTTGCGATCTCAACCCCACAAAGAGGGTGCCTCATTTTAAGGCAATAGTAACGAGCGATTCTTCATCTTTAATTGATAGCTTAACTTAGGTTTCACATGGGTCCCTTTTAGGGATGCACTAGTTTACTTTTGACCAAAAATGCTGATAATCATGGATCCAAGAACATAGTCTATAAAAAAGTTCAAGTTAAGCGAATTTCTACTTTAGGCAAAAAGATCTAGTGGAGGGTTTGGGGGCATGCTGTAGGCTAAAACCAAGCCAGGGGTAATTTCTTCCTCATCTATGTTGGAACAGCTCAGAGTTCAGGGGGATTCATACCCTTTTGACTTTAATTGCTCTGGGCCCACTGAGGCAAAGCAATGGTGCTCTATTTGTTTTGGGGTCAAAGAGGCAATCACAAAGGCCTTCAGAATATTTTCAAACATTTGGGGGAGATAAACAGTTTTCAGGCATTTTATAATCATAAAACTAGTTTCTAGATAGTTGTCTAATTTCCTAAACTATGCTTGCTGAAGTTTATTTGGTTATTGAAACATTAAGCTTAACCAGTCATGTTCTTTTTATTTTATGAAAATGTAGACAGGAAATTATCAGCAAATTGCTCGTTTAGAATTAAAGACAGGAAATGAACTTCAGCAGTTGAATTCTGGTAGTAAAAAGCTTCTACCTAAAGCAGAAGTAAAGCCAGCAAACCTTGCTTTTGTTTTTAAGTCTGGACTTTGTTATATCAACACAATAGATTTAGATTCTCTATCCTTTTTCTCCTCAAAATTTCCACGTTGCTTTTTATAGTATCCACAACTGTTTCTGTTAATAATTTCTCTGCAATTTTTAAAATGTAAGTGGTATTCTATTCTTCACTTATTTGGGAAAATACCATTTCTTGGATTACATTAATACATTAAAGTAGGCTATGACTCAGAAATAGTAACTTTGTTCATTTATTTATTAGGGCATCAAAAAACTTGAATATCTCCTTAAGTTCCCATATTAGTTTTTTATCTGAAATTCCAGAACTTCGTATTTGAAATCTTGATTATATTTTAATATATATTCCTAAATAGTTAATAGTTTTCCCTTCAGGTTAACTTTTGGAGCTATTCTTTTTGACAGTTATTACTTAGATTTTATTCTTTATATATTATATTGTTAGTATGACCAATATATCAGTGGTATGTACAAAATTATTCCTGTACTTAATTTTCTTTTATATTTTTGTATTGCCATTTTTATTTCTCTATATATTTCGAATACTCTAATATTCCTTAAAGTTCCCCTTATTGGTATTACATTATTTAAATAAACCACAGACATCATTCTCCTCCAACAAAATTATTTGTACCATGTCTGACTATTTTGATTACCTTTAAGGAAAAATGAACTGCTTTGGATTAAACAAGAAAGAACCTCAAACTTTAGCCAAACTTTGAACCATTTATTCAACTTAGCTTGAGGAAGTTAGAAAACTCTGGTTTTGTGATTAGTTTAAATTTCACTTTAACAGCAATTCACATCTCTTACACTTCTTTCAGTATTTTGGAACCCATAAAAGGTGAGAATTCCTCTACATTACAAAAATATATGTTATTAATCTGGTATTATAGATTCTTATTACATACCTGTGATGCTGAAGATGTAATGTATTCAAATAAGATTTAAATAAGCACAAAACATTCTTGTATTTATTTGGTGTTAAAATTTTAAGGGCTCAATTATATTAAATTTTAGCATTCATCAGTTTATAATCTTTTGTTAAATGACTAAATGCTGGATGTAAATAGTCATAGGTGTTATTCTATCACCATTTTGAAAGTGAAAACTCACATTTTTCTTTCTTAATATTCAAACTGAGATTTCCTTAATTGGAAAGGAAGATCTTATTTAAGAGGAAGTTGACTTTCAATCAGATTGGGTTTCTTGATCAGTTTTATGTCTTTTGCAAACTTTTAAAACAAAGTCCAGGTGATATTCTAGCTAACCTTTGGAAGAGATTGCCTTCAAAGTGTTTTATTTAATAATTATTTTGTCCAATAATTATTTTGTCCAGTCCAGTTTTTTTGTTTGTTTGTTTATTTTGTGGTTTCTGTCTGAGTTTTCCACAGTAATCTGAAGTGCATTGTAAGTTTTAGCTGGAACATTCTTAAGTATAAATATTTTGTGGTCGTTTCAGGTGGCAAAACATTAAACTTGGTATTCTCTAATGTTTCATAACACTTTTCATATCACTGTGAATCTAAACTAGTTTTCTATTATATGAATCCAGAAATCTAATGAAAGGAACATGACTCTTCTAATTAGCAAGATGTGTGACTTAAATCTTAAATCTGTACTAGAGCTGGCATTTGAGAATAGTAATCAGCATTGATTAATCTTAGAGATTTTGAGAGGGGTCTTTGTTTTTGTAGGAGAAAAATATCTTAATGGTAAGAGTAATAAAAGTAAAATAAGATGCCAATATTGAAAACCTCAGGATACATTTTAAAGGGTATTGGTCTTTTGAAAAATGGGTGAACTGTAATTAAAACTTTAAAATTAGCTAGGAAGATTTACTTTAGACTTTTGTTCTGGTGTGCAATTATGTAAAGTGATGTTTGGAGAGGACACTTGCATTTATGGTAGACATTCTTTTGTTTATTCAACGAATATTCAACAACTAGAAAATGCCAGATGGTCTTTTTGGTGATGGAGACTCAGCAGTTCCCACAACAGACAAATTTCTTGCCTTCATGAAGCTTGCACTCGAGTGGGGAAGGACAGATAGCACATCAATAAAGATTATTTCAGATGTTAATTAGTGCTACAAAGATAATAAAACAGTGCTATAGAGAGTGAGCAATTAAGGGTGATCAGATAGCACTTAACTTATACCCAATTTTATATTGAATACTATAGTGAGTTACACAAGCTTTATCTAGGTAAAATCTTTTGGTCCCTCTTACACAATAATTCTGACTCCCATGTTTGAGTAATAAGATGATAAAATTCAGTATTACTTACATTAAAGGTGTTTCATTTTTAACTGGAGTAATTTAGTTAGTTTTTTTTTTTTTAAATATGATCAGACCAGAGAAATATTCTCATGGCAGTGAATTCTGCATCTTTTGCTTATAGCTTAACTGTTATGAACTATTTTATAATAATTTGATGTATCATGGTCATTTCTTTAAAATGTTATTTTTTACCATTTACATATCATCTTAATGGGTATCCAATTATTTTCAGACATCTTGAAGTGTTTGGTCCTATGTTTCATCTACTCAGACTTAATTCAGGAGGAGCTTCATCCAGATGTTTTGTTTATTTTTTCCCCAATTACATGTATGAGATTTCAGAATTTATGAGATCACAGGTCAAGTGAAAGGTCACAATGGAGAGGTCAAGTGAGAAGCTAGAATTTGCAAAACCGAAGAAATGACAGGACAGTGCCAAATGAAAGGTCGAAAGTCAAGTGACAGACTCAGCTTAGATGAAAGCGAGTGGTATGTTTGTTGAACGTCTGAGCACAGTGAAGTGTCTCAATATTCATGCACACAAAGTCAAAGGTTCTTAACCTCGGAATTCACAATTAATGATCACGTGCCACTTGTTATTGTACAAGTATATGCTACTTATTCACAGAGAAAAGCACCGTTACATAAATTAAAAAAGTGTTTTTGTTCACTGATTATCATCCATCAGGGTTGCCCTTTTCCTATGATAGCTCTTTGAGATACACACAGAGTACCCAATCTGGGACATTCTGAATAGTTTTTTGTTTTTGTCATATGCACATAGCATATCATCTGAGATGTGAAAAGGCTTACTTAAAATCAGTCTGGTAGTGGATTTCTTCTCTTATAGACTTCCGATTGATACCTCCATGTGGTTTTACTTCTCCACTTTATTCATTTATTTCTCCGTTTACTTGCTTATTTAACAAATATTCATTGAAAACCAAGTCATTGTGGTTACTTATACTGCAAAACTCTAAGAGAAAGTTTATTTGTGAAGGAAAGTTTCTGCTTGAAATATGGCTGGGCCAGCATTTCCAAGCTTTATGTACTTGCTCAAAATTTCCTGATAGTACTTATATTTTAAGCCAAATGTTTTGATGCTAGGGCTTATTAGTGAGAGGTAGTAAATTTTTTGTTTTTTGGGGGAACTAAGAATGAAGATGTAAAAGATCTCTGTTTTACATGACTATGACATATTATTATTAATTAATTCATTTGCTCTTACTATAAACAAAATTAATACTTTCCTCTGTCTGCCCTGGTTACAGAAACAGCAATCTGTAGCTCTAATTTAGATATGTTGTCATTTATCTGTAGAACCTATCACTTTATTTTTGAGGAATAGTAAACACTATTAATATACTTGAGAGTTGTGTGTGTATTTGTGTGTGTGTGCGTGCGTGTGTGCATTTGTCATTAACAATAAATGGGTCTTTGGGATTTAGGGGAATTTTGTCAGTGATTTGTTTTATGGGTCATATAAAGTGACCATTCTTCAAAAGCTAAGTATTTTTATTTCTGTATTCTAGAAATAAAAAGCAACATTTTAAGACAAACTCAAAAAATAAATTAATATGTTAAGGATCTCTAGCTCTAAAAGAGAAATTCACCATAAGAGAATTTGGTTTATATAGAGCCCTGTATTTTTTGCTGATAGAGCGCATTAGGCTGGTAGCTTATTTACAGGTAAAAATCTCATTGAGGATCGTAGAAGTTAGTGGAAAATGAATAGGAGTTTAATCTCTACCAAACTATAAAATCAGGCTTTAAATCATAGAATAAGTACTATCATTGTCCAAAAACAGTGTTTATTTTTCCTAAGTTTTGCCTTTCATATCACTCTCATAAATTTTTTTTAATATATACTTTGAAAAGTTAAGGGCAAGCCCTGAAGGGTGAAATATTGCAAACCAATTAAAAACAACTGAAGTGAGATTCTAAAATACAGGAGTTTTCCAACTCATGAACAATATTTAGAGAGCTGGTTAATTTTAATTCCTCTGGGAACCATAAGTCTGGGCATTAATAGGCTTAGAGTGATAAAAACGGCCATATACTATGCACATATAGATGGTATTGTCAAAAAAGAAGCAATTAGTGGCAAAGAAAGCATATGTATGTACACATATGGTGAGCAGGTTGAAATGTGAAATATGGCCAAGAATAAGAGCCAATGACAAAAAAGAAGTGGAAGTTGGGCTACTGTTTTAACTTACTTACACAATGGCAAATAAATGATTTGCACACAAACAGATCAACTTAGTGATTGCAAATAACTAAAGGATTTTTAATGTTTCTTAGAATTTTCTTTAACCAACATAGAATCTACAGTAAGTGGATTCTTTCATTTCCTTCTCTTTCATTTTTCTTTTTTGCTTTTCTTTCTTTCTTTTACTTTTCTTTTCTTTCCCTTTTCTCCTTGTTTTCCTCCTAAATTGCTTTTATATCTCTTATCTCTAGCCTACCTTCTTTCTCTTCCCAGCATTTTCTCAATGACATAATTGACTAAATTGATAGTTTAATTCAATTTGCTTAAAGATACTGAATACTCTTGATGGAATCTAAAATGCTGATTTTTCCCAACCAAAAGAAGACAGCAGAGAAAGGGGCCAGATGACCCTTGACGTCATTCCCAGTGTTTATCGTTTGGATGGCACAGAGTACCTCTTTGGGGGATGGTGAATGCACAGCTTCATAAGCCCCTTATTTTAGGGCCTGTGTGTCCACCCCCAAAATCTGTCTCATCTTCTTCTTTGTAAAAAGTTATACCACAAACATTTCTGTATGAAGTTGACCCAAAGGGACACTTTTACATTTCAGTTTTTAAGTTATACAGCTGTCACTATAAAGTGTAACAGGCAGTTTGTAACCTTATCTACTATGTTATAGATTTTATGAGACTTTCAAGAGAAAGAAGTGGATGTGAAAGGGAAATACATTTAAATATCTGATAACCAGCAACACATATTTTACTCCTCCAAAGTCAGGAAACTGGGGGGACATGCACAGGTTCATTTCCAGCATGAAAATCGTATTACTGTGACTAATTTAGGTGCAGAATGCGCTTTACAGTGGAAGGTCCTGTAGTATGGAATAAATAGTAATAATTTTTAGTATCATTCTCCATCTTAACCCTGTTTGTTTTGGCTATGATTCTCTTGGGGGATGTCATCTTTCCCAAAACACAATTGACAAAAGCTGATTTCACTGGCAGAGAAATAAAAAAGACAGTCGAGGGAGGTTTAGAGAGCACTGCAATTAATTCTGTGTGTATGGAACTGCTTATCTGCCCACAACTGAGTCTGAGGAAACTCTGCTTAGTATTTATTAGGAGTTGAATTTATATGAGAAAAAAACAGATGCTCAACTTTGCTACCTTTCCTTTTAAAGTTTAATGTGCTGTAAAATAAAAGGATCTGTACAATTAAGAAGAAGGTGCTTTACCCTTTAACATGTGCCAAATGCCTCTCAACTCCCTTTTCTGCAGATGCTCTCCTGTTTCTACAAAGCACCCAATAATAAGTCCATCTCCAGATGAGATTCGCAATTCCATATGACCCAGGTTGCCAGAATCTAGGCGACATGACCTGAAGAGTTATCAAATGTGATAGCTGGAATCATTTTCTGTATTCTCTGGTGTTAGTCCAGGATTGTGCACTATGCTGGGGATCCAGGTACTATAAAGAGAACCCTTCAAAGGCAGCTCCAGGATGCCCCACAATAACTGAAATGTAGGAGAATCAGTATCAGACATCAGTATCTTTCGTTTGGATTTGGAAACAGGAAATGAGTTGGCATTTCTAATCTTAACTGGGAGACAGGCCCTGACTCCACAATTACAGAGCATAATTACTCCAAGCTCAGTCTACGAAGAACCCCCAACTGCTTGTTGAGGACCTGCCAGGAAACTGACCTGGGTGAATGCTCTGGAAGAGAACATGAGGTGACAAGAGGCTGAGATGCCATTTTCAAGTAACTCTACATGAAAGGGCTGCTTAGAAAGGTAGAGGTTGTTAAAATCAGCTTGGCACAGGGGCATGCTAGAGTTTACACTGAGAAAAACTGGCAACATGCAGTGTTTGGGGCCTGAATCAAATATTCATTGAAGCTTTGAATAGTGTGGTTAATAGAAATCTTTTGAAGAACTTGATTTTTATAAATTCTCATTTTGAAACCACACCACAAACATCGTTGAGAACGATGTATATATGTATGTATGTTTTTCAAATAGTTACTGGATTTCCATGTAAAATGGGGCCATAGTCCCCCATACTCCCTCTGTGACTCACTTCCTCCTGTAAACGTATTACTCTCTACCAATGTGCCTGATGTTACTCTCTCCAGATTCACAGCTCACTGTGTAATTCTTATGCCAATTTCAGTACTTACGTTCTCTGAAGATTTCTGCCCCATTTGTTTGTTTGTTTGTTTGTTTTTAAAGATCAACCTTTCAGCTATTAAATTGACTCCTAACAAAAGCTTTTGTTGTGGTTTGCTTCTATCATGCTTGGAAGGACAGCAAATAATAGGTTACAGTAGTGCAGCTGGAAAATTTCAAAAAAACATGATTCTTGTGTCCAAGTTGTTTTTCACTTTGTTGTAGAATGGCCTTAAAATGGCAGTTTTGGGTATGGTCTTTTAGGAAGCCCACCAGAATTTGGAATAACTCAAAAAGGTGAATTCAAGAGAAAAATGAGAAATTCACAGAACCCCTGGAACTGAATTCCTTCTCACATGACCAGAGAAGAGGAAAAGCTTTAAATCTCTTCTGGGGTCTAGCTACACTGGCCCGTCATTTTGTCCTATATGCATTGGGTCAGGGGCAATGTCATCTCCAAGTACAAGGGTACCATGCAAGGTGGGCTTCAGCTCCTCAGAACGTGTGCAGAATGGCTTTAAAGTGGCGTCATCTGGTGTCAAATTTTGAATGCTGAAAAGATAGGACTAACCACTTAGAATGAAAAAGACCCCTATTACTGAACTTCGTGAATTTGTGACAAACTAGACCAAATCTATAGGAGAAACTTACATTTGCATGTCATTTCATTAAGCAAACAATAAAAAATATAGTGAGTACTTGTTATAAGGAATAATATCCAAATTCTTCCCCAGCCATGAAGCCACAGGTTATTTGTCTTTTTACCTCTTATATATATATATATATATATATATATATATATATATTTTTTTTTTTTTTGCGGTATGCAGGCCTCTCACTGTTGTGGCCTCTCCCGTTGCGGAGCACAGGCTCCGGACGCGCAGGCTCAGTGGCCATGGCTCACAGGTCCAGCCGCTCCGTGGCATATGGGATCTTCCCGGACCGGGGCACAAACCCGTGTCCTCTGCATCGGAAGGCGGACTCTCAACCACTGCGCCACCAGGGAAGCCCTGTCTTTTTACCTCTTGATCTCCCTTTACTCACTTTGTGTACTCCAACCACACTGGCTTCCTTTCTGCTCCTTAAAGATTTCTCTTTCTGGGGCACCTCTTCCAGATTCAGGTCTTGGCTCAAATATCACTTCCTTCGTAGAGACTTCTCTGACCACAGCTGTCTAAAGTTTCCTACTCTGTTTCTCCTAATCACATCATCCTGTTTGCTTTGTTTTCTGCATGGCAATCACCATGGACCACAAGTATCTTGCTAGTTTATTTATGCATTTCCTTGTTATGGTGTGTTCCTCATGCCTGCCCAGAATATAAGCTCCTCCTGAAAGGCAGGGCACTCGAGTGTCTTGTTTACTTCCTCATCCCCAATACTTAGCCCGGCTCCTGGTGCAAGTAGGTGCTCAATAAATGTTTTTTGAATAAATGAGTGGATGAATGAAAAAGTGAATAAATGAAAGAACGAACAAAATACATACATTAGTGCATGAAATGTGTTTCTTTTGAGAAGCTTTCAATCTGATTCAATAGACACAACAAAAGGAAAATAGGAGACTATAATTGAGAGAAATCTGAGAGATCAAGACTATAGATGTAATAACACCCAGAACTGTGAGAGACATCATTGCGACCAAGAATATTTGGGGACTCCTTTAGAAAGGGCATACTTCTTATGATGGAATGAAGGATAAGGAAAGAAAAGGTATTTAAAGAAAAAATGTCTGTGAATGGTGGTAAGATAAAAGTTCCAAAGGCAAGTTAACATAAGTTATATTATTTATGCTGCTGTGTTAATACTAAGAACAAATTTATGCTCATGGTGGGAGAAGTCACTGAATATCCTGTGGGGAGGCGGGTCAGTGTGAAGTAGTTCTGTATGTGGCAGCAACTGTCCTTGTCTACTGGGAAAGTGAGTCAATGATTGGCCATCACAATGACCAAGGAGGAAATAAAATTAGGCCTAAGGTAAAAGTTTGACTATGGACCCTAAAAGGTGAAAGCCCCACTTTCTCTTTTCAGCAAAACCCTTGAGGTCAAACCCATCAGTCCCAGTACTGTGAGTTCCTTCAGAGCAGGATTTAACCATTCTAAAAAAGAGCTCAACGTATGATTTGGGTTTCTGAGGAGAAACCTTAATTTAGAGCCTGATAGATATTCATTAAACATCTTTTTAATGATTGAATAAAAAATGAGGAATTAAGTAACAATGAATTGGTATCTTGAAAATCCATCCAAACTTCCTTTAGGAAGACTGGTCTATTTATAACAATCCTCATGAAGACCACCTTTGACCTAGTTTCCTAAAGAAAAGCAAATTGTCCTCTGTGTAAGGTACAATCACTGCATCATCATATCTTCAAGGAGGCAAGATGCTTCCTATTCCATTTCTCAAGAAAGGAAAAACTGATATACTTGATAAAGGGAGCCTGCAAGGCAGAATTTTTTTTTTTTTTTTTTTTTCGGCACTAACAGAGAACATTCAGAGAAAGGCCAAGATGGCAGACTGAAGTAACAAAGGTCTGGCTTAGGGGGAAGTGAGGTGAGTATGTGAGTTAGTGGCTTCTGAGGTGAGTATGTGAGTTAGTGGCTTCTGAGAAGAGGTAGCTGCCTCAAGACATCCCAGAAATTTTTTGTAAGATGAGAGGTAAATTCAAAGAGAACATTTGTGTATTCAAGTATAACCTATAAAGGGCCCCTTGAAGTAATTCTTCCTTGACAGAAAATGCTGTGGAGTGGAAGAAGACAACTCAAAAATGTAATTAAATTGAGCTCTTTGGAAGTTTTTAATCTTCTTTTACTTGGACTTTTCTTTGTTTAGGTCTGTTGTATTTAATCAATTCCATGCTTCACAAATATTTTTGACCCACGTTAGATTATGACATGAAAAGAATTCAGCTGAAGGAATAGAGAATCAATACAATCAATTAGAAAACAGTCTCATATTTGTATGATTTAAAGCACAACAGTGCCTGATTGTAGAGGCTTCTGAGATACATAGAATCTCATCCTCATGGATCTTGTCAACAGGGCATGATCAGAGTAGCTGCCTCAGCCAAGCTGCTCAGAGGCCCAGCTTTTAATAATGACCCGCATGAGGGGACCAGAGGCTGTAGAGAGTGGCAGAAATAGAATCCACATCCAGGCCCTCATCAGCTCAGTGGGCCACTCTCACCTTGAAGGACCCTCACCTGACTCCTTATCTGGTGACCACCACTGACCTGGGATAGTATCCTCAGCCTCTCTGTGTATCCAGGATGAAGCCTCTCCTGCCTCTGGAAACTGAAGGCCAAGCAGGTGGTGCCATGGCCAATTGGAGAATGTAATCTCTGGGCCTTTGGTTTCATTATTTGGGGTTAGGATGCTATTGTGGCTTCTTTGGTGTCTGCTGACTGCCTTTTCACTGGCCTGTTTGGGTGGCCACCAGCCATCTCACAGACAGGGATGGTACTTTCCAGCTAAGCATGTCATATTTTCAGATGGCATAAGGAAGCTCTTCAGCTCCTGTGTGAGGGGTTGGTAAGGTTGGTAGTTTCTTTCACAAGCAGAGCAGACTTTTATGGAATCCCTCTGGAAGATTGTACTCTAAGTAAACGGACCATTAACCAGAAAGCCACAACCAGAGTTTTCAAGCCAGTGCTGTTAACGCTCACGTACATGTGAGTGTGAAAAGCTTCGACTATATAATCAGCATGTATTTTATCAAGTGATTTTGCATTTTATTTTAAAAACATTGAATAGCATCTTCACTGTGTCTGATGTTGTCATACCCAGTGAACCAAAATATTAGTGCATGGTGTGAGCTCCAAGAGCGCCCCAGTTTGGGATTTAAAAAGTACATCTGAGTTAAAAGCATAAAAAAACCTTAAATTTTTAAAACTGCAGACTATTGTATCTTTCTAACTCCAGAACAGCTCTGTCTAATGCTGTCCAACTTGGCAATAAAAACAAAATGAAGAAAGCCGAAACACTTTTAGACTCACACCAAGTATGCAGTATTTCAGCCTGACAGGATTATTCCTTGCCTGAAGTGACTTATGTTGGAAAGGGAAGTTTGCATGGAAATGACTTTGAGGTTAATTGTCTTGTCATTAGCGTGATGCTATAATCACATCTCTGAATTTCCTTCATAAATTTCTTTTCTATTTTTATCCTGTTTTTATTTTTAATATACTGCTTTCTTGAAAAAGTCTACTGTAGTCTTGCAAAAATACACCCCTGTTTTTTTTTTAAGCCTCTTGAAAAACTGGTCTCTGCATAAATTATAGTTTATAGGAGCACAGTCATCTGTCCTCTTCTACTTTTCAGTTCCTTTTTATTCCTTGATCATAACATCCACACACATAGTGAGTGATTTTAAATGATCAAATGTAAGTAGTAACAGGTATTGCACTGAGGCTAGGAAAAATAAGTCATGTGCTAGTATTTCCATTATGACTTCCCGCTAGAGTATCATCCGAAATATGGCTTAACCACCATAGATAATTCTTTTTAAGAAAATCATCTGTTGAGCCAAATCTGTGGTAGATTTGCGGCACAGACTACAGTAGAGGAGGAACTCCGCTGAGACCACAGAAATTGCTCAGGAATGCTGCGAGATTGTTCTCATCAGATCGCTTCAAGCTCCTTGGGCTGTTGTCAGTTCTCTCTGTGGTGACGGAAACACCGGGGAACTCGCCACTGGGTTCCCTGGAGTTCCCAGCATTGTCTGTTCACTTGACCTTTGAAAGCATTTGTCTCAATTGTTCTTGAGCTCTGGGAGAAAGAATCTCAGATGAGAAAACAATTGTTCCCACCGGGAACACTGCTCCAAACCCACCCTTTGTTTTGGGCTCACTTTTACAGTGATGAAGTCCCTCTGGCCTCATGCATACTGATTCCCGCTTCTGGAGACATATCTCGAAATAATGTGCCTCATCATGAAATATTGTCATGTTTCTAATCTTGTTTCCTTTTCAAAACAGGCCATTTTATTCCAGGCTTTGCACAGTTCTACATCTGTATCAATAACTTTTTGCACTGAGGTCTCCCCTCCCAATGCATTTCCTGAGCAAAATGATGGATCCAGGCTGCCAGTCGGGAATGGCCAAACTGGCTAAGTTTGCTGAGAGCAGATCTTAAAAGTTCTCATCTCTCAGGTGTGCTACTTTATGGTCCTAGTTGGAGTCAAAGCCTGTTCATGACATCCCTATCCCCATAGCCAGAAAAGCAATCACACTGACTGATTACTATCAGCTCCTGTGGTCTGATACAGAGAAAGGAAAACCTGTACAGAATTTTTCAGTTAGAAGCATTTACCCAATAAGGCATTTGGCAAATACATTCCTGGTAGAGGACAGATAGGATATTATACCCAAATCACATCAAATAGGAGACAAAATTTTAAAAATAAGAATTGTGAAGTTCAGAATTCATATGTGTGTGCTCTCTCTTTCTCCCCCTTTCTCTCGTATGTCTTAAAATCAAAATATTACAGAGAACTTACCTTTTGCTTTTTTCGGATTATAAGCACTTAAAAATTTTTTGTTCAATAAAAACTCTCTAGTCCTTTTCCCATTTGTAAATATGAGTACTCTGTGTGTACAATATTAGTACAATCTTAACCTATTTACTAATCCATCATCACGGGCTGCTTTATAAAATAAAATAGTGAGTTTGACTAAAGAGCCCAGATATTCTTTTTCAAAGAAGGAAGATTCAGTGTTCAGTCAGTGACTCGCCTAAGGCCACGCAGTGAAGACAATGAAGACTGATGAGGTTAAGCCCCTCTTACAAGGGTCTGAGAGTGGGGGAAGGGAGCCTTCTTATGGTCTATGAACATCTTTTCTCAAATCAAAAGATGTCAAAGGCTCTCCTGTCCAGTGCCATGGATACAACAAAGCAAAACTTTTCTTTGGAAAATGGGGGAAATAGAAGTACTTCTAGTGCAGTTCTGAGATACAGCACAAGTCAGTTAAGTTCCTTGCAGTCAATAAGAGCTTTATGTAAAATCTCTGTATGTGAACGTCCCTGGATAACTAGCTGACTTCCCTTTCCATTACTGATCATTGCATATAATCTCGTGAATAAAAAGAATACATTCACATTGTATGTAGATATCTAAAGGGGAAAAATGTAGTTTCAACCCTCTGTTAGAGTGTTACTTTTATGACCCTGGGCAAGTTACCTAGATTCTCTATTACTTCATTTCCTCATGTATAAAACGGAGGGAATAACTGCACCTCCTTGGCCCATAGTAGATGCTTGATCAAATATTAGCTCCAGGCACAGAACCAGTATGAAGAATTTATGGAAAGGTTTAGGAAATAAAATCTATGTAACTCATGAGGTTTAAATAGGTAAAACGCTTTCTGGGAACTTCTCACAAATTGCTTTATGCATCTTCATAATAGAGCTAGAAAAAGAGCTTCCCTTAGAAGCTCTGGGCCCTGTGGAAAACCACACTCTGCTTCTGTCCCTTAGCCTTTTTTATCCAGGTAAAATTGGGTCGAATGATTCCCTTAATGGGTTCATGGTTACCCATAATGTTCGTTTCATCCTCCTTGCACTTGGATTAAGAAAGAAGTGTAGAGCGTGGGTGGGGAGAACACAGCTTGAAGAGAACAAGGAGATAATTGGCCATCAAGGGCAGTGTGTAATGGAATGGATGAAAAGAGGCAGTGGAAGCTTACATGCTGAAATCAGGAGCCCTTTGCCAGCTTCTCCTCTTCTATGTCACAGGAACCTTTTGGAACCATTACCGTTGTATGTTACTTATTTCCCTTACCAGTCTGTGGGCTTTCAAGAAAAGATCTTAGGATAAGCCAGCTAATATTTCATCTCCATCTGCAAGACAAGATGATGGAATGGGGTGCCATTGGGTATGGGTCCTTTTTTGTTTGGTATTGCACATTTGGGAGAAGATACAGCTAAGACCACTAACCCTTGATAAGGCAGAGATGTTTCTCTCCTACGTGCTTCAAAAACACAAGCAACTCTTCTTACTCTTATTGACCCACTTCAGCTTACTCTGTCCCCATTGGTTTTCTAGATAGTGAGTCCAGGCATGCACCTCTAAGCAGCTGAGGCAGCAGAATCCTCACTTACCTAACGTTAGTTCTTAACGTACAGGTTATGGGATATTGAAGGTGAAATCCAAATATCTCTACACTTAGAATATATTTTGAATTTTTCCCATACTTAAATATTCTTAATATTATATAGTTGTGTGGCTTTCATGCTAAAATTCACCTATTGATACCGAATGATACTGTTTCTCTATAAAATTCATTTTAGAGCCCTCCCAATCAACACTTTCATTAGGATTGTCAATATCATCTGTCTTGATTTACCTGAATACTGTGTTCAAGTTAAACAAATATTTAAGTATGTGAAAATCTGAGCAATGTATTTAACAGACTTTGTGAACTTTTTTTTTTTTTAATAAAACTTGGTTTTGGAAAATACACACATACATTTTGCCAAGACTTGCCCCTTAATGTTTAATCTTGTGGCTTTCAGGGGAAATCTAATTTGTATCCTTCGTTTATGCTCAACTCAACAGATTGTTGCAGTGTTAGCCAAGTGCTGGATGGCCTTACGGCCGGTGGGGCTTTTCAGGTTTCTTGATTCTCTGTGGTCCCTGTTGCTTTGCTTCTCGATCCCTGGTGGATCACAAATACTGTACATTTTATACTCAGCCTCTCTATTTAAAAATTAAGTCACACTGTAAACAATGGGCTATCTCAGTATTTACAAGGGCTGGGAAATTATTTGTCGCCCTTCTTCCGATCCGCAGTAGCCTCACTCTATTTTTACTGTGAGGTTTGTTGAGACAGGTCGAAATATGAAGACTGAGGCATAGGGTTTTCCACTGAAGTGACTGACTTAGGATAGAATTGTGTGTTTTTGGGTATGGATGGCAGCGACCTGTTAAATGTCTTGGGGCTGGGTTTTGAGAGCACGTGATGTCATGGTTTCTCCTTTAAGCCATTCAAACACAGAAACCACTCACTTGGATGTGCATTGCTGTATGACCACCGAACCTCCACCTGACTCCTTGCCGTTGCTTTGAATTTCTGTCCACCTGCCTCCTATTCACATGCTCAATCACGGCTGGGTCTTTGTTTTTCCACAGATACTCCATGGCTGGTCTCGAACATAAGCTTAGGTAGCAGTAGTGTTGGTGATGAGAGGTGTAGCGGGGGGAAGACTTGAAATGGGCCCTGCACAAGCTGAAGTTCTCCATATCCTCTTAGATTATTCTCCCCCTAACCTCTAAGCTACTTTCTATCGTGCTTTTTAGTACAGCTGTCCCACCACATCCTAGATTAAAAACCAGAGTCGGTGTGTATAGTTTGGTTTTTTTCCCCTGAAATACAGTCTTTTTATGTTTTGGAGCAAAGACTGGGTATTCCTGGCACTTAAGCAGTCTTTGTCTTTTTCTACAAGGTATGAATGTTTTTTAAAAAGTTTTTTTTTAAGTTTTTAAAAAACTGGGAAGAACTCTAGGACACAGTAGTCAAATAGAGCATTCCAGGGGCTCAAAAGAAAATTCTAGAGTCACTGTTTTTCTTTTTCTTGAGAAAAGCTTCTGAGTTTTAAACCTGTCATGAGTTCTAGGTCTTCCTCAGTGCTTGCCCTCCCATGCTCAACTTCCCTTTCCCCACCTTCCCTTCATTACTGCTGCTTTGCTTCTCTTGGTTGGGCCCCTATCCTGCTGGAGGCCTACCTGAGGTCCTCGGAGTCACTACTAGTGGGTTGGAACTTGAAGGATGATGGAGGGGCTGCAGAGTCTTACACAAAGGAGATACAGTTTCTGATATCCAGAGTAAAGGATGAATAATTTTTCCCATATATGTATTATTAAATCAAATGATTGTTACTACCAGTAATAGAGTACTTGTTCTATCATGGTACAACCATATTTCTTTCTTTTTTTTTTTTTTAACATTTTTACTGGAGTACAATTGCTTTAAATGGTGTGTTAGTTTCTGCTTTATAACAAAGTGAATCAGTTATACGTATACATATATCCCCACATCTCTTCCCTCTTGTGTCTCCCTCCCTCCCACCTTCCCTACCCCACCCTTCTAGCTGGTCACAAAGCACCGAGCTGATCTCCCTGTGCTATGCAGCTGCTTCCCACTAGCTATCTATTTTAAATTTGGAAGTTTGTCCATGCCACTCTCTCACTTTGTCACAGCTTACCCTTCCCCCTCCCCATGTCCTCAAGTCCATTCTCTAGCAGGTCTGTGTCTTTATTCCTGTCTTGCCCCTAGGTTCTTCATGACCTTTTTTTTTTTTTTTTTTTAGATTCCATATATATGTGTTAGCATACAGTATTTTTTTTCTTTCTGACTTACTTCACTCTGTATGACAGACTCTGCGTCTATCCACCTCACTACAAATAACTCAATTTTGTTTCTTTTGAGGGCTGAGTAATAGTCCATTGTATATATGTGCCACATCTTTATCCATTCATCTGTCGATGGACACTTAGGTTGCTTCCATGTCCTGGCTATTGTAAATAGAGCTGCAATGAACATTGTGGTACATGACTCTTTTTGAATTATGGTTTCCTCAGGGTATATGCCCAGTAGTGGGTTTGCTGGGTCATATTGTAGTTCTATTTTTAGTTTTTTAAGGAACCTCCATACTGTTCTCCATAGTGGCTGTATCAATTTACATTCCCACCAACAGTGTATGAGTGTTCCCTTTTCTCCACACCCTCTCCAACATTTACTGTTTGTAGATTTTGTGATGATGGCCATTCTGACTGGTGTGAGATGATATCTCATTGTAGTTTTGATTTGCATTTCTCTAATGATTAATGATGTTGAGCATTCTTTCATGTGTTTGTTGGCAATCTGTATATCTTCTTTGGAGAAATGTCTATTAAGGTCTTCTGCCCATTTTTGGATTGTGTTGTTTGTTTTTCTGATATTGAGCTGCATGAGCTGCTTGTATATTATGGAGATTAATCCTTTGTCAGTTGCTTCATTTACAAATATTTTCTCCCTTTCTCAGGGTTGTCTTTTCATCTTCTTTATGGTTTCCTTTGCTGTGCAAAAGCTTTTAAGTTTCATTAGGTCCCATTTGTTTATTTTTGTTTTTATTTCCATTTCTCTAGGAGGTGGGCCACAAAGGATCTTGCTGTGATTTATGTCATAGAGTGTTCTGCCTATGCTTTCCTCTAAGAGTTTGATAGTGTCTGGCCTTACATGTAGGTCTTTAATCCATTTTGAGCTTATTTTTGTGTATAGTGTTAGGGAGGGTTCTAATTTCATTCTTTTACATGTAGTTGTCAAGTTTTCCCAACACCACTTATCAAAGAGTCTGTCTTTTCTCCATTGTATATTCTTGCCTCCTTTATCAATGATAAGGTGACCATAGGTGTGTGGGTTTATCTCTGGACTTTCTATCCTCTTCCATTGATCTATATTTCTGTTTTTATGCCAGTACCATACTGTCTTGATTACTGTAGCTTTGTAGCATAGTCTGAAGTCTGGGAGCCTGATTCCTCCAACTCCATTTTTCTTTCTCAAGATTGCTTTGGCTATTTGGGGTTTTTTGTGTTTCCATACAAATTGTGAAATTTTTTGTTGTAGTTCTATGAAAAATGCCATTGGTAGTTTGATAGGGATTGCATTGACTCTGTAGATCGCTTTGGGTGGTATAGTCATTTTCAAAATGTTGATTCTTCCAATCCAAGAACATGGTATATCTCTCCGTCTATTTGTATCATCTTTAATTTCTTTCATCAGTGTCTTATAATTTTCTGCATACATGTCTTTTGTCTCCTCAGGTAAGTTTATTCCTATGTATTTTATTCTTTTGTTGCAATGGTAAATGGAGATGTTTTCTTAATTTCACTTTCAGATTTTTCATCATTAGTGTATAGGAATGCAAGAGATTTCTGTGCATTAATTGTGTATCCTGCTACTTTACCAAATTCATTGATTAGCTCTAGTAGTTTTCTGGTAGCATCTTTAGGATTCTCTATGTATAGCATCATGTCATTTGCAAACAGTGACTGCTTTACTTCTTCTTTTCCGATTTGGATTCCTTTTATTTCTTTTTTTCTCTGATTGCTGTAGCTAAAACTTCCAAAACTATGTTGACTAATAGTGGTGAGAATGGGCAACCTTGTCTTGTTCCTGATCTTAGTGGAAATGGTTTCAGTTTTTCACCATTGAGGATGATGTTGGTTGTGGATTTGTCATATATGGCCTTTATTATGTTGAGGTAAGTTCCCTCTATGCCTACTTTCTGGAGAGTTTTTATCATAAATGGGTGTTGAGTTTTGTTGAAAGCTTTCTCTGCATCTATTGCGATGATCATATGGTTTTTCTCTTTCAATTTGTTAATATGGTGTATCACATTGATTGATTTGCGTATATTGAAGAATCCTTGCATTCCTGGGATAAACAGCACTTGTTCATGGTGTATGATCCTTTAATGTGCTGTTGGATTCTGTTTGCTAGTATTTTGTTGAGGATTTTTGCATCTATGTTCATCAGTGATATTGGTCTGTAGTTTTCTTTTTTTGTGACATCTTTTTTTTTTTTTTTTTTTTTTTTGCAATATGTGGGCCTCCCACTGTTGTGGCCTCTCTTGTTGCAGAGCACAGGCTCCGGACACGCAGGCTCAGTGGCCATGGCTCTTTGTGACATCTTTGTCTTGTTTTGATATCAGGGTGATGGTGGCCTCGTAGAATGAGTTTCGGAGTGTTCTTCCCTCTACTATATTTTGGAAGAGTTTGAGAAGGATAGGTGTTAGCTCTTCTCTAAATGTTTGATAGAATTCACCTATGAAGCCATCTGGTCCTGAGCTTTTGTCTGTTGGAAGATTTTTAATCACAGTTTCAGTTTCAGTGCTTGTGATTCGTCTGTTCATATTTTCTATTTCTTCCTGGTTCAGTCTTGGAAGGTTGTGCATTTCTAAGAATTTGTCCATTTCTTCCAGGCTGTCCGTTTTACTGGCATATAGTTGCTTGTAATAATCTCTTATGATCTTTTGTATTTCTGCAGTGTCAGTTGTTACTTCCCCTTTTTCATTTCTAATTCTATTGATTTGAGTCTTCTCCCTTTTCTTCTTGATGAGTCTGGCTAATGGTTTATCAACTTTGTTTATCTTCTCAAAGAACCAGCTTTTAGTTTTATTGATCTTTGCTATTATTTCCTTCATTTCTTTTTCATTTATTTCTGATCTGATCTACAACCATGTTTCATTGTAACATCAACTATAACTGTGATGTACCATGGGAAGGGAAATGTATCACACTTTTTATGGGAAAATGTGTTCTAATTTCCAAGCAAGAAATATATAGTTGGACTTATACAATCTACTAAAATTTTTAATTGGGAGCTATTTTATTCCCAAACCTCATATTAAAAATAGAGGACTTTGGACATGAGAGTTGCCAATAGAGAAGCATGGATCCTTATAGCCATTCTTTTTTTTTTTTTTTTTAAGAAGATGTTGGGGGTAGGAGTTTATTAATTAATTTATTTATTTTTGCTGTGTTGCGTCTTCGTTTCTGTGCGAGAACTTTCTCTAGTTGTGGCAAGCGGGGGCCACTCTTCATCGCGGTGCACGGGCCTCTCACTATCGCAGCCTCTCTTGCTGCAGAGCACAGGCTCCAGATGTGCAGGCTCAGTAGTTGTGGCTTACGGGCCTAGTTGCTCCGCGGCATGTGGGATCCTCCCAGACAAGGGCTCGAACCCGTGTCCCCTGTATTAGCAGGCAGATTCTCAACCACTGCACCACCAGGGAAGCCCCCTTATAGCCTTTCTTATACCACAGAATCAGTGGTTACCATATCCAGTCCCATCACTTCATAGATGGAGAAACTGAGGCCCAGAATGGTGAAGTCATGTCTTCTCTGAGTCCTTAGTATTCCCTGCCTTTGCATTTTCTTCAAAAAAAAGAAATATAAAAAAAACCTAATTGTCCTATGGAAGAAGGCACTATTCATTCTTAATGGAATTTCTTTTTATTCAATTTTGCAGTGTCCACAATGAGATTATACAAACAATAATTTGATTTAGAAATCTTTCCAGCTTCAGCAAGGTTACTTTGTGGAGTTGTAGATAAATGACCAGAAGAAAACTTCACAAAATTAGCGTTTACACTTAATCTGGCAACGAGCTATAATTTGATTGGTAAAAAATTCATTTGGTGTACCTCTGGCCCTTTGCTGCTGGATAATGAAAATTTATATCTGTGTTTCAGACATCTGGGGAGGGCCTGACAGCTTTGGGGCTGAATGAAAGATGATGTCACACTGACCCCTGTCAGCATTTCCTCACAGAGTGGTTACCCAAAACCCAACAGCAGTCACACTTTTTTTTCCCCTGCCAGAGCAGACTCTCATTTTATTTTGGAAGGTTAATGACACTGTAAATCTAATAGGCCATTTTAGTGCCATCATGTGGATATTAAAAAATCATGTGACCAGTCAGGGCACCATATGTGGGGTTCGCTGTTGTCTGATGGCAGGAATAAGAGGCTGTAACAAGGCACTGAGGGCAGCCAATGTTAGGAATTAATTTCAAAACCATAGTTACCTTTAAATTAATTTGGAATCTCTGCTAATGATTACTGCTTGCCATTTCAATTAAGTTTGCTTTAATAAGCTAGCTAATATTGGACCCCAGAAAATTCTTTGTTACTTTTAAACTTATCAGTAACTCATATTCTGGGAGCAGCACTGACCAAGAGAACTTGCTGTGATGATAAAAATATTCTCTCTCTGTGCTGTCCAGTATGGTAATCTCTGGCCACATGTGGCTACTGAGCATTTAAAATATTGCTTGTGGTCTGAGGAAATGAATTTTTAAATTTAAATAATGTAAATTTGTATAGTGACATGTAGTTAGTGGTTACCATTTTGGATAGGACATCTATGGAGCAATTGTAAGATAAGACCAGGAGTATCAGAAAACAACAACAGAAATACCATTTCACTCATGTCTTTAGTCTGCCTCTCACTGGTGCCAAACTACTTGGTGACACAGATGAAGATGACCTTTGTACAAAGGTCTGTACAAAGATGACCTTTGTACAGAGTCAAATTATGTAGAACAAAGGAATGGATAAATGAATGAACGCAGTGAATACATGGATAATGACTAAATGAAGGCAAGAAATGTAAGTGATTATTCCTGTTTTACGTTTCTCGCTGCCCTTTCTCTGAGTGACAAGTTAGGCAAATATCATAAAATTTAAAAACCAGAAAATCCTTAATGATCACTTAGCCCAACCCATTCAAAACCAGACCAACTGACTTCCAGAAGCTGCCCGCTGACCCTCCCTGAAACATCTCTTTCAGACCCTGAAAAGCCCACGGGCCCAAGGTGGCCATAGGCAATGAATGGACGGTTTCTGGGCACATACTTCAGCTCCTTGCACGGGAAGAAGTTGAGGAGGGAGGAAGCAATTCTCTTTGGATAGTGGGATCTTTGATTGTGTGGCCAGACAGAAGTATGTAAAGAGACACGAATAATTTGTGAATTTACTCCAAAATGTCATTTACTGAAGTATTTTTATTGTTTTTAATTTATTTTAATTCTTATTCTTTGGCCTTGCCATGCGGCATGTGGGATCTTAGTTTCACTACCAGGGACTGAACCCCCTCCCCTTGCAGTGGAAGCGTGGGGACTTAACCGCTGCACCACCAGGGAAGTCCCTGAAGTATTTTAAAATACTCATTCATGGGCTTCCCTGGTGGCACAGTGGTTGAGAGTCCGCCTGCCGATGCAGGGGACACAGTTCGTGCCCCGGTTCCGGAAGATCCCACATGCCGCGGAGCGGCTGGGCTCGTGAGCCATGGCCGCTGAACCTGCGCGTCCGGAGCCTGTGCTCCGCAACGGGAGAGGCCACAACAGTGAGAGACCCGCATACTGCTAAATAAATAAATAAATAAATAAATAAATAAATAAATAAATAAAATATTCATGATTTGTATCTAATGCTACCCTCATAAAATTATGATGAGGAAGGTGGCTATAGTAATGATGATAATAATAATAGTAACACTATTAGTTAACGTATAGTTACTGCATACTGTTTCAGAAATGGTGCTAAATTCTATGCAAGGGTCGTCTTTTTAATCCTTTTAATACTGTGAGATAGTTCTGGTATTTCCCCCATTTGAATGATTAGGAAAAGGAGAGGGTGTAAATAGCTTGCTCAAGGTTATGCAACCAGAAAAAGACAGAAATGGCTTTTGAGTCCAACCAGCCTGAAAGCAGTACCTACACCACTGAGCCTTATTCTATACTGCGTCTTTCCCTAACCTCCCTCTTTGGTTTCATTTATTTGTTCATTCATTCAGCAGATATGTTTTTGAGTCTCATCTTTGGGCCAGGCACTATTCTAGTCTCAGGAAATACACTAGTTGACAAAACAGACAAATATTCCTGCCCTCTTGGACTTTTCCTCCTCCTGATAAGAACAGTCAAATAAATTAAGAAAAATATGTAGCTTATTATATAGAAATAAGTGTTAAGAAGGAAAAAGAAAACAAGTAAGAGGAATATAAAGTGTCAGCAGGTGGGGGGGGGACAGGTAGAAACTCTTCTCACAGTTAGGTCTCACTGAGAAAAGAAGTAAGTTTTATTTTCTAATTATACATTAAGGCTCCTAATTTTTTGCCACAAAGTTAACTATAAGTTTACCTTATAATCTAGGAATGATCTTAAGATTTTTAAGAAGACCTGATATAGAGTGATATTCAGTAGAAGCAGAACAATTGAAAACTCAGTACCTTTGCCCTTAAAAGTATTTGCAAGTGACTCCTTTGATTCTGTGACCCTTCAGTGTTTGCTTTTATAGCAAGTGAGGATAATGTGCTGAATTTTACAGCTGCTGCAAAAATGCAGTGACACTGGGAGGTACAGTGTGCTACGGATGTGGCAGGTACAACACACTCAGGAGCTTACCCGTAGTTCAGGATATCGGAGAAAAATCACACACGCACACACACGCGTGCAGCTACACAAGTGGAGCTGGGTGAGTGGGAGGAATGGAATAATTAGGAAGAGAGTGTTCACTGCTGACTTTGCAAGCCCACCCAAACCCATTGTCATGATGAATTTAAATTCAATAAGGTACAACACTCTCTGTCAAAATAAGATTGTAAAATTAATTAAAGAGAGCAAATTTAAATCCCCAGAATGAATATAGGCAAGAAGTAGCAGGCTTTTGCAAACCTAGTTCAGGATGATTAAGAAATACAAGTTAACAGGGATACAGATCTCACTTGGTAGTATTCAAACACAGAATAGAAACTTTTACTAACCTGACATAATATTCCACAGCTTTTGAAGTCAATGTGTGTGGCCACAGGTTGTGGGCTTTCTCAGAGACACTGCCTCCCCCTGCCCCGCCTCCCCCTGGGTGCATAACAATTGGGACATTAAAATATTCATTCCAAGCAAAAGGGAAGTGTCCTTTTGTGATCCCTGGCATCACTTCCTGTTTTTCCTTATAAACTTCCCACCCAAGTGTGGCATTATTGGGATCACTGCCTAAAGTAACTTTCCATCACATTGGCAAGTCCTTAAGGTTTTTAGTGCCTGCATACACCTGATTTTAGAGCCCTCCATTAAGATTTAAAAGATTCTACTACAAATTAAATAGTAGCCCTGCTTTTCTGATGACTCTGCTGAAAGTTTTATTTTCTTATATTAAAATATTTTGTCAGAATGTCACAAATTGTCACACAACTTTAATTAAATGAATCATTTTTTCTGTAACTTTTCAGAATTCATGGATTTTTGAAACTTTATTTTAAAAGCACAAAGTAAGACTCCTCTTTCCTTCAATATAAAAATGTAATTTCTAGATCCCCAGCCCTCGAGCTATATTTTGAAAGTTTTAGCCTGGCATAATTTAAGTGGTCAAATTATTGCTGTCATAGGCATTAACTTCACTCTACAGTTATTAAAAAATATTTAATCAGAAACACTGAGAATTTAGGATGTATAATGAAATTGTTGTCAGTGCCTTGGCCAGGCTCTAAATACCTATTATGTTTGTGGGTGAGTGAGATAAACTACTCTATGTTGGTATTTTTATAACTTTTAAATTACAGACACGATATTTATTTTGTCAAGTATTTCATGTGAGTAGTTTGTTAATTGTGGACAGTTTACCAAAATACTAAAGAATTTGTTACTTTGTCTTTCTGAACTTGAGCAGTATGAAGTGCAATGTTCTAGCTTAGTACAAGCCCCAAATGGAACCCTGTAACTGAACCTTTCCTCTTTTTGTTTTATGCCTTCTTGAATCCACAGAAGTGTTTTATCAAAAATCAAAGGAAGTATAGCAGTGTGTACATGTCAATCCCAAACTCCCTAACTATCCTTTCTCCCAGTAACCATAAGTTCAGTTCTCTAAGTCTGTGAGTCTGTTTCTGTTTTGTAAATAAGTGCATTTGTATCATTTCTTTTTAGATTCTGCATATAAGTGATATCAACGATATTTCTCTTTCTCTGTCTGACTTACTTCACTCAGTATGACAATCTCTAGGTCCATCCATGTTGCTGCAAGTGGCAGTATTTCATTCTTTGAGTAATATTCCGTTGTATATATGTACCACTTTGCTTTGCTGTACACCTAAAACTATAACAATGTTATTAATCAACTACAATATAAAATACAAATTTTTTAAAAAATCAAAGGAAGATGCCAGGAAAATAAATCCAAGTCCAGCTGTAGTTCACTTGCACAGGCAAGAGATAAGAAATTTGATCTGTGGGGGTCAAACAGAAGTGAGGAGAGAGCCACGTGGTCAGTGCTTACTCTGGCATCCTAATCCACATCATTTTGTCACCAGTTCATCCTCTAAGTCTGTGGTGCCCACTATCTGTATAGTGGATAACCTGCCTTCCTGTTACCTGGCTGTGCAAGAAAGCCAAGGTCAACCCATGGGGTAGGGGTGTCAATTATTCTACATGGTACTATTCCTGTTTGTGTGGCTATTAGTGGCTAAACCCTGTGGTGGATTTTTATGACTTTTTAATTATGGAGCAGTATATTTATTCTGTTTTAAGTGGTCTATGTTAAATAGTGGATAAGGAGAGGGCTTAATGTGCATTTTTGTTTAGAGAGAAGTTTGCTTAAATAAGTAGTGCATTCGTTTCTCCTCATTTTAGAAATAGCAAAAAAGATGAATTCAGGAAGCTGGGGGAAAACCACACCACCTCATGACCTGGTGGCCAGTGATCAGATGTCATTTAAGAGATTTGGGAACGTTTCAACTATTACTTTTAAGATACACCTACACCTAAGCACTGCTAGAAGCAACACAATTGATTTCTATATTTAGGTTCAGTAGGATACAAAGAGATGATTTTTATTTTCCAAAGAAATTCATCTATGTCTTCCATACCCATAAGTTCTGAATAAGTAAAAGAGGATTGCTGTGAATCTGGTTAAAACAGTAAATTCTTTGGGGAAAAAATAGTTTTAATGGTGGTCATTTTGACATCAAACAATGGCAACCAAATGTTATTTTCGCCATCCTCCCATTAGAAAGGAGAGATCTGGAACTTAGGGATCGGTGATAGCAGACAGCAAACTTTCTTATTGTGCAACAAACAAGAGGTGGAAACACTGCTGAGCTGACTCCACTCAGAGGTCCAGAAAAATTAAGGTTGACACTAAAATAACTTTGGCTTACACACGACTCACAGCGAACGCTAAATAATGAAAAAATATGTCTTTTAGGTCTAAAATTTTCTGGGTTGTGAGAAAATACGGAGCATAAATCATATCAAACTATTCCTGGCATTACGCCTTCAGGATGCATTTGTTTGAAATCAAGGGCCAAATTGTCTGGAAGAGTGAAAACTGCTAGATGCCAGCGGAGGCGGGATGCTGGCCTTGGAACTGAAACGTCATTTCTGGAGCGATCACGACCCTAGTTTGCCTTGAAAGTGGTTCCCTTGAATTGATTTTGTAAATTAACAATATTAGGCCTTCTGTAGGATAGAAAGTGCATTAGTCACATGGCTCTTACTGTACCCAGCAAGGAAATCTATTGTTCTTTTGTAATAAAATGGTCCTGGGGGTTGGGGGTGCGGCGGGGGAGGGTGACTTTGCCACATCGGGTGAAAGGAATTACATTCCGTTTTCAGGCAGGTTTAATGAGGAATTTTAATAATGAGAGTAAAAATCAACAAGCATAACTTCACTAAAAGACTCTTAAAGGGAAAGTGATCTGGCTCCTGTTTTTACAAGTGTATGTAACCCTCGTTGAATGGTGCCAAGCATCAATTGTTCCTAGTGAGTAAGGACATAGGATATGGCAAAAAACACAGCAATTTATTACCAGAAATTTATTTATTTATTTTAATGTTTTAAAAGAAATGGAGGATTTCAGAAAAGGAGAGTTTCCACGGATTCATGTTTAAATTTACCATAAGTGATTAATCTTTGTGTTCTATTTTTTCCCCAAGGTCGGTTTTACACACCATATAAAATTGCTTCTTTAGAAGAAAGTCTGCTTTTTTCAAAAAAGGAAAGGGAGGGGAGAGACAATGAGTCTTCTGGAAAGTACTTCATAAGACTTCTTCTGATTGGTTTTTTGTTCTTTATTTAGGGAAGAGTTTAATCCAAAGAATATTGTGTAGAGAATAATTACATAGCATGGAACTTAATATAAACTTAAACAAACATGGCTTCTTTCAGTGAATGATACTGGCTTTTTAAAAATTGCCCTTCTATTTTCAAATGTCTATAAGAGAAGCCTGGGCATTCGGCTTTCTGAATCTCCTGAGTTTTGCAGAGGGAATTCTACTTGGATTTTAAAAACATATAATATATATAAATAATATAACACTATATACATATATATATAATATAACACTATATAATATATATTTTATATATTAGAGAATATTTCTCCTTGTAAACTTTCAGACTTATTTTTTTACGTGGTAGAAAATTATAAAATAACAATCATTATGTTGGCACCTCTAATGAAGGGAAATATACTTATTAATGAATCCAGGTATATATAGATATTTTTCAGAATCATCCACTACAACATTTCTTAAGACTCATTTTGAATTACTTATCTTGTAGGATTTATTAGTATTAGGTTACTCAATGACTTAAAGGCTAAAGAGAGTTAAAAACAAACAACAGAAAAAACCCTTTTCCTCATTGAAATGTGACCAAGAACTTGTGAAAGCTATACCTGAAAAAAGATTTACGAATTTGTTTTTCATCAAAACGGAGTTTCCTAGCGTTAGTTTTCTTTTTTTTTTAAGTTAATAATAAATGTAGTGCTCCTGAGCTCCATTCTTCCTGTTTGCAAACGTCAATGTGTCCCTTCAAATGTGTCTTTTCCATTATTTAATATTAAAGACCTAATTACATGATTAAGTTAAATTGGACAAATATATGCTGGGCATCCCCTGTGTGTTTAGCTTTTGGCTGCTGGCACTGCAAGCTGAGTGAGGCCTGCTTAATCCCACTGACACCCATACATGTTACTTTTCTTAAATGTTGGCTTTTACAAAGCCACAAAAAGGAACAAATATAGCTGTTGCCTGCCTTCAACCAAAATGCTCTAGCAGTTGAAAGATGGGGGCAGTGTAGACACTCAAAAATGCTTTGGGATCTTTAGATGAATGGTATCATACAGATGTGTGTTAATGCTAATTCTTTGCTCTCAATCACTTGTTTTCAAGGACACTAAAATCCATGTAGCCTCTAAAAAAGATAAATAAGGGCAAGTCACTTTTCTTCCTCAAGTCACAGACTAAAGAAATTATTTCAGATAATATATGGCCCTTCAGCCATGAGAGCAGGAAGTGTTTACTGCCGAAGTCGGGGTCCCAGTTGGTAAAATAAACGGAAACTTCTGCTTCAGGTTTAGGACCCTCTTTCAAATAAAAACTTCATTTTCTCTGGGTAAAAAAAAATTGACTTAATTGTATATTATTAGCAAAATATTAATAAAGCCGGGCAGTTTTTAAAGAGTACAAAATATAACTATGCTCTTTTTTTTTTTTTTTTTTTTGCATTAAGAGCCAGCTAAGTTTGTTTAAAAAGAACCTAAAACCATCAAAAGAGCCTATGGCATTTCCTTCTCTGACGATCTTTAAAACTGGTTCAGGCTCATCAGTTTGGAGTTAATCAAGTGTGTCCTTATTTGAAAATGGACCCCCATCTCACTCTCTCAGTAAGGTGAAAGTTGAGATGTAGAGTAAAAATGGAGCAAAGAGATGATTATTTCAAATGGAATAAACATTTTTTAAAAAGGAAAGTAAAGGAAATTATCAAAATGCCAAAACAGGATAAAGTTAACTAAGCTCTCATACATTCCTTTCTAATTTTTTTTCCTTCTTTTTTGTTTTTTGATCTTCCAAAATACTTTTAAATTTGAAACTTAACCTAACTCTACTTTCACAGGCATATTTCTCATTTTTTTATTACTATAAAGACCCATTACTTTAACAGCTATATTTTGAGCACTTACAATGTGCCTAAAAGCTACAGGTCAAGCATAAAGCAGATAGATATTATCTCTGGCCTCATGGAGCTTCCCTTCCTGCTGTGAAAATTGATATTCTATTAGTAAATAAATAAGCAAATTCCAAACAGTAAAAAATACAAAGAAAGCAACAAAGTGAGGTAATGTGACAATGCATAAGGTTAAGCTTTGTCATGGGGGGTGGCTACTTTAAAGGAGGAGGTGAGGGAAGGTTCCCTGAGAAATGGGTTGAGTGAGGTCTGAATGATAGAAGGATCTGGTGATGTGAAAATCAGGCAGGAGAGCATGTCAGGCAAAGGCAACATCAGGTGCAAAGGCCCTGAGGCAAGAAGGAGGTTGCCCTATTTGGGGAACATCAGAAAAGCTAGAAGCATAGTAAACAAGGGGAGAGTGGAATAATAGAGGCTAGTTGGGGGCCAGAACTGTACACAAAGTGGAGGTGGCTGATTACTTCGGTTGCCTGTGTTGTTAGGTCTTCACACTGTTTTAGAAGACAGTGTAAATGGTCACTTGTTAAGTTTGGTCCCCTTACAAGCAGTTAAGCACGTGTGTTGCACCCTGTCCCTTTTATTCATTAACATTACAGTTAACTACAAGCCCTGTTCTGCAAGCAGGGGAGTATGGTAAGGCTGTATAGGTCATGGTATAAGTCTGAATTTTATTCTAGATGCAATAGAAAGCCATCAGAGCATTTCAACAGGGGGGATGGCATGACCTGATTTATGTTGTCTAAAGATCACTCTGGTTGCTGTGAGGAGAACAAATTGTAGGGATAATAGTGGAGCGACTGCTGCATTGAATGGCGATAACTTTGAGGAGGTGGAAGAGGGAGAGAGAGAGACATGCAGACAGTTTCTAGATATATATGAAAGAGAGAACTCCCCAGAGGCTTTTCTGATGGATTGGAGGTAGATAGAGAGAAAAAAGAGAAATTGAGTCTAACTCCTATATGATTGGCTTGAGGTAATGGATGAGCTATTTTTGGGGTAGAGATGAGTGAGACAAGAGAGGCTTAATGAGGAGTGGGTGGGGAGGGAGGTACTTCAAGAGTTCTGAATGGAGGAAATGAAATTTGAGATATCTATGAAACATTTAGATGGAGATGCAAGTAGGCAACTGAATAGAAAGGTCTGGAACTCAAAAGTGAGGTCAGGACTGATGATATAAATTTGAGAATTGTGAACATAGATGGTCCTTAAAGTCCTGGAACTGGATGAACCATTTTCAGAAGAGAGTGCAGAGAAGGAAGAGAGCTTAAATTTAAACTCACAGGTACTGTAACATCTAAAGAAGGAATCAGTAAAGGAGACAAAGTCAAGGCGCTCCGTGAAATAGAAGAACCAGGAGTGCTGTGTCACGCGAGTCTGTGAGAGGGCATATTTTAAGAAAGAGGTGGTGGTCAGTGGTGCTGCTCAGGAAAATGAGATTGGAGAAGACATCTTCAGTTGGTTAATTTCACAGGAACACAGAAAGCATGGAAGAGACCCCTACCTTCCCTGCCAGACAAAGACAGTAGAAGACAGGCCGACAATTGGGATGGTTGATATGTAGCATCGTGTTTTTGTTTGTGTGTTCATTTATTTTTTTTGTTTCTGTTTTTTGCTAACCTGTCTGATCATTGAGATAGTGTCTCCAGCCTCAAGGGGCAGTATTTGGCCCTTGGAGGTAGAAAAGTGTATTTTAAAGTAGAGAGATCTCATATATGGCTGGTGGGAATGTAAAATAGTGCCTCCACTTGGAGAAACAGTTCAGAAGTTTCTTCCTCTGTAGTCCAGCAATTCAGTCCTAGTTGTTTACCCAAGAAAAATGAAAACTTGGGTCCACAAAAAGACAGGCAACACACATTCACTGTACTGTTAATCACAATATCACAGAGCTGGAAACTACCCAAATATCCACTAATAGTTGAATTAATAAACAAATTTGGTGTATCCTGCACTGGAATACTACTCAGCGATAAATAGGAATGAACTATTGATATATGCCATGCAGTGAATGAATCTCGCAGACCTTGTGTTGGGCAAAAGAAGCTAGACACTAAAGAGTATATACTCTCTGAATACATTTATATAAAATTCTAGAACAGGGAAAGTAGTCTATACTGATTAGTATAGAAAAACTAATCTATACCGATTAATAATTGCCTGGGGAGGGTCATGGAGAAGGGGAAATTGACCACAAAGGGACATGGGGGAGATGGAACTGTTTTATGTCTCAGTTGTGATGGTGGTGACGTGGCTATATACATTTGTCAAAAGTCATTGACTTACTTAAAATGAATGAATTATATCTCAATAAAATTGATTGCTTGATTGAGAGAGAGAGAGACTGAGAGCACTGTCTCTTCTGATTAGTTAGCCCTAAGTCATTTTCTTATCACATTGGTAACATATTCTCCTTGATTACTTCGAGAACTCTCTTTTCTACTGCTTAATATCTGTCAAGGTGTCACTCAATTACTGATATCTATTGTATATTGATATCTATTGTGTATTTCCATAGAATCCTTAACAGTAATGCCTCTATGCCTTTAGAAATATGCTTCTTCACCTTTACATGGCTATTTTGATCCTTACTTTAACATATACGCTGATTTAAATAAAATATACCTAAATATGTTCTAAGTGCTAACATCATTAGTTTGTGATATCTATAACAATGTTATTGACTTGACAAATTCCACTCTTTTTTTAATAACTGACATCTTCAATCAAAAACAGAGGCTGTTATGAGCTTTTTTGAATAGATAGGAAACTGGAGGGAGAGCATTTTATACAAGAAACATCACAAATTTCAATAAAAGTACCCAACTGTTTCATTTAAAAAATTATAGTGTATATATATAATATATATTATATTATAATATATATATAATATAATATAATATAATATAATATAATATATAAAATATTATATATATATATATATATATAAAATCTCTAGCAGAGTGCATTATAATAGAAAGATGAAGGGCTTTGGAATACATCTGGACTTGAATCTCAGCTTTGCTACCAGCCAGCCATGTGAGTGTGGGCAAGTTCCTTACTCTCACCGAGTTTTAATTTCCTTATCTGTAAAGAGCTAAAGTAATAATTAGTTTTCTATCTTGTTGTAAGATTTAAAGATAACACATGTAAACTTTCCAGCACAGTGTCTGACTCGTTATAGGGGCTCAAATATGAGAGTTGAAATTCTATGTGTAACTCCTGTTATCGTGCACATTGTCAGCATGGTGTGAGATGGGGAGAGGAGGGAACCGAGAAGAACTGCTTCTGAATTTTTAAAGGACTGCAGAAATTGAGTAAAATATCTCTGAGTTCTAAACTATAAGCTTTTCAATGTGAGGCTACATTTGATGAATCTTATCAGAAGACATGAGCAATTAAGCATTAATTACCTAAATCTTTTGTGAAGTTCATGATTTTTTAGCTTTGGAAATAGAGTATCAAGAAAAATCATCAATATCATCTACACTAGGAAGCATTCTTTTATTCTTAGAAACAGATAGAACATCATCTGCATATAACACACACACACACACACAAATATACATTATGTATATACATGTAGGGTTTTTTTTGTTTGCTTAAGAAAATTATGTATTTAGCACTTGTGCAACCAGGATTCTGAAAGCTAATAAACGTCCCTGTTACCTTGTAAAATTTTGTATAGTCTTTCCATTAACATAATACCCATATTTTTACAAAGAGCTTCCTACGTGAGTAACTGCTGCTCTTTGGATTTTACCAGATATTAATTATAGTTTATTCTCTGCTTAAGCTCAACTCTTACTGTAAATGTGACTTCCGTCTTCTGTGTATCCAGATGGGATATTCTGAGATAGTCTCTTCTTCCTGAGGATATGGAACTCCTTTCCAGGAAACATTGAGAACTATTCTTAACCTGGAACTCCTCTACATCTTGTGTCATCCTTCAGAGATACTGCACCTTTCCTTGCTGCCTGACCTGTCATTTATGTGCTCACTGTTTATTTCGCAGCTATTTTAGGAAGACCTTTCTTCCTCAATGATGAAAGCACATAACCATGAAGTGAGTAGCTATGGATAATCTTTTAACTCCTTCGTTTAGGAAAGAGGTCACTATGTTTCAAGATCTTTTTGTTCTTTACCCTCTATCATCATTTTGTTTATCGAGAGACAGTTTAAAACTGCTTTTCAAGCCAGTTTCTATTACACATAATTTTCCTACCCCAAAATATGTTTAATATTTCCATTTGAATATAATAAAATAGTCAACTACCTTCTGGACCAGTACCTGTTAACCCTGGCTGTTCACTAGAATCATCTAGGGAATTGTTTTGCAAATATTGTGCCTGAATCTCCCACCTAGAAATTCCAACTTAATAAATCTGTTGTGGGACTCAGGCTTCATAATTTTAAGCACTCTGCAGGTGATTTTTGAGTGAAGCCAAGGTTTGAGAAACAGCGTTTGAGACGCAAAAAGGTTTTGCAAGAGTTAAAACACTACACCCTTTGGAATTATAGAGGTTTTCTCGTTCCTCCAAAGAGTCACCGAAGTATTCAACTAAGCATTCTATAAATTGGATGGCAAGGGGGTAAAGGAAGCCATAGTTGCTGAAGACCCTGAGTTTTTTGAGTTTTGCATTTATTTTTCTCTGGGCTCATCTTTCACTCAGCAGGGAATTGACCAAGGAAGGGAACTATGTTGGGGGATAATGTGCTGATAGTGCAGAGCGGGAAATGTGTTAAGATTTGACCTTACTTTCATCCCAACCCTGCCACAAACAAGCTTGGCTTCCTGGGCAAGATAATCTCCAGACAGGATTCACAAACATGATGCATCAGGGGCCGGGAAGATAACATGAATGTGTGAAACAGGAAGAGTGGACACTGGCACAGCAGAGGACTCACTCCCATTCTACAGGGAATTACCAATACTCATCTCTGGCCAATCATTTCTATGGGAGAATGCAAGTTAGGTGTGTTCAAATCTTTCCAGTTTTTAAGAGAAATAGAAGTTCTCCTTTTGGGGTGAAATTTCCCAATTACTTATTGACATCATTAGATGCCAACCTTTTTATGTGCCTTACTTATATTATGGGACTTAATTTGGACCCCAGGCCACAAGTTTGCAATGTCTAGGTTAGATGATTTGTGAAATTCTTTCAATTTTAACATTCTAAGATTCTAAGAGACCTAATTAGGAAAAAACAGAAAATACTCCCTTAAGATGGAAAGTTCCTATTTGCATATGTGCTTCTGTTAATTTTCCTCTTCTTGAATCTTCCCATTTCCCCCTTATTCCACGGGTCCTGACAGTTCACTCTTTCTATTCTGACCTATCCTAGAGTTGACATCTCAAGAATGTATGCAACTATTGCTAACACACTCTCTTTACATTATATAGAGGATCCTGGTGTTATGTCAGAGGAAAAGCTTGTCTTAACTTTTCAGAAGGGAATGGAATGTACAGTACGGTGTGGCCTATAAATCATTTTCAAATTAGTATTCTGTACATCTGGAGAAGAGTACATTTCTACTCATGCATAAATTGCCTATGAACACATTTCAAAACCTTACGCTTAATCTCAGCAATGAACATTTCAAAAAGTAAATTAATATCTTCAAGGGGAAGAAATACAGTATATTAAACAGGAACCCACTAGAAACTCGATAGTTAAGAGTCTGTCAGCGTTTTCATTATAAACCCTGTTTTTGAGGGGTTTATAACTCACTTATAAAAATTCATCCTAGGCTGGGACTTGGCATGTAAGGTCTCAGCCCGGCAGCTTGACGTGATATTAGGTCTGAAGGACCTCAGATTCTTGTCAACGGGATACTATTTTAAAGCTCCACGATGAGGTCTAAATAAAGAGAGGGAGTTGATTTAAACCCGCAGAATCCAGGAACTGCAGAGTAAAACTAAAATAACCGCTCTAAGATCAGCAGGCCGTGGCTGGTTTCACAGAGCCCCTCAGCGTGGTCTCCTCTGAACTGGACGTCTTGTACTGTGTAGGGCGGAGTGGCTTCATTTCTTGTCTGGGTCACACTCAATGTAACTGTAATTCTCCTTTTAATAGCTTAATATATTGTCTGTTGAGGTTACAGGTTTAGATGCACGTTTATAAATAAGGCTAATTAACATTGAACGTGTAACTCTTTTTCTTTTCTTTCCATTTGAAAAAAGGTATTCCTAGGAAGTAGAGTTGGAGTATAAAAATGTCTTAAGCCACTGTAAATTTCTTGTGTAGATAGCTCTGTGATATGTTGCAGTGTTTAAATTAGCACAATATGTATTCATTTAAATATTGATCTTTAAGGAAGTAATGTAATAAATCTGAATACTCTTTTGCATTACTGTTTACATTAGGTCTACTGTAGATTAAGAGAGACCGTTGCCTTGTAAATTTGCTTGAAGAGTAAGCAGGGACATATAAATAATTCTGTTTCTAATTATACAAAACAATGATGATAAACTGTTGGGAGCTGGGAAGATTGTGCAGAGCTTGGCTGAATCACAGACCCAGACCAGGCCTGTGAGTAGCTGATGTGCAGCTGGCAATTGGGACTATTGTTTAGATCAGGAAACCGATGAAAAAGTGGCACAGAACAAAATTCTATAAATGTAGCTCCATCAAGATGTAGTTCCTTTCCAGCTGTGAAGTTTCTAAAGAGTCACCAAAACTATTTAAAAATATAAAAACACAATTGTTTGGCTTGGTAATGGTAGCAATTTGTCTGTAACAATGTTAGGTATGTTGTGGTAACCTTCATGGGGAAAAGCCCTATGGATGGACTTGGTTGTGGTTTGGGGTTTCCACCTTCTCGCAGCGGTGGTTCTTGGGCTGTGGCATGAACTGGACTTTGAACAATTTGATAGCTCAACCAAATTTCAGCTAGGAATGTTAAAACATAATAGCTGGAGATTAAGAATAAATTTACACCTAGGCCATATAACTCCAAGGCCAAGATCAACCCATTCCCCTTAATGTTCCCATCATCTATTCAGGAGTGTAAACATTCACATGGAAGTGAGGTTGGTTGAAATGTTTAGCTTATATTGGAAAACATATCTGCTAAGCAGCTGAGAAATGTATTCATTTCAGTCTTTCCATTTGACAAGGCTCATTCTCCCAAGGAAAATACTAAGAATGCAATGACAGCAACTGAAGCCGTTCCATTTCCTCTTCTGACTTTAATCTCTCCCTAGGAAAAATATTTCTAGAAATGCTATAATGTGTGCATATTGACACTCTTACTTAGATTTTTAAATAGTTTTGACCTTCTATTTATTCCCTATGTCCAGCAAAGTTCTTTTAATGTTTTTTTTAAAGGGTGTCTATTATTATTCATGATTAATAATGATTATTATAATCAGACAGTGCTTTTCAGTGTTATAAAGTGTGTTCATGTGCATTATTATATCATTACATCATGGTCATCATTATAAGAACTTCAAGAAATGAGTTGGATCAAGGTTGTTATTCTTTTATACCAATTTTTTAAAAGAAGTTCATTGAGGTTAAGTGATTTGTCCATGTTTATACATCTAGTAAGTGTCAAGCCTAGACTCCAATCCAGCTATTTGAACTCTAAGCGCCATGTTCTTTCCACTGTGGTTTTAAAATGACCTGTTTTTTAAAAGAGCTGCAGTTAGCATGGGGAGTCCCATGGAAGACGAGTGTCGATCAGTTGCCATAATGCACATCAAGGATTCTTGCCATTCATCTCTGTGCTGCTTCCTGTCGAGGTCAAGTGGGTGGTGTGAACCACAGACAGTTCTGAAATTTGTTGTCAAAGGCTCCAACAAAGTTCGTGGGTTCACCTTGACCGTGTTTACCTTCAACACAATATGAAAATGCCTAGTAATATAGTGAAAAGGTGGGAAACAAGAGGAGGTTGGTGAGAAAGGCTGAGTGATGGCTATGGTTAGTTCAGGGCTGTTTTTGGTTTGCTATTTTAGGATGTCATTTGGTTGTTCCTTGCAGTCCCTTGTATAATACATTTCAAGAATATATGCCTAATAAATCCATCTGTTTGTCTGTCAGAGCTAATTTTGATTCTCAGAATGTTGGACTAAATTGTTAATTCTAAACTTTTACTAGTGGCAAGGTATTTTACCAGATGCTTTTAGTATTGAAAGAGCTTTGGGGAGTGAGGTTTAGGGGGGATTTTTTGAGATGCATGGAAACTGAAGCGGTCCATTGAGCACTATCTCCCCAGACATCAATACATTCTTACACCATGGCTGGTTAGGGAGGACTGTACCATAGAAATGATAACCCTGTTAAAATTGTGAAAGCCTCTCTATCAATTATCTTGGGGAATCAAGAGTATTATGTAACTGCATTGGAATAAAACTTTGGATGCTGGAATCTTGATATTAAAAAGCATCAAACTTTAGCAAGTAATATGGAGTTTAGTCTATTTTGTTTCAAGCCTTTCATTTAGTAAAGATTTTCTGGCCAGCTCTAGGAAGGAAAACATTCTATAGTAAAATAAAACACTAATGACTCAAGAATACTATTTGACACCTAATTTGATGATTACCACCCGAAATTACTTTCACCAGTTATAAATCAATTATGGGGCATAGTTATAATTACATTAATAACACTGGTTTGCTTTTCCAAATCCAAATATTATATGATGAGGAAATGTTCTGACTCTAAATGGTTTTAATTAAAAAACCAATCTTTTTTTTTTTTAAGGTGGTAAGGAAGTATATTATTTCTCTTCACTTTTGTTTTTTGTGCCCATGGTTTTCAAGAAAAAGGAAAATAATGATTAGAGTAAATTACAGGAGTCAGGCAGTGGGGTAATTAACAGGTAATTATCAATAAACAATTTAACCACAAAAGCTTGGATCCCACCTACCACTTGTCAACAATAAAAGCTTAGTAACTCCGCATGCCATTGGAAACAGTGTCTACAGGGAGCCCCAGAAAGGACTGCTAATATAAATAAACAATTCTTTCTTGGGAGCATACACAAAGGCCAGGCTGTGAGTGACCACATGGAAGAAGGAAAGAAAAATCCAGTAGACAGGAAAAATATTAGGAAACCAAACATTTGGTTTCAGATTTAGGAGAAAAATATGAATGTGCTTGGTACTGAAGCCAGAAAAATTATCTATGAATATCTTTCTCATCCCATACATAAATTTTATATTTCTTTAAGCATGGTTAGAAGTGTAAGATTATTTAGCCAACCTGGCATTTTGACATATGGAAAAAATGGACCTTATCCAGGTTTAAATATAGTCAGCATGCTTTATAGATTGAATGATTGGTGAGTAATCCACCATAAAGTATATTTATTATAGAAATCTACAACAAGGTTTTGAAAGCACCTTTAAACTTTATACAAACCCTGATTTGAAAACTCTTTTTAAAATGGGCTGGGTCTCTAGTAGTACAGCTTGAGAGGATGAAGTTTTCTAATCAGCTAATGAAAAAGGAACAAATTAATTCAGACAAAAAGACCTGACCCTACATAAAATGGATAATAATATAACCCTCTATTTCCATTTCATTTTGGTTCTGTTAATGTGGTATTGGGATATGGTTTGAAAATAGCTAAATCAGGGATTGAATTTTACTTCAGAGGAGATTTTCTCTTTCTGAATTTTATTTTGTCTACACACACACACACACACACACACACTTCTTGTGTGTCTAAAATGACATTTGAATATGTCATAATCAAACACACTTGTTGAATATTTTCAGCACCTGGTGGCGTGCTAGGAATAATGCAAAATGCATTAAGTATATATATTCTCTGTCATCTAAGGTGTGAGAGATGAAACTGTCATAGAATACATTTGAAAGATGTACATGCAACTGAATAAACTTTGAGCAGATGTACATATTCAATAAAGATTTCATTATCTACAGGCCAAGGGGTAAGTGTACATTGTGGAGTGATGAGAGTGAGACAGCTTGGGGGAGCTGCAAGGTTTGATAAGGGAACCTTGAGGAGAAATCACCATCTGACCATAGATTAGTCAGGAAAGTTTGGGGGGAAGAAGGTAGATTCCATGTACCATTTGAATGATGGTCTGCAACAACCCTGGCACACCAGGGATAGGGAGACCATTCCTGGAGAGGGAGGGCAAAACTGGGATGAAACTCTTGCCTCAACAAAAGGCGCAAGCCTGGGCAGATGGTGCTAAGTGATCTGGGGTAGACCTGACTCTAAAGCAACATTTTTAATGTTTAGTGTGATATTTTAAGTCTTGCAAGACCTAATTGCCAAAATACCTGACTCTACTGTGCACTACGTTTTGCCTGAACTTCACCTAAGATCGTTTTCATTTCTCTCTTGCTTGGCATTATGTCTGTCTAAATTTTTTCCTTCAGATTGCCCACATCCAGTTGCATTCATTAGAACTTCGCTAAATGCCAAGTTTCCCATGGTTTTCTTAATTCTCTTTTGAATTTTTTTTTTTGAGACAAACCTAGATCTTGTTAAAAAACCCTCCCACTGTGTCTTCTGTTACTAAAAAGTAATTAAATAAAAAGTGAGGTTTGGATCCATCTATCATTTAATTTGAAATTACATATGAATATAGAGAGGAAAAGTGACTTTGAAAGATCAATTCTCAAATTTTGATTTAAGAACTGTGTTATTAGCTGAAATAATATGAACTGAGTCCATTCTTTTGACCTTTGCAAAGTCTAACCTAGTCAATTATTGCAGCCGAGCAGGGAACCGAAGAATGGCTTTGAATCGGTCAGACCCAAACTGATTTAAGTTTGCATGTGGTTAAACAGACATTAGTTAAAAATAATTAATGCTGTCTTTGACCTTTGAAATGAGGAAGGACATTCATGGTCCTCCCCCGACTCCCACTCCATACATATGAATCTCCTTAACTCATTTCATTGCTTAAAATAGAGAACATTTTAGTATTCCTTGATATTAAATATCTTAAATAACACAAGCAAAGTTGTATTCTTCCCAAATGGATGCTGTCAACAACTTTCCCTTGGATATTTAGACCCTACATTTTTCACAGCTCACCAAGCTGACTTTTAAAAACATGTGTATATTGAGACTATGTTTTATGAAATGACCACTAATCAAATTTCTTTAGCACAGTTTGGCAAGATTCCCCCTTGGGGTGTTATAAGAAGGCCATTGCTTGTTCCCTTTCTGGGTTTTGTTAAGACCCAGAAATGGATGCAGTTATGTTGTTGTATATGTCAAATGTATAGTGTTTAGGGAAGAATTTCTAAAGTGCATCACAATGCTAGCTACCAGAAAGAAGAGTGAGGTGTTCTTTTTTCCCCTTTCCTCCCATCATTTTTCCTTCTCCACCAGTCCCCACTGCAATGTGAACGAGGGGGCCCCCATCATCAGGAATCCACTCAGCTATTGCTGGGGTGGAGACAGAAGGGAAAGAATAGAAGTATCCCCAAAGCAGGCTCTAAACAAACAGTAACCTATAATGTAGTCTTCATTTCATTCTCCACTGTTTCTAAAATTAATTTCTAGTTCAGGTTTATTTGAGGATTTTTTTAAAATCTATGCACTCTAATTTCCCAAATATCACAGTTTTAAATCAACAAATGAAAGACCAATACAGGTGACATAGGAGACAGGTAAGATGTAGGCACATAGGAGGCCATCAGTAAATAAGTAGTGAACAAATGAATAAACGAACTTCACCTGGGCCTTTATACATACCACCCCTGGTTCCCTCTTCTGTATCTAGAAAACCCTTTTTTGTCCACTGGGTTTTCATTTAATTGTTACTTCACAGGAAAAACTCTCCTGACTGCTCTTCACAGACTAAATTATGTTCCAGTTATTTGTTACCATAACACACTCAATTTCTACCATATCTTTTATCAAATATTATTGGGATTTAGTGTTCAGTGCCTACCTCCCCTCTGCTGCCCAGGCCTGTTATGTGTGGTGTTCCGTCCCCATTTCCCAGCATGGTAATTAGCAAAAAGGCGCTTGAACCCGAAAAGGGCAGGAGGAAGAGTGGCCAGGAAGTAGATTTCTACTGGAAGGAGCAAAAAAGAAATGAACAGTGGGTTAGGTCTGCAAAGGAAAATGAGTCAATGGTAAGGGAAGAAAGATAAAGGAAGAGAGGCTGGGAATGGAATGAGGGGAAGAGGAATAAAGACTTTGCGATGGGACCTTCGTGCCTAAGCCATGGAGGAAGCTATGGCACCAAAATAGAGGGAGGAAGTAAACCATAAGACAAGTGAAGAATAACTTACAGCAATAGTAACCAGAATTTATAATATTAAACAACATAACGAGGTGGATTTCATCCACCTATTTTTATTTCTGACCTCCCCCCTGCCCTCCCCACTGCCCAGGAAAGGAGAAAGCAACGGGAAGTGACAGTTTTATATAATGATTTGATTTAAGATATGTATTTTCCCCCAAAGTAAAACCCTATTTTGTAATAACTAAATATAAAATATTTAAACCGTTTTAATAAAGAAGGCATCTGTTGCTGTGAATTGGTCCCACCAACTTGACATCCTCTTTTATTGTCATAAGAGTCATAATTAGTTTACATATTTTTAAATTATTTTTTTAGCATTCACACATATATAGTTTTAAAATTTAATGTTGGTGAATAAAATCTATGTTTTAGGATTTCCATGAAAACATGCTCTTTATATCATTTTGCACAAAGAGGACATGATTTGGTATTTGTTTTAACAAATCTGTCATTCACAGAGATGAGCTTTACCACAGACTTTTTACTCTGCCTCCAATTAGAAAACTATAGCTCGTAAGAAGTGTCTTAGAAAGATCAATGATAAATCAAATGCATGTCATAATATTACATTGTTACCTCTCCTGGGGTGTGAGGGGCAAAATGTTATGTCTGCTCTGGCACAGTGTCAGACCAGGGGTTTTAAAAAGGGACAGTCGGGGCTTCCCTGGTGGCACAGTGGTTGAGAGTCCGCCTGCCGATGCAGGGGACACGGGTTCGTGCCCCGGTCCGGGAAGATCCCACATGACGTGGAGCGGCTGGGCCTGTGAGCAATGCTGCTGAGCCTGTGCGTCCGGAGCCTGTGCTCTGCAACGGGAGAGGCCACAACAGTGAGAGACCCGTGTACCACAAAAAAAAAAAAAAAAAAAAAAAAAAGGGACAGTCATTTTCAGAACATTTTAGCCCTTAGTCTTTATTGAGCTCATCACTTCAGAAACCTCAATTTTCTTCTTAGTTTGCACACATACAGTGAGCTTGCACACCCTCATTGCTCTGCAAGTCCATTTGCCTTTCTGTAGGCAATTCTCAGGAGCGCCTATATGATTAGAGAATTTTATGATGCAAATACCAGTTTCTTGTGACTCTACTGTGGCTCATCTGGCTTTAAAAGCACACAGTCTTTGATGGTCACTGACATTCTGATTGGGATCACCTGTATTCACAGAAACACGGCTACAGTCCAAAGCTGCAAGAAAATCTGTCTTGAAACCTAGGAAACCTCGGGACGAGCAGACATCATCTGAAGTGGCCTGGGACATACTGACAACTCTATCCATTTATTATATTATAGGTCACATATTGCACTTTATTTGTATTTAAAGTGTGAACACTCCCCATTTTTGTTTTTGCCCTCATTACTGCCGAAGCATGATCCTTGTTATCAAAACTTCCCAAGAAGTAGTTCCAAAATGAGAAAACGGTTCATAAGTGTACTAAGCAAACATCAAAACGAGACCATGTTCATATTAAAGCTTTATGAAAATTTGAGGCATTCTTAAGAGTGAGGGGTGTGTGTGTGTGCGTGTGTGCTTATATACTGGGCTGGCTAAAACGTTCGTTCGGTTAATGAATACGTTGTTCAATAAAGTTCTCGGTGAAAATGAAAAATGTGCGTTTTATTTTACTTAAAACCAAAAGAACTTTTTGGCCAACCCAATATTTATCACTAAACCATTCTGTATCTCTAACAACTCTATTTTTCACATTAAGGCTCTATTATTGTTGCTGTTCTTAAATTTTTCTTTCCTCTTACTTAAAAATATCTTAGGACATATGATACCTGAGAATTGGGAAGGAAACAACTTATGAGCACCAAGTGAGATATAGTTATAAAACGCCATCTCATGTAGGTCAGTCATATTTAAAATTATGTTTCCTTTAGCGAAGAATGTACCCATTGATAAGCTATCTCAGATAATCAATGGGCGTAACTTCCACTGAGCTCTACTCATGCTGACTCCCTATAGTTAATTAGTAGTAATAGGAAAGAAGGAACTTGAAATACTCTCTTCTATTTGATAACTATAGAATCCTGACTAAGTACAAGGTTTAGCCAGAGAGCATATTGGTTTTCAGCAGACTATGGTAAAGTTAATTAAGGATGATTAATGGAGCATTTTCCTTCCAATGATATCTGTGACAGAACAAAGCTGTCTGAGGCTTGTCAAGCAGAATTTGAGTTGAATGAGTATTTATGTGATCAAATCTGAAGGCTGCCTCTTGACAGAGCAAGGATTCATCAATCAATTGCTCCGGCTCGCAGTGGTGGGAAATTGGTCTATTCCAGTAGGTTCTGCTCCCATCCCCCGTTTTTTTCATTCAATCATCCCTCGGGCTACAATGCATCTTTAGCTTTTACCTCTGACCACCTTAAGGGCTATCAGAAAAAAGTAACGGTGAGAGGGAAAACATCTATTATGATGGTTATTTCTCAGCTGAACTCATGCAATTGATTTCTTTTAAGCAGAGGGTTATAAAGTGACACAGGGCTGTGCAAGGAATTAATTGGCATTAATAAAAGTTATTTTACAGCCTGACGAAAAATGACTGTGGGCTTAGTCAAAAACTATCTATCACTTAGCTGTACCCTTTTTGTGCTTGTACCTTTTTTCCTTATAAAATTGTAAGCCATTTCGTATGCTTCTGTAAAGCCAGTTAATTCTAATAATAAAGAACAGACACAGCTAACACTTCAGGTTTTTGCTTTTAGCTGTATTCTACAATCTCCAGTGGTCAGATTTGGATTCTACATGTGATGGCCACTCGCCCTGCAAGGAAAGGCACAGCTGGCCAGATCTACCTGGACAGCGGGCTCATTTTCACTCAGGATATGCAGATTCTTGTCTAATTACAATGGAACAGTGACAGTGCAGAGATATGAACGGGGATTAGCTGAAACAGCAATATTTATTTTGCAAGGTTTATTTATTCAGGTGATTTCCCATGCATTATCTGATTTGATGCTCACAAAAAATTTATGCAAACAGGGGAGCTGTAAGGATTCCTATTAAATAGATGTGGAAATTGAGGTTGAAAGAGCTCTCATAGCTTGCTAGAATAATAGTTGGAGGTGGCTGAGATGGGACATGGGTTCAGTTTTGGGCACTGTCACCATGTCCTTCTCTTTTGTGTACTATGGTCTTTTGGGGTCGTGGCTAATTGCCTATTTGCTCTCTTAAATGGCACAGTATTTGCACTCAGAATCTAAGTGTAATCATGTGAGTTTGTAATGGTAAAAGCCATTTGAGCAAGTTCAGTCTGATATTATGTTAGCTGATGCTATATTTAATTCTGAGGTTGAATGATTGAAGCTGGGAGGAGACTATTCCTGGTACAGATAAGCCTAGGACTTTTGGTGCTTTCAGGAGTAACACCCAAACTGCATATAGTCTCTTCATAGTGTCAGCATGAAATATACACACAAATGCAGCTTCCCAGAAGAGCAATTCCTGAGGCATGTTGTTCAGAAGAAAAAAATATATGCATACATGTCCATATTATTGTTGTTGTTATTTATTGAGATGTTTATAAAGAGGCATTTTTGAGGATTTGGTTTTTATATAGCAGAGAAGATACTTTTTGTTATTTATCAGAAACTTTTACTTGTTTCTCAGATGATGCTTACTCATCTTGAAATGTTCATTGATTTTAAAATCTACAGTCTCACCACAATGTGAGTAAACATACAATAAAATTCACATTTGGTTTTACGTAAAAGTGTTGTAATCATTTACTAATACCATATTAGTATTTGGGGGAAAAGTTTTGTTACCTTTGTTATGTATTTTCAGAGCACAAAGTGAAAAAATAAAAGGAGAAAAATTTAATAAAATGAAGCCATTGGATTAGATCAATTTCAAATACAAGTTATAAATAAGCACAAATGCTGTTTAGTTTTTGGTACCTAAACAAATACCAGTGAGTTTAGATTTGTAACATCTTTTTGAAATCAGTGATTAACATTCCAAAAATTCAGGATAGGCCTTAGCTTTTCCACCCTGTAATCTTTACAAATTACAGTAAATGTTTATTATTTAGTATTTTTCTTCAGACGTTTTTCTGTGAAAATATTGAAGTCTTGCTTTCGTTTGTTTTCCTTTTTCACATATTTTTGTGTAATAATATGGAAGACCTCTTTTGTGTTTCTAAACATTTTTAGACTAATATTTCTTCCTTCTGTAAATGTTTTAGGATATGAAAACTTATTTATGTTAGCTTTAGAGGAAAAATCCAAAGGGCAGAGAGGGTTGATCCAAAGACCGCAGCACAAAGAATTGACCTCCTCAGTCCTTAGTTTATTCACTCTGCCCATTTGATGACATCATCAATACCAGGGATGCCCAGCAAACGCAGAGAAGAGAACTATCTTTTCCCTTGCTGTGAGCACTATATTTCTAAGAATACTCTTGGACTGTAGTAACATTTTGGGTAATCATATCACAGTCTGAGCTATAGAACTTGCAGTAAAAAAAATCCCTATGTCTGTGTCATGAAAACTATGATAGTCAGGTCTTTCTCCATTCAGTATTTAGAAAATTAATTTTTTAGATGTAAGTGCAGGACATTCATGTCTGTTAAATTTTAAAAGTTAATTTAAACATATAGCTCTGACCTACTATCTAGGTTCTGTATTTCATTGTCTTTCTACTTTTACCCAGGCCTACTCCGTTTCTCAGGTTTCCGTCACTTGGATATCATCCCCTCCTCACTTCATCCAAGTCACTGATAAAATGACTGAATGGAATAGGGCAATTTCCAGGTTGCTGTTGAGCCGTTGATTGTCTCTGTTTGCATATCCTTGAGCTCCAATATCCAACAGACTCCAATGATAAAAATGAATAAACAAGATCACTTTCATATCTTGAATGAATGCCTATGTCGTTTTCCAAATTAGAGTAACAGTATAGGTAGTAGTAATTCAGGGTGGATTTTGCAGCAGGTTTGGTGAAATGCACTGCAATTGGAAAATTGGTATTCACTCTATCTGTGACAGTACGAAAGCACTCCCAAATAGGGTAGACAATTTGGTTATTCAATGGACATCATTAATGTGGCAAGCTGGACCAGTTTGAGTTCTCTTGATTAATCCTACATGATCCAAAGTAAGTATGGCAAGATACTGGTTTGGCAGTTGACAATTTAAAAATGAAAAGGAATGTCAATGCATACTTTTTTGCATATTCTTTTACAACAGTGTCCACATTCTTTTTATAACATTTTCAACTGGGTTAATTACAGGATAATAGAACAGAGAAAATTGGTCACAATTTTCATCACATGGAAGGCACAGGAGTATAGGTAAAAAAAATTTTGATGAAAAATTATTTGAAATTTTGGAAAATGCTAAGAAAATTTTCTCAGAGAGGAAAAATTATATATTATATATGAATATATAGAGAAACATATAAGTGGGAATATATATAATATATTCCTTTAAAATATTGGTAGTTATATCTGAATAGTGTCATGTCTGATATATTCTGCATCACTACCTTGAATTAGTAAACATATTTTATAAGATTACAACCAAGAGGTATGGGCTCTGTCATTCCAATTCAATATTTCTAGAAGAAATCTTGAATCAAAAATAAACAAACATTAAAACATGGGTTCTCGGTGAAAAAAATTGAGACTTCATTCCAGGCCTACAATGAATCCTTGGCTGTGATCTCAAAAGTTATGCCCAGAGTTTTGCATTTTTAGGTTGACTTAGTGGCTGAACAGTCTAGTAGGTAAAACTTTTTACTCTAAGGCCAGACAGAACCAGCAGATGACAGCTATTTGACGCCACTGAAATGGCGCTTACAGGCTTATTCTATCCACCCTAGTCTTTAACCCGAACCCCCAATGCACATGCATTTTTTTCCCCAATTTTTCCGAACAATCCAGTGTATTTATAGTGTAAAAAATTCCACCAAATCAGGTTTTGAGGATTTTGCTCCTATTTTTCCTTTTTTTGTGATGTGACAAGGATATTTTTTTCTCTCCCTTCTTCCCCTCTCTTCCCCCTTTCACTGACTGTCTCCCCACTTTCTCCCACTACCCCAAACAAAAACACCCCAACATATTATTCATCATCTCATCTCCAGCCTCTAAGACACAACACTGCCCTCCTCCACTTTATCTGGTCAATCTTACTTTCCTTTAGCTTTTAACTTAAATCTGCCTTCATCTGGGAAATCTTACATATGCCCTCCTGGCCCTTTGCCTGCCACCCCACACCTGGTGCAGGCAGGCGCTCTTATCTGCTCCCTTCGACCTGACAGTGCCTCCTTATGTTTCTGTATTTGCCAGCTTAGTAGGTGCTCCACAAAGCCTAGGCCTATGGCTACCTTGCTGATGGTCACGTAGATTGGCATGTAATAGGAGCTCAATAAATAATAAAGAATGAGAGAAAGCAAGGAAAGAGGGGAGAGAGGAACAAATGCCATTTTATAGAAAAGTATTTTAAGAACTCTCTCAAATGCAACTTCAGTTGGAGCACAGCTACCTACTAGGAATCTGCCATAGAGGTGGGAGAGGAGTTAGCACTCCAGATGGGAACAGGCCCTCCTATTTAGAGGCTGAAACAGTGCACCAAATCACAGATTTCTTTGTAAAATCATCCACTTTCGCACATGCTGAAAGTCTGAGAGTAGAGTTGGCTCCCTAGTAAGGTAGATTTATATTGATACACAACATAATTGGCTTCAGGCCCCTCTTCCCAACTACCAGGCTGGTCATTTGTACAGGCTTTGCCCCCATACCCTTTTATCACTGGCTCTTCTTTCTAAATTTGCTGAGGTACCATGGTTAAGAGAACTGGCACTTGTTTAGGAATCAAAAACCTCTGCTCAAATCTTGGCTCCAGCATGTATGAACGTGTGACCTTGGACAAGTCACTTCTCTGAACTGTATTTTCCTCATCCGTATAATTGTTGGCCCATGTTCAGGTTTTTGAGATGACCAGACTCACTTGAAAACAGTTGCAAACTCTAAGCACTATCAAGGTCACAAATTGATACAAATTGACAACAGGGTCATGGACCCCATGTTGTCCATCAAGAGAGATATTGAGTTTCCTCTATCGTGAGAAATAGATCCTAGTTTAGGAGGCTTTACTTAATCCTGGAATTATAGGTGGTGGGGTATCTGTTTAAAGAGATATTCATAAGCGCCCTCTCCTGTTTTGAGTACGTCTGGAAAAGGCCTCTTACTTTATTGTTTGCTACTCTAAAAATTTACCCAGATTTTTAAAATACCGTGCATCCTGAATGTTTAGATTTAGATTATATTTATATTCTGGTTGAGCACCATTCTTTCCCTGCCTAGATATGTGAATGCTATTTTTGTGTGCGAGTAAGCTTAAAAATTGACTGTCTAAATATTTAACCAGAGTTATTTTAAAAGAATTTCATTATTTATCTTCTTTATGATTTATATTATCACATTCTGTGTCTGTCGTTATGGTTTCTCATAAGCAGCCCATCTGCTACGACAGCCAAATTGGAACATTCATATAAGATGAGTTCAGATATCATAAACATGACAAGAGATGGATTACATTTAGTCTTTCTCCATGTTTAACCAATTTAATTTGTTTCCTATGCAGAAGAGGCTCTAAATTTACTTAATATATGTTAGCACTTAGGAACATAGTTAGAAACAAGGCGAAGGTCTTAACCTATTCGTAAATAAATGAGAAGATTCCTGTCGGAGTGAAAGAGAGAGAGAGAATTTATGTCAAACAATCAGGAATTTAATACATAGTGGTCTTTTAGGATGTCCAGTTTGTGTACATACTCTTAAGGCGTGATTACGAATAACTTCACTTCCTATAAACAATGTGACTGGAGAAATTAGTCACAGATACAACAAAAAGGGGAAGAAAGGTAAGACGTTTTAACTAAAGCCAATAAGTGAATTACTTTCCCTGAAAAGGTTAAAAATGGCAGATTTATTTTTCATTGCCATAATATTTGTCTTTGTTGGACTAGCTATCTGAGGTATTCTCCAGAAGATTCAGGACTCATTGAGACATCACCACATGACTCCAAGTTCAAAGTTACAGCACAGTCCCGAAGGATTTTTCCCTTCTGCAGTTTGGGGACTCAAGGAGCCCTAACTGAAGGCTAAGTCTGTTGGCTGAATGAAAGTATTGATAGCGCTGTAGGCAAAGCTTTCAGCGATTATACTGGATTTCCCTCTGTCCTTGGTAAATGTCAAATAGAGGACTTTTTAGTGCAAGCAAAAGAGTCATTCATTTGTCACTCTTTAGGTAAAGGACTTATGTCACATTATTAGTGAAAATGTGATTAACTGTTAAAGCAACATAGGCCTTAATGATATCTATAAAGCCATTTCTCTCAAAGTTATGGATTCATGGCTCTGCAGTACTAAATATATGTTGTTCTAGGATCATGCAAGTCATGAATACTAAAAATAAAAACAAACATATTTCTCTGATGATGATTTATTACCAAACAATTTGGAGCTAATACATTCACATTACAGGATGCAAATACAAATGTGACACAACTGAGTGGGCCTTTAAAATGAAGTGTCATTACTTTAGGAAATATGGGCAGTGCCTCAACTTCATCACAGCCTTTGCAACATAATGTTCTGAGAATCTGTGACTGATGTTTCAACTTGCAGCAGTTTGGTTCTTAAATTCCATGCTTAATAAGAGAATGGTTTCATTCAGCCTTGTTGATGACCTAAAAACCCACATGTGGGGATATTATGTGACATTGAGAATTAGAATTTCAAGCTGGTAAATGGGATTGGGTGGCTCCTTTCGGGTAAGACTCTGAGTTCACAATGTTTGCACAAAGCAGAGCCATGCAGCGGCAGACTCAGCAACAATGGTACCATAAACCTCTATCCATAAGAGCAGGCACCCATATTCCCTCTACAGGTGTCAGAAATACTCCTGTACTGGCGTCAGCATCTTGGTTATACATGGCGGTGATTTTTCCATATCAGGGTAAAGCTGTCCAGTTACTCCCAAATTACCCAGCAAGGTAAAAAGCTATACAGAAGCTGAGCATGTGTATGTCCAGTTGACTTTTTCTTCTTTAAATCTCCACCTCTTGTCTTTCGAGGTCCACAATTTCCTATTTATCTCTTCATTTCTCTCATTCTTCTGTTTATTTTCTTCATTCCCTCTCCTTTTCTTTCTTTTATTTTTCTCTCCCCTTTCCTTTCTCCATTTCGTCCTGTTTCTTGCCTTTCCACATCAGGGTGGGAAAAAGCTGACATTAAGTATATTGATAGTTAAATTCTTGGCACTGTCAAGAACTTGCTTAAACGAAAGAGGTTTTCTGGTATCAAAATAGAATCACGTTCCTTAAAACTGCATATGTGACTCTTTTCCAATTCCTATTTTGGTGTTGCTAATTTTATTACTAGAATTTATATTTACGTTATTTTCTCAGCATTTTTCCAGTGGGTACAATATGAATAATAAGAGAGTTAAAACAGTATCTGTGCAAAGGCCTTTAAAAAAATAACTTAGCAAGTAGGAAGGAGGACAAAAGGAAGCAAATGATGCAGTGAAGTACACATTCTGTGAGCACTGCAGATGACTGTACAGGTTAGACTGCCCCAGTGTGTGTCTAATTTATGTAGCTGATAACCCAAGTTAACAGAGACCCTGGCACTATTATGGAGGTAATATTTTCTCAAGGAGGTACAGTCTTAAACAACTTCCTCCTGTATTAGGTTCATACATGCTTTTCTCTAACATAAAGCAGGTATGTCTGTTCTCTTGTTCCATTTCATTTTCTTGGAAAAATAAATTTATTGCAGGTCAGCTGAATGGAAATTCTGCTTACTGTTTACGACTGAAGTTGCTCTCCTCCTCTCCTGTATTACCCAGGGAATTAGTTCAATATAGAGTCTTATTCCACACCCATTTCTTTATTTTTCCTCTCTCCATCCTTCTTTTCAGGGTTCTGTTTCCAAACCTATATTGCCACAGAGCAGCTGGTAGCATTTAGCAACCACCTGCACAAGTAGTTCTGTTTCCAGTGGAAGAAAATTTAGCTTACATAAGGCAAAAAACTGTAAGGTGTCGGCTTTTCCATTTTTATTTGTATTTGTGTACATTTTCTTACTCATTGATGAATGTTCTGCTAAGTGAAACTTAACTCCTTGGTAGAGAATGAGAAACAGTATGGTGTAGCAGTCATTTGTTTCAGTGAGGTTTGGCTAAATTGAAACTCTGTCAGTAAGGCGAGAGGTTGATCATAGCCAGGAAGAGACTGAAAATCTGTAACTTCTTTGAAGGGTGAGAAGGCACCCACTTGAATTGGAAACCTCTACCGCAATTTTCCAGGCAGTAGTCCCTGTTGAAGAGTATGACAAGCATCACGACGTGTGCTGGGTTCCCTTGAAAGGCATGTACACTCAGACTTTCAGTAGCTAACAGTAAATAAATTACCTTCCTATTGCTTGGGAATAAGTTTAAATCTCTAAGTTTTTATTAAATTGTTTACATAACTATACACTGAATATTGATTGTAACTGCACTAGCCGTGACTAATGTATCAAGTAGTGACTTTTCTTAAATCAAGGTAGCTATTATGTAAATGAAACTCCCACCTAAAAGCTGGCCACCTACAAATATTATCTGATGACTAACTTATGTAAAGCCAACGGCAGCTCATAAGTTATTTTTGCTGCTTACCCCCTCTCATTTACTCCTCTGTCGCCATTTTTTTTTTCTAGGTAGAGGAACTGAATTGGAGGAAAGCTATGTCATTTGGTCAAGGTCACTTAGGTGTAAGTGTAAACTCATCCAGACTTCTAGCATAGTCATCTTTTAAGGAGAAAAGTTCAGTAGGTAATTGTTTTATTAAGGCTTAAAAGTTTTGGGGAGCCACGGAATATAGTTATGGAGTTATTTTATCCAGAAATATGAAGCATGCGTAAACGCTGGATTTCTTTTTGAATCTCATTGTAAGATGGAAAGGATCCTAGAAGAAATTTAATATGATATCATGGCTTTATAGATTAACAAACCAAAATGTAAGACCAAGGTAACCCTCTAGTTAACGACAGTGCTGAAACTAGAAGCAAATTAAATTCACTCTTTCTTCTTCCTTCCTTCCTTTCTTCTTTCTTCTTTTCCTCTTCCTTTATTCGTTCCTCTCTCCCTTCATTCTTCTTTTCTCCTCTTTCCTCAAATATTTGAGCCCATAATCTGAGCCAGTTACTACTCATCTAAGCTAGTTATTAGAGATAATCCATGTATAAGATATTAGGTATGGGTGATGGTTGGAAAGGACATGCAACCAAGTCTAGAGGGGGTCAGAGAAGGTTTCCTAGAGGGAGTATATCTAAACCAACACTCGAAGGATGATTGACTTTGTTCCAACGAAGGGGAGTTAGATAGTAGTGAAAAAGAATGTTCAGGTATCAGCCCAGGGGCAAGAGAAAGCATGGTGGAGTCCATGAACTAATAAAAGTTCAGTGTGAGTGTTGGAGGGCACAGAGAATAGTGAGGGAAGAGACTGAGTTGAATTCCCTAGAAAGATAAATTGAATTCAACAGACATTAGATGCTTATAAGATACCATTAGGAGCATGAAGTTTACAAGATAATGCTCTTTAATTATAATAGAATAATCTAGAGTAGTGAGTGATAGAGTGATAAGTCCCCAAACAAAGGACACAGATTATGAACCTCCCTTGGAGTTCAGAGGAGAAAGTGGTCATGGTGGGCTATGGTAAGCAAAGAAGGCTTTAAGAAAGACTTTGAAAGATAAGTAGCATATCTGTAGATTTTTATCTTCTTGCATTCCTTTTCTCCACGAACAAATAGGCTTTACCATTCTGTCTTCATTTCCATTCTGTCTTCATCTTATGACAACCCTTATTTTGCCTGTAATACTTGAAAAGGTCAGTAATCATCCCAACAGCCAAATCCATGGTGTTTGTCAGTCCTTGGTCCACTATAATGTTCTTTCTCAAGACAATTCTCTCTTTCTTGGAACCTATTCCACCTCTGGCTTCTGAACCACCACTTACTTCAGGGTTCCCTTCTAATTCTGTCTCCTTCTCTGGGTTCTCCTCATTTTCTCCTTCACAGACCTCAAATGGTCCCCGGGGTCCAGACCTCAGCTCTCCTTTCTTCCTGTAGTCTTTAATTTCCCTGGATGATATTCACCTAAAGATGCCATCTATTTATCCATCAAGGACTCCTAAACTTTTATATTAGGCTCCACACCTACAATTTCAACCTCTTGCTGAAGATCTCTACCTGAGTGTCTTGCTCCAGTTCTAATGAAGTGAAATCCATCCTCCCTCCCCTTATTCCCATTGCAATTAGTGGTTTCATCATCTATCTTATTTTGCAAGCTAGAACTTGGAAGTCTGCCTTGGCTTCTTGCATTTCATTTTCTCTTCACCCGTGTTCAGTGATTTGCTAAATGTAGTATTCTACACACCAGAGATAGTTCTTGATTCTGCCTGATCCCTCAAATCATACTGAATTCTGAGCTTCACCACCTATTGCTAAGACTGGTCTCTCTTCCGTTTAAGACCATCCTTCCTAAACATCAAACATCAAAACTGAGATAGTCTTTTATTTGCTTAAGGGACTACTATAAGATTTTGCTTGGGAACAAAAAGTGTTCTGTGGCTAAAAAACTTTCAAAAATTAGGAAGCCAAACTCTGTAGCCTGATAGACACAGTCCTTGGTGATTTCGTTCCAAACGCTCTCCCCTTGCTCTGGCCCCCACCCTAATCTTCATTCACTCAGAGTTCTCCTGACAGCCCTGTGCTCCACCACCACTGCATGTCTTTGTTTATGCTGATTTTCCCCCTTGGAAGTCTGTGTTTGCTCTCCATTTTCTCCACCATCTCTACGTGGCCAATTCCTGATGATTCAACTCAAATCTTGCTCTCACAGCTCTCCCTGAGAGAGGAACCTGCAGAAAGGCATTCTTCATAAGTCTCTTCTATAGTCCCTAGCACATCAGTGGCCTCCCCCTCCAGATTGTTTTCCGCATGGCAGAGAGTGAGCCTTACTTTGTAGCCCAGCTGATAGCCCAGCAGCTGTGATCTAGGAAGTGTTGCTCGCTTCATGTGAACTGTGGCTGTTCCTCCTCTTGCTGCTGTTGCTACAATGGCAAAGCCAGAGGACATTTTGGGGCAAAAGAGTGAAATATCAAGAATGGTATTTTAGGTGTTTAAGATGATTGATCTTAAAAGCAAGTGCAGAACAGGTAAAAGCGGGGAAAGTCTGGAGTCAGAGCGATGGGGTCTCACAGAGATTCTCAGAATAATACGGTATGAGTTAGATTAAAATCTACTACAGACTCATTGCTGAATTGATGGGATGAGAGAATAAATCTCAGAGGATAAAGGTGGAAGACCAAAGTATATCATTTTCTTTGGCAATCCCAACTACGGCAATGAGTGCTTCTGTTCATTCCCTCGCACCGTGTATTCACTCCATAGATAAACTATTTGCTTCTACCAGCCCTCTCCATCCCCATCGCATCTCTGGAGTGGCAGTAGCAAACAGCAACAATGTGCCTTTGTTACTACGGGTCAAACACTGTGCCGTACACATCACTCACATTACCTCATGAGAGTTAGTGAGATAAGTACTATTGTTACCTTCACTTTATTTTTTTCTATTTTAAAAAATATATATTTATTTATTTTTATTGACGTATAGTTGATTTAGAATGTGTTAGTTGCAGGTGTGCAGCAAAGTGATTCGGTTATACATACATATTTTTTTTCAGATTCTTTTCCCTTATAGGTTCTTACAAAATATTGAGTAGAGTTCCCTGTGCTATACAGTAGGTATTTGTTGATTATCTATTTTATATATAGTAGTGTGTATATGTTAATGCCAAACTCCTAATTTATCCCTCCCCCCTGTTTTCCCCTTGGTAACCATAAGTTTGTTTTCTATGTCTGTGGGTCTGTTTCTGTTTTGTATATAAGTTCATTTGTATCATTTTTTAGATTTCACATATAAGCGGTATCATATGATACTTGCCTTTCTCTGTCTGGCTTACTTCACTTAGTATGATAATCTCTAGGTCCATCCATGTTGCTGCAAATGGCATTATTTCATTCCTTTTTATGGCTGAGTAGTATTCCATTTTATATGTATACCACATCTTCTTTATCCATTCATCTGTCGATGGACACTTAGGTTACTTCTATGTCTTGGCTGTTGTAAATAGTGCTGCAGTAAACATTGGGGTGCATGTATCTTTTCAAATTATGGTTTTCTCTGGTTATATGCCCAGAAATGGGATTGCAGGATCACACGGTATCTCTATTTTTAGTATTTTAAGGAACATCCATACTGTTCTCCATAGTGCTTGTACCAATTTACATTCCCACCAACAGTGTAGGAGGGTTCCTTTTTCTCTCCTGCTCTCCCCAGGATTTATTATTTTTAGACTTTTTGATGATGGCCATTCTCTTACCTTCACTTTAGAAATGAGGGGAGTGAGGCTCAGAGATGTTAATTAGCTCAAACAAAGCCTCTTAGCTGGGAAGTTGTGGACCCAGGGTAAGAACTCAAGTCTGTCTGACTCCACATCTGACCCCTATTCCACTCACTGCTCAATCTCAACAAGCTCTGTTTAGCCAAATAGTTTTTGGATCAAATATCGGAATACTCACAGGTGTTTGGGTAATATTTCCTTTATAAATGCAAATCAGGGAAGTTAGTGTTCCAGAGAAACGAGTTCTCTAGATATCTGAAACTCACATCCTTGAGCTCCGTGGCTTCTATAATGTTACCACAAAGGATGAAACCTTTTCTAAAATCATTAGTCCAGGAAACCAGAGAGCCAATCTTGTTGGATTCTTTTCCTAAATCAAAGTAAATTGGCACTAAATGACTCTCTTTTAAGAAAAGTGTATAAGCTTTGGCACGTGGGCTTAACCTCTGTGCTGCCCAAATTAAGGGCAATTTTCCTACACTTTCCAACATAGCTGGTGTTGTTTGATAGCATCCCGGCAGATGTAGACTCAGAGCTTGCTTCACTGCTTTAAACAAGTTAAATCTCTTAAACTTTTCAAAGTGTGGTCCATGGACCCCATGCATCAAAAATAAGGATACTGTTTTAAAATGCAGATTTCTGGACTCAAACTCAGGTCTACTGATTTAGAACCTTTGGGGGTGAGGCCCAAGAATCTGCTTATTTTTGTGAAATAACAGTCACAGTGAACAGGAGTTGATGGTCCTTTGAATCAAGTGAGACTAAAAGTGCTAAGCATGGTTGTTAAAGTATGCAGACATTTAATAATAGCTGTTAGCCTTGGCAGCTCTATTTTATATTATGCTCTGCCAAATGCTTTTCAGCTAAGTGACCTTCTGTGGTAATTAATTGCAAGCATATCAGCTCTGTAAATGTTTAGACTCAGTTCAAGCAGCTCTAGCACCTGCCTAAGTGATCCCTCTTCCTACCCTTCTTTATTTTGTTGTTTAGTTTTGGTCTTCATTTCTCATCTCCAAATACATATAAGTCATTTTCTAAGAGGCTCCTCTGAGCAGGAGCTCTACATTTATCTCATTTAATTATTGTAAGATCCTGCTAAGGAGACATTATCAGTCCCATTGCACAGATGGGAAAGCTGAGACTTTGCTCAAGGTCACATAAACAGGGAGTTGGGACTAAAGTTTAAACCCAGATCACCTGACTCCAAAATCATGTGACTCCATAAGCCTTTCCCTGGTATTCCGGGTTGCTTCATCTCAGTTGGCTTCTTTCCGGATAGGTGCAGATGTAGCTTCAGTAAAAACATCCTGTCCAGGACCTCTGGGTGCCACTGTCATAAAGACTGTTTCTGTGACACATATGTCTGTGGTACTTTTCAGATCCTCGCCTTACAAAGTTATATCCTAGGGAAGAGGAAGTAAATGGTATCACTTAAGCTTGGAGGCATAATTAAAATCTGGAATTATTTTTAGTAGTAGTTTTGTTTGTATCTTTCTTTTTCCCAGTTTCACTAACCTAATGTGCGTGTAGTTAAGAGATGACCTTTTCCCCTAACACCACTGCTGAGTTTTTAGGGATCTTCTGCAAAGATAGAAATGCTCTGTATCTGCATCGTTCAGTACTTTTGGCACTGGCCACATGTAGCTATTGAACTATATGGCTAGAGTGACTGAGGAACTGGGTTTAAATTTTTAAATTTAATTAATTTGTTTAAATTTAAATATCCTCATGTGGCTAGCAGCCACCGTATTGGATAGCACAGGCCTCGTTAGGTCTACAGGAAGACGATGATGTCCGGTTGCTAAGGATTCAGATCTAAAGACAAACCGGCTCATCAGCCTGTGTGACTTTGTGCAAGTTATTTGATGTCTCTGTTTTTCATTACTTTGAATATAAAATGACAATAATCATAGTGTGTGCCTCACAGGTTAGTTGTGAGGATTACATGAGCAGTTTTATGTAAAGATAAGCACAATGCCCAGCACATAGTAAAGGCTCATCAATCTTAGCAGCTGTTATTTTACCATTACTATTATTAACTTCCTAAATAACTTGAAGTTGCTTGCCTTTTTTGTGATGTGAAATCTACTTAGAAGTGCTGACAACATGGGAGCTGCTTCATAAATATGCATTGAATCACATTTTTGAAATCTCTCAGATTTAGGACTTTTGATGCAGAGAATCTCAGAAAATGCCTTCCCTTCTTCAGATATGCAGTTAAAAAGTGCAAGTCTGTTTGTTGGTCAAGGTGGATGAGAAGAAAAAGAAGTGAAGAGACTCTAATTCTTACTAAGAAAAAATAAAATTCGCTCATCTCTTGTCCCATTCTCAAATACACATGATCTGAAAAAGTCCAGGTTTGGCATGTGTGAGAATGTGATCAAGGGAAAGTCTATTTTAATAGGACACGTGATAAGTAGCAGGAAATCATTTCTCATCAGGCATATTATAGATTGATCTTTGTGATTTTTATTAGCCAGTCAGTATACAAGGACCTTGTGCATCAAAATAACCGTACGCACCTAAAGACACTTGTGCACCACATATAGTGTGTGTGTATATATCTGTTTGTGTGTCTGTGTACAAATATTAATACTGACATTAAAATTAGACAGTAAAACCTTTTCATTTAGTGCCAACTAAGTCTGGCCACAATAAATTGAACCTTAGCACTACCTTGGCATGCCTTCACTCCATAAGACCTTGTAAATGGTGATACAAATATTTTCTAAATGGAAACTCTATTAGACCTGAGGTTTAGAGTACTGTTGATAGGAAAGAGAGGTAAATAATTGCCTTTTTATTTTGTGACCATATTATAAATGCCAGACAATGGAAAAAGTCGTAAAATTAAAAAGGAATTCCTAAAGTAAAACAACACACTGGCTCATAAAGTATCTTTCTTCTTCATCTGCGATCGACGTTGACTACATTCCCAACAACTCAGTTTCATAGGGGACCACTCAGACTGCTGAGCTTAGGCTGGGCTGCAGGCCTAGGACAGAGATGGCATTGGCGGGGGGACGGGGAGGCACTCAGGAGTCACCATGCTGTCAGTGAGAGCTCATGCCTTCTTGGCTGACAGCTTCAAAAGAGAGACCAACCACAGGACTGAAGGAAATAGAATATGTCCTTTTAACAAGTTGAATTTGAAGAACTTTTTCAGGAAATGGGAACTGAGCTCCTTCTGAAGGGTTTTGCTGATCACAGTCACCAGCCTACACCTTTAATAGCTGGTAAAAGGTGCCCAGCATAGATATTTTTCAGTTTCCTATGAAGTAATTCTCTCCTTTTAAAACCTTTCAGTGGCACGCTATAGAGATGGCCCTGTTGGTACAGCCTGGTTTAACTGTTGACTTTGTGTCGATTTTATTATTCAAGGAGGCCCCGCCTATTGTTTCAGAGGTCAACGAGCTTTTTCATTGCATTTCATCTGAACTGTATCCTTTGGTCAACCACACTCTCTCTTCTTAGGCAAACATTCTGCAGCAGCTGGGTTGGAAACTATCATTCCACACATCACAGCAAATCTCAGACAACTTGAGTTTAATTATTCCCTGTTGACTGGCTTTGCCATTACTAAAATCTCTTTTAACACACTGACATTGAGAGTGGAAGTGTAGGGTTTCTGAGCTCTCAGCACTATAGCTTTTGCATTAATATCTCATGGTTTATTTCATATAGCAAAGGCCTGTTTACAGTGTCTAAAATTTGTTTAAACATAAATGGCAAAGAAAGGCAGGGCTGACACAATATAGCTATCTATAGTGAAGAGAAAGGCTGTGAATTGGCTTAGATACTTTTTAAAACGTATATTCCTTTTATAAAAAAATTTTTTTTTGCCTTTCAAGTGCATGTCAAAGAGATTTTAATCACCCTTTTGTTTTTGTTCATTTTTAAGAAACATTTACTTTTTATTACTCTGCTAAAGAAATAATGTAGGTATAGTCTATCCCAAACTGAACTTTTCATGGTTTAACACACTGTAATTTCATGATTAATAGTGCCTAATCTGAATGCCCCATGAAAGCTTTGTGCAGTGAGAGGTGTTCAGTGTTACTAAAGGTTAGCAACCTCACAAAAGGGACAGTTTAGTGATTGTTTCTAAGGAGCTTTATGGTCTCAAGAGTTATAAGAAAAACAGTAAAACTTTGGCATTGGATAGCTAGCATAACATATCCTAGGATTTATTACTACCTAGAAATTAAGTAACACAAAGAGAAAGAACTGAACAATTTATGTTTTAAAAATTCATTTTGAAATATTAAACATGGGAGAACCTAGCACGTGGGCACTATTGTTCCAAAGATAGTGTGTGTTTAGTGAACTTGATCTTAGCTGCCAAACACTCCCTGATTCCACTAAATACATGGCCAAAACCTTCTGCTTCTTTCCTGGCCATACACTGTTTTCCCCACCCGAGCTCCACGCTTCTAGCTTCTGCTTGTAGAACCCATTGAAATGTGGTAGGATTGATTCTGAGGAACCAAGGTCCTTCTTGATGGTGACATCTTAACTCTGCTCTATTTGCGGGTTAGGGCCTATCATCAATTTCACAAATAATATTAAATCTGATTATGTCTGTCTTCTGTCAAAACCCTCCTCTGTTGCATTCATAATAAAGTTCAACATTCATATCATCACTTATGAGACCCTCCATCATTTGACTCTCCAGCAAACCTCTCAGCTTACCACCTCTCTCCAGTCTGCAGCCACTGTTCCTCTCTCAGTTCCTTTAACAGCCCACAGTCTCTTAAACATTTTGCACATATATTTGTTCATTCATCCATTCATTCATTTCTTCAATATCTATTGAGCACTGACTGTGCCAGGCATCATGCTGATTTTTAAGGGCCATGTCAAAGGGTAAATAGACATGGTGTGTACCCTCTTGAAGTTTACAAACTAGTCAGGAAGCCAAAACCAGAATAAATAACTACAGAAGCTGTCCTCTCAGACAGTTTTTCTTTTGCACATGGCTATCTCATTCTCATATTTCATGTCTCATTTAAACATCCTCTCCTAGGGAAGGCTTCCCTGATCCTTCCTCTAGGTTAGAGCCTACTGATATATGCTAAAGAAATAAAACAGAATCAAATTAATAGAAGCTAGATTTGCAGGCTTTATAAAAGCCCAGTTTGACTCTGTGGTTCTGGGCTCCCCTTTAGTCTTCACTGGGCATCTTCATTCACTTGGTGGTGTTTAGCTCCTGTGGTGTAAGGGCGTGCCTAGGTGTTTGGGTGAGGGGCTGGCATACAAGATAGAGAGGAATGTCTGAAAAAGCTAGAGGGAATCATTTGTTGAGTACCTATCCATCACAAATATTTTACCCCTATTAAAGGAGAATTGACCCTTAAACAACATGGGTTTGAACTGCATGGGTCCACTTATATGTGGATTTTTTTCAATAAGTATGTACTTTAGTATTACATGATCCAGATCCACAGATGGTTGAATTGCAGATGTGCAATAGCAGATAGGGAGGGCTGACTATGAAGTTATATGCGGATTTTTGACTGGGCAGAGGGTGGGTCCCCCTAACACCCCCATGTTGTTCAAGGGTCAACTATATTTGATCCTTATGCAAACATTGTGAAATGAGTATAGAAAAAGGGAAGAACATAGAACTACAGCCTCAAACTCTAGAGACAGACCATTTAAATGTGCCACTGGGACCTCTCTGTTTCCTCAACTATAAACTGGAAATAATAATATCTGTTTCTTAGGATCGTTGGGAGAATTTTAATTATATAAGATAATATTCACAAAGTCATCAGAATATGCCTGGCCCATTTTAAGTTCTGGCTCTTATTGTTATTCCCATGTTATAGATGAAGAGAAAGGGTTGGAAGGGTTGGGTAACTTTTGAAGATCATAAAGCTAGAAATAGAAGGCAACAGAGGCAGGGTTGAGACACAAGTCTGCCCAGCTTCAGACTCTAGTATTTACTCTCTACACTGGAGCAGATAAATATCCACCCAGTGAATGAAGTTCACAGAAAGGCAATCAGTAGTTACCAGAAGAGAAAGACTCTGCTTTTAAAAGCCTGAGTTTTAAGAAGTTGTCTTCATGTCTGGTTTCTGTGAATAAAATTGTGCTTGATTTCCTAAGTAATGGGAAGCAGTGGTCATGTGAGTAATATGCCAGATGGTTGCTTAAATCCTTGGGAAGCAGCATATTCTTCTGTTTAATTTAAAAATACTATGTGTCAGGTTGAGAAGGGAAGATAAGAAAGGAATGACCTTGTCTTGTGCTGATAAATTGCTTTCTCCAAATATACCTTCAGGTGGACAGCACTCTACAGAATCTCAGAGCTGGTGTCTTTCCTTAGACGGTACAAGGAGTCATGGTTTTAAAAAAAAAAATCTCTGCATTAACCTGATATGGACAAAATTTCTTTTAAAAATTGTCCGTAATTGATGTGACTGATAATTTAGGTGTGAAATTATTGAGTGTAGATTTTTCTTTATATAAAGATGTTTTTACACAAGATTCTTTTTTGCATATGTCCTTTACAGTTATTTTTTCTACCTATCCTTTGTAGCAGTCCAGAGTATTAAAAAGAAAACCTCTATAATTTTGATGCCATGCATCCATTCCTGTCCCTTACATTAGTAATGAATAACAGTGCTGGAAGAAAATGATTACTGGTAGGACCATTACTAATTTGTTCAAAATTTAGTCCCATTTTAATTGAACAACTAATATGAGCCAAGGACAAAGGTATCAGACATTTTCTCTGGTCTTGGAAATCTTAGACTTTACTGGTAAATATACATAAATAGATATTAAGAAAATAGATATATGGCTGTGAGGGTGTGGAAACACAGCAAAATGCCCACCATTGGGATTTTGGGAATTTGTTGCACATTTCTGGAGATGAAGTCTTTAAAATGATGAACATGAGTTAGGCGGGTAAATAGAGGGTAGAAAGGGTGTGCTGAGAAGGTGGAGCCTGCCCAAGCAAAGGCTCAGAACCTGAATGTGAGGACTTAAAGACTGGTTTGTACTTATAGACTGCAAAGCATGAGGTAGGGAATAAGAGGACATGAGTTTGACACAATTGGTGGAGGCCACATGGAGTATTCTGGGTGTCATGTTCAGTTCCTTGGTCTTCAGACAGTCATTTATGACAGTCACTGAAGGATTTTAACCTTGAATTAACATGATTTGATTTGAACACAAGCTAAATCACTGGCTGCATTTGGCAGAATGGGTCTACCATAAGCAAGCCTGGATGAGAGGAGTTGAGTGTGATAATTAAATAGAGAGAGAAGACAAGCAATGGTGAGAAGCACCTAATATGAGAAATATTTAAGAAATACAACTGATGAGGCTTGGAGACTGGCTGGATTGGGGACATGAGAGAAGTCTAAGATAGTACAGACCAGAGAAAGAATGTGAACACAGAATGTTTTCAGAGTTGGCCACGCTGAATTTAAGATGCCTCCAGGACAACTGGATATACCAGTCTGGAGTTCTGAGTGGAGCTTATGGTTAGAGCCATCAGGGAGTAACCAGCCTAGGGAGGGAGGAAGGATTAAAGCTTTGAGAACGGTTGGAAGAATACCTAGGGGGCATGTTAAAGGGATAATGGGCTGAAGACAAAACCCTGGGAGAAACCCAGCATTTACTCAGCAGGGGGAGAAAACGACCCTGGTGGAGGATCCTGAAAAAAAATCCAGAGTAGAAGGTGAGCCAGGAGAGAGTGAGTCATGAATGTCAAAGAAGTAGACCATTTCAAGGAGGAAGTGGCTATTAGTGTCGAATGTTTTCACTCACTTTCACCTGTATTTTATGTTTATTCCTACACTAAATTTTTTTTACTGCATTTGCTAATGATGAAAACAGGTATGGTACAAATAGGGCCAAAATGTAAAAATATGTCCTCTCCTTAGGATAAGCTAGGGAAATACAACATTTTCATGTAAATAAAACAATTATAGTAGCAATCCTTTAATTAATAATTATATGGAGTTTATAAAGTGCCCTGATATCCAACGTCATTTTATTTTCACATGAGTCCAATAAGACAAGCATTGAGACCTCAGATTTCTCCCTTTTTTCAAATCATAGAAACTGATGCACTGTGAGGTTAAGGGATTTGTCACAGCTAGCTGCACGTGAGTTGTAGAGCTTGGACAATACAGTGTAATGTCCTCAGCCTCCTGACCCACTAGGCCTTCATGAAAGCATGGTAGGAATCCAAACATGACAAAGAATAGTGTATATTCCTTTAGCCCATGGACACAAAATATTCATATTCCTTCTTCAGATTTATTACTTTCCTCCTAATCATGAGCATTCAAAATCTTCAATTTCATAAAATTGCAATCATTAAAATATCTATTACCTTTCTTACATAATCTCTTTTCTGTTCCATTTTCCATATCCTTAGAAAACAATTTGCAGTCACAATTTGTTTCTTTTGAGATTAAGTTTATTTGAGGAATAACGTCCAGACGCTTAGGCCTTTAATTATATTATCTACAAGGTTATCTGCAGATAAAAGATAGTGAATAAAGTAAAAACCCATAGTACGGTAGAAAGAAAGAAAAGAAATTGACACTTGTCAGCATTTTGTGGAATATTGGGAAACATTATACTGAATAAAATAGAGAGTAGTCTGTATAAGACAACTCAAAAAATTAAATCCATGTCTTTGGAGGTGGCATGATTACATTACTTGGTACAAGGTATCTGTCATCCTAGTTCTTAAACATGAGTAGCATTTCTGAGTCAGGTAAAATCATGGACAGACATGAAAAAAATTTGTTTTTGCATATATTCCTCTTAGTAAAAATTTATAACATCCTGGACAAAAGGAGAGTTCTTCTGGTTTCTCATTCCTCAATTCTTTCTTTGTCAGTGTTGCCTGTTAGATTTCATATGAGTTTCCTGTCTTACACTGCACTCTGGATGGAGCCCATTGAATGTTGGTTTAATTTCCTATTGCTCACTCTGAAGTGACCTGGTGTTCCTTTAGCATTAATGTTTTTTCTCTTGGGAACTTTCTATTTTGCTGGAATTAGTTTTCCCTTGAGAAAACTAAGGCCAATAGTTCTTCCTTGCCCCACCCCTTCATCTATATCTTAATAGTTTTCTCTAGTACTTCTTCCAGGCAAGTTTCCCTGTTTCTCTTAATGGACTTTTCCATCTTGCAATAGTTGAGGAATAACTTCTTATCCCTGTTATTATGTATTTTCATCATTTCCTTCCTCTGCCTCAGAGTAACGTGGAGTGCTTGACAAATGAGTATCGAATTATTTATTCTAACAATCACTTATTTCATTTATAATTATTTTTATTTTCTTTTGAATCAATTTCTAAATATATTTTTAAGATTATTTTTACACTTCTCTTTCAAAAGGACTAAAATGGCCATGCTATAAATGTTAAAGAGCTTAATAACTGTGTTCTAACATAGTATTTCAAACTTGTATTCCCTCAGACATGTAATGGGTACCTACTATGTACAAACCACAGAACTAGGCATTAAAAGAGATATAAAAATTACAAGAGCCATGTGTCCAAGAAGAATAAAGTCTAACTGGGAATTCAGGATGAATGAAAACCTAACAATCTACCTTGAATTATTATTGATTATTAATAGATTTCTTCATGAAAACCAAAGTAATTTATTCTTATAACATAGAAGAATACAATAACATTTTACTTGCAATATTTTCTTCCTCCAGGTCTTCACTATTGCTTCTCCTTTGCTAGATGAATAAATAAATAAAGGATTTTCTGGTAGAAAATTGGCATCTTTAAAATTAAACTATGCATGTCTATACTTAGAGAAGAGATACATTCTTAAAATAATGCAAGGAATTTGTAAGCATACAGTGATATAAAAATAAAGAGAAATTCTAGGAGCACAGTTTGAAAATTTCCTGGTAATTTAACAACATGGAAAGCAGAATATCCAGTTTGGAGTTTTATTGTATGCATATGGAAGACTGTTGTATAATTTACAAATGAAAAACATTGCCCACTGGATTTAGAATTTGTAGTCTCAGAATGGAAAATCAAAAAATCTACAGTGTTGGCCATTTCTTGGTGGAAAAAAACATGGGTAGAATCTCAAAAGCTCCAGTAAGTTTATTTAAAATAGGTTAATATAGTTTGATTTTCCTATTAAACTGCCAAGTTCTCCCAATCCTAGGTAAAGTCTTGGGGGAATTCCCTTTGGAGCTTTGTGCAATGTTTCCAGAATTAGAGAGGCTGGCTTATAATGCAGAGTAGAGAAATCACCACAGCATTAGCCACTTGGTGCAGAATGGAAAAAAAAAAAAAATGGAAAAATTGGCCAAGTTCACATTTTTGGTACTCACAAAAGTGTGTTTACCTTTGAATTGTGCCTTCATTTGGCTTGGAATAATTAAGTGCCATGGGAAACAATATAGTCTGAGGGTTACTTCTGAGAGAACAGGGAGGCTTGGTGTGGACTTTTAAGGTCTGAGTTGGAACACACAATCTTAATGATTAATTTTAATGATATCGCTAAATCAACAGAGGTTAAAATAGAGTGATTTGATCAAAAGAGGGTTTGCAGCATTAGGAATGTATATGAAATAGCTTTTGTAACAGTCTAGGGATTTGATTTCCAGTACGAACTACATAAATGGCTAAATATAATTTTCCTAAAATATTACTTCGTTGGGCCAGTAGTAAGATATCATCTTGGCTTTTGTATTTTGGCTGGCTGATATTTTCTTCTTTCCCATGAAAAAAAAAAAAAGTAGAACTGCCCTCATAGAGAATTGAACAGAACAGAGTATCATGCTGCCCCTCTCTGTTTATTAAGATAAACTTCTGATAAGATGGTTAAGCAGGAAGTTGGAATGGTTCAGGGAAACCAAAAGCTACTTCTTGCTCTCACTATCTGGGACATATTATTTTACAGTTTGGACTTCTATGTTGAAGGTTTCTTTTTCTTTTTTTTTTTTTAAAGTACAAGATGTACTGAGGTTTGAATGATACTTTAGGTTTCTTTTCAGTGGGTATTGAATAAGTGTAAAAAATGTCAATATTTTTATTTGTATTAACACTCTGAGGTCAGAGCAAACATTTAGTAATATGAGAGAAAATATGCCACTTGGATTCTGGAATGTTTTCAAAGGACATAGCAGAACACACTTGGAAGTATAATTACCATCATTTCCATTGATAAATAACTTTTATAACATATTGATTATTTCTGTCCAAATTAATGAGATTAATTAACTTATTTTTGATAACTCCAGACGTTGGGTTTCTTATCGTAGTTTCTTCTACTTAGTATTTCTGAATTAAGGAAAGAGTTCACTTATGACACAGATAAGATATTAAGTATTATATTTCTGCTAGAGATCATGTGTAATTTTTTTCCTTCATTAAATAGTAAAACAGAAAACAAATTCCCCTTGATAGTTATTGTTCTCATCTAAGACACATTGTTAAATTTAACTTAGTCTATGCTTATGGAGTGAACTTATGCTAGATAAAGGGGAAATATTACCTATAAACTTTTAAAGAGTAGAAACCAAAAACTGAGCATGCATAATTTTCTTTGTTATTCCTCACATGGCAATTTTTCTATTAATAATATGTCTAAATTTAATGTGGATAACTTTTATCTCTAATCTGTTCTGAATCATAAATACTTTGCTTTTACTATATCCTTTGAATTTTTATATATGTTAAAGAAGGTAACTCTTTGTATGGAAATTTGAATCTTTTCCTAGTGTTCCAACTCTTCTATGTGACTTGTCACTTATCTAGTTTTAGTCAGAAGAGGCTCCTCAATGAAAACCATGTACTAGTTCATTATTTTTAGCTCAGTCTGACTATAAGGTTTAAGCACCAAGGATCTCACAAAGTGGACTAATAAAGTCTCCAAGACAGTTTTGATATGGAAAAAAAAAAAAAGATGAGGAGAAAAAGAAGATGAGACGTAGGGTCAGCACAGAACATTTAAGTCAATATAGGAAATGAATTTAGAAACTTTTTGGTTTGCCCATAAGCAATTACAATGCAATTCATGTTAACAAACCTGACCTAGCAGGATTTTAATCTAGAAACTGGCAACATTTACCAATTTCACAGCTACAATTCTTTAACCTAATATATCTCAGTCAAACCAAAATAAAACTGTACCATAATTTAATAAAGAACAAAGTAGCTTAATTTGAAGCAGCATGAAAGAAAAAAAAATAGGTCTCTAAGATGGGAAATTAGCAGCATTAGTTCTGGAATCTGAGGCATTTTCAACAAAATCTCATTATGAAAAGTCTAAAACTGATTTTTAAAATTCTTCTAAAAGTGATCAAATTATTTACCAATAGAATTGCAATTGTTTTGAAAATATCTTTTTTCCCTACCAATGTTTTCACATGAGAAGCTGCTATTCTCTTTCATTTCTCAGCAATATTTTTAATTTCAGTTATTTCACTTATTTCATTTCACAGAGAATATTTTAAAGACATATTCTCTTAGGGGATCAGAAGCAGTAGCTGGGTGGATAATAACACTGTTGACTGAAGTATGGAACCTGGTAGGACAAGTACTCAAAAGCCATTTAAATGTGTGCATTCTGGTATGTTTTTATGTTAAAAAAATGTTGAAGCTGTGGGGTGTGTATGTTTGTGTGTGTCTTACACACAGAATCAATTTTTGTATATGAGGGTTACACGTCTATTCACAGATGTATAGGTCATTATATGTATTAAGTGAATTTTCAATTATCCAAGAACAAGTTAACTTTTTTGGGAGTAGAGTTTGGAGTGTACAGATCAACCATGGTGAAAAGCAATCATAGAGGATTTGTGAAAGCAATTTAAATGATTGTGAATCATCTACCTGTTAAGAATTGTTTATTATTTTGAACTTCACAGTAGGTAATAAATACCACAGCATCTTTTCTTTTACCATGTGGAACTTTTGAGTTTCCCGGCCAATCAGATATGTCATTTAATGGATGCATGTTGTCTTCCTCCACTCTCTGCCTGACCTTAGAACTTTGCAGTGGCCCTTAGTAAAGTCTAGAAGGTCCCATAGTTTGCAATAGGATGGGAGGAGGTAGTTGAGGAGGGAAGGCACAGGGAATGAAAGATACATTTCCATTCAATTCAACCCCTAAATTCGAGATAAATAGATTCAGAAAAAAGTGACATTTTCTAGGAAACAGAAATAAATAACAGATTATAAAAATAGACAATGACATTTTTGCTATTTCTTGCCAAGCAGTTTACATAATTTATGTATATTTATGAACATAGTTTATTTACACGGTTTGTATATTTAGTGTAGGCAAACGTTTGAACTATTGTTTTTACTCTTTTGATTGTAAAACAGTAAACCTACTGTTAAATGTAAGATGCACTTTAACTCAGTACATTTGCATTAAGTAACTATTCTATAATTTGGGGGCTTTTTTTTTTTTACAATGATTACTTTTGTTGTCACGTGGAATTGACATGTGTGATTGCCATTCACACTGTCTTCATTAACTTACTTATTACAGTCACATAAATAAGTACTGACACATAGATACACTTATGTACATCTACACGTACTTATGTGCTTATGTAAGTACTTATGTACTCACCTGGGAAGGGGTTTGAAGATAATTGTGAAATAATTAGTTTTGAAAAAAACTCCATTTGGGCATATGTCTGGAGTAATGTTGAGAGAGTGATAAAATATTAAGGCAGTTCAGATAATGTGTACTGTAATGTTCATTAGCACTTTTGAGAAAGCTACAAGAGGTCCTGAAAATAAATGGAATCCCCCCTCCCTATCACACAGTTATTATTATTATTCCAATGTACACTCACCTGCTGTTTTCTACAGCTGCCACACAATACATTATAAAAATTAGCATTTTTGTGAAGGAAAATTTTATGTTTTGTTCAAGGGAAAGTTCTTTCAGCAATCACTGCTGCAAGCATGACCTATGAGAAAGCCGTGATAATAATGGAAAGCTATTTAAATGAACAGGCAGTAATAACAGCAAGAAAGAGAGGAACCTCTCGGTGCAGGGAGGGAGATGGGACCCTTCAATGAGAGTGGAATTCATGCTACACATCGTATGGCCCAGCTGTTTGGGAACATTAAAAATCCCTTCACTTAAGCTGTTGAAAGCTGCAAAAAAGACCAAATGTTTTCCATCTCAAAACACATTTTACTTAGCTGTGTTTTGAAAGCTGTTATCTAAACATTAAAAAAAAAAAAAACCCAACATATTTTAACATGATTTCTTCCTCGGGTGCAAATCAGCAGTTATAATTTAATTTAGGAAAGAGTGAAAAAGGTAGAAGGGAAAGGCACATTTGTTCTCCTACCTTCTTGTTTATCTTTCCTTAAAGTACTCGAAGGACATAAAACTGGGAAATAAAAAAGTCACTAGTATACAGTTTTGTTAACTTATCTTGTGAACGTTAAACATTATGCCTCAAATTTCTTATGGTACATAAAGCATTTCGCCTTGCAAGATTGTGTATACAGCACTTCAAAAAAGCCAGGAGGACAGCTCACTAAATGTAATGGATGTGTAACAGCAGATCTTTAGATCTCTTGTATTTAGCATGACAACTCTGGGTTCTTTAGGTGCTTTAAACATGATATCTAAAACCACATATTTTTTTCCCCTAGTGATGAAAAACATAGACTAATTACAAACTTCTCTTACACTATAGATGGCTTGAATGTCCGGTGCAATTGCAACATTTTGATTATACTCTACCTCCTATGGTTGCTGAAATTAATCAGCTTCACAACTTCATTTTCTTAATACATTTTCATGTTAAGTCTTACTAGAATGAATACCCGCTGAGCATAGTCACAGTGGAAATGTGTTGTCTGATGATGCAATGAACAATTTATTTCTATTAACAGTTTTAAGGTAGGAAGACTTAAAAGCTTTCCTATTACGCACATCCTGATGTGTCTTCACCAAAATCTTCAAGAACTCTCATTAAGCAGTTTCAAAAGATATCTTGAAACAGAGGAACTGATTCCCACTTTAAGACTTACTTTTATAAACCAATTTATTTCCTATCAAAACTTATGTTGGCTATTATGTTGACAAAACTTTTGTCAGGAAACCTTACTGGGAACGTGGCTTAGACAAAGAATATGACATGGGGTCAGTGCCTTGCACCCAGGATGCAGACCACAAGTGGTTTTTGATGATAAAAGCACAAGGAAGTTTCAAACAGTGTAAATAATCAGACAAGGAAGCAGATAGCAAGGGCAGACATGCTAGATTTAAGAGGAAACCACTAAAAACCCCAAATGACCTTCTTTGGGCTATGAGACATAATTATGGTTTAATGCCATAATGTTAAAAATCAAATTTCAGGCTTCCCTGGTGGCGCAGTGGTTGAGAGTCCGCCTGCCGATGCAGAGGACACAGGTTCGTGCCCCAGTCCAGGAAGATCCCACATGCCGCGGAGTGGCTGGGCCCGTGAGCCATGGCCGCTGAGCCTGCGCGTCCAGAGCCTGTGCTCCACAATGGGAGAGGCCACAACAGTGAGAGGCCCGCATACCGCAAAAAAAAAAAAAAAATCAAATTTCATTGTTTTTATTAGCATCCCTATTATGACATATTTATAGTTGTGGACAGAAAAATAAGACATTGTTTTATCTTCTTCTATTTTTACCTTTATGCTTTTACACAAATCTAAGTGAAGAATGTAAGATGAGGATAAAAGATACATTTTCTAGGGCCACTTTTTGAGAACCTTAGTAGATGAGAATTTTACTTCTAAGTGCCCCTCTTCTTTACTTCGAGTACTGAATTCCTTTTTCATGTGTATTTTCCTAACAGACTACAATGAAAATACATTAATCAATGACAGGGTAATTGAAAAAATGTATGATGCCACAAACCAAGCATCGGTTACATTTATTCTTACTCCTATTATGATTTAGGTTTGGGAAAATCAAGTTCCTTCTCTGGCCTCTGTTTTCACATCCACAAAATGACTGTGTTATTACAAATATGCAGTATAGGTGCACTTGTGTCTCAGGAGTCTCTATTGGTCTTGAAAACACCCCTAGTGAATACTTGCTTTATGTATCTGATATTTATTATTAAACTGAGGTTAGTCTTCCTTAGGGTCCCTGTCAGTTAGTGGTTGGCCCAGAGTGATACTCATTGCCAACTCCCAATATCAGAAAGATGACATCTTTGGCAAGTTAGCAGGGCCATCTTTTAGGTCTTTATGTCTGAGGTATTGTAGCTTTGGGTAAAGATCACAGCAAAATATACAGTCAGATTAATTAGAATTTGAATCCCATCTTTAATACTTACCAGCTGTGTGACTTTGGGCAAGGTATTTACTCCATCATACTGAGTTTGTAAATTTTGTCATCTGCGAAACAAGGATAATAATCACTTATGGTGGTTAGTGAGTTGTTAAAGGAAATGATGCATAATAAGCACCTGACATAGAGTGGACACTTATATTCTACCATCTTGCCATCATCTCTTGCTTCTATTACTTCAGTAGCTTGCTAATTGGTCACCAGTATCCACTTGCTGCACCCCAATACGTTTGCCACATTGTGGCCATTATGGGTTTGTTTGTTTGTTTGTTTGTTTTTTTGCGGTACGTGGGCCTCTCACTGTTGGGGCCTCTCACTGTTGTGGCCTCTCCCATTGCGAGCACAGGCTCTGGACGCGCAGGCTCAGCGGCCATGGCTCACGGGCCCAGCCACTCCGCAGCATGTGGGATCTTCCTGGACCGGGGCACAAACCCGTGTCCCTGCATCAGCAGGCGGACTCTCCACCTCTGCGCCACCAGGGAAGACCCCCATTATGCTTTTTAAAGATGAGGATTTGGCAAAGACCATGTCTGGTTTCTTTTCAGAATGAATGAATAAATGAGTGAAATTAACAGGACAGACTAATGTTAGAAATAAACTATTTAAATACACAGTTTTTTAAAAAAGCTAATGGATATATTTTGCCTACATTTCCAATCAACATCAAATAATTTACAAAAAAGTGATTACAACACAGAAAACAGCAGTGGGTTGTATGTATTTAGGCATTGTGCTTATGATTTAAAGTGTTTTGTGATTTTTGTTATTGTTTTTATTGTTATTGCTATTGAAAATGATTTGACTAGGTCTTCACTGTTAAACAAAATAGGAAGACTCATTATCTGAAACAAAGTGTTTCTAGTTTATCTACAAAGCACTACCTAGAGGTGTACCTTCAGTATGTTAACAGTTATTCTTAAATTTAAAAAAGAATTACTCCAAAAATTTCTTGACCTTACTTACTGCTTTTAGATTTTATCAGAACAATTATTTTTCCCTGTTTCTTTAATTTATGCTGGCAGATTCACCCAGCATAAATCCATTTATGTATTAGAATCCATCAGGAAAATTAATCTCTTTGTTTAAAACACACACATGAATATACATATACCTAAGCTACTACAGTCTATACTTCAAAAACATATGGGGATGATTTGGGGATCATAAGGAACAATAGGATGCTGAGTTTCATCAAAGAAATTGAACAAACATTGAAAATACCTTTAACCTAACTCTAGCACATCGAAAGCTCCCCAGGAATATTCTTTTCCACTTCTGCCCAGTCTTTGAATGAGTGAAAGTCTCACCCTTCCATAAAGCTTCCCCTACCACACCAGCATCTCTTTCCTGCCTGAATCTCTGTAGCACTTATCATTCGAGCCACATAATTTAGTACTTAATGACTTACAGTCTTGTACTATTTGTTGTTCTTTCAAGTAGCTTAGTCTTGTCTCTCTAAATAGATTGCCTGGGCCTTAACAGCAGGGACAATGGTTTATATTAATGTTTCACTCCTTTTGGCTTCTAAACCTTATCTGGCAGCATATTTAGTAGGTCATTTTCAACCTGTGAATCAAGAGCCAAGGAATTGAAGAGAGTGGTGTGGGATTGGGAAGAAATCTCAGAGTTATTCTGAAACCCAAGAGTCCTTGTAAAACTGTCTGTGTGTGCATGTATGTACATGTGGCTGTATGTACACAAAAACAAATTAGAAAAAGAATTTTAACTTAGATATTATAGACTTTTAAACTTGTAGTGTGTTTGTGATATATTGTCACATGCAAAAAAGGAAGTTATAGAATAATACGTAAAGTATAACTTTATTTTGGTGAATTTTTAAAAATTTGGTGTGACCAAAGAATACAACAAGAAAAAACCCACATGGGAATGAATATCAATTACCTCAGAATGGTGAATCACCACCGTGTTGTGTTGTTTAGTTGGTAAAACAGTACGAATTGCTTTTATAATTTGAAAGACTTCCAAGAAAATGTTTAAAAATGAAAACTTCAAAGGAAATACCAAAGTGAAGTGAAGTGATAAATAAAATTACCAGGTCTCTAAGAGGAAAGAAAATTAAATTTAAATTCAGCCTCTTTGCCTGGATAGATGGAGAAGCACTGGTACAGCAGGCAAAAACATTAGCTAAGAAGTTCTATCTTCCAGCCGAAGGTCTACCACTTACCAGCACGAGGACCTTAGGCAAGTTCTCTAATGTCTGCATCTTTTTTCTCATTTTTATTGTGATAATTGTACTTGTCATACCATCTCATAGATTTGCATCATTTGTGACTTTTAATTAACTAATCTAGGTGAAAGCCCCTTGCAAAGGATGATGTGTTATCCCTACCATACTCTCTGTCACATCTGTTATGGTTTGGTTGGTAGTTTTGAAAACCTGGCAATCTCTCTGGGAACCTGTGGGAATAGCAGCCCACAGCTACTTTATCAGAAGTGGTTGCAACTCCCAGGAGAGCTCCTGCTACCACAGAAGAGGGGCAAGGTTCTAGTCCATGGCAGTGATGGGAAGGGAGAGAAACATTGATTGCTAATATTACTTTTCATTGCTGCCTTTGGCAGTGATACTGTTGTATTACCATTTTTCTAGGTTTAAGCTAATGTTGAGGGAACTCCTGATAACCAGTTTATCAGAGCCCCTTTACATTCAAAGATCAACATCTTAGTCATTTTATACACAATAATGAAAAATCAGTCTGAATCGGCAAAGCAACTTAGCCCTAATTTGGTACATGCTGCCAAACCCGTTGAAAGTTCATGATACACTAAATGAGGACTCTGGAAATAGGGAAACAAATCTTTCTGAAATCTGTTGTCATAATATCACCACCCTGAAACTTATGATCGCTGCTTTTTCTGCTTTCAATCCAAGATAGCCTAAATTCCAACAGGCTTTAGAAAGCTTTCCATAATTTGGCCTTATCAAGTCTTATTCACTAATGCTTCTCAACTTCACGGCTCTTGGGATATCCTAACGAGTTTATTGAGCAACAGTTCATGAGAGGAACCAGAGGCGAGTATTTGTTAGATGGGGGTGTGAAACCATCTCTTTTCAGCTGCAGGAGGGAAAGGGCAGGCTGAGGCTAAGTGCAGGCTGGGACGGTCGGGGTGCCCCTTCATGGGCCAGAGGTCTCTGACAGTCAGAGGACGCCAGGTGACTGAATTCTCCATAGTCACCAAAGGTCTTTGGCTGGTGTTTTTGGTATCTATTGCTGCATAACAATTTACCCCAAAACTTAGTGGCTGAAAACAATAATAAACATGTATTGTCCTCAGATTCTATGGTTTAGAATTCAGGAGCTGCTTAGCTAGCTGGGTTGTTCTAGCCCAGGGTCTCATCAGGTTGCAGTTAAGACAACAGCTACAGTCATCTAAATATTTGACTGGCTCTGGAAGATCCAACCCCACTCACCGCCCACTCACATTTCTGCCCCAGCCAACAGAAGAAATTTACACACCCCAAACTGAACAACCTCTGCTGAGATCCTCTAGATTCACACGAACATCTTACTTGGTGTATGTCCTCTTTCCTTTTCCTTGAATGTTTCACCTCCCATTTTCCCCATTTTATTCACATTTTGAAGAATTGTATCTTTTAATAGCCTACTTTAAATATCGACTAAAATGTACTGAATTTCTGTTCAAGGTCTATTTTGAAAACATGAATCACTTCAATAGAATCATGAAGATTCCAATTTCTCTTCATGTGTTTTCTTTTACCTATCTCCGAAAATATTCCTTTCTTAGGAAATATTTCTCCCCGCTCCCAAGATTGGAATTCCTAGCTTAGTTGTTAGATGCCATAATGAATTTGCATTCTTGTCAGTTATTTTGGTTCTTTCCCTCTTCTTCTATATGTTTCCATTTTGTTTCTCAAAAAACAAACTGCTGCCTGTGTGACAGCAGATAAATTAGGATAAGAAAAATGCTTATTCCTCTTCTGATGTAGAGATGTCTATGGAAAAAAAAAACATAAAGGGCATTTATATAGAAGCTAACAGCTATTTTATAGAGTTAGAACTCCATTTAATAATAGTTAATGTTTATTAGGTGCTTATGTTCTAGGCACTGAGCTAAGTGCTGTGCATGGATTATCATATTTAATCCTCTGTAAGATACTATCATTATCCTCAATTACAGACGAGGAAACTGAGGTGATAGGTAACTTGGCACATGTCACTCGCCTAGCACGTAGTGAAGCTCTGATTTAAATCCAGGCTGTCCTACTCGTGTCTGTACTTTTAATCACTATACTATTTCCCCTCCTTTTGAATGTCTACTATGTAGCAGGCATTATACTAAGAGCCATATATATATATATATATATATATATACACATATGTATATTCTCCATTGTTTAATCCTAATAACTTCCTATGCTATAGATGCCATTACCACAATTTTAAAGATATTGAAAGAAAAATTCAGGAAGTTTAAGCAGCTCAGTATCACATAAGTAGCAGCAGATTCTATCCAGGGCTCCAACATCAGAGGGCTACAACTTAGCAGGAAACCGGGGAGAAACTGATTGCTCATGAGCCCAAGTGATTTTAGATTTGCAGAGAGGAAACCTGTGGTCTACTGAGCCCTGGGAAGAAGATCTTCTTGCTTCATTACGGCAGCTAACCACATTCAGCCCATCGCCTTCCCTGCTAAAGGCCACAAGATGTGGCATATTTGTGAAAACAGGTGATAGCATTGCCACCACATCCTAGGTGTGAATGATTTGACAGCAGGTTCATGTGAGTCATGAGCCACTGGGATCACCTGGACCATATTAAACAAAATCATTGGGAACAGGGAATAATTAGAGAAGAAATGTTGGTTTGCCATCCACAGGTTCTTTGACTGGAAGATACTTTATTTACCTTAATTATTTATCTCATCACTGCTATGGAATACTTTTCAAAGTCTAAACCAAATTCAGCAAATTTGCATTTTACTGAGGGCTTAGATTCTGCAGTGAACCAGTAATTGAAAATCAAGTGTAATCAAAATTTCCCTTGCTCAGCTCTTAAACCATCCAGTATGGACATAGATCACCTTGGCTTTGGTTGACCATGGAGAAAGTGGTGTTTTTGCATTCAGGTGCTGCATGGTGTGAAAAATACATATCTCTAAACCTAAGAGTCACACTCAATGCAACAAGATACTCAATACAAAATACATTTAAACACTGATTCCTACTGAGGGAACAGATGATTCTTTCTCCATCTGATGCTCTTTTCTGGATAAAGGATCATTCATTCTCATTCTTGTTCTTGTTCTCTCTCTTTCTCTCTCTCTCTTCTCCATCTCCATCTCCCTCTTTCTATCTGTTCACAGTAGTTGAACATTATTAACTTGAACGTGTATATGTTATGTTACAACACCACTGGGCTTTCCAAGACTGAAATGTAGCAAAATATACTTTATAAAGACTTTTAATGACTTTCTTGAAATATTCCAGCATTGGTTACCAAAGAGATATGTATAGGAAATGATAAACATTTATTATGATAATTTCTGCAGAGACAACAAAAACCACAGAATTAATACAAATGAACATGCTAAAGGACTTAATGAATCATTTAAATTTGATTCATCCAACTTCTTTTTTTTGAGGACATATGAACTTTGCTAGCTCTTAGAAGAGTGGAAGAGGGAAGAATATAAAACTATATTAGATACAACGTAATATTACACAAAAGCATGAATTTAAAATTTAAAATCTATAGCCATTTCGATCTTACCATCCTAGGCTTATAATTTTGAATTTCTCCATCTCATGACTGGATTCCATGGTTTATTTGTAAATTGATAGTCCAGATCACATGGGGAGAGAAATTATGTGTGAATCAAAGTGTGTTTCTTCTTTTCTTTTAAAGCATTTATGTCACTTCTGGCATTCTCCTTTCTAGTTGTAGGCACTGCATTAGCAAGCCTAGATTTGTTTTCCAGTCAAGAACTACATACCAAAACACAAATACCTATGAGAATCTGCATCTTGGAAATTGACCGGTACTTAATTCTGGAGTTTATAGACAGGCTATATTAGGATTTTATTTGAAGTTGAAGGATTGACTCAACAAAATTAACAGAAATATATTTTTAAAGCCACACCTGAAACCATGTCCATGTTTTCATAATGATACTGAGATCTTATTGGGTACTTTAACCACTATTGGAATATTTTGACATTTTACTATTTGATATGTATCAAAAGATATGACACCCATTAAATGGATTATAAGCCTCACACTTTTCTGGCTCTACAGAGTTTTTATTTTTAAAGTGTCTAGTTATAGTCATTGACATAATAAAATGGAATTTTAGGATTTCTAATATAGGGAAGAGTGATATCGCACTACATCACTGGTCAGAACTTAGCATATTGATTGTTTTTTGATAATTCTGCAACTGGGACATCATAACTAGCATCCACCATCAGAATGTTGAAATAGGGCAGTAATTCTGGGCCAGAAATGCCTCACCATGCCTCCCCCTTTGTTTAGCACAGGCTTCTTTAGTTAGCAGTGAGCACTTCCAATAGATCACAAATTAATCACAGCCATTAGTGCTCTTTACAGAGGAGACTGTGTGGTTGCTCCTGCGAAATGTTCTGTTCCGCAGGATGATAGTTAATTCATCTGGAACAACGTTAGTTCATCAAGGTTTGTGGTTTATATAAAGATCAAATTCCTGTAATTTTGTATGCCATCTGATTTAATGTCCACTTAGTTTAGCAGTTAGACAGCCATTGGCAGGCACAACACAGGAATCCAATATCAAAAACTGGAGAAAAGGCCAGTTTAATTCTTAAATGTTTAATTCAGGCTTTGGTAGACTAAGATTAAATGACTGCTTTTCTTTCTCCTGGGGAAATATATATCTAGATAATGCCAAATCTTATTAAGAAGAGCCTAAATAATATAAAACATTGTGTGTAAATATGCCCATGGTAAAAATCTATGCTTTAGAAGGGCTTATAATGGAAGAGGATAGGAAGGTGTGGGTTGATTTTGAAAGGAAATTGTACACATTTCTTTGGAAGGTTCTCAGACCAGATACTCAAGTAAAATTACAACAGTTCACAGGCAAAGGATCAGTTGGAGAGAGTTTACTGATAACCTCCTTTCTTTGTGAGTTTGATAGACCTTCCAAATGCTTTCAAGCTGAATGAAAAGTTGAGGCTTGCTTTTGTCTCTCTTTATCCAGCACTATTTTTTAGTAACAGTTTTGGTCAAGAGTGAAAACAGTCAATTAATAGAAAAATATTTAGGCAATACTTAGCAGTTTTTACTAGTATCAGCTTTGCTGAAACAGATGCAACATAATAAAAAGATTTATTTCCAAAATTGTTCCCCTTAGGTGTTCAGTGGAAGGGGAAAGGGGCTTTCATACATGTTTAACTATCTTTATTGATGCTCTATTAAACAAGCCAAAATAGGTTTCTTCACTGAAGGACTTCTTAGACTTCTAGAGTCTTAGAGCATTTACCAGATTAATGTTTATTGTGAAGCTCCAAGATGGAGCTATCTTTACCTCATTTGACCACGGAACACATTTTCAGAGAATACCTGGTAACAAGTCATTGATGAGAAAATGCTGGTGTAAAGTGCATTTCTTGCCATCAAACAACTTATAGGTAGATCAGCAGATGACAGAAATATCCCAAATGACCCTAAATATGATGACTGACAAGTGAATGTTTTTGATAATGAGCACTGTAAGAATTTCAAGGAAAGAGCCTGGAGGGCTGTGTATGAGCTTGATAGATAAAACTCTGACTTCTCCTCCTTGAGCTTTTGTTTCATCTCCTGAATGCTCTTGAGTATCAGGGATAAGTAAAGCAAAGGGCCTGCGTGAACACAGTTAAAGGGCCAAGAGCTTCTACTCATCTCCCTAATTAACCAGAACTTAGATTTGTTTAGAGGGAAGAATCAGACCATGGGCCTGGAAAGATAAATTTGACATCCACTTATAGAGAAGATTGCATTTTGAATTAGGAGCTTTATTTTCTAGCAAATTAGGAACAATTAGTGTTTTTATTAGTGTGGTTTTTCTTTTTTAGCTTTTGTTTTCAAGTAAAGCAAAACATTGTCATAACTTTTTTACTCAGGAAGACTAATTTTTCATGTGAAGATGCCACAGAATTCAGGCCTAAAATGACAAGGGCCTGCATCAGGCCAGTGCCAGTGGGAAGGTGAGGACCCTAAAGAAACAATGTAATAGCCAGTGACTGCTCACTGGGGATAAGGAAAAGGGAGGCATCCCAGATATTGTCCAGGGTTGGTACCCAGGTAAAGGGCCAACTCAGGTAGTTGGTATAGAAACACAAGTATGGGTGCATGGGGGGAGCAATAAAGTGCTACTCCTGGGAAGCAGCAGTGGTAGAAATTTCTATCTCTAGATTCCCTGAAAGAGAATTACCAGTGCATCAATTGATTCCCATGGGGGAACAGTGGTAAATAGTCCAGTTTCCTTAGATATTAAATATAACAATTCCTGATACAGTTGGCCATAATTAATTGATTCTTGCAACGCAGTTCAAAGGTAGTTTAGCCTATTCTGAAAAGATGCTATTCAAGATGTGAATATGAATCAAACTTGATTCCATCCTTAAGAATTTTACAACAACCCTTTAAGGAGGACCACTGACAATTTTAATAATGCACACTGAAGAGCATTACAGATACAACTGTAACGTAAGGTAGAACTGACTGTCAACCAGGAGATGATTTGGGATAAAAGATGAAAAGGTCAAACCTGGTAGTTAGGGACCAGTGGTCATAGAAAAAGAGGTGGCTTTGAAGGATAGATAAGATTTCATCCAAGATAATGATGGCAAAATAAATTATAGGCTGAGGAACAATAATGATTAAAATTATAATTATATTAGCAATATCAATAATAATAATGGCTATGTTTTCATTAACCATATGCTAGGTGTCATGCATGAGTCTAAGTAATTTACATACATTACCTCATTTCATTTTCAAAAAATACAATGAGTTTATACTGAATTGTTAGGCAACTGGAACCCACTGAAGGATTTTGACCAGGGGAGTGAGTAACAGCTGATGCATGGGAAGATGAACAGTGTTGAGCATAAACTAGTGGGTGGGTGAGTGATGGTCAGAATAGGAAGTTATTGTGATAATTCAGACTAGAGGTAACAAGCATCCAAGCTAAGCATCCAAACTACATAGGAATGAAAATCAAGGAAGGACCCAATACATTTTTTTCAACAAACCCCTACTGAATACCTATTCCATGTCTGACGTTATGTTAGTATCTGGGCAATAGAGGCAAATGAGAGAAACCCAATTCCTACCATACTGGCACTTAAAGTCCACCAGAGGACGTTGCAGAGAATACATTTCTGGACCTTGATAATGAATATTGACCGAAAACTAGTCTGGATGTGTGTGTGTGTGTGTGTGTGTGTGTGTGTGCATGGCCTCCTACCCCAGCTTTTAGGGCTCTTGGATCTCAGTGGTATTTCACCTCTGTCTCAGAATTCTCCCACTTACTGATTGGCAGAGAACACAGTGGGTGGGACAGAGCAGGCTCAGCTGCAAGCCAGGCAAAGACGGACATCTTTGGGGATAGCACAGCTTGAGAGAAAAAAAACATTTTTCTTAAAATTCTTCTCTTCCATAGGTCAGGGTAAGGATTAGGGCAACTGACACTGGAATGGAAGAAAGAGGATAGAAAAATACTTATACTTTGCTGTTCCCTAAAGTACAAACCAGACTATCTTCCTCATTGTGTGTGTATGTAAGTCTAGTCTAACCCATTACCCAAACACAAAAACTGTGAAACTTAGTGTTTTGACCTGTTCCCACGAACTCAGAGCAGTTCACACTCATATTACCCAATTTATTTTCCCAACACTCCTATTAGGCTGATACTGTGAAACTTTCATAGAAAGCGACTCAAAGGTTAAGTGACTTACCCAAAGGCAAACAGGTAGGAGAAGAGATGGGAGCAGAGAAAGGTCTTCCAACTCACTTCTTCCACAAGATTACAAGTCTAAAAGCACTCTGAAATGGTGTTCCTAAAGCCTCAGGAAAGAAGCTGACTGTGGATTTATTACATAATGTGCTAAATGCTGTCTTGAAAATTGACTTAATTTAAATTGATAAAATAATAAAAAATTAATTCCTAGCAGTTGAGGTTAATTCCTAAAGCCTTAATTTAGGACCTTAATTCTTTGATCTAAAGTGAGGAAGAATGAGAGATTTGGCTTTTTGGGACAACTTATAATCAAGATCCAAGTTATCTTTTATAAAATAAAAAAGATTATAGTAATTTTTGTTCAGTGATCTGAAAATGCTTATTGTCTGAACAACCAGGTTGATGTGTTCTTTTATGAATATTTATCTCAGTTTTGTGGATATTTATTTCCTCATCATTGTTTTCTTGAATATATCTTTTGAGGCATATGCATCATTGTATTAAACATATATACTTTTGAGGGATAAGAAAGAGAAAAATAATGATATTTTGACTCTTTTTCTCTACCAAATTTTACTACGACGTATTTTATTAAAGTTTTTATTTTATCACAATGTATTCATTTAAACTTGGTATAAATTTTTTGTTGTTGTTGTGCTTTAGCCACAAAATAACCACTCAGCATAATGGCTTAAGACTGAAATACATCAAAATAGCCCAACAAAAAATATTTTAAATATGGCAGCCTTAATTGGAGTTTTGGAAATAAATCTTTGAGTATAATAATTTTTCACTAGAGCTGTTGTCTCAGGAAAGTGTTTCATCTTAGTTTCCAAAGAGCTGCTATCATTACTAAATATATTTAAAGTTGAAGCAGAAAAAAAAAAAAAGGATCACGTTTATTCTGGGCAAATACACTATAAAACACTCATCTGTTAAGAAAGTCATCTGCATTTTTTAAAAAAGATCAGATAGGTGATTATGTTTGTGTAGTTAATTAATAAAAAGGGAAGTAGGTAATGATTCACTAGGGAAACTTTTCTATCACAGTATCTGTTAGGAGGGATCCCATGCTGGAGGGACAATAACGGGGTGCTAATTCTGAACGCACACAAGGCTGTCCTACAAAGACATCGAGATTTGTAGGAAATCAACCCTCCAGCAGTCCTGGCAAGCCAGACTGACCCCAGCAAATGAAAATAATCAAAAGTAATTAGAAGCGTGCTGGACTACTCCTCGGAGAGCCAGGCGGGAGAGTAAACATGCCTGAATCCTCGAGCCACTGCGAAGGCCCATGTCTGAGCTGTTAGGTGCCCTGACCTTGTCCACATAAAGATGTGATTTATGAAGTGCAGGGCACAGCAGCAGGGCTTCTGTCTTCTCCTGGAGAACCAAATTACTGAGGTGGAGATTAACATGCTTTCAGTCGGGCCCATTTCCAGACCAAGGGAAATTTTTTATTTACATTTTTTTTTACCTTTAATTTCCTCTTTTCTTTCTTTCTTTTTTTTTTTTTAACAGTTTCCCCACCCCCATAAAGTTAAAAAAAAAAAAAAAGTCCATCAAAAGAGACCAGAAATATCTCTCCTGAGCAGTGGTAATAACGTATGTTGGTGACCGGACATCCAGAGCACTTTTTATTTGTAAACTCTTATTGTGCGTGACCGTTTTTTTTTGCTGGGTCTACCTACCCAACATGACAGGATTCATCTTTAAGTTTAGGGAGCCAAGCTTGTGGAATACTCCCCTGACTAAAACATATAAGTTAAAATTAAAATATTACCTTTGATTCCATGGCTTCCCAATCCAGTTTATCTTGCCTATGATTCTTCATTACAAGGCTTACCTATTAAGTAAAAAGATTTGACAGAAGAAATTGTAGGTGGTCAAGAATTTGGAGGGAAGGAAAGAGGAGAGACAAATTGGAGTTTCTGTATTGGGAGAAATATTTATATGCAAATCAGTGGGAAATCTCTTGAGTCCTAAAGACGTACTTATATTTTTTTCTTAGCTTTGTATCAGTTAAGTTAGGTAAGATTTTACAAAATCCGATTCTGATGTGGAAAAGGAAGCATTGATTTTCTTTTTAAACACACATCAATATCCATACATGAAGCTAATTTAATTAGCAAGCAGTTATTGTTCAGCCAAATGTCAATTTCTCAGATTATTTCATGCTTCTTGATGTGAGCTGTAAGCAACAGGATTTAACAGGATCTCTATGAATGAAACTGAACTTGAGAAAGTAAAAATGCACTTGTATGTTCTTGAAAAGCTACAAAAAACAAAACAAACAAACAAATAAAAAGAAAACCACCAAAAAACCAAAAAAAGAAACCCAAAACAAAACAGCATTAAAACAAAAATGTCAGGCTTGGAGCTCAGTGTATATTTAGTGGCCTCAAGAAACCCAAATCTACAGAATTAAGGGAACTCTACTTAGGCTGAGGTTATAAAGTGCCTTCCTCTATAAACTAAAAACATAATGTCAGGGTGAATGGGAACATACTTTATTAACTTTATGGTATTGAAAACTGCCAGCAAGTTGTCTTGTTTTTAAATATTGTCCTCTGTAGAGTGTTACAGGGTTGTTTGTCCACAGGAAGCCTATTAAAAGTGGACAGTGCAGTCATTTCATCTGGCTTTGGCTGGACTGCTTTTCTTTCCTTTAATGATGTGCTGGAATGTACCATGCCCATAGGGTCTCCATTAGCAGAACTTTTACTTCTGGGACAACCATGAAGTTTAAGGCTTAAAAGAGGCATCAGCTTACAGTCTTGTGGGAATCACTTGAATACTGGGGTACTAACTTCTTACTGCTTTAACTAATATATTGACTTATTTTAAATAAACAGTTACACAATGAAGGCAGAGCCAGTGGCCTTATTGGAAATCTTTGAGCCTTTTAAAGATTCTGCAATCCACGCAGATGGGGGAGGAAGGAAGGGGCCTGAGGAGGGTTTATGCCCTTTTCAGGCCAGGAAGAAAACACATTAACCTCTCCCACCCCAGCCCTGCCATCAGCCAAAGGGGGATCTTTACAGCTCCCAGAAAATCTATCAAGTCACACTCAAACCTCATATTTTCCAATGACTTTTTCCTGGTAAACAACAATTAACAGAACAGGGCAGAAAAAACGATCATTCCTTCTGGAAAAATGTTTTTAAAGTATGATTCTTTTTAAAAAACATTGCCACCAAATCACTCTATGTTCTGCTTTTAAACTGTACATTTGTTGTTGTATGTTCTCCTATTCCGTTCCCTTAATACTTAGATCATCTGTGCTGATACATGTTTGCAAATTAAAGCTGGTTTGAGATTATAGTAAAACCATTATTTTTAATAGCCCATTTCAAGGGCAGCGCTAAACACTGCAGAACACGCATGTTACTGATTACTGCTGAGCAGACAGCAGCTTTTGCAGACTAATTTGTAACTGGGAACTACTGTAAACAGATTTCACCAGAAATCCCAAGGAATAAAGGGAATTGGTGGTGGTATTTGTCTCTTTGCATTTGTTTATTGTTTTAGAAAACTCCTGATGTTGAGCCAGTTAACCGGGGAGCAAAGCAAGCCCCCCACTGCAAAAAACCTTTTCCTCCAGCCCTCCGGCTTCTCTTCCGTGTCACTTTTGATCAGGGGAGGGAGGTCAGGGTCTTGTCCTAAAGGGTTATTATTGAAATAGCCAGAGGCTCCTTTCATGAGAATCAAGGCCCTTCTAGCTACTCCGGGATTTCAGGACCCCATTTTTAAACTTCAAGTTGCGTCGTCAGGAAGAAGCGAGGTCCGTGAAGTTATCACAGTATAGTCAAAGAGGGGAGGGGGCGGGGGTGGTGGAACGAGAGGGAGAGGAGAGAGAGAGAGAAGAAATACTGAGATCTGATGTTTGCCGAGGTCCTTTAGTCTTTCTCACAAGTTATTCAGTGGAGAACCTGACTGAGGATGATGACATTAATAAAATAATAATGATAAGGCTAAATAATCCCCTATCTCTCTAGATCAATCTTCCAAGGACTTAGAAAGAAAGTGTTAACTCTTTTGGGCTCTGTCTGAGGAAGAGAATTTCATGCGTAACAATAGCCTTAGCTCAGGTCCGTGTCTGCGGGGCTGGACTGCAGGGTGCACCCATCCGGGCTTGAGGCTCCGGAAGGCGCAGGATCGCGCGGGAGGCAGAGGGCAGAGCTCGGCTGCCGGCACCCGGAGGGCGGCAGCGGGTTCACCTGGGTGGCTGGAGCCGCCAGCGCCGCTACTTAATTCGGGGCGCAACGCCATCTACCGGCCTCCTGACGCACCTGCAAGTGCTCAGACCTTGAAAGTCGCCCCGCCTCCCCTACCCGAACCCAATATAAGGGAAAAAACTCCGAGGCCCTTTCCACGATTCCTAATTTAGCCAGGACCTGCCACTGATTCCATACGAACTTCTGTTTATCCACCGACGTTTCCTCCTTTTCAGAGCAGCTTTGTAAAGGGCAAGGAGGTGGGGGCCAGAGACAAGGGCAGGGGATTGGGGCGTTGAGCTCTCAGACCCCCTGATCAGGCCGCACTGTCTGAAGCAATCGGTTCCCCAGATTACTTGTATTTAACACACAATGCATCATAAAACAAATCCCTCATCCTGACAGGAAGAAAATAGAACAGCTCATAGCTCGAGCCGGTCTAATTTATGGCCAAATTAAAAAAAAAAAAAAAAAAAAAAAAAAGGTCGGGGGAGCTCCTACAATGGGCAAGTTGAGGAAGGGCAGGAAATCAATGGCAGCAGCAAGCCCGGAGCTCTTAAAGGTTCTCAAGCGCCGAATTCTATGGGAATATCTGACCGGGTTTTAGGTTATTTACAAAGGATTTTTCCTGTCCTACCTACCATTGCTGTGCGATTTTCCCGCAAACAATGGCCATTATCTGAAATAACAGTTCAATGTCACAGATAACAGGCCACCAAAACGAATTAGTCACCACCTCTTGTCATTTTCTCCCTTCCATCCCTCCCTTTTGTTACTATTTTTGTTTTTAAATCAGCATTTTGAGGAAATACAGATCTACTAGATTTACACGTCTATTTGCACTTGGAGAAAACAAAAAGGGACTTGTACCGTCTCCGTTTGCAGATGAAGTTTAACATAAACGCGCTTTCCATCCCGTCTCTCTCCACCCCTCCCCCTCAAGTGTCCCTTGACTCGCTTACTTTGCTTAACTTTCCACTGTTGAGCTGAGAAGTTGGATTTTGTCCATTTGTTTTTATGAATGGAGTTTTGTGATAAAAAGCGTTTATTTCCATTTAACCGATGGATTTTACTAAAATCTCCAAGCTTGGCTGGAGTAAATCCGTAGACACTTTTATTTTGCCATGCATTCCCTATATTCTTTCTTCCAATGTTGTTTCTGGAATGTGTTGATAAAAGCTGACCATATATATTTGAAAACTATTAATCACCATATAGTACTGATTCCCCCAAAACAACAGTTATGATGTTAAAAGTTAAAAAATAATCTGAGTTATCAATTCCACTTTGGAGCATTCATGATGTTTTAGTTAATGTATCAGAGAATATAGCAAACACTCACCAGACAATCGTCTACTTCTCTAAGTCCCTAATACGCTATTTGGGCAGGTTATATGCAAATAATGTTTCAGATTTTTAAATTCCTTCTTCTAAGAAAAATGTGATTTAAAAAGTAGCATGCTCTTCTGCTGACCTAACTATGATAATGAAGGGAAAAATCAAAGTACAAATTTCAATAATAATAATAAATACTTAACAGAAAACTGGAAATGTCCTTTTCAACTTTTTAGGCTACTGTTTTCGGAGAATTTCTAAAGTAATTATGGTTAGCGTGAGCCAGCGTCTCCTCAGCCTAAACCTCCTCCTCGCCCCCTCCAGCGCCTCACCCCCAGCCTCGTGCACACACCCTCACACCCCGAAAGCCCTTCTCCACCCCAATACTCCCACCCCCAACACACACACACACACACACACACACACACACACACACACACACTTACACTTGGGCTTTCAGGACACCGAAACAGAGGATATTTCCCTGGGGAAAGAAATCCTGCCTGGCGAGATCTCCCCATTGGTTGTTTACCCAGAGAAATCTACATGTTTAAGGGGGATGGTGCATCCGTAATCAGTCTGTCCCTATAGGACTGAGTCTTGGCGACCTTTTTGTGACCTCTCTCGCCAGAGGAGGCTGCTGTCACTTTAAAAATTTACTGAAAGAGGAGCCTGTCTGGCTTCCGATCACTCTGGGCGGCGGGAGATAGCTCCCTTTCTCCCTCGCCCCGGGTTCTTTCTGGATGGCCGAGCAGATCCTCTTTAAAGAGACAGTTCATGAAATAGAAACCCGGCGGCTGAGCTACGAGTTGCGAAAGGGGACGATCCCGTGAGGGTCTAGGACCGGGCAAGGCTCAGCGGAGGATCAGAAAGGGGGCTAGAGCTCCCCTCGCCTCCCCAGGCCCCCCACCTTTTCAAACTCTCCTCCTCCTGCTTGTATCTCCCCCCCCCCACCCCCCACCCCACCTTGGAACTGGGAGAGAGAAGTGGAAGAAGTTTTAGTGGGTTTCAGATAACTTTCATTACACATCGGGCTGATAAGAGCAAGAGAAAGTGAGAAAAGAGGGAGGTGATGTGAACCAGAAGGAATAGCTCGGAACTCATTTAGGAAGGGGGAAAAAAGCCAAAACACACCAAACTCGGGTCACCCAGACGAGAGGAGACTTCATTTCTGGTCTTAAAAATACACTGTTGGCGGACAATAAATCTGAAACGCGTGGTCCTGGCGAGCAGATCCTAGAGACGGACAAAGTTATCAGAGACCATTCGGAAATCGAGACGCGAGGCTTTTTTTTTAAACATCTCGAAATGTGGCTCGGGATCGTATGAAAGGATTTTCGTGCAGGAAACCTGGGGGCTGCTGATTATTTTATTTTGTTTGTTTTAATTCTTCTGTGATTGCCTTTTATTGCTGAGTTGAGGCCATAGAAATCTTAAGGTAAGAGAACTCACTTTAAAAAAAGAAGTCCTGGCGATGTACATAGTTTGTTACTTTGGACAGTTTCCTGCCTTGGCACCCCTTCTCCGGGGCGCCCCCCGCCCCCCAGCCGCCTTTTCCTACTTGCCCGCAGTCTCGCGGAGCCCTGTGCTTATCTACGTTGCCGGGACTGGCGATTTCCTTGTTCCTCCTGTGCAACGGTGTGGTCTGGACGCGTCTCCGGGGTGGGTCGTCCGGCCTTCGGTGGGTCTCTCTGCCGGCTGTCGGCCTCCTTTCCTCGCGCTCTTCTCCTCCTTCCCCTCCCTCCGTGTGTCTGTCCGTCGGTATCAGGGACTCAGAAGGTGGGGTTGCCAAAATCTGAATTCCTGGCACCGGCCACGCGACTTTGGAGCCGCTTTCGGCCGAGTTCCACCTTGCCAAGTAACAGCTTTGCTGTCCAACATCGTGTGCTGCTTCGCGAGAAAGTCACATTCGGACCCTTTGGCTAGATTGTGGGGATTTTTTTTTTTTTTTCCCCTTTCGCTGTTGGATTTTTGAAAGGGCCTTTCTCTAAAGTCCACCTAAAGGGAATTTTTTTTTAAAGCTATCTTTGGAACTTGACAGCTTTTAAAAACACAGGAGTGTGTTCGATGAAATGACGGAAGATGTGTTGTTACTTTATTTTATTCGAGATTTCCGAGACGATTAAGACATTTGGGAGACAAATGCAGTTGTGTTAGCAAATCAGAAGCGAATAATTCACCCAGGGGGGAAAGGTTTCTGGAGAAAGTTAAGCCTTTGTCTTGGGGCAAGAATACGGAGAGTAAGAAAGTTAATACGTTGGTGAAATATTTGAATAATCGTATTACATGTATGTAAAAAGACATTCTTTGGAAATGAACCTGTTTTTAAATTAATTTCACTGTTGACAGTGGCAATGGCAATAATGTTAACACAGAGTAAAATTACACCTAGAATTTTTATGTGCATATGCAGTACTTACCCTGCCCTTGCAAAAAGGGAATGCTAGAAAGCTAAGGGGATAAATGATTTTTGACTTTGAAATTAACAAGTTTCCCACGTCTTTCTGCAAATATGAAATGGAATTGGTGTTGCATTTCACTGCCTTCACCCTGTTTCCTTCATTAAACATTTCTCTAGTGTGTTAGTAGAACTACCTTTTTTGGGGGGGAGGGGGGCTAGTCAAGAAAACAAACAACAAATATCAACCAGAAATCAAAGAAACCAAAAAACAACAATCCCAACCTTTTACTCTTTTAAAGTGTGTATTGCTGATGTTATGCTCCTTCCAGACATGTGAGGAGGGGGGTAATCTCAAGTTGCCATTTAAGCTGCTCAGCATTGAAAGTTGAAGAAAACAACTTAAAGTTTGTAATTTTATAAATGAGAAATTGTTAAAATCTGTTCTTCTCACTAGAGAGGGTATTTAATATAGACTTTTTGTTGGTGGTGGTGCGAAGAGGCCTCCTTGAAAAAAGACTTGATTTGTGTGTGTGTGTGTGTGTGTGTGTGTGTGTGGCAATTATCATTCCTATCTTATGTTTCAATTTTTCTTTTTAAAATTGTGGGACTACTTATTGCCCTTTAATTGCCTCATGGCCAAAGGCTTATTCATAATGCCTCTTGACTAGAGCCCTCAGAGTACTGGGCTTCTTCTTGAAGTTTGTGGTGAGTTAATGACTTGAATCTGCAACTGGGTGATTACCTGAATTCTGTGCAAAATTGCTTTTGGTCTATGCACCTGAGTGTTTAGTTTTAACTTTTATAGGTATAGATACAGCAGAGTTCTGGGGCGGGTGGCGGGGAGGGGGTTATTTAATTCATCAATTAATGTTCTAGACTATATTGTTTAGTCTTTGATAGGAAACTTCCTCAAGTTTGCGCTAACTGATTGACATTAACATTACCAGACTTTCTAGTTATTTACCATCAGGTCAACAACTATGCAGCTTTTAATATTGATGTTTAAAACATTATTGCTACTCTTGATTCCGAATAGCCTTGTTTAAGTAGACAAGACCTTAAAAATGGACACTTCCCATCTTAATTTTTCTTTAATAGGTATCCTGAGTAGTGATTAATATTTAGCATAGGCCAAACATAAAATCTCATGAAAAATAACAACACTAACATACACAACCATATATAATGATGGCAATTTATGTCAACATTCTTACATATTTTTTACTTGTTCACAAGCCAGTTTTGGTATTTTACTTCCGAAACATAAAATTGAAATGTGCATTGGCATGTGTTACCTAAAAATTTAGGTTGACATATTTTGCACAAGTGTTTACCAATTATTTATTTTCATTTGTTTTTCTTTAGTTTGGTCGGAAGCATCAGTGAGACAAATCTTATTATCTTCTTCAATTACGGGTGTGATTTGTTTCACAGTAGTGCAGTACAAACTGAAAAGGAATTTGACAATATTTAGATTAAAGTTTTTAAATTGCACTAATTTAAAGTGAAAAAATATGTGAAAGTATACACTTACAAGGGAAGATTATCTGAACCTAAAATATTGACTTGTATAGTTTAGAAATATTATGTTAATATATGCTGTTCAATATTATTTTTCGAAAAAATCACATTGGATAAAACTAAGGCAATGGCACTCATTCATTCATAACAAGGAATCGAGCATTTTAAAAACCAATTAATCAGTTTTTGTAATAATTTACAATTGCTTTGTTCCTTTAAAGGCAGGACATTGCCACTTCTAAGATAACTTATTATTATTCCTTCTTTATTAATATGCATGCTGTCTGACTTTTTTTCTCTTAAGGATCCAAAGGAGGAATCATATATTTGAATAAAATATTTTCAAGCAATGAACCATTCTAATGAATGAACTGATAATGGAAATTGATTGTTCTCGTCTTCTTCCTTCTAGATCTTAGATGAGTTTTGCAATGTGAAGTTCTGCATAGATGCTAGTCAACCAGATGTAGGAAGCTGGCTCAAGTACATCAGGTTCGCTGGCTGTTATGATCAGCACAACCTCGTTGCATGCCAGATAAATGATCAGGTATGTTGTAAAGATTTTCTTGTCTTTCTTGGAGAGCACTAAAGTATCAGTGAAGCCTGAAGAATAAAAATAACAGTGAGCTTCAGTAGACCCTTGTGGCCTGTTTGTCGATATGGTGAAAGGTAATGCCCAAATATAAGATGCATAAAGTCATTTTCAGTACTTCTTTTTTGGGTAGTTTTTTCATTTTGTGCTAGTAAACTTCATAAATGCTCTAGTTTTCTGGGAATGACTGAATGATTTAAAAACTGAATACTACTTATTAGTAGCTGTTCTTTACCTTTCTTTTCCTTTGCTATCATAATAAGGAGACATTCATAGAAAGTACTGAACTAATCAAGAACATTGAATTTATGCAGAAATTGGAAGTGATACACTTGAAATATTATATAGATTTTATTTTAAATAATAGGTAGAGGTATATGTCTGATCTATGTGTGAACTTGTCTGATTATGCATTTGATTTGCCTAATTATAAACGAGAAACACTTTTAGATTAATCAAGTAACATTTTTTGTTGTTGTTTATGTGAAATGTTTAAAAGTATCACTGCTGGAAATTGCTTTATGGAGGCTCATGCAGTGAGGTTAACTTTAATAACAATAACTATGAAACAAGATCATGAAAATATCAAGAAACATAGTTTGCACTCAATAAAGTGAGGTTATGAATCTTGTAACTTAGTATGACAATACTTAAAACAAGAAGAACTTCAACCTGCTAAATTTTGTTTTATAAACATCGTTGAGTTAGAATATAGTTATATTATCATCGTTTATTCCTTTTAAACCGATGGTTATGTAAATCAAATATGTTTCAAAGACCATATTAAAATGGTTGCTTGGCAAATCTACTATGAAAATCACCACCAAGAAAAAGAAAAGTTTAAATTAGATGTTTCCATTTGAAAGCTGGTAAGTAATGCTAGCGTCATATGGTCTAAAACTCTGTTTCAATCATTGTTATGAGATTATTCTTTGGCATTTTACCAGCTACTAGATAATTTTTACTGACTAAACTGTATAAGAGGTAGTAAATATAAAATTAGGTTTAAATGGGAGTTATTTTAAAATCTTCAACATATATCAAAAATAATAAACGAATCAACTGTTTTTTTCCCTTTGTTGTAAGAAAACAAGAGACATTATTGACAAAGGAAAACATTATTAAATTAGCTATTGATCGTAAGCAGAAAATATCCCAAGTCCGTCATATGAGTTACTGTCACCATCAACAGCAAACATTTCTGAGCACTGACTATATGTAGGTGTGGGTATTACATAGGTGTTGTAAATGAGTGAATTGTGCGTGTGATGCTTCCTAAAAAAGGAACTGAAAGACCTCAAAAGGCAGCTGTAAGATGAAATAATGTAATTATATCATAATAGTTACTTGCTATCCATATTTACTGACAACAGGAGCTATTTCCTTAGACAGATAAAACTGTTGAGGATCAGTGAAAAGATGGTTGAAGAATGAGACTTGTGGCCAATACATTTTTTCATTTAATAGTTATGGGTCTAATATTTTTTAATAAATATACTCTTGTCCTTGGGAATTGTGATCTCATCAAAAAGGAAACTATTTTGCTGTTCTTAAGTATGAATTAGATTGCTTATTAGAGTAGGCATTTATAATTTTCACATGGTTCCTTTTGAGGTACACATTGTAAAAGGCATTGCTTTCGAAAGAAAATATGATGGCTTTGTATCTTAATGAAGAGCATGTTTACATATTTTAACTGAAGAATCAGGGAAAATAGTTAATCAGGAAAACCATAAAAGGCCAATATTAGACATACACTATTATTTCTGTAAGTTCTCATTTTAAACTTATGTATTATGCTGGCAGAAATCTAAGATGGTAAGAGAGTACATATCAAATAACATAGTTGTGAAATTGACATTATATGGTCAAGTACGTTCACCCATAAACAACAAGAGGAAAGTCAGAGGTAAAAGTCAGATTTGTGTGATAGACATATATGCATACAATCACACTTAACCCAGTTGACAAGACAAACGAGAGCAGACATCAAAATAGTGTATGCATATATTATAAACATACTCATCTATAAGCATGTATGCATCTTTTCTAAAAGCCAATTAAGACTAGCAATTCCAGGCAGCTTTGAAATGTGAATGTTGGACTAGGTGCAATGATAAAAGAGCTGACTAAAGAGATTCTCTAGGTCTATTTTTTCACTCTGTTTTCTGTGAGGAATAGGAGCTGCCAAATGGTGAATAAGCACAACTCATCTCATAATGAACGCTCCCACTGTGTGAGATATTATTTAATATCCAGATATAAAGAGACACCCTGGATCAGGAGTAATTATTAAACATTAACAACATCAACTCACCTGCACACACAAAAGCAAATTAAGCACGTGACAAAAAACTGTAAAAAGTGTTCCTCTTTGCTCTGATTCTTAGATAGAGCTCAAGTTTATAAAATGAATTTTAAATAAGTCCTGGGCTTTAAAAATGAAGAATTTCAGGGGAATCTTTCAACTGCAAACTAGTCATTGCAATAATTAGGGCATCCAACAAAGAAGGGAGAAGATGACCTAAAACAAAAAGGAGGGTATAAATTATAGTTGACTTTTGCAAAGATATGTATTTTTTAAAATTCTAATATTAAAGATCAAGTTTAGTCAATTTGGATCAGTTTTATAATGATGTGAAGGAGTTCTACAAAAGAGAATTAATGTGTCTGCTAAAGATGATAATACAGTTTGATAATAGTGGGACAGTCAAAACACGTTGTCTTGGGTAAAACTTGTATTTGATTTGTTTGGGGTGATGAGGTACTTAGAAACAGCCTAGGTTTAGATTTTCAGGTAAAGCTGATAAAGCGTGCAATCTGTTTTGTATCATAAAGGCAAAGGCTATTCAATGAACATTTTCCTAATACCTCTCTACAAGCATTTTATTTGAGGGGATTTTTCGGAGTTTAAATCTTCCAATAGATTTCTGCACGTTATTTTATTGCAGATTTCTTTTTTTCAGGCGAGAGTGAGCTTTGTGGCAGCTTTTTTCTTGACAGTGCTGCCTAGAAGACTCGAGTTTATTGTTTTTAGATGTCTTTTTCCTTTCATGTTTTCAAAATTATTGCAGTGATGTTTTTGGAGATAGAAATTCTGAAAACACTGGCATACTTGCTAAACCATAATTTCTAAGCAGCTGCAGCTTCTGACTGATATCCTTATTCCCCCCTGAAAATATTGTATTAACTACAGTAATTTATCTTTGTAAAAGAAGGCCGCACCAAAGACACTAGTAAATTAAGTCACACTCCAGTCATAAAATAGTAGATCCACTAAAAACACCCAAGGCTCTTTAGCCTTGAAGTCCTAATTATTTTTCCCCGTATTCCTTAAAGTTTTTGTACAGTGTTACATAGCTATACTACTGTGGCACAGCCTTTAGCTGGAAATTTTTACTGAGACAGACAATGCTTCAATATCTTTACATTTTAATGGTCTGAATTATCCCTGGTTGAGGATCCAGAACTGGCACTGGGAGGTAGATCAGGGCAGAAGCAAAAGCGGAGAATTGGATAATGAAAGTTCTTTCCAGAATAGGTCCTCAAGAGGACCAAATATGTAGAGGAAGCATGGAAATTGTTTATTAATTATTCAGAGATTTCATTACATCTGGAAGCACCCATGTGTTTAACGTCAAGTGGACCAAACACCTAGATGATTTACTGTTTTTTTTTTTTAATCTGGATATTTTGATGTCCTTTTCTTTGTTGTCTTGTAGATATCTTACTTTTACACCCATTTTGATGGGTGGATGGAGCATGTTGCATTAGATTTGTTCTCACCCTGCTCCCGCCTTTCCCTCCATCCTTTGATGAGTTTCCTCAGACCTCCACATTGCTATACCCTTCACCTAGATCAAAGGCAAGTGGACCCACAGACCCCTAGGTACCTCACATCAGGCCAGTTCTTATCTAGGATATGTTCATAAGTTTAGTGTACTTATCAAATAGCTCTCTGGACACAAGTTTTCCTCTAATACTTCTTCATGGTGAAACCATTTTGGTTGTAATCAGGTCAGTATGGCCCAATTCGTGTAAGTGAACTTTTTTGACTTACACAAGACCTACCTTTCCACTCATGATAATGAGAAAGATCTGGGCATGTGATTTGGGGTAACATTTTATAGGTGTGCATCACAGAAAGGAACGCAATTTCATTCAAGCTCTTGGCCTGCCCTAACATGGTCTACAAGTGGAATAAAGTTCTCAGAAACCCAAGACATTATTAATCTTGTCATTTACACAAGGTGATAAGTTCTTTCATTTTTAAACGGGCCCTTGACAGCTGGTATTTAGTAAGTAGACTGTTCCCTCTGAAGAAAACAAAAGGTGTCGATAAGAGATTATCTAATGCCTGATGTATATTTTGAAGAAATAAGATCTAGAAGAAGGAGTGCCCTTCAGAGAATACAAGGTCAGAATTCACTTAGGGGATTCTGCCAGCTCCCTTCTCGTTGAGGAACAGCAGCAAGATTCTACAGTGTTTTCAGTTGGATCAGGCATTGTTCTCGTTTGTGCTTTACCTTATAAAGTTTTAACTGCTTCCAGGACCATCATGGCTGAACTGGCACACCCACTTTCCCTCTCCCTGGGTCCACGTCAGCGGTGCTATCAGGCTGCTGTGACACTATAACAGTATTATTACTGCAGGCTTATTATGGACTCAGTTATCAAGTTATTTTCTTTGGCTTTTTACTGAAAAAAAAATGTATGCCTACATCATTCAATTAATGCAATTTGTGCAAAAAAGCAAAATGTAGTATCTTAGCCTCTCTCTACTTTTTAAACATGTTTGCGTCAACTGTCAGGTAATTTGTTAATTTGCTCTTCCTTTACAAGGATTTCTGTCCACATTTTCTATGACCTCTTTTGATGTTAAAATTATTATTGGCTTTGGCCATTTTCTTTGCTTTGCTTTTAAGTCAAGTTCCACTTTTATACCAAAGTTATGCTCTGCTGTTTTAAGATGAATGCCAGCTGGCAATACCCAGAGACTGGCTTTGTGAACGGTGCCTAAGCTGACTTTGGGGGGATGCTGTCTGGCTGATAAGTTACTTCCTTCACCCGAAGATGAAACTGTCTCAGACATAGTCTGTCATTTGATATTTACATGATAAAACAAATAGCATCCCCTCCCCACAAAAAAATTTCCCTCATGTAATTATACCCAGCACACAACCCTGCCATAGCACTACACAGCCTAGGAATTTTTACCAAGATCCACAAACCACATAAATTGAAAAAAGATGATCGGCACATTCTAAGTAATTAATATTTGCATGTACGCAACACTTTTCATTCAGGAAGACCTAAAAGCATCACAACCATACCAGACTCCAGCTATTTCTGGAATGGTACCAAAAAGATAGTTGTCAGAATTCATTACAAGCCAGTCATCGAGGAGGAAAACATGTTGGTCAAGAACACAAGAAGCACCTCCAGTCTAATAAAAAACCCAAAGAGGATCTTTAGCTTCCTCGCTTCCCAGGCATTCTGAAACTGTTCAGAATGATCAATTTTCACAGAGTCAGACAAAATGACCACATTAAAGACAGGTGGTTAATGAATATTTCTTGTGGGGTCTGTAGAGAGATCCTTAGAGGTTATTTAACAGGACAACTTGCAAGGCTTCCAGGCTAGGTACACTGTAGGCTCCAGGTATAATAATGTGTATCTTTATCACTTGCCCTGTTCTTGCAAACTAGAGTCAACAGTCAATCCTTTCTGTTTTGTTTCATCCAATAAATTACACTTGGCTTTCTCTTCATGTTCTTAATGAAGAGATAAAAATGTGTGGAGCAGAACTTCTCCTTCGTTAATATTTTTGTTCTGAAAATAGCCAGTGGATACATATAATTTTGTTTTGGAAGCAGATACAGCAAGACGGTACCTGACATTTCTCAGTTAATATTTTATAGTCTTTAGACTGTTACCTTAAAGACGAATTCAGGATACTATGTCTTTGGAGGAACTAAGGAAACTAAGGATGGTTTGCTTTAGCGAAGCTTGGCCACGATAATGCTTCCATTCTGTTGGACAAATATCTTTACATTCTGTCATCAATCTCTGTCTGCTGAAGATACTTTTAGTTATCTCCTACTAATCAGGATTAGAATGTGTAATAGGGTCCTTCTTTCAGAGGTTAAAAACTTGTCACTCCTGCCCTCCTGAGTAGGGGTTTCCCATGTTGCTATGGAAAGATCAGGGGTCCAGAGCAAGTTTCCTAAAGCCAGCACATATGCACACGTTGTCTCTGTGGACTTGATGTTACCTCTGTAGCACCAAGACTGACAGATGTGTTCATATCAAATATTGACTTTGTTCAGACATGCAAATGGTCACTTATCTCCCCTTCTATCCACACTCTAAACATTAAAGTTCCATTCAGCTTTTCCTAGTCTTCGGACTGGTAAATTGAATGAGGCTATAGAAAATAAAGCATTCAGGCTGATTGTTAGGAGGTGGGAAGGAAGAAATCAACTGTCTACTTCAAAGTGAAAAGACGGCAATAGTCTGAAAAAGTTGTCTCTCAGTACAGATTTTGCAGGGAGTACATTTCTCTATTATTTCAATTATTACAACTTCCTGAATAGGTTGAAGGTCACTCATAATTCACACTTCTGCCATTTTCAGACATGCCAAATGCAGTCTATTAAGCATAAATAAAACTTCCAGTGCTTGACCAGGAAAAATAAATGGGAATTCATAACAATGAGTCCTTATTCATCTTTTTAAAAGTAAATGATGTTTTCTTTCTTTCTTGTTTTCCCTCTGTGCACTGAATTTTTCTTCTGTCTCAGTAATACAAGCATAATACTTTGAATCGATCCAAGCATAGCAAACTAGACAGCAAGTCTGGTCTGACAGATTCTAGATTTTTCTATTTTATAGGATAATAAACAAGAACCCACATTATTGCCATTTATAAATACAAATGGTAGCATCATCAATTTGATGGAGGAATAGGTTGAACACAGGCTGTGACAGTACAAAACAGAATTAATCTGAAAGTCTTTTATAGCCTATTACCTTTGCTATCAGAATGCTTACAACTGTCCATACTCTCTTTAGTGGCTGTCCTCTTGGGCTTAAATAACAAAAGGAAATGAATATTTAATAAAGTGTGATTAATTTCGGTTCCAACTGTATATAATAAATAGTTATCTATAACACATATTACATATAATATGCAATTTATAAAATGTATAATTGTATATAACTTATATGATCTATAATAGAATTAATCATGTGCCATTAAATATTAATTTATGTTAATATGTAAAATATGAGATTACTAATATCTTGTGCAGATTTTAAAATGTCCCTAAAATGTATACTTTGCCACACTTATAAATCACATATAAATATATAATATATCCAAGCACATATATACTTATATATAACATTGTATGAAAATATTCATTTTGGCAGTCTAAAATTTGCTAAATCAAATCCACATCACCACTGTCTTTTACCTTTAGCTTAGCCTTATGAATATTAACTGAACAGATATGCTTTTGATATTTGGAGCCATTTCAAGGTTTGATTAAAATAAATTAAGAATAATAATTATTTTTTAGAGTAATTCCTATATACATGCATAATATTATATTTATGCCTTAAATTGTGAATTTCACCAGTAGTAAAAGTGAACAATTTGAGGGATTTCTCGTTTTATCTTCAAATATCTGAATGCTTTAGAATTTTTTAAAAAAATATTAAGAAATTTCACTAGTGTGATATTTTGGCAAATTTTAAAATAAAGAATATAGAAAGATCTATTAAACCTTTTACTATAATATTTATTCTTATAAATTAAAGTATTCAGGGATTTAGTTATAATATCCATACTTACAAGGACAGAGATAAAGCTTTCTGGAAAAATTAAAAAGAGTCCAGCAAGATATTGGAAAAATTAAATTTTTCCTATGGTAAAATGAAAAGACTACCTCAACTTTCAAAAGTTTCCGATATATGGAGAGTTAGGTCATGTTCATAACATGTTGTGTTTCTGGAATTTGGTATTAGCTACCAAATAGAAAACTCTAAAGGAGTTAACGCAGTTTAAAAATATTTATCATGACTTTTAAAAAATGGAATTCTCATATAGTCCTATTTTCTTACACTAAAAGGCCCCATTCCTCTAATTTTTCACCTTATATTGGGAGAGATTGTGTTCTCCCTTCTAGTAGAGCATTCTGAGAGACATACAGCAAAATAATAAATCAACAACCCTTTTGTATCCATTCCAACTTTTTCTAAGTGGGATTTTGAGCCCCTCTTTAAATACTTGAGTTGAATTCATCACAAAATCCCAGATCCAGGACATTTTTATTTTGGTTCCAGATAACTTTTTCCATAAAACTCCCTGATGGAAGAGACCTGTTAACTCTTTTATGGAATTTAACAGAGGAATTGATTCCCTTCCATTTTTATCTAACACAAAACCCGGAGAGGTTATATTAGTCATGTCTCTGCTTCGGGTACATAACTCAGATGACATGTAATTCATAGGACTGTAATATATAGCCGAAATTTTGAGAATACACTGATTTTAAAGATGTTATGATAACATTTTTATAAGCATGGTCAAGCATACTTAATAGACAAACCTGCGGGAGAAGCTACATAAATCACTTCCATTCTTTATTATATTTTTAGTTGCTGAAAGACCCATTTTCTAATATAAAAGCATAGATGCGATAACGTTTTTTTCTGAAAGGCTTGATTCCTCCAACATTACATTCCATCTTTCCCCCACATAATTGTTTTGAGGCAACAAATAGTCATTATGTTTTCATTTAAACTATTTCTCTCACTTCTCAAACGCCTGCTGGTATATTGTTATTGCTAGAACATAAACCAACTTTGTATGTAGACATCTCTGGATTCAAGCATTCAAATTACACTTTGGGACCATTGTAATTATAAGAGCAAAGACATAATTTTGCTTAAGTCTCTGTAAAACCCAAAGAGTTGAGATATAATGAAATGGCAAGTGGTGACAACACCTTGAAAAAAGCACTGGATTTCTAAGGGTGGTAGATGGGGCTTCAAGGCACATTCTTACTACGATATGAGGAAGCATGCCCAGAATCTGCCCTCATTACTTCGGGCTCTTGCCAGTTCTTTTCAAACCTCAGTTTCATGAGCACCATAAAAATTCACTTAAAATCGAAAAGAACACCTTGAAGTTAAAACCCACTCTGCTTTGCCTTGCCTTTCGTGGCCTGGAATGTCACCTTTTACCTCCAGTAAATAAAGCCAACATCAATGCTCTTCCGTGTCTTTTATTTTTTATGCGCTCAGTATTGTTCACATGACAATCTGGACACTTAAAGGGAAATTACAGTAGTGATCTATGTCCCGGCAAAGAGAATTATCTTTCTAATGTATAGTTACAGTGTATCTATCACTTTCTTTTGTTTCTTGGACTGTTCACACTGGATTGAGTAAATCTAAAATGGAATTAAAAGAGACATGATTAATAGTGGACTCTATTATTCAAAAGAAATAATGATATCATAATACTTTCTTCCAATGATCTGGCATGTGTGTCTCTGCAGCATTCCCCAACAGAGACAATTGTACTGTTTTACGGTCTTTCGGAATATTGTCTCTTTAACCTCACTGTTTCCGAGAAGCCACTGAAAAGTTCTAATATGTCACAATTCAAATATCAACATGTTGTTGGAAAGGAAGCTAATAAGTTAAACCTTTGAGAGATGCCAAAAGAAGAGGTGATTCAAACTGTTGAGAGAAGTCTATTGTTTTCTAAGGGGAAATAGAACTCTAGAATGAAACAGGGCACTAATAAGCATTTAACTGGAAAGTTTAGGGGGAAAAAGCAAACGCACACTTTTTTTTTTTTTTTTTTTTTTAAATCTGGTAACTTTTTGAGCAGAATTATTCCTCTGAGTGTACTTCCAGAGAAGGGAAAATGTGAACGTTAGGGTTAATAAGATACAAACTGTTAATTCTCTGGTTTTTATAGAATCACCACATAACAAAGAGTAATTTTCCTAAGATAGCCTGGATTTTATCTAAGGATAGAGATAAAGAATATTAGGTTATATTATATTAGGGCAACATTTTATGTTTGGCATTATTTTCTATAAAGCAACTTCATGTGGTTAAATTACTGTTGCATGAAAAAAATGATTTTATTTTGACAGGAAAGAAACTAAGCAGAAAATACTCCTCATTGAGTTATTTTTTGAATTTAGCACAGTTTTGTACTCTGGTCTTTTTAAAGGAAAATAAACAATTGGAGTTTAGAGCCACCTACTGGAATGAAGAGGCACGTACTTATGTTTAATGTCCTCTGCTTTTCAAGAGATAAACAGATAAATATAATTAAAGTTATGCACATTTCTGTTGATCTTATAAAACGTTAAATTACTCAACTTTTCTCAGTTTGAAATAAGTGGTCCTGTAAGAAACCACAGGTAGAGCAATGTCTTCTCAAAATAGATCCTTCCCATTTCTTAGTAGGGTGTGCCAATTTGTGTTATGTGATTTTTCTCCCCATTGCATTGAGACTGAGCAGAATTGAATCCCTAGTTTTATTGTTGCCATTGTTGCTTTTGGTGGTATGTGTGTGTGTGTGTGTGTGTGTGTGTGTGTGAGTGTGTGTGAATGTAATTGTTCTCATTTTCACCAGTTAACTGTATAACTTTATTCTTTCTTTCATAACCTCTATCTGGTTACAGAATCATTGTTTAATAAATAATCCTAGAATAGAATTAAAAACTAAGAACATATTATCTTAAAAAGGAAAGGCACCTTAAATATTTTCATGATTAAATCCTTTTTATATTGAGAGATAATTGACATATAACATTATATTAGTTTCAGGTGTACAACATAATGATTTGATGTTTTTATATGTTGCAAAGCAGAATTAAATACTTTTATAAATGAAGAAACCCGGAATCCTGGACAAGTAGATTGGGCAATGACCTACCTAGGGTAACCACGCGGGTCAGGGGAAAGGTAGGCAGCTCTTGGAAATTATAGGTCAGGGTTTTTTCCACAGTTGCTCCACTGCTTTTTAGTCAGTTATTAATGGATTTCTTAAATCCTTCCTCTCATCAGCATTTTGCTAGAAAGTAAGAGGAATAAGCACCACCCCCAAACCCTGGTAAAGGAATCAATTGAAGGCATAATGCCCGCTTTCAAAGAGTGGGATCAGTATCTGGGTCATGAAGGCAGGTCCTGGACCTGTGAGTGGCACTTTTTTTTTTTTTTTTTTTTTTTTTTTGCGGTACGCGGGCCTCTCACTGTTGTGGCCTCTCCTGTTGCGGAGCACAGGCTCCGGACGCCCAGGCTCAGAGGCCATGGCTCACAGGCCCAGCCGCTCCGCAGCGTGTGGGATCTTCCCGGACTGGGGCACGAACCCGTGTCCCCTGCAGCGGCAGTCAGACTCTCAACCACTGCGCCACCAGGGAAGCCCGTGAGTGGCACTTTTGATCGGTAAAAGAGGGATTAAGTTTTTAAAAAACAAAATGCTCTCCTTTGACTATGTTCTACACAGATTTTGTTGTCATGATTCTTTATGTTGTGTCCCTTCAGCCTATTACCTTAAAAGCTCCTTGTTGAGAAGGTGCTACTTTTGAGAACATGCTCGAGGGGAGTAATTGTGCCCCTGCCAGTCTTTGCTAGTTCACTGCTGGATAACGCAAGACACATTCAACTCTCTGAGTATGTGTGTGGCTCCCTAGAGTAAGGAATTCAGAGAAGGGATTGTTCTTTGTTAAACATTACACAGGGTGTATGTGACACAGCAAGCCTCGCATTAAGAAAATTTGATTTGTGAAGTGGGAGCTGGAAAAGATTTATGAATTGGCATGAGAGTCACAGCTTTCCATTTGTCATCAGAGGGCTAGTTCTCAGTGTATAAAACAGGAAAGCTAGTTCTTTTGATGAAAATAAAAAGGAATATTTTTGTTAAGGTATGGGAAAATGTACAGCTATCTTAGTGTATATCTTGCCCTTTCTTAATATTCACTTCTCTTTCTCTCCCCCCACCCCTTCATGGTCTCTTGAAGATATTTTATAGAGTAGTTGCAGACATTGCACCAGGAGAGGAGCTCCTGCTGTTCATGAAGAGTGAAGACTATCCCCATGACACTATGGCACCGGATATCCACGGTTAGTACCACTCATGCCACCATCCGCACCACCCTCATTTGGAGACTGTGATGGAGCATGCCAAAGGGTCCATCACACTTGGTACTTGTTAGTTTCCCTGGGTAGTCAATGTCAGTTTTAAGAAATTCCTTCTCACAGAGTAGCTATTTTCTTGGTCTGACATCTGGCTAATATTACGGTGAAGCTAAAGTAAGCAGAGGTCTTCTCTGAAATGGAGGTCAGAGGAATTTTGAATATTTGGACTGAAGCATCACATAGGTAAACCTTTTGTCAGTGCCTTAGACTATAGTGAGAGTCCTTTCACTGTACAAAAGTCATTTCAGGGAGCTTGGGCTTGGGCTTTTGTATATCTAGCAGTTGTTTCTCCCATCTAATGTTCTAGTACTGGGAAAAGTATTTCTACTTGAGTAAAATCCTAGCCAGCATGAGCATATGGGAGAGGGCTGGAGGGATGAGGATTGGGAGAAAAGTAGAGATGAGGAAATTTTTGAGCCAGAGGAATTTGTATTTGTCAGAGACCTATTCTAAATTAAAGAAGGGGGGATCAAAAAGAATTATAATTACTAGGGATGTATATTCAGGTAAGAGTAAAAGGAAATTTTATTTGTATTGATTTGTATCATCGGGATGAACGTTTAAGACTGTTTTCTTTCTTTTTCCTGTTTCTCTCCCCTCATATAATGTGATTTGATTTAGCATAATCTAGTGGTGTCTCTAGAGTGTTTTTATAGTTGGAAGGACCACTGGGAAGGGTTACCAGTGAGAGGTGAGGATGGCTCCACTTTCCATCTCTCTGGCATTCCAAACAGGAGAAACTCAGCCTCTGCATCTGCAGCTCCAGCAAAGAAAGCTACCACTGTTGGCTGGCTCTTTACTTGAACATTTTTCTCCTTTGGCTGAGCTGCATTCTGCCTCTTTGTAGATTATACCAGTTGTATTTTGAGGAGCCTTTTGGAACTTGTTTTCTTCTTAGAAACTGTGACAAGTCAATGGCCTCAGAAACCCAGACTTCTTAACTAGCCTTGTAGAATTTGAGCCTGAATGGGGAGACTGACCCAGTGGGAAAGGGCTCTTTGACAGCAGGGAGTGCTCAGATGATAAAAAAAAAAATTAATTTGGACTGTCTCTGGTACAAGGCATCTTTCATCAGTGAATGTTTGCTCTAAAAAGGTTTTCAAACAATTATTTTTTTAAAATATAAATGGTTACTGTACTATTCTAAAAAGCCTAAATAGAGGTGACTATTTTTCTTTTAGGGCTACCATTCATAAGTTACCTGCCTTTACAACACTCTGGAACCCATCGGTTGCTTTTCATTTTCACTGTGTCATACCCATATCCATACATATACCCGATATGTTAAATATAATGTTTATAATGTTTACATGGTGATTTGTATTTCATACTTCTAGGATTTAATGTTTCTTAGAAAAGAGAAAATAAAACACATGCATTGTACACCTACTGTATGCTAGATATTTTATGCTCTCCATTTAGTGTCTCATTTAGTCTTTTAGACATAGATCAAACCTGTAAGAAAGGAATTATTTCCATTATACAGATAGGAAAACGAGGCCATATAAGGCTAAGTAAATTGACCAAGACCACATGGCTAGAAAGTGGTAGAGGCAGCATTCAAACCAAGGTCTTGCTGTCTCTAAAGCCTATGCCTTTTCATAGGCCTGGAGGTTGTTTGTGTTCAGACTGCTGGCTGAGATCCTAAATTTAGATCTTAAACATGTGAATAGTGTCACAAACTATAGGAAACGTTTCCATTACCTAATTTATGTTATTGAGAAACCTGTCTTACAGCTGAGGTGATTTATTTTAAAATAGCTCCCTCTTCTTTAACCAAGTCCAAAGGTGACAAACCCTACTGAATCTACATACTAATTTCTTTACTTTTCTGGCCCCTGTGTTATTGGTTTAGTTTAAACTAAACCAGTATCGTATATGGATCACAGCAGCAGCGACCCGTTTGACCTCTCTGCTTGGCTTCTCAAGCTGCAATGGGGCATTCCAACTTTCAGTGGCTTTCTGTACCCTTCTTAGCATGGACCTAAAAAGCCCCTAGTGACCTGCTACCCTCTCTAACTTCATTTCCCACTCCTCCCCTACATGCACCCTATAAACCTGTCACACTTTACTATAGCTTTGCCTTTCCACGAGCCTGCCCTGCTCTTTCTTGCCTTCGTCATTGGTCCATGCTATTCCCACCGCCTGAAATGTCTTCCCTCATGCTGCTTCACCTGGCTGATTCTTCCTCGTTACAAAATCTTTGCTGAACCTCTCTTCCTCAGGATAGATGGATTTGGTATATTCCTCTGGGCTCCTAATTTAGGCCTGTGCATGCATCTGTCATAAGATGTATCACACTAGTTGTTCACATGTGTATCCCCTTGGGTTTCTTATGTATTCATTCCCTAGCAAAATGCCTCACATTCAGTAGGTGACTAAAATATTCCCTCAAAAACATTTGGTCAGTGAATAACTGGATATAGGTCCTGGCTGCAGGTCTGTAACCCAGGGATGATGTATCGTGTTGTTGTCCTCTGTGTCTTTCAGCATTGTGAGCTGTTTGCAGGACTTCTGTGATGATATCTGTGTGATCAGTGCATAGTATGGCCTCATGAGTGGGCTGAAAGCTATTCCAATAAAAAGAATAGAAACAATGGCGTCACTACCTGACACTCCATAGCCTTGTTATCCCTGGCCCCCACTATTACCATTTATTTATCTTAGTGATTTAAAGTGCAAACGCATGATATGCTGGCTATTTAACAAAGCCATGCCAATTAGCACTGGCCCTGAGGGAACATAAATGAGCCTAGAAAAGTGCTAAAATCATGCTGTGCCACATTATAAGTAATGACAAATGTCAAAGCATTTCCAAGTTTATTGATATTAGCCAGGCTTAAGTATGGCTCAGATAGGGACTCTGTCCCGTGTCCCGTCCAGGTAACATGGCACAGCGAGAAGGGTATGGAACGGAGATGTGTGTTCAAAGTCTGACATAACCATTTAGCTCTATGATCCCTGACTGGTTACTGAACTTCTCTGAGCATCAATACCCTCATCTGAAAATTGGGATACAAATCTGACATATCATTCCTCACAGTCAGGTTTTAGGAATATCAATAATCCATGTACAGGATTGAGGACATAATGATACTCAGTAAGTGGTCATTATGACTTTCAATATCCTGTGAATATTAAACCCTGGTAGGGTTTCGTCATAAAGTTTTATCTGATAAGAAAGCTATACGAGAGCCACAGCAATCACTTCTGTTATTATTGTCCTGGCTTCTTTACATTTATTATTTCTTTTTTTCTTTTCTTTTCTTTTTTTTGCCACACTGCACGGTATTCGGGATCTTAGTTCCCCGACTAGGGATCAAACCCGTGCCCCCTGCAGTGGAAGTGCAGAGTCTTAACCACTGGACCGCCAGGGAAGTCCCTACATTTACTATTTCTAATCCATGTTAAAATGGAAGTGGTGGAAAGGACAACCAAATAATTTCTATTATGTCTTCCGTAATTCGATAAGAACTGCCAGTGTGTGGTGGCACTTCCTGATCACCTAGTGCTGATAACACCTGAATTATTTTCACAGAAGAACGGCAATACCGCTGTGAGGACTGTGACCAGCTCTTTGAGTCCAAGGCTGAACTAGCGGATCACCAGAAGTTCCCATGCAGCACACCCCACTCGGCATTCTCAATGGTAGAGGAGGACTTTCAACAAAAACTCGAGAGTGAAAATGATCTCCGAGAGATACATGCAATTCAGGAGTGTAAGGAATGTGACCAAGTGTTTCCCGATTTGCAAAGGTTAGACATGGCATGTTGCACTACAAAAACATGTTGATTTACTCTACAGTAAAATGTTTATGCTGAATTTTCAGAATTGATGCAAATGGGAAATTTGGAACAACAATGAGCTGGACAAATGTGTTAGTCACACGTTCGGAAATCATTTTCCCCTGGAAATTCTCACATGTCAAATATTTGCAGTGAAGTTAGAATTAGTTATTTTGATGCCAGATAGAAAATAATACTTTCATTATTTAAGGAGGGTTATTGGCAATTGAAAGTTTCACATTATAGTAAAACCATAACTTAGAGGAGGTATCAAGAGTAGAGGAGGCAACAATGATGCTAATTAATCTAATTATACACTAAACAGAAAAGCGACCCTCTAGAAACATTTCGACAATAAAAAAGAGACTGTGCTGGTACTTACTTAATGAAAGATAGGAAGTCTTTTGCTAGATCAGTGTAATCTATGGATTTAATTTCAACTATTTATCTAAACTGCACATATATAAAAGAATAAGAGAAGCATGTTCAGTGAAGAAAATATTGAGTTTTCAAAAAGGGAAAAAGTAAACATGATCTAAATGAAATAATTCTATAATACTTATTTTTACCAAAACGAAAATCATATTTCAGTGATAATATTAACTTTTCATAGCCCTTTGAATTTAGTTCAAGAACATTTTTAAAATTTCTGTTAAAGAAAACAACAACCCTGGAACCTATGTTTTGAAAACTGTATTGATAATTATGCTACAAAATGGTCTTTCAGATCAGAAAGTTGTTTAACCAGCTAATAAGTTTTTTGTTTGTTTGTTTGTTTTTTCTACCTAATGGTTTTTGCCTTGGTCCACAAACAATTTTAATAATTGTATTCATTACTTTGCTTTTAAATCTGGAACCTATAATCAGAATTTCAACTGAACATAAAAACACTGTGTTTAAATGGGTATGGGAGTATATCAGCCGACCTTAGTCAAGGATGTGAATTACTCAGTTTGTCTTGGACACCTCACCTCTTTTAATTTACCTTTTTGTTTCCTTTCTTTCCTTAGTGCCTCCTCTTCCTCTTTCTCCTTTCACCTCTGTTGATTGCCCCACATCTCTCTTCTCATAGGAAAGGGTTTCATTCCATTTTAATGCATAGATGACCAAAAAGGCATCAAGTATAACCCATTCCTTGAGGAGACTGAGTCAAAAGAATGAATCTGTCTAGCTTTGAAAATTCAGGCTTAATCTAGCTATTAGAGAGAAAACATTTTGGGGCCTAAGAGGGTTTTCCCAGTACCCTTTAAACTTATCTTTACTACTTAATAAAAACCCACATAGAGAATAAATCTGTTATGTATGTTTGGTAAAACATGGATTTGTAATCAAAAACCGTCACAGTATGTCTCCTAAATACATTGTGTCCAAATTAAAAACCAAAATGAAAATACTTTCCTTATCTGCTACTAAATACCAGCAGTTAAGAAAAGTACTTATACTGTAAAGCCATATGATGCCAGAGAGTAAGTCTATTTCTTTCTATTTTGTTATAAAAAATAATGGACAGCATTATAAAACAAAAATTGACAGACTGAACACTAAAATGTTGGGTATAGCAATACTTCTTAGGTGGAGAAAACTTCTTACTCTGACTAGGTATAAGATTAAGCCTGAGTCAGTGCTACTCAATGCCAAAACCAACTGTCAATTTAGCTCCTTCAGTCAAACATTCAGTAGAAAACAATAAGGAAACCTAATTATCTGGCATTGGATGAACCCTCAAAACTCACTTTTCAGTAGCTCAGCCAGATGGATATATCATGTCACTATGTGGCCTGATATCAGTCAGCCAGGTGATATTTTGGGTTATATAATTTAGCCAGTGCAGAACCTATGTGCCCTGAATATTTTCCACTTTATTGAAACCGATATTGTTTTATACGTTAAACAAATGAGAATTCCTTTCTTGACATGGTGTATTATTCTGTTCTGTATCTTTTGTGTAAAATATTAAGAAAAGAATACCACCCTCCAGAAAAAAGGGGGGGGGGCGAGAAACAAAGGTTGAACACAGAAGGCTAAGCAAAGCTCTATAAATTGGGATAAAATTCTATGAAAAGTGAAGTTTCATTAATGACTGACTGGATACTTCTGTGTTTATGAAAGCAATGAACATTTGCTTTTGCAAGAACCACTTGCCTTTTTATTTTCTATCACTGATTAGCTGACAGCTGATCATTCCGTGGAACAATGTGGGTTTTATGCTGGATTAGAAGAAGCAAAAAAAAAAAAGAAAATTTCCTTTACTTTGCTATCTTTTTCCCCCTTTTGTGATATGTACTATACTCTTAAAACAATATCACACCCTTGGAGTTAGGAGGCAAGAAAAAGTCTCAATGTATAGGACAATCTTTTACCACTAGGTTTCAGAGTTTATGATTTGAGATGCATATTGGAATATAATATATGTCATAAAATGGCATGCCTTGATAGTTTGCTAAAGACAGTAGTACGAATAGCAATCTGTACAACGATTTTGGAAGATGTCCCTGACTCAGTTCAATGTTAACTGCCATTGTTGATATCTTTCTCTTAACTCTCTGATTAACATTTCAACTTGTGTAACAAACAGAGGATTACATATTGTAGATAAAGATAGGGACATTCTTGTGACTCCACACACCTGTACTCTCCTGGTACCTTTTGTTCACAGAGATATCGCCACTGGTGCTCAAATAGAATAGCATTACCAAGTCGACTGACTCATAGGGCAGGAAAAATAAGTTCATGTGCCACAATATGAATAGAAGTGGAAGGAGGAAACTGAGGAGGAGAAAAATATGGAAAGGTGTTTCTAATTTATCAAGATATGAGAAAGGGCATATCATTTTTTCACACACACTCCCATGCACATGGTGTATACAAACACTGGATAACATATTCTAGGCACACAGAGGTCTTGATTCTCAAACTTAGAATGTTCATTTCACAGAAAAATAAAATATAGGGAAGAAACAGTGCTCGCATGCTTGGTAGTTAGTTTTTTTTTTTTTTAATAACTTTTTATTACGGAAGATTTCAAATACACACAAAACTAGAGAGGGCGGTGTAATAACACCCATACACTCAGGTTCAGTAATTATCACACAACGCCTATCTTGTCTCAGCTATACTCGTTTTGGATTATTTGAAACAAATCCTGGACATTTTGTCATTTTATTCATAAATGGCTTAGTATGTGTCTGTAGAAAGTAAGGACTATAAAACATAAGTTCATTTTAAAAATAATGGTTCCTTACTATCAAATATTCAGTCGGTGTTCAAATTCCCCCCAGTCATTTCATTATTTTTAGAGTTTTCTAGTTTGAATTAAGATCAAAATAAGGTCCATAGGCCTCCCTGGTGGCGCAGTGGTTGAGAGTCCGCCTACCGATGCAGGGGATACGGGTTCGTGCCCCGGTCCGGGAGGATCCCATATGCCGCGGAGCGGCTGGGCCCGTGAGCCATGGCCGCTGAGCCTGTGCATCCGGAGCCTGTGCTCCGCAGCGGGAGAGGCCACAACAGTGAGAGGCCCACGTACCGCAAAAAAAAAAAAAAAAAAAAAAAAAAAAAAATAAGGTCCATAATAGCAATTGGTGGACGTCCCTCTTATATTTCTTAATTTATAGGCTCCCCCAGTCAAAGCCAGTAAGTCTCCCTCCCTCTTTCTCATTACAGTTTATATGCAGAAGATACTGAGTGTTTTTTCCTGTAGCATTTCCTCCAGTCTGTATTCTGCTGATTATATCCCCTTGGTATTGTTTAACGTCTTTCTCCATCTCCTCTGTTTCCTGTATACTCATAGTTACATCCCAAGCTGTGATCAGGTTCAGGCCCAGTATTTTAGGAAGAATACCTCATTGATGGTATCATTTATTTCCATCAGGAGGCATATAATGGATTGCCTAGATTCATTAATTCTTTAGGGGCTGCAAAATGAATGTATTCTAATTCCCCCGTTCTTTTATTATTTATTATCTGGATTAATTCTATGCAGAGAAACTTCCCCTCACTGTTTATTTGCTCACCCTGAAGTACAGTTCGTATAGGAAAGGCAGGATGTGTACATGAGTTTTCCCCTTTATTTACTAGTTTTCAGAATAATGATTTGGCTTCTCAGCATCTTCCTGGGGTAACTAGTGAGGTTCCGTTTGTTTCTGAGTATCATTATCGTTGAAAGGTGAGATTATTACTCTTACTGATGCTTAAATTTCCCCATCTTTAGTCAGTGGGTGTCTTTTCAGGTTGGCACCCTAATTTTTTTGACACGATCTATAACTCTCTTGCTTTTTGCCATAACAAGATGTTCAAGGCCCATCTTGTGTATTTCATGTTTCACATTTGAAACAGGCTATTTCTCTGAGGAGCTCTGGTTACTTTATTTGGGAGTAGTATCCTGATGTGTTATGTGTGTGTGTTTAATTAACAAAAATGTTGCAGACATCTTCTGAATATCACAGTAATCCATGATCTATAATATGTACTTTTCATTATATTCATGCAGATTCCATATTCAAATTTTAGAGAGAGAAGGTAAAATAGTCTAAGCTTTAAAACATAGAGAAGCTATGTTTGTGAGAAAATTCTAACCCTGTTTTTCTTTTGAGGGGCTTTACTAGTGCATCCACTTATAATATGATATACTTTTCTTTCCTCCCTCATTCATAGGTTGTATATATATAATCTTAGGTTATAGTATATATACATATATATTTTTTTCTAGTTAATGTTTCTATCTATATCTACTTCTATATCTATATGCATACATGTTCATTCATTGGTCCATCTGTCTGACCATCCATTATATTGGTTGTATTGAGAAGTTGCTTGTTGAATAGTTAGCTTACAGCTCACTTTCCCATATGGTGATTTGAGTAGGAATAAAAGTGCTTTTTTGAATGTAAGGGTTATATACATTAGATAGAATAGCTTCCTGCATGTTCTTAAGCGCTTTCTTAATGTTTCCTATTTGAGTGTTTGTGTTTGAATTAAGTGGGTAGCAGCAATACATGTTGCGCCTAGAACTGTGTAATGAATCCAGAACTGGACAAATCGCTAGTTGTTTATCATTCCCCTAAATTGGCACCTAAACTCTGCTAGCTGAATCAGATTTATTTCCTAACAACAGGGGTACTTCTCTGTATTTCTGAGAGACACAGTCTAGGGAATATAAAACGTACTTCTGTCTGTTGCAAGCCTGTTTCCTCTCTTTCTTCTCCGACTCAACTCCTTTCCCTCTTCTTTCTTTAATTGCCAGTTGGATTAGTAATAAAATGACGTTCTGTTTATGAATGTGTTCTTGGTCACCATGTCCTATTAAATCAATTGTTCTCTTAACAGCCTGGAGAAACACATGTTGTCACATACTGAAGAGAGGGAATACAAGTGTGATCAGTGTCCCAAGGCATTTAACTGGAAGTCCAATTTAATCCGCCACCAGATGTCACATGACAGTGGAAAGCACTATGAATGTGAGAACTGTGCCAAGGTACAGTGAATTTGTAGACTACTTGGCCCCTCTGTGTCATCCTGCTCTCTCTTAATCCATCATTTGCCACGGTATATAAAAACAAGCCTTGAGAGGGGAAACTATAAATATCCTGAGAAAAGTAGACGGAGTGTTGTGTGCTACAAGGCATTAGTACAGTGTATAGAAACACTTAGTGGGTATCCTTTTATTTTTGTAAGGGAGGAAGCAAGGCTTGATGGTGAGTTCCAGAACTAAGTGTCAGACATCCTTGGTAAATTCCTGGTTCTGCTACTGGCTTTCCAGCGTGGGGTCGTTTTTTAGCCTTATGGAGAATGAAAATTGTATCCAATGCACATTACTAATTTCTTTTAAGATCAGTTTGTGAGGAAATCCCATAAAGTTTCTGAATGCCTGTTCAGAAAGAATGGGAGACTCCTACGTTTGCAGATTTTTCCACCGAAGTCCCCACCATAAATTATGACTCGGTTCTAATTAAAAGTGTAGTGCCTTAGTGGCCAGGGCTGAACAATGTTAAGAGTGAAACGAAAGCCCTTCACCTTGACCATAACTCTGAACAACGGGAACGGCAATTCACATCATTGAATTTTCATGTTTCTCAATTAACTAAAAGATGTCCTGGTGTCATGAAAACTGAGTTCTCCTTCCAAAAACTTTTCGTAACATTTGAATATCTTTTCTCATGCCAGTGGAAATTGGGACATTTGACCTTATCTTTAGAGATGTTTTGCTCCCTGATGTGTGGGTAGCTTTTTCTTTTTCCTATTTCTTTTTTTGTTTGTTTGTTGTTTGTTTGGTTGGTTTTCTTAGTACCATGTGGAAGGAATGATTTTAGCTTAATGGTAACTTAATGAAACACTGTGTTAGAATTTATACCCTAGGGGAACTCCTTGAATAGATTTGGGATACTTTAGTCAAAATCCCCCCAATTTTGTACATAGTGTGTCTTTGTTTAAAGCGTGTAAATAGCACACCATTTTTTAATAATGTCATGGCCTGCATTTTATTATCCAACTCCATTCACTCTAAATAGAATCAAAAAGCACTTGAATATGCTCTAATAATGCCATTAATTATTCTGTTCAACTGATACCAACGGGTACTTTGTGCTAAGTATACAAAACTGAATAATTTGTAAGTCCTGACCCTAGAGAGGCTGACACTTTGGAAATACGACTTTCTTTCGGTCTTTGGGTAAACAAATAAAAACAAAACAAATACACAAAATTCCTTCTTGAGTTATTCCCGGTCTTCTTTCTTGTGACCTAGAATTAAGTTTCTTGATTAATCAGTACTCATTTCCTAGCAGGTTTTCACGGACCCTAGCAACCTTCAGCGGCACATCCGCTCTCAGCATGTTGGTGCCCGGGCCCACGCGTGCCCGGAGTGTGGCAAAACGTTTGCCACTTCGTCGGGCCTCAAACAACACAAGCACATCCACAGCAGTGTGAAGCCCTTTATCTGTAAGTTTTTCACACTCCAGCCCTCCTTCCTGCAACTGTCTCTTATCCAAAAGGCACTGTGATCAGGAGGGTGGGCCACGCATGGCCATGAGGGGGGCCTCTGGATTAGCGATTTATGGTCTCATCCAGTTGGGCTATTTTCTATTACAAGAAAATCTTTTATAACCAGATCTATGGTGTTTTGTCTATGATGCCTGGGGTGTTTTCTATTAGATGGAATCAATAACAGGTAGAGAAGTCGTTAAATAATGTAAAGGAAGCCTCCCCAGATTGTGGGATTTAATAGAGACAACGAGATTTGTCTCATACTGAAAATGTGTGTGGCTTTGTAAAACAGCAAATCGCAGATACCACTAAACAAGATGAAGTGAGAAAAACCTGTTCTGGATCAGAAAGAGCTAGAAGAACCCCACCTGGCAAGGAGGCTTATTAGGACTGTGTGTGTGTGTGTGTGTGTGTGTGTGTGTGTTGGGGGTGGGATAAAATGCCCTTTAATCTACCCTTTGTTGCTGATCACAGGTTGCAGATCGGTAGTTCTCAGTTACTTGAAAAGCAGAACATTTTTACTTTGATGCTGGACATGCTGCTTCTATAACCCACTGCACTAAAGCAGATTTACGGGCAGTGTATTTCCAGGGGACATCCAATCTGACCACCTACTTAGAATATCCTTGTACAGAGCGCTTTAGTACAAGTACAGCTCAGCCCTCATTTGCCTCTCTTGTCCACCCACCCCTCTTCTCTGTATTGTGCTGAAATGTTTCATATGGAAAATCAGTTGTTCTTAGTCCATCTGGGCAACGACTCTGGACTTCTTTTCATCTATTGCTCGGCTGGGCATATAAACACAGTGACTCACTGAGCTGTGTTACAAAATTTAAGACAGATTTTGGATCCAGATAAGCATAGAACTGGATGAAACATACTCAGGAGTTGGCAAAACCTCTGACTTGGGAACCCTTGCAAAACAGTTTCTCTGACAAATATTTGATGGTTTGTAGTAGGTATATGAGACACTACTACAGGACCCAATGGAAAAAAACCTAATTTTCAGTGCCAACATGGAGATGCCAGAGACTTGCGCTCCTCCTTTTTGCCTTTACACAGCCCTCTTTTGTGTTTCCAAGCACCAAGAGAGCTTTTCTTTCCCTTTCCAGCTTACCCTAGCATCCTGTTTTGCTCATATGTTCTTCTGTTCCCTGGTGGAGTAAAGAGGCCTAGCAGAGAAACAAAAGGGTGCTCTCTAGTCTCCCTTGAGGAAGCACTGTTGAAAGTCGTGGGAAATAAAGTATACAATGGAAATTTTAGACTTCTTGTCTCAAAAAGACATTCCTGACTCTAGGTCGTAATGCCCTAAAATGTACTTGCAAGTGCTACAGACATACATAGTTCATTTATTTCTGATTTTTTCAGAAATGAATTTTGATAAATTTCTCATGTTTTGGTGGAAAATAGGGAGGAATTGACCACAGTGAATTATGATCACCCATTTAATGCTTTCTTTATTATTTAAAGTAAAAGTCAGAAAATAGAAATTCCTACCATCTAAAATTCTGGGATCTGTAATTTTAATTGTGTTGAAATCAAGTGTTTTGCTTTAAAGCACTATAGGGTGTCCCTTTCCAATCAGATTGTGCAGACTATTTCCCATGAATGTATTTTCAGTAATTATTGGTAAATTTAAATAGCAGATGGCATTCTTCAAATATAAAATCTGACAGAGGACCATGGGGTAATTGTGAATAATAGCCGTGTAATTTCAGAACAAAAGAGGAGTTGGTGTGGAGACTTTGGAGTGGAGGAGGTTCACCTAGAGTTGATATCTGTTTCTCACCAGAAGGCCACACACCACGATTTACCCCCCCTGGTGTGTTTATGGCAACTGTCTCTTATTACAGTGTGCCACCAAGCTTGAGCCCAGAGTCATCAGTGCTAAGGCAATTACTCACTGCCTTTACAGAAACCTCCAGCCTTCCCAAATAGAAACCACATGCTCTAATAGGCTGAATATATTCAAAATACCTCTTAATTTGTTTAATAACTAGAAAAATGCAATGCTAACTGCTGGCTAATTCCTTATTACTGAGAAGATTACAGTAGAGTATAGACTGCAGCATCAATTGAGCCACTTACCTGGAGGCCTGGTGGTTTGTGGTGGGCCAGGCAAGATCTTCAAGTGAGAAAAACAAAGCCTCTGCCTAAGGAGACATCCCAGATTCTGTGTTCTTGGGACCTGATACAAACACCATTCATTGGTGTAACAGAGCCTATAACCAGGAAATTCAGATGCACCTCTGTTACTCTTGATTTTCTTAAATCTATCCAGCTATTAGAAAGAAGTGTAGAGAGCAACATTTCTTTGGTAAAACATTGCTAACCTTTCAAAAACTTATACCTTGTTTGAATACCCATCAAGATCTTTTCTCAACGCCTTTTAATGCCCAGAGGAGAGGTGTCACTTTCTTAATGAGTGCACATGTATAATTCCATCAATATTTTATTTACTATTTCTTGTTATTGCTCATAGCTGAATTAGTATAACTAGCGAAAGTCTCATGTTTCTACCCTCTACTTCATATGGTTTTAATTAGTGTATCAAAGAATTTAAACAGTATGTGTATTTATTGTATATGGTTAACTAGTATATATATTTAAAGCAGACTCTGGTCAATATTCCAGTAGAATAACTTGAAAAGAAATCACTCGCATCTTCTCTTCCCATTAAAATGCATGTTATAGTCTCTACAATGTCATAAATCATTCCACAGTTGAAAGCTCCTTTAATATTACTAAGCACATTGATAAGTGTAGCAATGCATTTTAATTGTTAGTGGTAAAAGAAATAGACATAGAATCACTTGGTACTTCCTGTTTGGTTGTGTGTGGGATAATCCAAGTTCTGTCTGGATGAGTTTTGTATGACTGAAGGTCTATAAAATCTTCTTTGAATTTTCTTTTTAAATTGTTATTGTTTTGACTTAGGAGCTTAAAGGCAGTCATCACGTGAAAGAAATAAATGTTGCATTTTGTCTTCAATTTAATTTCTTATATAAATTGGTTTCAACAACTACCAACAAGGCATATCATGTTTCTGCATGTATTAAACATGCACAGAAGCATGAAAGTAAGCTCACACATAAAGGGAACTCATCTTTATTAAAGTAACATAAAAGCTGTGATGCTTGGGAAATTGATACTATAATCCTGCCAGGCGTGTATTGAGTAAGATTCCTACCTAGCAAAGGAATTATTAAGGGTTATGGATTTCCATCTTAAAATGTACTTAGATCTATTCACACATATATGAGGAAGAAGATGTTTTACTTTTCTGGCAAATTCTCGGGGACGAGAGTTATTTCCCAGCTGCACCCACTGCTGTGTTCTTACTGGATTATAGCATTCAGCGCACTCTCCCCTGCTTACTGTAGTAGGCTGTACCACATAGAAGTCAAGCCCGGAGATAACCCGTGAAGATATGACAACAAGTGGACATGTTTCCCAAGGACGGGGTTTCATAAATGCAGGAAGGTTAGCACAACCACTGGTGTGAGGGGAAGTCAGAGGACGTGATCATAGTTCATGGGAACCAGCAATGCAGGATGGGCTACATTCAATTTAGTTTCCTTTGCAGGCTTAAAATAGCGCCATTGTAAATTATGTCAGTCTTTCTCAAATCATGAAAATGATTGTTAAAAATGTCTCAGAATACACAATGTGCATTGTTGTGTGGCTTTGATGTGTGAATGATGAGAGCATATGATATAATACAAATTAAATAATAGTAGAGCAGTCACAGGCTTTTTCCCCAAGGGGAGAGGGAATAAAGGTGAAGTTTCTAGTCGAGGGAAAGGCTGTTTTATTTTGTGTTGATGCCTACAATATAGAAGTCTTTAAGTGGTCTAAAATTTTAAAGGGGTTCCTGTTCTGTTTAATGTTTAGTACATCTTAAGAACTTAATTGTAAAGATTCTGTTAGTGTAGTAATTGGGTGGGAAATCAATGCATGCTGGAATTTGACTTTTTAATTAATATTTAAATACACAAATATGATACAAAATATTATGCAATGGGGATGACAGAATATTTATATATATATATATATATGAAATATTTGTGCTGTCTCAAGACATTTGTCAGGTTGGATGCCTTGCTTTGGAATCTAGTGAAATGGGGTTTTCTGTGTTTGGAGCACCCACTTTGGTGCCTCCAACATCTTTTCCTGGCTTCCTAATTGAAATTTGGGGTAAACCAATTGTGATACATGCTAAATTCAGAAGCAATTGCCATAAAGCCTGAGATTCTTTTTTGTTGTTTGCACACAGGTGAGGTCTGCCATAAATCCTATACTCAGTTTTCAAACCTTTGTCGTCATAAGCGCATGCATGCTGATTGCAGAACCCAAATCAAGTGCAAAGACTGTGGACAAATGTTCAGCACTACGTCTTCCTTAAATAAACACAGGAGGTTTTGTGAGGGCAAGAACCATTTTGCGGCAGGTGGATTTTTTGGCCAAGGCATTTCACTTCCTGGAACCCCAGCTATGGATAAAACGTCCATGGTTAATATGAGTCATGCCAACCCGGGCCTTGCTGACTATTTTGGCGCCAATAGGCATCCTGCTGGTCTTACCTTTCCAACAGCTCCTGGATTTTCTTTTAGCTTCCCTGGTCTGTTTCCTTCCGGCTTGTACCACAGGCCTCCTTTGATACCTGCTAGTTCTCCTGTTAAAGGACTGTCAAGTACTGAACAGACAAACAAAAGTCAAAGTCCCCTCATGACACATCCTCAGATACTGCCAGCTACACAAGATATTTTGAAGGCACTATCTAAACACCCACCTGTAGGGGACGATAAGCCAGTGGAGTTCCAGCCCGAGAGGTCCTCTGAAGAGAGGCCCCTTGAGAAAATCAGTGACCAGTCAGAGAGTAGTGACCTTGATGATGTCAGTACGCCAAGTGGCAGTGACCTGGAAACCACCTCGGGCTCTGACCTGGAAAGTGACATTGAAAGTGATAAAGAGAAATTTAAAGAAAATGGTAAAATGTTCAAAGACAAAGTAAGCCCTCTTCCGAATCTGGCTTCAATACATAATAAGAAAGAATACAGCAATCATTCCATTTTCTCACCATCTTTAGAGGAGCAGACTGCGGTGTCAGGAGCTGTGAATGATTCTATAAAGGCTATTGCTTCTATTGCTGAGAAATACTTTGGTTCAGCAGGACTGGTGGGGCTGCAAGACAAAAAAGTTGGAGCTTTACCTTACCCTTCCATGTTTCCCCTCCCGTTTTTTCCAGCATTCTCTCAATCAATGTACCCATTTCCTGATAGAGACTTGAGATCGTTACCTTTGAAAATGGAACCCCAGTCACCAAGTGAAGTAAAGAAACTGCAGAAGGGCAGCTCTGAGTCTCCCTTTGATCTCACCACTAAACGCAAGGACGAGAAGCCCTTGACCCCAGTACCCGCCAAGCCTCCAGTGACGCCGGCCACAAGCCAAGACCAACCCCTGGATCTAAGTATGGGCAGTAGGAGTAGAGCCAGTGGGACCAAGCTGACAGAGCCTCGTAAAAACCACGTGTTTGGGGAAAAGAAAGGAGGCAACGGTGAACCAAGACCAGCAACTGATGGTTCCTTACAGCATGCTAGACCCACTCCTTTCTTCATGGACCCTATTTACAGGTAAGGGTGGATGGGAGACCGCTAAATGTGGACAGAAGAATGAAAGGTAGTTTTCACACTATAAAGTTACAGCTTTTAACAAACCTTTTTTATTATTCTTATAAAGCAGAAAGTAAAGTTGTTTGATCTGGTGAGTTCATTTTTTATTCGGAAAGTCAACTCATTAGGTTTGGACTTATTTTTGGATGTCTCCGAATTTGGGGTTTTGGAATAGGCCCACAGAGTTCTTTCCCTTGACAATAAATTTATTTTTAAACACATTTTTTAAGTGGAAAATATGGGAAAGCCATATTTAAAGCAAGTTGTCAAGTGGCGGAAGAATGAGGCTCCTGAAGGATTAATGCAAATATGTGTGGGTACTTGAATGGGTCAGGTTATTTGGAATGAGATGGGACATAGCAAGCGTTTCCTCTTTGTTAACCTACCAACACATCCTTAATAAGTACTGGTCCTATTCTGTTTCTAAATAAATCTCCTAGGAACCCCATGTAACTGAAATATTATTCACAAAAATGCTTTGTATATAATGTGAGTGGTCAGCTTAAAAAACACATCTCTGTTTAATGCCTTCATTATCCAGTTTCCTTTGATGCATCCAAAAATTTTTTGGGGGGAATATATGCTAATAAACAGCCTCTTAGACAGTACTCTGTAACACTCAACCATTCAGAAAGATTTAGTTTTTAAAAACTAGTCTTCTTCAAAGTGTATGAATAACAATAATTAATTTGTGATGTATTTTAAATATTACCACAAATTTTCCCATTTACTTTCTCATTCAAATCGTGAACATTGTCAAGAGTTAATGGAAAATGTGGATAATTTTTTATTGGACTTATTTAAGCTGGGAGAATTTGATATTTTTGCCTGATTCTTTTTTTTTTTATCAAGAGACAATTTTGTTCAATTCCTTCATTCAACAGTATTTTTTTTGAGTGCCTATGACTTAATAGGTACCACAGCTGCAAACTCTTTTCCCTTCAAACTCTTTTTCTACCTTTATTATCTTCAATGCATTAACCAAGAAACATTGCCAGTATGTTACTTGAACATGACAAGGGGCATAGAAAAGGACAGTACAAAAATGTCTCAGAGCCATCATTACCATGCTTGGGCACTTTTTTAAAAAAATAATTATTATATTTTCATTTCTGCGGCAGAGGAAGAAAAAGAAGGAAAAACAGATCTTCCATATTTTGTGTGTAGCTCATATGTTACACATGGCCAGTAAGGTTGTATTTCCAACTCAGCAGTATGTCTCAGCCCTTTGTGAAGATAAGTTCTCAGCCTCTCTTTCTTAGACCCTCCCAATGGCAATGGGCTTCCAGTTCCTTCATACACCCATTCCACTCTTCTCCATCACCTCCTGACCTCCCTCCTGCTGTCTCTAATCTCAATCTTTTCTCTGGTACCTCAGTGTCAATTGAGGCTTTAGGCATGTCACTTTACCAAACTCATGAAAGACCTAAACTTACCAGTTTTAGTGTAAGACCTGGGTTGAAATCTCAGCTTTCTCATGTCTTAAACTTTTTTTAATCCATCAAATGGGTATAAGAGCACCTATTTCAATAAGTGAAATAGTATATGTAAAACATAGCATACGTACAATTTCAGGAAGTGGGAGGGCTTCCCTGGTGGCGCAGTGGTTGAGAGTCCGCCTGCCGATGCAGGAGACGTGGGTTCGTGCCCCGGTCCGGGAAGATCCCATATGCCGCGGGGCGGCTGGGCCCGTAAGCCATGGCCACTGAACCTGCGCATCCGGAGCCTGTGCTCCGCAATGGGAGAGGTCACAACAGCGAGAGGCCCGCGTACCGGAAAAAAAAAAAAGTGGGAGCTGTTTTTATTCGTTTTGATTCTATTTTAAAGTATACTTATTTCACAGTTTTTAAAAGGAAATCACCAACAGTTCATGAAGGAAATTAATTCAGTCCACGATGTCATTTCCTATATGATTAATAGAAAATAGAATGACAAACATTTCTAAAGCAGAAGGGCTATATTATAAGTTTGATAATGTCTCTCCCTGTCTTCAAAAAGTTCCTCATCCTCTCCCTACCACCCTCCTTTAACCTACTCTGTTTATCAGCAGCAGTATCGAAAAGAAGATACCTATGCCTGAGAGCGGCTAGCAGGGTGTGTAGTTCGCTTAGAAACGCTCCTGCTGACATTCACAAATGTAGAAGAAATATGATGACGATTTGAGGAAGCACCTTCTTGATAGAAAATGACTTTAATTTTTAAAATGAGCCCTGTTCTTATGCTTTTGAAATCACCAAGCCTTTTTGTGTACATTTAAAATGGAAAGGTACAAATCTGTGACCAAATCCTCTGATTTCATGACTTCATTTTTTACATTTCCTCATTATTATTATTACTAGTCATTCAATAGGATTTTTCGTTATAAAAAGACCCTTCTTTCTCTGAGCGCCTAGAAGTGCCAGGAGTATTCTTCAAGAACTGAACAGATGTCTTTATATTTTTATTAGTGTGCTTCCCAGCAACCTACCATTTGCTTTATTGTTAGCTGTTTAAATGTCAGCGAGTATGCAGGGATTGATATATGAGACTGATTCATCTCCAAAATCTAATTTTAACCTTTCAGAGTAGAGAAAAGAAAACTAACTGACCCACTTGAAGCTTTAAAAGAGAAATACTTGAGACCTTCTCCAGGATTCTTATTTCACCCACAAGTAAGTATGTTGAATTTGAGACTTCAAGCTTGTAAACTAACTTGTTGATCCTGAAAAGCAGGTGCAATGAAATGAAAGAAATCTTGAGAACACTAGGATTTCCTATGACGCTGGTGTGGAAGAACACAGGAAATTCTAGCAGAATTAAAACCCAAACTCTTTAAAGAAAAAGTAGTTAATATATGTGAAAAAACAACATGGTTTTGCTGTTAAATTATTCTCTATTAACTACTTACTGAGCCAAAGTGTATTTTAGAGTGAGTAGAATTCAGTTAAGAAATTAAATATTGAAGTTGCCTTTCATGTTTAAAAATTTGTGATCGTAAGAAATGGATCGTAGTGTGACTTGTCCCAAACTCATGAAGGTCGCTCATGTTCTTTCAGTGCTTAGATAAAAACAGGAAATGAGTCTACCTGACAAGTTGTTACCATAGAGGGTGAAGGAATTTATCTAGAGACCACTGGGCATTCCAACAAAATTCTGTAATTGCACAAGAATTCACCACAATACACAGAGCTATTTGCTGGATGGAGTTGTGTCCATTTATCAAAATATGTACAGTTTCTCACTGCAAGGAAAATACAAAGCAGCGTTATCTAATTGGTTCATCTTTATGTCCTTACATATTTGGTCATTTTTTAAAAAGCTGACTTACGTATCAATAAATATGAGGGGAATTTTATTGAAAGAAGAAATATATAAATATCTTGAGTCTGGTTTCTTAATGATATTTTATTTTTTGTTTACTTATTATTAAGGATATAAGCTTTGGTCTCTATAGATAGTAAGCAAAATTTTTATGAAAATGCTTGAAAACAGAGTTAACTGATTTGTTCTGTTTCAATATATTCAAACCAAAAATTACGCTCCTCTAATAAAATTGGTGGAATTCTATGCAAACTGTCTTATAGAACGTTATGAGCTAATTAAATTAAGTCATGGGATATGACTCTTCCTTCCACCTTTCACGCCCCTGCCACCACCTCTTCTTTCTTCATTTTTTAAAGTACTTTCCTAAATTCTGGACAACAAAGTATGAGAGCTGAAACACCATATTCTGGGTTAGCTGGAGAAATCTATCATTGCTCAAAAATTCTCTCTATTTTAAACTGCAAAAATATATGATTTAGTATTAAAGGGGTTAGAAATATTCCAGTTAGTATTCATTTTGTGTAGGAAGACTAAGGGATGATATCATTTATTAAATTATTTTATGGAAAAGAAGCAAGTTTTAAAATAGTAAATGTTTATCGGGTACTTATTTTCCACATTTAGGTTGACCTAAATTGCACTTGCCAGCCTCATGGGCTAAAAAAACTGAACATAATGTGTGTTTTGTGTCAGATATTACCCCAAAGTATGTCTCTCTTGATAACTTCCTAACTAAATGCTTATAAGGATATTATAGTTATCTACATTTAATCACAATAAATCAAGTGGTTTTCATATTCTAATTATCTTTAAAATCTAGTAATTAATCATTTCAAAATTAAGTGCTGTGAGTACATGGTATAAAGGAGGGAAAAAAAAGCCACTGGGATTCAGTGTCCTTGAGTGACTCAGTCTACTGGCTCTTAGTTTCCTTACCTGTCAGATGAGGGAGTTGGGTGTAAGGTCCCTATCCTCTCTGAAATTCAAGATTTCTAGCTAGCTAAGGTAAATTTACTTGTTCAGAAGATGGGCAGTGTTATCTATCAATATCTTTACATGTGCATGCAGCTGTTGTAAATATAGTATATACATGTATGGAGGTTCCTTAAAAAACTAGAAATAGAACTACCATACGACCCAGCAATCCCACTACTGGGCATATACCCTGAGAAAACCATAATTCAAAAAGAGTCATGTAGCACAATGTTCACTGCAGCACTATTTACAATAGCCAGGACGTGGAAGCAACCTAAGTGTCCATTGACAGATGAATGGATAAAGAAGATGTGGCACATATATACAATGGAATATTATTCAGCCATAAAACAGAAATGAAATTGAGTTATTTGTAGTGAGGTGGATGGACCTAGAATCTGTCATACAGAGTGAAGTAAGTCAGAAAGAGAAAAACAAATACCATATGCTAACACATATATATATACAGAATTAAAAAAAATGGTTCTGAAGAACGTAGGGGCAGGACAGGAATAAAGATGCAGACATAGAAATTAGACTTGAGGACAAAGGGAGGGGGAAGGGTAAGCTGGGACGAAGTGAGAGAGTGGCATGGACATATATACACTACCAAATGTAAAATAGATAGCTAGTGGGAAGCAGCCGCATAGCACAGGAAGATCAGCTCAGTGCTTTGTGACCACCTAGAGGGGTGGGATAGGGAGGGTGGGAGGGAGATGCAAGAGGGAGGAGATATGGGGATATATGTATATGTATAGCTGATTCACTTTGTTATAAAGCAGAAACTAACACACCATTGTAAAGCAATTATACGCCAATAAAGATGTTAAAAAATGAATTAAAAAATATAGTATATACATGTTTTTAATCAAATAATATTAATATAAGAAAATCTGCTATGTTTTAAGATTCCCAAAGTTAATGAATGACCACAAAAGATGAGGCACATGTTCAGTGCTTGGAGTACAGTAATCACCCACTCAGACCATTGAAAATATGCCTGTGAGAGTCACAGTGGCAGAGAGTTTTCTTCCCACACCAGAATGTCGCGTCTTGGTATAAGGGACTGCCCACTGCTGCGTGTTGCTATAAGAACAGGACCTAACAGTGATACTCAGCTATTTAACACATCATATGTAATGAATACTGATCAATCAGAATGGACCCCTGCCATTCTGGAGCCGGGTCCTGGAACCCCTTGCTGCACCAACTGTTCATGCTTTAGTTGCTGGCCGGTGGGCTGTCTGAAGGGTCTTTTGGAAGGAGGCCAGGGCTGCAGGAGGACATTCAGGGTAGTTGGGGAAGAGGCTATTTACCAACGACTACAGAAATATTTCATTATTTTGATAACCATGGTGGCTATTTTCATGTGTAAGGGCTGTATATCAGTGGAATACAGGTGGCATAAAAAGCGTAGCCTGAGAGAAGCTCGGGTCACTCAGTTTTCACCAACCGTTCAGACCAGTCTGTTCTTTCAGAAAATCTGCCTCAAATGTTCTGAAGTTTCTGCAGAATGTTTTTGTTCTTTCTAATCCTCTATCAATTCTGTCCTAGCCTCATGATTTACTTTCCTACAAACAAACAAATGAAAACTAAGAGAAACTGCCCAGGATTGGGGGCCAGAAATAACTGCTTTAGAACTGGCTTTCCTACTTATTCACAAAAATGTTTCAGTTTTGTGCAATGTAATTCATCTCTCCGAACCTTCTCTATCAGTGTAATGGGAACACCCCTCCAGCCTTACCAAGGGAGCTGCAAGGATTAGTGATCACGTACATAATGTGTTTAGCATTGTGATTGGCATATGGAAGGACCTAGATGAGGAAAAGCTCTTATTATTATTGGTTGCAGAAGTATTCCATTTTGAACATAAAGGGTGTCAGTAAAATACCCTCTGCCATCCTCTGAGCCCAGTCTTTTTGGTGGGGCTATACCAAGTATCTAGAAGTCCTTGGAAAGGTGCTTATTGTGTTCTTCGTGCTGCCTTGTTGGGCGGCAATCAGGGTGGCACAGAGCAAGAAGCCAACATGGAAGGACTTGCCTCTGCTCCCAGGGCTTGCTATGATTTTGTAGCTACATAGTGCTTGGTTAAGACCATTCGCTGCTTCATTTTTCATTTAAAGTATATTGGAGCAAATCACATGGTCTCTCTGGGCCTTCCGTATCTTCATCTTCAGAATGAGAATAATACCTACCCTATCTACTTCTCAGTGATATTATAATAATAAAGAGGAGACCACATGTTCTTGCTGCTTCAGGGAAAACCTATATATAGATAGATATGTAAATGCTTGGTAGTGGTGTTCTCTGGGCAAGGCTGCTTTTACAATTTTTTGTATGTCTTTGTATTCTGCCCTCCTCCTTCCCCAGTGAACAGTGCCTAATCAATGAAAGTCAAACACCTCAGTGGGTATTTATTAAATGTTATTGAAAGATTATTAGGCCATCTTACTGCTTTTTGGAATAATGTATATTTTTCAAATCCTTGTCAAAAATACCCCAAACATATAGGAACACATACATCAAAATCAAAAGGTAAATGATGGTTTTATCATTCTTAGGGTCTAAATTCCTCTCAGTTCAGTTCTTAAAGAAGTATGTTTGCTCTGTCGGGCCACTGGAGGACTATTTAGCTTTATATTTTTCTCTTATAAATAAGTTAGTTTAATATAGGGGTGAAATAAACACTACAGAGGTTCTTCCTGAATATGTGGTTGAAAATTACTTGTGGAGTCTCAGATTATAATTTTGAAAAGAAGATGACAGCCACAGGAGGTGAGATGGAGGAAATGATATTGCCATGTGATCTTTGGAATGTCCATTTCATTGGGTACTTTGCATTCACTTCGATAGCTCATTTGAATTGCCATAGATATCACTTGGCAATTATACTGTTATAAAAGTGGCTATTATTCCTTTGTTTGATTTTCCTATAGTTTAAATATTATTTTTGGTTATTTATGTATTTCATTTTCAGATGTTTGGCTTTGTGTTGATCTGCAACAGAGACTCTATTTTACTTCCATTTCTGTCCTTTATGCATTCATTTTTTGAATTTTCTTCCTTTAAAATGTCTACTTGCTACTGTATCCCAAGGAACTGGGAAAAAGACTAAGGTCTTTTCCCAAGTTATCATTTATACATGGGTGTGAAAATCACTTAAGTCTTTTGCCTTTCATCTTCTTTCTTGCTTTCAACAAGTGTTTCCTGTGTTAGATTTCTTCTGTGATAAACCTTTTATCATTAAAAACTGTGCATCTTCCTTATTAAAGATACCATAATCTAAGAAAGCAAGATATATCCCCTTTAACCAATCAAAATGATATTTCTAAAGATGTAACATTTGTGTTTTCTGATAGTGCTTCTAACTCACTGAAGTTTTCTCCATTGATTCTTGTCATAAGTTGTCATAAAGAACTCGACATTTGTAATTCTTTTCCTTGATATCCTTCGGTGTTTGGCCTACTGATGGTCTCAGTCCCATCCTAGTAGAAGTCAAGCAGTTTTTTTCCAAGGACATTACCTTTTTGTTACTCGGTGATTCACATTTGAGTAAATATCTTATTTTCTTTGTTACTAACATTGTAAAAATGCAAGAGACTATAACTTTTTTGCAGGAAATTGCTTAATTTTTAGTTATTAAAGTAAAATTTAGGAATCTTGTTTTGCAGTGAGTACAAACAAATAAAAAGGAAGTATCTACTTTGCTATTTAAGATTTGATAGTAAGTAGTGTTTAGCTTTCTTGGAAATAAGCACATTCTGGTTTATAACCATGATTCTAAAATTTAATTTAGGTAAATAGAGGAAACTCAGCAGTGTTATAAAATTATTAATTTTCACTTCCAAAGCTTTTACTCAAGATATAGTTACATGATAAACAAAAATTACTTAGTATAAATGTTAATTTCTCAAAGGATAGATTGCAATAAAGATACTGATACAGAAGTAATTTTTTGTTTTTTGTTTCAATTTTGCTCCCAGTTCCAACTGCCTGATCAGAGAACTTGGGTAAGTTTCCTACTTATATTTTTGACTAAAATAACGTAGAATTAAAAGGAAAACAACTTATAAGTTGCCATACAGACAAAGAATTCTGAGCCCTTTCCATAAAATGATATGGCTTTAGCAGATAGATTTCCAGCTTTGTCAAACTGCAGAATGCTTTCAGTTATAACTGGGCATTTAGTGTGCTATAAATTGTTTACAGAAAGAAGTTTATTCTCTAAATCTGCCCCATTCCATGTAATTATACCTTGATGTAGAACTCTTTCTGGGCACTTGGGAGCATGTTGTTAAAAGGGACTTCGAGATGGGTCACTAAGTGGAAACAACCATTATTTGGGGGAGCCTGACCAGCATGTTAAAGATGCTTATGATGAAGGCTTCAAAAGGATAAAACCTGAACTTTTGTGTAGACACAAGATGACATTAGAATTCACATTCATATAACCCGGGGCAAAACTTGGTTCTGGCTATGTGGAGTCATAAGACTAAATGTTTAAAAATCTTTATCTGACTAGTGAATGTATCCTTTAGCATTGGGCCCATTTCCTCAACTTTCTTTTTTTTTTTTAAGTTTTAAAAAATTTTATTGGAGTATAGTTGATTTACAATGTTGTGTTAGTTTCAAGTGTACAGCAAAGTGAATCAGTTATACATATACATATATCCATGCTTTTTAAAGATTATTTTCCCATATAGGCCATTACAGAATATTGAATACAGTTTCCTGTGCTATACAGTAGGTTCTTATTAGTTACCTATTTTATATATAGTAGTGTGTATATGTCAATCCCAATCTCCCAATTTATCCCTCCCCCTCAACCTTCAATTAATGTTTCCAGATACAGTCAGTTGTAAGTTGACATCAGTAGGGGAAAACTTTATTTTTTATTCAAGATACAAAGAATACTATTTATTTAGTTTTCACTACCAAATAAACCTTGAGTCCATGGAAATATATGTAAATAACATATATTACAAAATCTCCTCTAAGTGTATGTGCTTTTACTCCTTCATTCTCCTCTTCACTCAAAATTATACTGATTCTGAAGTATGGGTAGAATCTTGGAATGTAGTTAAATTTTCCTTTAGTCACCATATAATTATATATAAATTATTTTAAGTTAGAGCACTTTGGCAGTTACCGATTTCCTCTATCTGATGTTAGTTTTCCTTTTAGAACAGAAGTTCTTCTATTTTATTTCTTCTGTGGAATATGTGATGAATTGTGATTTTTCTCATCCTATCAACTTTTAAGGATTAAGTTCATTTATTTCAAAAGTATAAGAGTAGAGAGACAGAAACTTCCTTATTAGGCAAAGTTGTGCAGTAGACAGCGTTGTTCTTTCATTATCCTGGCTTATATTTCCAGTGTTTCTTGTCTGCCTCTCCTTGCAAAGGTCTGTCCAGAATATTGTACATCATTGTCCTCATTATTTCTAATGTAGAGTATTACTTGCTAGTAGCTTTGCTGTTAGGTGCTTCAAGCATAAGGTGCTGTCTCCTACACAAATGGCCAGTGCTTCTACCAACTTACAAAGCCAGTTCAGATTTTAAGTTAGACACCTTTTCCTGATAGTACAATGGTATAGCAACTGCCATTGCAATGCTTTGGAAACACTCCCATTCTTTGAATCATAGGTTTTTCAAAGCAATAATTTATATTTGTACTATAAAATATAGATATTAGTGGAAAGTAGTAAAATATTAAAGTTTATAATTTTTAGTGGTTAAAAAACCCTATAATTTTATAATCATGACTGCAGAATGTGATATATGGAATGAGACAACCATAAAATATGAATATGCATTTCTCCCCCAAATGGCCATGATTTGAAGATTTCTCTAGATTATCAAGTGAATAAATATAGAAAACTACCAAATCTACAAACTTTCCCATCATAAGTTATTTATGAAAAGTTAGTTATTTTATGATAAAGCCATGTGTAATCTAATTTGTGAAACATTAGGTCACATAATTCATGGTGCCATTGGATATATCATTTTGTATAATCAGATTGTCACTTTAATAGTTTTAATGAGAAACTTCTTTATGTCATCAATTATTGGCTGCCAGATAAAAAATGTTAAGCTAAGTGCTTCAGACCCAGTTGATGATATCTTGCCTGCTGAAATGTTTTTACAAATACTAACTTTATTTGACGGGAAAGATAACTACATTTTTTGGTAGGAGCTAGGGAATTGTGTCTAAATATTAGTTTGCGTCAGTATAAAGTTAATAGCCCCTTGGGGACTGGAAGGGGGTGAAATGACTTCCTTTTCCAGACATCTGGCTGCAGATACCATCAACAACTACAATATATGTAAATAAAAATTACTGTTCCATAGGAAAAAAGCTGCCATTTACTGATCGGAGATTAGCCTATGACATTAATGGGACAGAGGGCAATACGTCTTTAAAATATATGATGTGATTTTTCCTCCTTTTTTCCCCATTCTCAGCAAATATCCTCTTCATTGTAGTACACATTGTTCCCCCTTCATTGGTTTCTTCATAGTTGAAAAGTATATCTAGCTAGATTCTGTTTCATTTATCCCAATTCATCTCGATTTTTAAAATACCAAGTCAGACTTTAAAATGAATGTCAAAACTTACCACTTCTACAAAATGCATGTTATTCCAAGAGGAGTATCACATGAGTCAGCCCAGATAGCTAGAGAAAGTTGAGGTTTGGACCCATACATTAGATAAAACTCATCTTAATCCAACACCTTAATCCAAGATATGGACCAGGGCTGATTGTTGGTCACATAATGGCTAAACTACCCCAACTAGCAGACGTCTAAGTCACTTTTATTAAAAATAAATTTTTATTGGAGTCTAGTTGATTTATAATGCTGTATTAGTTTCAGGTGTACAGCAAAGTGAATCAGTTATACATATACATATATCCACTCTTTTTCAGATTCTTTTCCCATATAGTTCATTACAGAGTATTGAGTAGAGTTCCCTGTGCTATACAGTAGGTTCTTATTAATCTATTTTATACATAATAGTGTCTATATGTCAATCTAAGTCACTTCTATCTGTCCTAATGGGGAAACTTACTCTTTTCAGCTGATGTCAAGTGCTGTGAGAGCAAATCTTTGGAAGTTGAGAGGAAGGATTCAGTGATGGCTTATATGTTGTTTCAGTGGTTGCTAGCTGGAAAGAAAGTGGAGAGGGGGTGTGTGTCTGCATATGTGGTGTTAATAGCTACCCTCAGCTCACTTCCCATCTTTCTTCTCTCCCTCTTCCTCACTCTGACTTAATCCTCTTTTCATTTGACACCCCAAGACAAAGGTGGGGGGTGGCTTATAAGAGAGGCACTTGGGTAACCCCTATTCTTTTTCTTATTATCTTTAAGAATGTTGTTATTTAGTCATCAAGTCCATACTATATTTTATTATTTCTTAATGCTTTTCCCAAATTGAAACAGTTTGAGGTAAGGTAATCACAGTGATCTTCCTTTAAAAGGAGCTATTAGCAGCTACTAAAGCAAGACACATTTCTCAACAGCCAATTGCTCTTAAATAACTTGAAGGACTTGTAGTTTATATGTGCTGGAGATGAAAGCAGAAAATAATGATAGTCATGAGTAAGCTATTTTCCATATAAAAGGAAAGTGTTTCTACAAGATGTATTGCCCCAGGAATCTGAGTGTGTCGGCAGGGCGGACACTCAAATGATTTAAAACCACTAGATAATGAAACTTTACTCAAATATTAAATATACATAAATAAAACATTTATAATCATCATCCATGCACTTACTATTTTTCCCAATAAATATATGCGATCATGCCCCTTACCCCTGCTAATCAGCTTGAAGGCCAGAGGTCATTTTTCACTCAGACAATTTATTCCATGGAGGGTGGAATATCAAAATGATTTTCTGCAAGCAACAATTAGAAGGAATAAATGGAAATAAAATAGTATCATAAAATATTTCTGGATTGATTTTTAATAAATAAAATCCAAAGTAATATGAAAATGCTAATGCTCTGGTTAGAGGGGTATAATGACCATATTCAGCAGGGACAGAGTTTCCTTCAACCTCTCTGAGCAGCAGCATCATTTTATATCTCTGCCCTGTGATCAGTATGTGTCAAAATCCTTCATAGTGACAAATGTGCTGTCCACTTGCATCTGTGGAGAATGTTTTAGCAGCTGAGTGATTATGAATCAAACCCCTGAGCTTATAGCCCCTACTGCCTCCCAGTGCGTTCACATTTGTCGTCTGACAAGTAAATGTATCTTGACTTTCCTCTGAGATTTTTTTTGCACCGTGTTTGATGAAAGACATTTGGCAAATTGGCAGTGGTACCCTGTACATTGCAATTTGTAGCTAGCATTAGGAGTCTGGGCATGAAATGAGAGGGCAGGCTCCAGGATAAAGGGAAAAGAAAGAAAGCTAACTACAACATGAGTAGTCATTTGAAGAATCAAGCATACAATATTCCCTTTGTAAGAATAGAATCATGTTTAGGCCATTCGGTTAAGATTTTGCTCCAGCTTAAGAAGTCAGTGGTATTCTGTCCGGTTGTGTGTCTGTGGAGTATAAATTTTGTTAATTTTCTTTTTGAGTATGAAGTGTTGCCTTTTATTTTTAACCTGGACTCATAATAAATTAGACCTCCAACTCTGTCTTACCATCTTATCAGCAAAAGAATCTTTTTCTTGGGTTGATCAGTTGCTTGAATGTATAGTTGTTAACATTTTTAATCCTTACATGGGGTCTTCTGGTCTACTGCCCCAGCCTTCTGAGAAACATACAGAGTGCATACAGAACACAAACACCTTTTAAACAGCTTTGTGAGTTCTCCAGTGGCATAGTGCCCTGAGAACCAAATAAACAATGGGTGAGTTGATTTTACAAGATGGCCTGAGACTTTGCTTTTTCTTCTTAAAAATTCAGTAGTAAGCAGCTTCCAAATAAAATGTGAGCATGGGGGAAACAACATTTTGGGAGAGTTGAAGGAAAGGTGAGAGAGTCTGTCTAACTATAGACAGTAAGGATCAAGCTGCCTTTGAATGTAAATGCCACCCTCTGTTTATGACTCTGTCGAATACGTGTGCAGGTAGACAAAAAACTTGAAGATTATAAGCGAAATAAATTAGGTTATTTGAGGGGAAGAACCAGGCAGGACAGTTTTTCTTCAAGAATACTGCTCTAAGAGTTTGGTCTTACTTACAATGCCCATGACAGGTTATGTGAAGTTATGATAATATATCATGAACTGTCATTTCAACTTAATCTTTGTCCAGGACAAATGAATATTTCACCAAAATTCTTTGTACATAATCACACTTAAAAATCTAGTATATCCAGATATTAATTTAACATAAAGCACTGTTTACACATTTAATTTTTTCTTTCTGCATTACATACATTTGGCTAAAGCTATAACTTTGGAACACCTGATGTTTTTCATGCTGTGAGTTCTTTTCATGGGACTCCCTACTTCCTATGGTTTTTATTACCTAGACAAGGCATACAGGATCTCTTGCTATAATTTCCAGTTTACTATTTTTTTACTGTTTATTTGGAAATCTCACAGACCGAGAAGATGGTGGACTTTTGTCCCAAAGAACCATCTTGCCAGAGTTAGATTCAAGCTTCTTTTATACTAAAAAGGGAGGGAGTAAAGTCAAATATTTCCTGGTTCCAGTCAGCCTCTGGAGGGGATGTATTAATTTCTTCCTTCCTGCAGTCATTCACAGGTGGGCCTGGTGATTGTTGATAGCATGATACTAATGCTGTCTCTTAATTTAATAAAAAATCTAACGGTTTTATTCTCTCTCATGTTTTTCATTGCTTAATTGTATATCAACTTATTACAAAATGGTCTAACTAAGGGCTTATGGAAAAGTTCACTTGGCACTTTGTAAGCTTGATTCTACCTTTGTTATCTTTAAGATCAGTGAATTCTCTCATTTGTTTAATATTTAGAGACTACAGTCTCTTTCTACAGCCCCTTGCATTCAGCAGATTTGATGCTTCCCTCTTATTAATCTGTTCTTGGTTTGCTAGAGATGATTACAGAAGGAAGGATGTCTGCCCCATCCTTCATGGTCTTGTGCTTTTGCCTTGCAGATGTCAGCCATTGAAAACATGGCGGAGAAGCTGGAGAGCTTCAGTGCCCTGAAACCTGACGCCAGTGAACTTCTACAGTCGGTTCCCTCCATGTTCAACTTCAGAGCTCCTCCCAATGCCCTGCCAGAGAACCTCCTGCGGAAAGGAAAGGAACGCTATACCTGCAGGTAACTGCAAAGTTAATCATGGCCTGCTTTCCAAAAATCTCCCCTCTGATTTCAAAAGGCCCTGCTGTTTGTTTTGGAAATTATTCTTGATTGGATGATTAATAGCAACCATGATAGATCTCAGGCACTTCAAAGTACTCTTTATTTAGTGGGATATAAAAATAATGGTTTAAAAAATTATTATTAAATGAAAATTTTAACACAGGCCATTTGGTTGTGATAAATGAGGTTGGAAATGGTCCAAGTGCTATCTACTTGTTTCACTTTGATATTTATGAATTTTCTTTCACAGTTAATTATTTTCATCCAAAGGTATAATACTACTGTCCTCAAGCATATATTTATTAATTGTCATGGCATTGAAGAATAAGGCTATTAATGAAGGACAAATAAGGTCGATAAGTGAAGAAAACTAGTTAATAAGTTTCTTGTTACTCATCAGTAGTACAGTAAAGCTCTTTTTTAGTTTCTGTTTTCTTTTTTAATAAATCATACTTACAATTTCTGAATTGTCTTCAGAAATTTGTGGCGTCTAACTCAGGCATATCAATTTATCTGCTGTTTGGTAAATGTGTCACTTTCTTTCCAGAAAAGCTTTTATAGGAACATACCTTGATGGATGAGGTCTTAGAATCTTGTCTGATCTGATACCACTCAATGTACAGAGAGTTGTCACTGTGCCTAACATGTAAAATGAGTTGAAACATTTGAAATCTGTTTACATCAACCCAGAGTCACAGGCTCTTGTCATTTTTTAATCCCCTTGTCTGGTTCAGTTTTGTGAATGTAAAGATACAGAGTTAATAAAAGAGGAGCATGGGGGTCATCAAAACTCAAGTCTGTTTTCATAAACTGCTTGCTTATGCATGAGCAAATTCAACCGGATCTCATAATGCAGTCTTTATTTGTAGAGTTATTTATATCTGTAGAATGGCTTTGTTGCAAATTTTAAATACCAAAGACATGTGAGTTCCATGCAAGATTAATTAATTCAGGAATAAGCATCTGGCTTCTATGCAGCTTGAGTGGAATACAGTCAATTGTGCTGACTTTCTCTTATAAACATCTTTTCATAATAGATACTGTGGCAAGATTTTTCCAAGATCTGCGAACCTAACACGGCACTTGAGAACCCACACAGGAGAGCAGCCTTACAGGTTTGACAATGATTTTTACTAAATATCTTGATAAATATTGTAATAAAGTAGGCTCATTGCCACAATTTTAAAAGAGGCTATTTTTGTGAATGTCTGAATGTATGTCTGTTCAAGTTTGAGTCAAAGAAGAAGTAACTAATGGATGGGGTTAAAATTTAGAAAAGTCCTAATTTCTTGAATCATCTTCTTATATCTCAGTTTAAAAGTTCTAACAGTGTCTAGTATAGAATAAGCGTTTAAGAACTGTCAGCCATTTTTAAAATTAAGTGCTCTCTCTCCTCAGTGATTCATGCCATTTTAATTGACAATAATCATAATCTTGCAGCCTCCCTCTTCCAAGCCTTAAATCTCTGCTAGGAATTAACAACCCGGATATATCTTTGTTTTCCCAGTACAGCTAAGTCAATGTCTACAGGTCCCATTAGGAGGTTTAAAGAATAAATTTTAAACCTGGAGAGGAGGAAGAAAAGGGAGCTAGGGGTAGAACAGATAAAATAGAATATATTATAGGAAGAGAGCAATTCTGTCAACAATTTCTCAAGTGCTTCTTAGCTTATTCTCTTAACTGTCAAAATTAGCCATATGACACATGACACCTGTGTTTAATTTTAATATTATTGTTTACTAACAAATGAAACTAACCACAATTCTCCATTCCAGTTTTAAAATATCACCTACATTGTTGAATGTGTAATGCCTTGCACACAGTATTAGGTACTCATGAATATTTCTTTAAAGAATGAATGTTATTTACCTTAAGTAATATTGTAATTTTATTTTGCTTTGAAATTCTTATGCATTGCATATGTGTAAACTTATTTTTGTCTGAATGTTTTTGTCATTAAAATAAAGCTTTCAAAGACTTTTTTACATACGAGGATAAGAAAATGGGCAGACCAATGTTCATTTGAAGATTGTTCAAATTTTAGGATAAATTTTAGGAGAAAACTGGAGGGACTTAAACTCAGAAAATAATAAAGTATTTTCTTAAATTCTTTGCTTTCCTACATGTTTTATAAATCACTAATCATAAGTGATATTTATAAGTGACTTTATATGTGATAGAATGTGCTTGATATAGTAGGTCTCAGAGAGATATAAAAATGGGAAGTGTTAGATGATTTCCCTTTTTTGAGAAAATGTCATATCCAAGGAATTCTGCTTAAGTGGAGGAAAGATTTCCACACTTACATTTTGTTATGGCCAAGGGTCTGGTATGCAACTATAATACCATGCTCATTTTACTCTTTTTTTGTACCTGAATTCAGTGGTTTCATTCTACCCTATAAATGGTGCTGTTATTGTACGTATATTTTTAAAAATGCAAACCAGAATTTTTCATAGCTGAAGACCTTAAACAGTTATTTGTCCAGCTCTTCTGTTTTATAAGTAAAAAAAAATTAGATCCACAGATGCTAATTGCCTTCTGTGAAGTCTGGTACTAATAGACCCAAAATTAAAACCCAGTTCTGGAACTCTCAAGTCAGCGTTTTTAATCTCATACCATGATCTGAAAGGCTCCCTTGACCCCTGTGTTTACATCCAGTAACCAGGAAAGCTTAATCGTGTATGCTCACGAGTGTGTTATGTACTCCTCTTTAGAATTTCTGAAACTTAGGCTCTGAATTGAGCCGTTTCTTGACCACCAACTAATTTACTGGAATAGAATGGAATGATTATTATTTAGGAGCACTCAGACATTTGGCCAAGATATTAGCAGAGGAAAGATACAAAGTAACAGATGGTTTTTGGTTAAAACTTCCTTATTGACTGATTATATTAGAGTGGATGATATTTATTGGAGTTACAGCTTCTGTGCCTATAAGCAGACAGTTGGAAGCATGTCAAAGACAAAATCTCTCTTCCTCATGATATGTGCAGAAAATATTTTGAGTGAAAATTTTTCTAAAAAGTTTGATGGGAGTGTAAGTTTTCTCTATCAGTGTTTCCTAGGTTATTCTGCTTAGGACAACACAACTGTGCTAACTGTATGATGGTCCTCATTGCAGTGGGCCTTGGAAGTTCAAAGAAAGCCAAGAGTCCATATATATCCATATATATATATATATTTTCAAAAGCAGAGGCTTAAATATTACAACTACTATCAATGTGGGATTTTACCCATTTTAAAATTAATATTATTAATTTAAATTTGAGGAACCTCCTGATGCCAGAATGGTTTTTTAGGAGGGAAATTAAATCAGGCCTTGAGTTGGTTTACTGATACTATGACAAAGTAACTAGTTTAACAGATTTATTTCCCCACTAAACTAACTAGACATCTGGCATCATGTAGAGACAGCCATAAAATCCAAACACTTTGAATGGAGTGAGGTAGTTTCTGATGTAGAGTCCCTCGAACTGCTGAGCCTGCATTCAGAAGTGGCAGAAGGGCCCTTCACACATGAAAGAATGAGTTTCAGATTTTTGGGCTGCTAAGTTAGAAATTTTCACTTGAAAGTTATCTAAAGAAAGTTGATTTTTCCTTTTACGCAACACACGTACAAAAAAAATCATATAAACAGACAATGCACTCTTTAAAATGACAGAGGAGAAAATCTTGTCAGTTATCACTTTTCTTCCTCACCATAAGAGCTGGTGGGAAGGGGAGAGGGTGGGAGGTTACATTTTTATTTTGTGACTGAAGGAGAACTTCAGTAATTTATGATTTTTTATCTTAAATATCATGGAAGGCAGAAACAATTAGCCAGGCAATAATATGTGCTTTCCTGAAAAAACTGACCTGGTTCAGAACTGCCACAGACTCTAGGAAAAATAAAAGTGGAAAACTGGGAGGAATCCAGAGAGAGGAGGGTTAGCAAAGACCTTGTGTTTTTATCCGAAAAGGAGAATTTAGTGGTACTCTTTCTTTTGTGATGGTTTAAACGTTAACACAATAAAGGCTTTGGGGGGCCCTAATAACTATAGATTATGAAAATCAGTATCTTTGGTACCAGACTAAACTATTACATTGCCCCAGTTTTAAGAGTTTGGAACCTTTATTGTTATTTTGGAGAAGATAACAGAATTTCTCCTTCAGGATTAGCAATTGAGAAAGTGAATTTACTAAGAAAGTATTTAATCAGGCTCAGAAGTTTTGAATTAAAAAATGATCTTTTTACTTTGTTTGAACAATATGTGAATCTGTTTCATGTTTGTTTACAGAAGATTTAATTGTATTGTCCTAAGCAGAAGATAAAACAAAACTACTATTTCTTGATGTTTTTAATTTCGTGAGCTTTACTTGAAGTATTAGAACTGATTACCTTCATAAACTTGTGATTTTATTATGGTGTTTTATGAAGTATTTTATTATGGTTTTTTATGAAGTCATGAAAATCTTTAATGCAATCAAAGTCTATTTATTGGAATTGAAATTTTGGCTGTGTGGATAGTAATCTTCTCTACAGTGTTGTTTTATGGGTGATAATTTTGGAGATCTGGTGTGCTTGTCTTGAGAAATATCTTTTGATTTGCTTGTGAATATTTGTTCTGTGTTTGTTTTTCAGATGCAAGTACTGTGACAGGTCATTCAGCATATCTTCTAACCTGCAGCGGCATGTTCGCAACATCCACAATAAGGAGAAGCCCTTTAAGTGTCACTTATGTGATAGGTGTTTTGGTCAACAAACCAACTTAGACAGACATCTAAAGAAACACGAGAATGGGAACATGTCTGGTAGGTCATCAATTGTGTTTTGAGGAGGAGACGGTAGCTTATTTTTCTTATTTTATTTTATTTTATTTATTTATTTATTTATTTTTTTTGCGGTACGCGGGTCTGTCACTGCTATGACCTCTCCGGTTGCGGAGCACAGGCTCCGGGTGCACAGGCTCAGCGGCCATGGCTCACGGGCCCAGCCGCTGCGCGGCATGTGGGATCTTCCCGGACCGGGGTTACGAACCCGTGTCCCCTGCATCGGCAGGCGGACTCTCAACCACTGCGCCACCAGGGAAGCCCCTTATTTTTCTTATTTTAAAAGACAGCTGTGATCATTCTTTTGTTCCACTTTGACACGAGAATCAGATCCTGTTGTGCAAATTTGCAGCACGTTTCCCTTGAGATTTTTGAATGAAGTGAATGATGTGATCGTTGAATAATATACAACTCAGAGCTTTATTTGGATGATTTTATTTTCCCCTGGATCCATCTCAGTGGGCAATCTCAAGCAAAGAGAACCATGACCCGAACTCACCGGAGACTGATGAACCAAAATTTCCTAAATTGCAGAGAACAATATTTCCATCTATTGGCATGGAATGTGGCCCCCAGCCTGGCAGGATGACCACAGTGGAGCCCCAGAATACCACGCTCTGAGTATTAACCTAGAAACCATGCTGCTTTTGCAGAAGGCCTGCAGTTCAGAGGACCTCTCCAGGGGACCTTGTTTAGAGATGAGTGATAGAAGACTGTCAACATGATCAGAGTAGCCCGTAGCAAATGATAGTGGTGTGTGGTTTTGGTCACAAATTCCAATGTAGAATTAAGTTAAAAGTGGCAAAAAACTAGACTTCCCTTAATCCAGACGTACCAGCGCATAGTTAGCAGAAGACATGGTAGGTTTTCTTGCCTTTGGCTTCTAATACTTAGATAATAAACCATTAACGAATGTTTAGCAGCTGGCATATGTGTGTGAAACCAACTTATGTAGCCATAATTTGTTTCTAGAGAATTAAGCAAATGACTTAGAAGTGAGGAGAGGGGTTGTGCACGCAGCTCCTGAAAAGGATTTTAAGAACAGAGAAAAGTTGGGTTTATACAAAGTAGTAATCTTTACTGAAGGAAATTATTTTATTATTAATCCATCCTCTATTGTACAGGAACATTGCTTATAATTTTGAATGAACTATATACTGTTCGTTTCCCTTAAAGCCAAAAATCTAATGATCATTGGTTTAAAATATTGGATTTTAGAGGCAGAAGTCTAATCCAATACACAAAAGTGGCTACACTTTCTTACAGTATACCACTATAATTTTTCTAGTCAAAATTATTTCAGAAAATAAATAAGTTAAAGATTTAATGTGTCAAGTTTGAATACTTGTTTGTTGGTCCAGGTTATAACTTTGTTAAGCTGAGGGGTGTTCTAACCTCTTGTTTTTGTCGTCTAGACTATTGTGATGAACTATTAAACTGTAGATATTTTGTGGGCACGCTAAACAGCATGAAGCAAATGTTAGTATAAAGTTTGACCACATGTTATAAAGTGTTTATAATTTGTAAATTTATGGAAACTTTGGAATAATCTGTGATACAGGTATTTTGATTCTAATTTTATAGGTAAGGAAGCTGACAATCATTCTGTAATCCACAGACTCAATATTGTCCTCTTAATACTATACCACAACTGTCTCTCGACTGGTGTGTCCTGAGTCTACCCACGGCTTAATCCACCAAATCAAAATGCAGTATTTCCAGCATGTGTTCAGTCTTTATTTGATAACATACTTTAGCACAGGGGCAATAAATACATATTGACTGCAACCAGGTATACAGTTTCTTCTGCAGAATGTATGTAAGACCTCTCTATAATTTGCCTCACCCCATATTCTCATTCTACAAATTAAAATGTTCCCATGTCACAGTGGGAAAAGGAGGAAGCTAGTGGGAGAAGCGGCATCTTTGGGTGACTGTATCTCACTATTTCAACGGTTCAAAATAGTCCCCATTACTCACTGGCATGGGTACTGTGGTAAAATTGGGAAGACCTTGACCTCCTAAAGTTATCATTATTAATATTTGAAAAAGCCTGTTTTAGGAAACAACACTGATCAAATGAAGAAGGTATGAGATTCAGAATAAGTTGCCCTATAAATAATAGTCTTTTTCACAAAAGGCTTTCTCTCCCCTCAGGTACGGCCACATCGTCGCCTCATTCTGAACTGGAAAGTACAGGTGCGATTCTCGATGACAAGGAAGATGCTTACTTCACAGAAATTCGAAATTTCATCGGTAATAGCAACCATAGCAGCCAGTCTCCCAGGAACACAGAAGAGAGGTAAAGCTTGTTTTTTCCTCTTTAAAGTCGATGATTTCACAAATGAACGTTTTCAAATACATTTGCAGTGCTCACTCTTGTGACACTACTTTACTCCTGCCACCAATGGCTGGTATTTATTTAGTGCAGATTAGATACCAAATGGTCTTCTAAGCACTTTATATTATTAGTTAACTTAATTACCCTAATAACCCTATGAGATAGCGACTACTGTTTTATAATTTTATCAGTGCAGAAATGGAGACATCGAAGGTTAAATAACTTGCCCAAGGTCACCTAAGTAATAAATGGGATTCAGCTGGGCTCTGTGGTTCCAGAGCCCAGGCGTTTACCACCGTTCTGTTCTGCCTCTCTTGATAGCTAATTAGAGTATTTTATCAAAACTTTCCAACTATGGCTTCCCTGGTGGCGCAGTGGTTGAGAGTCCGCCTGTCGATGCAGGGGACACGGGTTCGTGCCCCGGTCCGGGAAGATCCAACATGCCGCGGAGCGGCTGGGCCCGTGAGCCATGGCTGCTGAGCCTGCGCATCCGGAGCCTGTGCTCCGCGATGGGAGAGGCCACAACAGTGAGAGGCCTGCAAAAACAAACAAACAAACAAACAAAAAAAACCTTTCCAACTAGAAGGGAAAGCCACCACAGGAGTTCAGTTGAATCACTGGCTAACAGTGGTTACTATTATAGATCATATGATATATCATGTATACAGAGAGTATATGACTATGTATATTATACGACTATATATATATCTGTATGTATATGTATCTGTATATATTTATACATACTGTAGATATTTACATATAAAATACTTATTGAATGTCATCCAAATATCTTTTTAGAAACGTTTGTGACTTCTGAATAAGATTCTATCCCTTCCTTATATGCTCTCAGGTGCAACCTCATTTAATTCTAGCATGTTTGTTTCGGTGGGTATAATCATCCTTGTTTTTAAGGTGCACTGGTTCCCTCTTGTCATTATCAACATCAAGCACATATGGCTTAATTCATATAGAAAAACTTTTAATGATGCTGATAATGATAATGAATACTTATCTAGTATTTTACATTTTATGTGATGTAAATGAAACATTATTTTACCCAAACTACTGGGTTTAATTTTTCTTATCTATAAGTTACAATTAAATATCTGATATTGAGAACTATGTTGTTCTGAATATAACTATCCAGTGGCCTATTAAATTAGGATGCTGCAATGTACCTTTTAATGTAACAGGAAATTAATGAAAGTTCCATGACTTTTTATCATGCAAGTGTTATTGTTAGTGTTTTCTGTTTTTGATGCTATTAAAAGTCAAAGTTAATTGTTTTAGGTACTTTTTTCCATTAAGGCAAGTATCAAATAAACATTATTTTCCAAGATAACATAAAAATATATGACCACTCTGTTCTTCAACTTGTATAAAATTGTTTCTACGGGAACAAGGAGAGAATATCTGCTATTGCATGACTCTTCCCAGCCTCTCAGAAGTCTGATAAAACTATAACTTTGTGCGGTTGGATGTCTTTCCCTCTGCTTGCTCGTGCGTGTGTGTGTGTGTGTGTGTGTGTGAGAGAGAGAGAGAGAGAGAGAGAGAGAGAGGTGAGGAGGCAGATATCAGAAGTATAAAGTACTAAGGACAAGTAAGAAAGACAGTCATGATCTTTTGATAATTTTGACATTTTGTTAATGATAGTTACATGATACAAATAAGAAATAGTGAACAAAAAGCACCATTTGTGTTCTGAGACTCCTATTCAGATTTTGAGCCCTTAGCTGGAGATTTGTGAACCATAAAGCTGCAACATCTGGCTTCAACATGTCTAAACAGCATAGAAGTAAGAAGACTGAGTCATCCAACTTTTCTCCCCTCAACTCCTATCAGACTACTTTTGATGAATAATTTAAACCCCATAAATTGCCACATTTGAAAGCATAATTAACAAATAGGTTTTCTTAATCACGTTGGCTTTGTTACTTTTGGTTTTCATCCATGCACTCTTTTGTTCTTTTACTTTTTCTTTCATTTCTTTAAAACAACAATTTCGATCCATTCAAGCTAGCAAGTTGGCAGTGTAACTGGAAACTAATAATTTATGTCTGTGCAAAACATGTTTTCATCATTCTTTGATAAAAGAGGTTAAGAGATGGATTGTATAAAAAAACTTAATGATGATATGACTTTTTCTGGTCAAATGAATTTTTACTGTGTGCATCTGTCACATCCACAATTGTTTTATTTATGTGTTTTTTTGCCCTGAGAAATCTAAGTATTAAATTATACTCATTTTTTTAAATGTGGGAAAGTGATGGGGGTCTATCGCTGATACCTGATTTTCCATAATCTCAAAAATAGTTACATTAAATGTGAAAATTGTACATGACTGTAACAATAATTTAGCAGTCTCAGCAAGTTTTCTGAATTAGTAAATAGGTAAAAGAGTGAGACAAAATTGAAAGATTCTGAATGGCCCAGGAATCAGGACACCTGGATGCCTAGGATGATTTAATTTCTATCAAGCTTTCTGTACTTGGGCAAGTGCCTTAACTTCCCTGATCATATATCTTTAAAAGGAGGAAGTTAGGAGGAGAGATTCAAAACATTTATAATTGTTTTAGAACAGTTTCAACTTTAAAATCTTACAATGAAACTTAGATTCAAGTTACACATATTTTAATGTTTACTTTAAAGCCCAAAAAGCTTATCCTAGTTTCATAAATGCCCTCAAAAGTTTTAAACAGGGACTTCTGTTATTAAGTTTTTTTAATAATTAAACGTTCGAATCACATATTGCAATCCTTGCCACCACCGACTAAAATATTACAGATGACTTTTTAAATATAATAGCCTTCTTTTGCATCATTATGTTATACACACTTGCTAAGTAAGCTTCAAAATATATTTGTACAATTACACTTTTATATCATTTCCCACCCCAACGTTATCCTGGGAAACAAGGAATTTTCTTACATTCAGATCATCCAGGATAATTTGAACAAAGTACGAATAAATGAGCACTCAAACACTTTCAAGTCTCAGTAGAGTGTTTAAGTGCCATATACCCACCACTGTCACCTAGAAATAGCAAATACTTGTTAGTCCTTGGCAGCTATTTTAACATTTTCTTTGAACTCTTAGATTCACTTGAAACATGTGTATTGAAGCTTTGGCAATGTTGCTCAGGGGTATGAGTTTTCCAGAAATCTATTCTTTTAAATGGTGCGTACTTATATGGTAATTAGGTAACTTTACTTAGAGAAAACTTTTGTGTGCTTTTTATATCCTATATAACAATATCATTTATCAAGCAAAGGCCTGATAAGAAATAGGAGACTGAGATTGTTTTCCCAGTTCGACCAGAGGCTCTATTTATAATCCGAATAATCACACAATTATTTTTTTTCTTCATTTTCTCATTTGTGAGGTTACATTGTTTTCCCATGGTTGCCATAAAGCATAAACAATAAGAAATTTGCTCTAGAAATGTTGAAAATTGAATTGTTGCTAGGAAGACGTGATAATAGAGCTAACTGCACGTTTAAAAATGATACCAGTAATTGAACCTCTTTCTTTTTTATGCTTTTGAAAGAATGAATGGCAGTCACTTTAAAGATGAAAAGGCTTTGGTGACCAGTCAAAATTCAGACTTACTGGATGATGAAGAGGTGGAAGACGAGGTGTTGTTAGATGAGGAGGATGAAGACAATGATATTACTGGGAAAACAGGAAAGGAACCAGGGACAAGTAATTTACATGAAGGAAACCATGAGGATGACTATGAAGACACCAGCACCCTGGAGATGAGTTGCAAGACGTCCCCAATGAGGTGAGAAGCAAGAGTAGATCCACATAGGGTTACCATTCCTGCTGCTCTGTTCTTCCATTAGTGCACTATTCCAGGTGATAAGCAATTTGCGAACAATAAATTATAAAAACTAAACTTGAATTAGCAAGGCATACACAGTGGATTAATTTTTAAAAGATGGAAACAAAGTGGCCATCAACATAATCCACAAGCATAAAAATACATCAGTATTTGTGGAACTCTGATTAACCTGAGGAAGGAAGGGTAAATGAAAGCTACACAAGTACACAATCACTTATTTAGACTCTACCTATTTCAACTCAAAGAAAAATAGAGATTTCAACATTATCTAATTTATTCAATTTATCTGGTGTGTTATTATTCAAATATCATTGAGATAAATTTCACCTTACTTAATATATTTGGAATCTATATAGATGATAGATATTTAAATGGAAAAAATTAGCCCAATAGTTAAATTGATGGGAATATTATATTTTCATATGGATAATTGGTGCCAAACGAGTATAATCGTAACTGGCTTTATTTTAAATGGAAATTATAAACCTATGAATTCTGTCTCCACTGCATTGCTGACTTCCCATGTCATTGACTTTAATTCTTTATCTCAAATATACTCTTGCTTTAGTCATGAAAAATCTGAAAAGAAATATATTCATAAGATAGAATATTTGTAAGCTTTTTAGAGAACCCAAGAATTGATGCAGGCTACTTTCTACTGCAAATATAATATGTCTGACAAGTGTATAGACTCAAATGAAAAGTGATTTGGTTGGATATCAAACTGAAAAAGAAAAAAAAACCCTCTGTGCTTTCCCATTGGTTCATTTTAGGTATAAAGAGGAAGAATATAAAACTGGACTTTCTGCTCTAGATCATATAAGGCACTTCACAGATAGCCTCAAAATGAGGAAAATGGAAGATAATCAATATACTGAAGCTGAGGTGTCTTCTTTCAGTGCTTCCCATGTGCCAGAGGAACTTAAACAGCCGTTACACAGAAAGTCCAAATCACAGGTACATACTTTCCTGCAGTATAGCATCCTGATGACATTGTGCCTTTGACACCAAAGGCAGATACTTTTTGCAATGTTCTAGAATCTGAGCAGGCTCAGGTGCTTTACTCAAAACGTTCAAATCTTTGTCTATGACCGAATCCAAAATAGTCAACCCCTACAGCAATTAATATGACTGGATTCTGCACAGAAATTTCTGTGTCAAACCCTGACCTCCAATAATCTTCCCTTTCCTTTGCAATTACATTGCCTTTGTATAGATGGTCCATAATGTTTGCTTGCACCTATTTGTATACTACTTCAGAATTATTTTCTAATGCTTCGTGTCTATAATTTTTGTCAACCTAATTGCATTTTGAGATTGTTGGAAAGTGAATTCTGTCCTCTATTTTTGTTTCTTACTGTACATAATTAATAAACAAGTCATCTAATGATAGAATTTAGGAGTAATCAGAGGGACAGAGATGAAATGAATTGCCAAAAGTCTGTAGCAACTTAATGGCAAACCTGGAAATAAACCCTATCGATTTTTATTGAATGAATGAATGAATGAATGAGTGGTACCCAAGTTCATTGAGATCTATAGCAATCTATCAGCACTATGGTAACCAAAATAAATCCATTTAAGGATCTATAACTACCACTGAACATAGCCTCAGCTCTTTTTTCACAAAAAAGGGAAGTCAGTCCTTTCTACTTGACATCTGCACTCAACCAGGTTGTTTATTCAGGTCCATTTCTTTCTTTAGAAAGAAAAAAGAAACTTTCTGTTGTTATATCTGTTGGTCACTTTGGTCTAATTCTTTGATCCAGAGTTCATTTTAACGGTGGCCTGACATATCAAACCATGTGACCATATTAACTCCTACATTTGGAAATTTCTTATTTGGATGAGATGTTTTGCACTGGTCTTAACAGCAAATGTGGTCATATCGCAACTAAAGTGGGGAAAACATTCCAGTGGGATAATACAAATTTGAAAATATCAGTAAAGTCAATAAAAAGTCTTAAGATGTCATGTATGGTAATAGGCAACATAAATGTTCTTTCTGAATTGAAGTGAAAGCACCCAGCCTCAACTCTGGAGTTGCCTAGCTGCATGAGCTTGAGAACATCACTTCGCAACTATGGGTATCATTTCCTCATTGTAAAGTGGGGTGAGTGGAGAAGATGTCTAATATCCCTTCCTGCTCTATCATTGAATGAGGATAAAAATGAATTTTTCATTTTCTAACATTAAAAGTAAACCAGCCAGAGAAGACATCTCATTTTCATGTGGAGACAGCCGTAAGAAGTGTCTAATATATTTTTTTAACTCTTGATTTCCCATTCTTCCTTGCTAGTGGATCAGAGAAACTGGGGGAGCCAGCTTTTCTTTCTTTTTCTAAAATTTCTTTTAATTAATCCACCCCAAATTATGACATTATAAGGCACAATACCTAAAAATTCCTGAAACTGTCACAGTGATAGAAAGCAAAGGGTCCTGGGAACTTAAAGATAATGGAAATGATGTATTTCAGTACCAGCATTTTGATATAGCTGGGCTAACAATTACCTTCACAAGAAATACTTGCATTTCTCAATTTTAGCTCATATTTTTATTATTACTTGATAATGTCATATATATATATATCAATCTGAAGATGGTCGTGCCTTTTTGCAAACTGACTTTGTTTCATGAGACTTTATTCATTCATTCAGTTGTCATTAACTGTCAGTTATGTGCTCAGCCCTGATCCTTGTGCATGAAAATGTTTATTTCCTTTGATTACCAAAAGGCAGACATTCCATATTTATCATTTTCTAGAACCTGAATAGATTCATATGCTTTACTCACAACTCATATATTTACTCTGTGATTTTTATAGTGATTGAATCCAAAATAGTTGACCAATACAACAGTGGCTGCCTTCTGTATAGAGTTTTCCCTGAAAAACCCTATCCTACAAAAATTAGTTTCATGATAACAGGTACTATTTACATCAGGAACACTAAGCTAAGCACTTTATGTAAATAAGTACTTGTGGTTCCTCCACAACCATTGGAGCTAAGTTTTTGTTATTATTATCCACATCTCATATGAGAGAAGTAACCTTGAAAGATTAAGCAAGTTGCCCAAGGTCACGCAGCTAGCTGAATAGAGGCAGGTTAAAAGCCAGGATTAAAACTCAGGATTTCAGGACTTGCCTGGTGGCACACTGGTTAAGAATCCTCCTGCCAATGTAGGGGACACGGGTTCAAGCCCTGGTCTGGGAAGATCCCACAATCCTCAGAGCAACTAAGCCCGCCAGCCACAGCTACTGAAGCTCACGCGCCTAGAGCCCGCGCTCCACAACAAGAGAGGCCACCACAATGAGAAGCCCGCGCACCACAAGGAAGAGTAGGCCCTGCTCGCCGCAACTAGAGAAAGCCTGTGCGCCGCAATGAAGACCCAACGCAGGCAAAAGTAAATTTAAAAAAATCAAAAAAAACTCAGGATTTCAATTTTTTTTCTTGCAATCCCTTTTATTTTTCCACATATCAGAATGAGTTTAAAAAAAAAAGAATGAGTTTTGTTAAAACCATTTCAGAATAGTGTTCATCTGGATCTCTAACTGTGGGTATTTAATTGGAATAAAGTTCAATGCTCACTTCCCCCACACTTTAAACCCTACAAAGGACAAAGACTCTATGTTATTTATCCTTGATTCCCTGGGACCTAGCACAGTGCCTGGCATAGAGTAGATGCTTAAGAAATATTTGTAACATGTCTGCTGAGATTTTGTGGAGGTCCAGAAGGCAAATAGCATACATAAAAGTCAAATGTGTACATTGAGAGCAATGACCCAGCAAATCAAAATCAGTCTGCGAGAGCAGATTTTCTAACTGAATGCCATGATTACGGAAGAAACCACAGACCGGCCACATGTCTCAGCACGACTCCCAGAGATGAAATTCTGCTTAACAACGGAGGCATTTTGTCTTTGTTTACCGACGGTGGAATGTCTTTGGCAGGACTTTAATGATTCCTCTTCAGCAGCATTTTGACAAGCAAGTTTAGCAGTGGATGAGACCAACAAATCAACAGTGAAAAGTGCACTACTAAGTCAAGACCAAACATTTCATTTGAATATTTTACTTGGCAGCAAATGGGGAGATTCTCTGAACAGTTATTTAGACTTTGACGTGATAATAAGGAAGAAAGAGCACTTCTCCACAGAGCACCCCTGTGCACCTTCTGCTGGCAGATACTGGAGCACAGGGGTTAGAACTTTGTTGGGTCTTGTGCTTTGTTTCATTTTTTGGTAGAACCGACTTGATTTACCTCGACTTTCAAGGTCTTTGAGTGTCAGCATTGAATACTTCAAGCGTGGAGGGGAAGTACACAAAGCATTCAAAGCTGGGAAGAAATAAGTTTTACTTATGCCTCCTACCCTCTAGGTGAGTGACCTTGGGCGAGTCATTTCATCTTCAGGGCTCTCAATTATCCAGTGCAGGAGTCCGTGGGACTGTTTCCTCTGGACCACAGTACTGTCAAGGCAGGCCTGTCTCTTATTTGTATTTGCAGTTTCAGTTGTAAGCATTCAGTAATATTTTGGGTGAGTTGAACATGTACATAAACAGTGGATGGATGGTTATTATAGTTATGGTCGGGGAGGGGGATGACTCCTATTTCTTAATGGGGGCACTGTTGTCATTCTCAAGGTTGGGTCATTAATTTTTTTGTTCTGCAGATTGTGTCACTTTTGTGGCCCCGAGGCCATGAAGGCCAGCAGTAACTCCATGTCATTATAACACAAGAAAATGTCCCACACTCTTCCAAACACACCCATGAGGGATGCTCCTTCTCAGGGTCCCTTCTCTTTGTAACATTCACCAAAGATATCCTTCGAACAAAAAGTGATGTTTTTCAAATGCCACTTACCGAGTCTCTCCTTTTTACCTCAGGCATATGCTATGATGTTGTCATTGTCCGACAAGGAGTCCCTCCATTCTTCATCCCACAATTCTTCCAACGTGTGGCACAGTATGGCCAGGGCTGCGGCGGAATCCAGTGCTATCCAGTCCATAAGCCACGTATGACATTCCCAAGGTCGACCAGAATGGGACCAAGTCCAACGGTAGCATGGCTTTTTCACATAGGACTATTTAAAAGACTGCTGAGCAGAATGCCTTATAAACCTGAAGGGTCACTCATGTAAAGTCTGGGGACCTTAAACTGAATGATTAAAAAAAAAAAAAGAAAGAAAGAAAAAGAAACTATTTATTCTCGATATTTTGTTTTGCACAGCAAAGGCAGCTGCTGACTTCTGGAGGATCGATGCGACTTAAAATGATTCAATAAAAATGAAAAACTTGCTGGGCAGAAGGCGTCTTCCCGTTCACCTTGCCCCTGGGAGTGGGAGGGTGAGAGGAGTAGTTAAGATGGCAGCATTGATACGAATGAACACTCCATAGAAACTGAATTCTTTTTTGTACAAGATCACCTGACACATGATTGGGAACAGTTGCTTTTAATTACAGATTTAATTTTCTTGCTTTGTTAAAGTTTTATGTAATTTAACCCTTCGAAGACAGAAGTAGTTGGATGAAATGCACACTTGATTATTATAGAAACTGATAACAGGGAGTATTTTTTTCCCATTAACTTTTGCCTTCTTTAAGTACATTGTTTAAAACGAGGGAACAAGGGTATGTGTATATTGTAAACTATGGATGTTCAATGCTCAAAGAGGTTAAGTCAGTGAAGTAACCTGTTCATCACCAGTACCGCTGTACCACTACGCTAATAGAAGGTTTGCCAAATCCTTGTAATAACATCTTAATTTTAGACAATCATGTCACTGTTTTTTAATGTTTAATTTTTTGTGTGTGTTGCGTGTATCATGTATTTATTTGTTGGCAAACTATTGTTTGTTGATTAAAATAGCACTGTTCCAGTCAGCCACTACTTTCTGATGTCCGAGGCACACCCCTTTTTGAATTTCAAGGACCAAGGTGACTCGACCTGTGTATGGGAGTGCCAAATGGTGTTTGGCTTTTCTTAACATTCCTTTTTTTGTTGTTGTTTTGTTTTCCTTCTTAATGAGCTAAATACGAATAGATGCAACTTAGTTTTTGTAATACTGAAATTGATTCAATTGTATAAACAATTATAATTTCTTTCATGAAAGCATGATTCTCCTGATTAAAAACTGTACCCCATATTTTATGCTGGTTGTCTGCAAGCTTGTGCGTTGTTATGTTCATGTTAATCCTATTTGTAAAATGAAGTGTTCCAGACCTTATGTTAAAAGAGAGACGTAAATAACAGACTGTATTCAGTTATTTTGCCCTTTATCGAGGAACCAGATTTGTTTTCTTTTTGTTTGTAATCTCATTTTGAAATAATCGGCAAGTTGAGGTACTTTCTTCCAATGCTTTGTACAATATAAACTGTTATGCCTTTCAGTGCATTACTATGGGAGGAGCAACTAAAAAATAAAGACTTACAAAAATGGTTATTTTTCCCACAGTGTGGTATTTTCCCTTCTCATGCAATTTTGGTTTCCCTTTGGGATCCAATGATTTAAAGATATGCTGTCTGGGACTTTGATGCCCTAATAGATACATGGAATGTAGAGCATGTGTGTATAGTTTTGAGATGACATGAAGGATAGCCCTTGGCCCAGAGGGACTTGGACTATCTCCCACTCATTGCTCTGGACTTTCTCCATGTGGTACAAAGTCAGGGCTCAGGTGCAACACTGCATGGTCCTTGGGATCACCCCATGTCTGCAGTACCCGTTTTAGTTAGGACAGAGCAACCTACAGTCTTTCTTCTCGATTTTACCTAGTGCCTGCCAAAAGGTGTTCTGTTTCTTATTTTTGTTGTTAATTACCCAAATACTGTTAATTGATTCCCAAAGGGGTGGGGACCCTTAAACTTTTCTATGATCATTTTAAATCTTTGTCCACATGCAAAATATCATATTTTCATGGTTAGAATCAGAGGGTAGATTTGATTTCGAGTTTTCTTCCTCTACCAAAAAACCCCACAAAAACTGCATATTGCTACAAATTCTTCAAAATAATCATTGAGCAGTTGCCCCGTATTCCATCAGATTTGATCTACTATGATGTCTTTAACCATTCAGATTTTGTTGAAAATTTATGTTTTCTGCTTTTCACTAGTGTAAGCAATATAGTATTTTAATTTTTATGCACGTAATTGCTTCTGTGTGTTCATATATGTACACACAGAGTTGGAATGTGAGGGGTGGTATTTCCATACAATAAATTTGCTGGTGGGGGAGCCATTATGAATATTTTTTTGCACCTTAAATATAATGCCAACTGTTTTAGAATATGGTTATTTCAACTTGGCCAGCTATAGAGGTTTGAACAAGGTCTGCATATTAAATAAGTATGACACGTGGAAGTAGATCCAGACTGATTTCTCCTTTTGTTTATTTATTCATTCTTAGCCAAAATGCCAGATACAGGGAAACCTCCTCACATCCTTTCTAAATGTCAATAGTATAAGAATTAAATATGTGGGGTATAAATACTGATTTTTTAAATAGAAAGTGTGCACAGGAAGTACTGAGAAAATATACTAAAGCTATAAATCTGGTGTGTACAGAAGGAGAAGAAGAATCTAGTGTTTGAGACATAAGAAAAACACATTCGAGAAAGTGGAGACTAGGAAAGTGTTGTGCGTTTTCCTTTGTTTTAAAGAAAATACATATAAATTCTGAAGCCATTCTAATACTCCCATCGCTACGGAATTCTTGTTAGACTCTCTGAGCATGACATTTCAGTAGTTTGCAAATGCTTAGTGCCTCCAAATTCCAAAGAGGCTTTCAAGCCTTACATTTCTGCTTTTACATTCATCTCTCCAGCAGTCCACCGCACGGCCCTGTGGGGAGGCCGTGAGATGTGGTAGAGACAATATTGGATTTGGAAGCTGAAGGCCTGGGTTTGAATTGTGGCTCCATTACTTTAGCGGCTTTGAGGTCTCGGGCAAGTCACATACCTTTCAAAATCTCATCTGTGAAACAAGGTAATAATACCTGCTTCTCCTGCTACTGCACTGGGTTTCTGTGGATGTTGAAAATCGAAGTACATTTTTAGAAATATTTGGCAAAAGTTCTACACATGCAGGCACTTCATAATTTTTATGGTGGTAGTTAAGAGAATAGAATGTGTGTGTGTGTATACACACATACACAAACACTGTGCTAAGAAGAAACTTTTAGAATGTAACAGAAATCTGTTCCAGAGTGTATAAAAGTGGATATGGACCTTTTTTTGGAAAAGATGTTAGAGATGTTTCTTTATAAATTTTTTTAATTGAAGTATAGTTGATTTACACTGTGTTAATTTCAGGTGTTCAGCAAAGAGATTCAGTTATACATATGTGTGTGTGTGTGTCTCTCTGTGTGTGTGTGTGTGTGTATATATATATATATATATATATATATATATATATATATATATATATGTATATATATATATATATTCTTTTTCAGATTCTTTTCCCTTATAGGTTATTACAAAATATTGAGTATAGTTCTCTGTGCTGTAGTAGGTCCTTGTTTGTTATCTACTTTATATATAGCAGTGTGTATCTGTTAACCCCAAACTCCTAATCATGTTTCTTGAACAAATATGTAGCTTTGAAAAATAAAGAAAACTCAGCCCTTTGAAAACATGAGCCATCAAGTCTGATTGTTGAGAGCTCTCCAAAAATTCAATGACAGTTAAGAAAACACATTCAAAGAATAAGCACACTCACACTTTTATTTTCAGATAATGACCATCAACCAGTCTTTTTTTTTCTGCACAGAATAAATAAAATGAGTTATTCATTTTTTAAACTGCCTGTTACACCAATGTCATGCTGGGCATGTGTATATCCATTAGCTTCATTAATTATCACAGTAAGCCTGTATGCAGGAAGTATTATTCCTGTTTCACAGATGAGAAAGCTGAAGCTCAGAGAGTTTAAGAACCTACTTCAAAGTCACCCTGCTAGGAACTGGCTGGCTGAGAATTCAGGAGAACCTGCCTCCTTAGCCCACACTTAGGCAAGCAGCTAAAGAACTCCAAAAAGGACTGTTCCAAACCAAGGCTATGTGCCCACAGAGAGTAAGGCTGTTGGACATACAAATGTGCCCCGGAGACATTTAGGTGTCTGAGTCTTGGCTGTGAAGAGTTTGAAAGGTGAGCGCCAAGCACTGGTTCCCGGGCTTTTTCTATTCAGGTTATCTCAAGTCAGAACCAATGACACTAGTGCTTTTAAAAGATCCTAAATGCTTCCTTAATAAGAGAAGGGCCTGAGTCATCTTGTTTGCAAATTTTTAGCAGGTATCTTGAGTTTCCTCCTAATCCTTTTTGAAAAAAAACTTTTGAAATTAGTAACATGGCATGAGTTAAGCCCTTTTTAGATGGTTAGCAGCCTCATCATGAGAGAAATCAAATGTGAAAGCAGGTATAGTTAAAATGTGTACTCATTTCATTTCCGCCAGGTTCCAAGAATTCTTAATGGAAGGATTGTGGAGAGAAGTGGGAAGAGTAAAATGAAAAAACTAATAGACTGGGTCCAGGAACCCCAAAGAGAATTTAGAGAGCCAGCCAGCTCTTCCCCCAAGAGACTTAGGTTAGAATTTAATTGTTCATTATATGCTGCATAACTCATTTCTGAATACAAGAGACTGTCCTTGGTGCAACATTTAGAAAGCGTTTAAAATATTTAGAAGAAAGATGTAGGGTGGCAACTATAAAAAAAAAATCCAGAAATTAACAAGTGCTGACAAGAGTGTAAAGAAATTGGAACTTTTGTGCACTGTTGGTGGGAAAGTAAAATGGTGCAGCCACTATGGAAAATAGTATGGCAGTTCCTGAAAATATTAAAAGTAGAATTATCATATGATCTAGCAATTCCACTTCTGGGTATACATCCAAGAGGAATTGAAAGCAGGATCTCAAAGAGATTTTGTACACTCATGTTCATAGCAACATTATTCACAATAGCCAAGAAGTAAAAGCAACTCAAGTATCCATCGATGAATGAATTAGATAAACAAAATGTGTAATATACAAACAATGGAGTATTATTCCATCTTAAAAAGGAAGAAAATTCTGACACATGCTACAACATCGATAAACTTTGAGGGCATTATGCTAAATGAAATAAACTAGTCACAAAAAGACAAATACTATGATTCCACTCATTTGACGCCCCTGGAGTAGTCAGATTCATAGAGCTAAAAGTAGAATGGTGGTTGCCAGTGTCTGGGGGCAGGAAGGAATAGGGAGCTGTTGTTTAATGGGTATAGAATTTCAGTTTTGCAAGATGAAAAGAGTTCTGGAGATTGGTTGCTCAAGAATGAACTTACCGCTACTGAATTGTACACTTAATATGGTTAAGATGATAAATTTTATGTTACATATATTTTTATTCCAATTAAAAGAAAAGAAATAATACAATCTCTCTCTCTATGATTCTTTTTTTTTTTTTTTTTTTTTTTTTTTTGCGGTACACGGGCCTCTCACCGTTGTGGCCTCTCCCGTTGCGGAGCACAGGCTCCGGACACGCAGGCTCAGTGGCCATGGCTCACGGGCCCAGCCACTCCGTGGCACATGGGATCCTCCCGGACCGGGGCATGAACCCATGTCCCCTGCATCGGCAGGCAGACTCTCAACCACTGCGCCACCAGGGAAGCCCTCTATGTTTCTTTAAGGTGAAAGAACATAATTCTATTCAACTCAAACAGAAGGAAATTAAGAGAGCTCTTAACTGGTGCGTATAAGAGAGCTCATAACAATTGAAGGGAAAGCCGGGGACCCAGGCCTACAGCATAACACAGAACCAGTGGGTAGGCAAAGCTGGAACCCACCTCTTAGGCTGTTATCATCAAGGTGAATCAACTACCATTATGTTCAGCTTTTTTTTTTTTGTCAGTCTGGGTCTAGATTAAAATTCTAGAGATAGAGCATGAAAATGGCTCTACTTAAAATCCTACTTGGTCAAGAGAACCATTAAACTCATCTAAAGGTACAGGGCAGGAAAGGCCAGTCTCCATATAGCCAAAGTGAGAGAATCCTCTCAAATAAGTGGGAATAAATTATGGATGTCAAAAACAACAAATATCCACACCATCTGATTGATAGGAAAACAAACAAATATGTGAGGGCCAATATTTTCATGGCAGGACACAGGGTTTGGTAATGTCAAGGGTAAACAGAGGCATAACATGATAGCACATGCAAAACTAGAACTGTTCCAGAAAACATAGGACTTAACCATCCTCAAAGGAATAATTGCTTCAATGAATTCTTGAAGTTAGGATTGTTGTTATATTTTTTTAAAGTGCTTCAACTATGACTCCTACTAATGACCGTACCAAGACTGGCAATAAAACTGTAGCCAAGTAGCCACGTGTTACTGAGAATGAAAGCGAATTGATTCATAAAAGTATTTTGCAAACTTCTTTGGGCACATGCAGTAATCATGGTGAGTAAGAAACTAAAGCATTTGTCTCAATAAAAAACATTCAGTAAGCCAGTGTCTAGAAAGGAAACCAGAAGCCACTCTAAATATTTTAAGCAGAGGGGGATTGAATACAAAGGGTTGCATACAAAAGCATTAGAAGGGCTTTGACATACATACACTACTATGTATAAAATACATAACTAATGAGAATCTACTGTATAGCACAGGGAACTCTACTTAATGCTCTGTGGTGACCTAAATGGGAAGGCAATCCAAAAAAGAGGGGATCTATGTATACGTATGGCTGATTCACTTTGCTGTACAGAAGAAACTAACACAACATTGAAAGCTTTGGAAGGGCTGAAAGAGCAAAAGGAAGAAAAGGATGTAAATCAGACTAGGAAGTGGCCTGTGACCCTCACCATGGAGTTGTGGAGCCAGGGCTGCTGCTGCTGGAATCTCCCTTCCTGCTGCCTTCTAGCCTCCCACCAGTGCCTTCCAGCCTCCCACCAGTGCCTTCCATTGCACGTCACTGGAAACCAGCTGGCAAGGGAGTCTGAGGAGTGAGGTTTTCAAGCATCCAGACTCCTGTGATAAAGATGAATGCTAGGCAAGGTGCTGAGTGACAACAGACCATATCTGGCATGGGACCACCGAAACTAGATATACATACTAATTTAATAGGAAAATCCTCCTATAACTTCCCACTGTTTTTAGAACGGATATCAACACATCATGGCCTGCAGGGCCCTCCATGACCCAGTTTTTGCCTACCTCTCTAGTCCGTTCCCACTTGCTTGTCTCACATGTGTTCTTTACTTTCAGTCACCAAGTTCAACTCCACTCCCGAGAACTTTGCGCATTGTACGCTGTGAACTTGGAATGATTCCCCTTGTCTCCTTCTCAGTTCAGAACCCCTCTCCCCCAGCTTCTCCCTTTTGCCACGTTCTTGGTTGGCTAAATTAACTTACTCTTCATATTTTAACTTATCTCTTACTTCTTCAGAGAAACTTTCCCTGATAAGTCCTCACTCTTCTCCACCTATTAATGTAAATTAAGTAGTCCTGTTGTAGTCTCTCATCAAAGCATTTACTACGTGTTCAGTGCACCCATTACCATTTGTAATTGTATATATATTTGTAGGTGATTTAAGATCTCTACTCCTAAATTGTTAAGCTCCATGAGTGCACTAACTATGTGTACTTTGATCAACGTTTTGTCCCCAGTGGCTAGTACAGAGTATGGCACACTGTGATTATTCTGTAAATTTCATTAAATCAATGGATGGACTCCAAACCATTCTCAGTGGTTACCTCCAGGAGTGGAGTGGAGAGAGTAACTTTTTACAGTGTACACTTTTATTTTAATGCTTTCAACGAGAATGAATTACTCTTGTGTTAAAAAAAAAAAACATGTATTTCTTTTTATGAGCATACCTCATGAGCATGAGACTCTCAATTCCAAGAATTCATCCTAAGATATTAATTAGCATTACACACTAATATTTGCATCCATGGATGTTCATTAAACATTAATAGCAATAAAAAATGTTATCAGCATAGAAGTCAAATGAAAGAGACTTGGTGAAATAAACTGTGCTATGTCTGCATGACCACGGTTAAGGACATGGACAGATAATCTCAACGTATTATTAACCAAACAATCATGTTACAAATGACTGGAAGTTATATACTGTAACATTTTACTGGTTAGTAGGATTTTGTGTGAATTTCACTTGTTTTCTTCTTTTTGCTTATCTACATTTTTACTTTATCTAAAAATAAACGTACATTAATATTTAAATAAGAAAAACATTATAAAATCAAACAAAAAGCTTCTTCTAAATTATTAAACAGGACAAAAGAGAACAAAAAGGAGGTTTTGTCTGAGGAAGTGATGTATATACACTTCAGATCATCAACTATGACTGTTGGATGGGGCCAAACTTCTTACTCTGTAAGTGACAACAGTGAGATCTAGAAAGAACAGTGATGGTTTTGTCCAAGGTCCAAGGTTACAGAGCTGATGTGGAGTCCAAACTCAAGTTTCTGCTTTCTGGACCACTTCCCTGTGAACCATTCTCAGGGTGAGGAGTGGGGTATGAGTGGAGTGGGCTGCAATTCTGGTGTTCTGTGAGAGAGCTGTGGTCAAGGGTTTCTATAGTGAGTTCAGGGGTTAGAGTACCTCTGAATGTGCCTAAATCAACACCAACGACGTAAGTGCTAGACCATGTTTTTATGTTCAACATAAAGAAAAGGAAACATGTCTTTAATGCAACACACTTATTGTACATATTATAAGAATAGAGTTATGGTAGCCACTTCTCGCATGTAGATTCGTGTCGGTTTCATTTCAGTTTCGAGTTCTGACTGCTTGTCAGAAATGGGGCTCATTTGACTAACTAGCTGAATGGTATTGAGCCATATAATCAAGAAAGAAGTGGTCAAAGGCATCTTGTTTAAAAACCCTGCCCCAATTTGACATCTCAGAAGGCAAAACTGACTTTTAATACTTCCTCTGCATTATTTCTCTGCAAGATAAAATTTTGGCTTTTTCCAATCATCTCTTTTAGGCAGCAGCATCTCTAAAACAGGATAAATAAATCAGGAGAACAAAGAATCAGAGAATCCCCCAAAGAAGCAGAGTTAACAAAGATAGCAGGAGGCCAGTTAGTGTCATGACCTTGTCAAAAAAGATCTCCTCACCACCAGCATTGAAGTCATCCTGGTCTGTGACAGTCACATTCTCCTCACTTAAAATAATAATGGATTATTCTAGGAGGGGTGACATATTAAGTGATTTCAGTCAGCATTATTTTGAATTAGTGAATCTGATCGGCCTTTTCTTTGTGTTAGCAAGGGGAGGCCACATTTTTTGAAGAGGTCAGAGTAGGGTGAAGATGGACAGTAAGGAGAAAGATTTGAAGTACTCTCTGAATGGGCAAGACTGGGGCTTATGAAGCAGAAGATGGTAGCTGCAATCCAGATCTTGCTCTGTTGACCTGGGATGGGAAAATGTGTTGTAACAAGGAGAAATGAGTGCAGATTTTTTTGTTCTGCTTTGCTTTGCTTTGTTTTTGTCAAGGACCAATTCTTTCATCAAAATTCATTTGCTAAAGACAAAAGTAAGGATTAAGGTTTTCAACTGACAGATTTAAAAAATAACAGAAGGATAAATTGGAAATCTCAGTGAAGAATTTTTGATAAGCAAATCTATGTGACAATATAAATTGGGAGATTCATTTAGCTCTGTGGCTTTGTAAACCTCTTGAGCAAAATATAGGGGCTAAAAGATAAAGATTTAAGTTGTTTAGCTCTGAATTTCTCTAATATGGCCTTTACTAATTTAGTGTCTACTGTTATTTAAACTAGTAAATGGGTGACATTTTTTTACTGTTCTTTCATTACTTAAAATCAATAATTTCCTCTCCATATTCTTCCAATAAGTCCAAAAACATTTTAAATTGACTAAAAAGCAGTTTGCCCTTCATTTTTTTCTTAAAATGCCATCGAAAGATATATATATATATATATATATATATATATATATATATATATAAAAAGAATAATTAGAGAAAGTAGAATTTCTCTCTTCAGTATGTTCACATTTGGAAGAGATTTAGGATTATCATGTAGGCTTGATTGTCTGACGCAGTTCTCGGAAAAGCAACAGCAATATGGGGAGGGTATGGAGTGGAGTCAGAGACCCGGAATTCTATCATTTTTGTCACAAACTAGCTGTGTGACCTTATGCAAGAACAGCTATTCCTAATTTTAACAACTTAACTATCACCACAATTTTTGCTATATCTGTATACCACTTGAGCACTTGAGTCATTGCTTAGTTTAACTTTCTTTTTCTTTTTTTTTTTTTGCGGTACGTTGCGGAGCACAGGCTCTGGACGCGCAGGCTCAGCGGCCATGGCTCACAGGCCCAGCCACTCCGCGGCATGTGGGATCTTCCCAAACCGGGGCACGAACCCGTGTCCCCTGCATTGGCAGGCGGACTCTCAACCACTGTGCCACCAGGGAAGCCCAACTTTCTTTTTCTTGACTTATTTTTTATACATTGATAATTTTATCTTAAAAGAACATATACATAGAAACCTACTTTTCATAAATATCACTTAGTAATAAAAATAAATACAATGAAAAACGACAGCAATATTACTAGATTCTAGGGGGATGCTTGTAGTCAACATTACTACTCTCTGGGTGTATTGAAAAGCACATGTTCCGGTTAGGGAGGTCTATGTGACTGGTTCTGTCTAAAAGACTGTAAGGGGAAGTGACACGTAGCACTCTTGGGCCAAATAATTTAATTGACACTACACAGTTCTCTTCATTCCCTTCCTCTGATGTGACAAGGAAGAAAGCTGCAAGTCCCAGATGATGCAGCTATAAGATGGTAGCCTCAGCCCTGTCCTCTGAGTGGTGACGGCACAGACTTGCTTCCACCCTGAACACCAACCCATTGAGATATGAATGGTGAATAAGAAATATACTTTTGTTCAGTTCAGGCACTGAGACTTTGAGTGTGTTTTCACCCACAGCAAAACCTGACCTATACTGATCAGTACAACACTCTTGCCCACTTAAGACTGTGGTCTCTTTGTCTACTTGTGCTTTATTGGAAAAGGGGGATATTAGGAAGTGTTAGAATGATGTTAGAGAAATCTTAGCTCTAATTTGAGACTTTCTTCTTGATTATGATGAAAAAGTTAAGAATCATTAAAAGAACAATTTCTTAAAATATACTGGAAAAATATGAAAATTCTTTGATCCTTTTTTCCTTTCTCAAAAAAAATGATAGAAAATACTTGGCTCTATGATGATGAGACAAAAACATGTGAAGATGGCAATTGCTCAGCATACAATCAAAATATTTTAGTGGGTCTTATTTTAAAGCTGTATGATATTATGCAGTGTAGCACAAGGGTATTTTGAAGGGCAAATATTCCTTTAACAATATACAAAACAAAGTGGTACTTGGTTGAGGCAAGCCTATCTTGGTAGGGTAACATCCCCATAGAGACCTCATGTTGGAAAGAGGTCCTCCATGAATAGTCTGGGTGAACTGTATAGAAGAGAGAGGGAGAAGTGTGTTAATATCTTCAGACACCCTGAGATATGTGGTGAAAGAATGGAATAGGGGAGATCAGATAACCCAGGAACCAGTGGCAGAGGAGGTGAAAAAGTGTCTCATTTGGGTCAGGTTGTAGAGGGAGAGCCAATAAGGACTTACTGATGGTTTGGCTTGTAGAATATTCAAATAGTACCTAAACAGTAATTATTATTTATTGAATCCTTAGTATGTATTTAGCACTGAAGATAATGCTTTTATTTCTTTTGTTACAACGATCCTACCAATGAGTTAATATTATTATTCCCATTTTATCATCTGGAAAACTGACGCTAAAGCAGTTAAGAAGCTTACCCAAGATTGCACACCAGGTTTATAAAAGAGCTGTGAACGCACCCAGCTGTATCTGTCTCCAAAGGCTATGAACTCAATCACTCTTTTATCCTGGTGGCAAGGGATGCTATTTTACCTTCCCATTGATTAACCAGCAATTACATTTTTTTACAAGCACTTTATCCTTCTCCTTTTCTTTTGAATATTTGGAATCTGATCATGAAGACAACCTAAGATATATCCATGTGCTTAGAATTTTGCCTGTGTAAACAGAACAGTTTGCAGAGGAATGCAAGGGTTGAGGGTTGTATGAACAGTCCAGCTATGCAGAGTAGGATGGATGCCACTTAGCTTTGAGCAATTATTCACATATGTCTTGAGCATGAAAACTATTTATTGGTTTCCTACAATTATCCGTGGAACAGTGTAAGGTTCTGGGTCACTTCACAGTAGGTGGTTGCTTTCCAAATAAAGTCATTTCTGTATGTATACGAGTTGAGTTTGTGTGAGCATGAGGGGGCAGAGAGGGAATTCAGAGGGGCAAGTGAAAAGATGGATGGATTAGAAGTTGACTAGTGGGATATGGCACCATCAAGTTGGCTTTAAAAAGAATCCCAGTAAAATATGTCATAGCAAGAGAAAGCACAGTGGAAAACGTTCATGGTTGGAACCAGACACACTGGGATAAGGATTACAACTTTGTTATTAATGCAGGACCATGGGGGAATAGTAATAACTAACACATAGGGGGGAAGAAGGTTGCAAATACTGTTACACATGAAGCTTTTGGTGCATAATTCGTGTGCTATTATAATCCTTTCTGTTTTTTTCTTTTTAATTTTTATTGTTATTTTATTCATCTTTTTGCATAGGCAATATCTGCTCTTGGTAAAAATTTAAAAATTATAAAAAGGGAGCAAAGTAAAAAATAAATTTTCTTTCTTCCCTTATACCCCAGCAATCTGGTTCCACTTCACAAATGCAAATCCTGTTGTACAATTCTTGTATATCTTTCCAGAAGACATACTTATTAGTCCTTTTATTTCATAGATGGTAGAACACTATATGAATTTTTTTAACTTAATTTTTCTTAAAAATCATTGCCTCTAAATTCAAATAAAGTTATCTTCTTCTTTTTCTCATTCTCCCCTCCTGCCTTCTCTTCTCCTTTTTCAAGTACATAATATTCCACTGTACCATAATTTGACTACCTAATCACCTACCAATGACCATTTAGCGGTGTTTCCAATATTTTACTACTGGAAACAACACTTTAATGAATATCCTGGTAAGGAGTCATAGAAATGCAAGGTCAAAAAGTGTGGGCATTAAATTAATCTCTAAAGAGTTGTCATCATCATTGTGTGAGAGTGTTTCTGTATATCAAAGTAACAAATAATCTGATAGCTTTGTCAATCTAAAGTGATAAAACATAGTGTATTTCCTTACTGTGAGTGAGGTTGTGTGAATCTTTCCATATGTTTAAAGACCATTACTTTTTTTATATTTTATGTAAGCTATCTGTTTAGTTATCTGTTCCTATCCTTTGCCTGTATTTCTCTAAATTTATTGGTTTTGTATTCCAAGGAGCTCTTTATTTAAGTAAACAGCCTTTCATTTGTGATATTAATTATAATTTTTAACTTATCTTTTGCAAAGATTATTTTTGCAGTGGAATTCATCAATCTTTTCTTTCTTTTATGGTTTGCTTTTATGTAGAGAGAAGTTTCCCACTCTGATTATTTTTAAATTATATTTTGTTTCGCCTCAAGTTTGTTTTGTTGTATGATATAAGGTAGAGATTATATTTAGTTTCCTAAACATCATTTAATAATAATTGATCTTTTTACAGCTGATTTGAAATGTCACCTTTTCGTATACTAGGTTTCTATATGAATTTTGCTTTATTTTGGGAGATCAGTCTACCTATTGAGTGGCCAACAACACTGTTTTAATCAATATAGCTTTTTAGAAGGTTTTATGGTAGGGTCAAGGCTGTTCTGTACAACCATGTAGGCTGCACATAACTCCTTTTCAGGACCATTTTTTACATAAATTATAGGGTTAATGATGCCCACCACCCTACCCCATGCCAGAATTGTTCAGTGCACAGCCTACACAGCTAATGGGTCAATCCCATGCAATCGTTTAACTTTTTCAGAATTTGCTAACCATTACTTTTTTTTTTTAAAGGAATTTTAGAATTAACTTATTAGTTTTAAAAAGTCCTATTGACTTGTTGTTTTGCAACTGGGACTCATTCAGTTCACAAATTGATTCAGGGAGAGTTGACACTTACCTCACACCATACCAAAAAATAAAATTATTTCCAGCAGAATTGTATGTCTAAAAGTAAAAGTTAAACAACAAAAATTAGACATGACATACAGTAAGGCTATCTTCATGAATTTAATGTAAAACATCTTTCTTAAATGGGATGCAAAAATTCTAAACAAAAGTATAATTGGTTAGAACATTTTGTCTTCCAAATATATGATGAATTCATACTAATCAATACACAATGAACTCCTCCTAATCAATGAGAAAAAGATAGATAATCTCAATAGAAAAATAGGGAAGAGACTTAGATACTTCACAAAAGATGGTATCTAAATATTCAACTTCATCAATAAGCAAGGAGTACCAATTAAAGGAAGCCTTAATGAGATACCCTTTCCCACACTTCAGACTTACTAAACTTAAAAAGACTGACAATGCCAACTGTTGGTAAGACATAGAGCAATGGTAACTTTCACACATTGTTAGCTGGAGCATAAATTGGTACAACTACTTTGGAAAATTATTTAAACGTCACCTATGAAAAGTGAATATATGCTATGCCATAAGATCCAGCTACTCAACAGAAATATGTACACATCTGCACCATGATTCATGTACCAATGTGTTCACAGAAGCATCATTTGTAGTAACCCCAAACTGTAAATTATTCAAGTATCGATCAGAAGTAGAATAGATAAATATACAAATGACTCTGTTATTTGTATACAGGAAACTACTACATAGCATTAAAAATGAAAGAGTTCAGCTACATGAAACAACATGGATGAATTTCACTAAACATAATTTTAAGCAAAAGAAGCTTCTTTTACTTCAAGAGGCAAAAGAATACATACTGTGTTATTTAATTTATATAAAGTTAAAAAAAACTAGGTAGTACTATTCTATGAATTAAGTAGTCAGGATAGTGAATCACTATAGGAGGAAAGGGTGAATGATGTGGTGAGCGTAAAAAGGAACTTTGGGGTACTAATATGTTCTGTTTCTTAACCTGTGTGATGGTTACATGGAAGTGTTCACTTTATGATAATTCATTGAGGTAGGACTTATGATTTGTCCCCCTTTATAATTGTGCATTAAAATATATATGTATACCTATGTATACATATAGATAGAGGCTTTACCTTAATCAGCTTATTATTTACTTATTATCAAGTTGAAAAATCAAATTATTACATACCTTATAATAAATATTTTTAAAAATCCTTTGGCCTCCTGTCTGATTCCCTTTCCTGCTTTCACATGCACATAATTTCAAGCCTTTTAGGTATTTAAATACTCATCTATAAATAACATTCTTATATTGCAATAAGAATTTATTATATTCTATGCTAATATATAATGTGCTTATATTTATATATTTATTATATTTATATGTGATACATTATAGTTATCCATTCGTTTCAGTTTTATAGTTATCCATTGGTTTCAGTTTTAGATGCTATCCTCAGATTCCTGCTATAGAAAATAAGAATTTAGCTGTCTCACATAACTCCTCCATACTCCTTCCTCCCATCTCCCCACCATGGTTATATAACAATTACTAAATAGCTAAAAAAATTGTGTTTAAAAATTATGATAATGAATATATTTTATATTGATTATATAAATATTACTCATAGCTGACCCATGCATGACATTTTATTTTGTATTAACTCATTTTCCTGGAAGTAAGACTTGCCCTAAAATCTCTAAATTATATCTAAACTTTTGAAATCTGATAGTTCTTGCCACTGAAACTTCTAATTTAATATATTCACTCTATACATTTCCTCTAATTTATTTTCCATAATTTATTAAACTCCGAATGCTTCAACTATTGTCTGTATGTTGAAGACTCATCAAATGATTCTATTTGTGCCAACTCATCACTGTCCTCTGCAAAACTTCCCTCCAGGATGTTTCCTCTCTGTTCTGGATCAGAGCATCACCTAATAGAAACACCTGCCTCCACCTGATCTGCCACATGGGATCTTTCACCAAAGCCCATCAGTTCCTCTTCACTAAGTTCTCTTGTATCTGTTCCATGCCTTCTTTCTCCTTTTTTTCTCATTGGCTCTGCATTATTTTAGCCCTCTTCATCTCTTGTCTCTTGCCTGGCTGATCAAGTAGACTTCTGACTCATTTCCCTGGTTCTAGTCTGTTCATACACCCATCAGCCCTTCATACCATCAGCAACTTTATTTTTCAAATCACTAGCCTGATAATATATTTTAAAGATATTTACAATGCTGTGTTAAAAAAAAAACCAGATAACACGGAAAAATTCTTATGATACCATGAAAAAGTAAAATGACAAAAACAGAACTGTTTATGATGTAATTAAAATTTTGTAAAAGTTAGAATATACATTGGAAGAAAATACATCACAATGTTAATTTGTATGTGGAACATGGAAGGATCCTTGAGTCTCCCTGCCCTGCACTGAGGAAAAAATTTGGAAATTTTGCTGACTACCATGAAACCATCTTTGGGTATACATGCAGAATTCTTCCCAAGGAAGTCTCGGGATGCTTCAGGGATACCAGTAGCATGAAGCATACATGGTAAGTATTGTAGTTTAGTGAGGCAGACAATGGAGGGAACCACATTCTGGATAAAAGAAGCAGCAGTATAAGAGCCCAGAGCCACAAGAAAGAATGCTGGGTTCAAGGAATTGCAGAGGACTGTTTGGATAGGGATGCATATGGGGAGGGAGTAGCAGATGAAGCTGGAGAATCCAGATGACTAAACATCCCTAAAGCTACATGATAACTTTGGATTTACACTACAGGTGACCATGAGCAGCCACTGAGAAGTTTAGCCAGAATGTGATCAAATTTAGAACATAGAAAGCTCACCTTAGGAGAAAAGACTGCCATGGGCAAGACTGGAAACTGAGAGAATAATTGATTCAATTGTTCTCAAATTTTTGCAACTGTTATCCATAGTAAAATCATAATTTTTAATTTGCAATCTAAGTGTGGTATTGCAATTTATAATAAGAAATATATATTTGGTCTTCATCTCCAATTCTGGCACAGAGCTTTAAAAACTCTTGGAATTTCCTAAGTGATGAAAGCCAATAAATGTATGTTGCTATGTTCATGAGGTGACTATGTTTGGACCGCACCTGAGGATGGAGGCTGGTTGCTAGTGGAGCCAGCCATGTGATTAAAGCGTTGGAAATTTTAGTCCCACCCGTCTCCTTTTTTTTTTTTTTTCTCGGTACGCGGGCCTCTCACTGTTGTGGCCTCTCCTGTTGCGGAGCACAGGCTCTGGATGCGCAGGCTCAGAGGCCATGGTTCACGGGCCCAGCCGCTCTGCGGTATGTGGGATCTTCCCGGACCGGGGCACGAACCCATGTCCCCTGCATCGGCAGACGGACTTTCAACTACTGCGCCACCAGGGAAGCCCCCCCACCCGGGAAGCCCCCCACCCCTGTCTTCTGAGGATGGGTGAAGGGCTGGAGTTTGAAGCAATCAACAGTGGCCAATTATTTAATCAATCATGCCTAAGGAAAGAAGCCTCCCTTAAAACCCCCAAAGGACAGGGTTTGGAAAGCTTCCGAGCTGGTGAACACAGCACGTGGGGATTTGAGAATAGTGGCTAGCTTGAAGAGGACATGGGAGCCCTGTGCCCTTTCACCATCCTTTACCTTATGCATCTCTTCCATCTGGCTGTTTCTGAGTTCTATCCTTTTGTAATAAAACAGTGATCTAGTAAATAAAATGTTCCTCTGAGTTCTGTGAGAAGCTCTAGCAAATTAATGGAACTTGAGGAGGGGTGGTTAGAATCTCTGATGTGTAGTCACTTGGTCAGAAGCACAGGAAACAACCTGAAGTGGGGGTAGGAGCACTCCTTTTGGACTGAACTTTTAACCTGTGGAACCTGATGCTAACTCTGGGTCAGAATTAGGTTGAACTTTAGGACACCCAGCTGGTGTTGGATTGGTATTGGTTGCTTGGATGTGTAGGAAAACCTCCCCCCACCCCCAAACACACACCCTGGAATTGCTGTCAGAATCCATACTAGGTAATACATATGATACATATATCTATACTTATGAATGTATATATGCATAAATATAAATGAATCAAAAGTTTCAATAAACAGCCCTTGCCTTTAACTCATGCACTTCACTCTGATATTTTTTCTTTTCTTCTCTTCTATTTATTCCATTTTTAAAAAAGTGCTGGTCATGATCCATTGCAAAGATTTCATAACCACTAATGGATCTCATCCTATAACATGATAAAGACTGAATTTGGGGGGTGTTATAATAATCTATGGGAGAAATTGTGGATGTGTATTAAAAACTAAACATGTCTTAAGAACTGTCTGGAAGAATGAAGGGGAGGGACTGGAAGTCAGTTGGGATTTAAGAAGTAGTGTCAATAGCAGCTGGTGAAGGACTAGATATGAGATAGAAGGAAAAGCATACTCAAGAGGAAGTTCCAGATTTTTGTTTGGGGAACTAGGGAGAAGGTAGGGCCATTTGTAGAAGTGAAGAATGTAATAGGAGGAACGTGTGTGAAGGGGGTGGTGGTACAGAGTGAATAACTAGTTTAATTTTGGCCATTTTGAGCCTGCAGTGCATGTGGACAGTAAGATGGTATTGCCCAATGAAAAGAATTGTCTGGATATAGGGAAATGGGTCTTGGCTGAGATCAGTTGAGGTAAATTATAGATTTGGTAGTAAAAATCTATAAACGATAGGAGAGAATGTAGAATGAGAAGGAAATAAGGACAGAATTCTGGGAAATATTACTATTTAGACGATTGATGATGGACTAAGCACCCATGAAAGACCAATAAGAAAGGGCAGAGAGGAAGGAGGAGAACTGGGAGAACTGGGATACAACTGTGGTATTTTAAGGGAGGACAGTCTGGAGGAACGATTGGCCAATAGTGTCAAATGGAAAGAACCGGAAAAGGATCATTGATGACTTTAACAATAAGTGTTTCTAGAGAATGGTAAATACCGGAAGCCAGCTTACAGTAGCTTGAGGCAGGACACCTTTATATTAACAGGGTCCAGGCAAGAGTATCAATGGAGGCAAACATACTGTATGTCTAATATCTATCTGTGAACCAATAGAACAAAACTGTTAAAGATGTTCTACTGTTCTAACTTGACAAATATACCTGTATAGCCATCTGGAAGACCAGGCTTGACTTTTTTTTTTTTTTGCGGTATTCAGGCCTCTCACTGCTGTGGCCTCTCCCGTTGCGGAGCACAGGCTCCGGACACGCAGGCTCAGCGGCCATGGCTCACGGGCCCAGCCGCCCCGCGGCATGTGGGATCTTCCCGGACTGGGACACGAATCCGCGTCCCCTGCAACGGCAGGCGGACTCTCAACCACTGCGCCACCAGGGAAGCCCCAGGCTTGACTTTTGAGCTCTTTGATTCCTCAGAGTTCTGCTCTGGATTGTGGTAGCTTGGAGAGGTCAACCTCAGCCTGCAAGAGCCCCAGCCTGTAAGTCCAAATTCCATCCATACCTCTTTCCCTGCCACCATCCCCCTTATGGCTACCCGTTGGTCCTTGGGGTGTGCCTAGCAACAGGGGTGGTCTGCCTTCTAGAGAGCTGACTGGAGAAGCACTCACCAAAATAATGGGTGAGCAAAAACATATTTACATGCTTGGGGGGAAGAAACTAACCTTGGGGGAATAGTTGAGAGCTTGAAGAGACTGAGTGACTGACAGAGCAAGTTCCTGTAGGAGATAATAGGGGTCAGGATGTAGTACAGAGCAGGGAACAAAGGAAGGCCTTGGCCTCCACAGGAAGAGAGAGAAATTATGGATCCAGGGTAATTTGTAGATGGAGGGGTAGTTTGAGAATGCTCATGCTTTATGCTTTCATTTTCTCTGCGAACTGGGAACCCGTCTCTGTGGAGAAAAGGTAGTTGAGGTTGAGAGGGCTCTGAAGAGAGAAACCCTGATGAACACGGTTGTTTTTCTTAGAAAAATCTCCATTGCAGTAGCAGGGAGAGGTGCTCAGAGAGGAGTGAAAGACCACCAAGTGGCCATCAAGACCAAGCCAAGTTTGGAAAAAAAAAATTCCAGGTTGCTACAAACTGCATGGCTATAGGGTTCGGATTTTTCTTGGCTCTAAAGGAACAGGAGACATAATGTTCACTACAAGGTAAATGCAGGACCTTGCTCAGAGGTGGCTTGGTGAACATTTAATGGGTTATTACATGATTATTTCTGAGATTTTTCCTTAATATCAGGCCACAGAAAATGGAAACGGAAAGGATCTCCTTCCTCTCCCCAAAGCAAAACGGCTTACTATAAGGGACTCGTTTCCAAAGTCCAGCATAAGGAAGAGGTCGCCACTTCCCTTAGGAATTGTTTCATAGCCTAACAGTTATTGTAGCTAGGAAGCTGATTTTTTTTCTCCTCTTGATATTTAGTCCAAATTATATTCTTCTTGATTTCAACCTATTATTGTTAGTCATTTCCTCATGGTTAACTTAGGAATCTCTATCCCTTCCTGGTATTTGCACCTTCCAAATATTATGTCAACTTATCACCTGACCTGGCGATAACTGTTTAAAAATATACATTTTTGGTTTATATATATAGGATGATGGTTTTCCATCCTATAAACACACTATACATGGATGTCTAGGGACTCGAGAAAATACACTTGTGTGTGAGTGAAAATATGTAGGCCATATATACCTGATACATGTAATTACAATCTTCATAATCATTCATTTTAGATTTTCCAACTTGCACATGTGGAAATGTTCAATTTGTAATGTGATTATAACACAAAAACAAAGCATGTTTGATACCTGTGGCTTGGTCGTTTCATGGTAAGTGCAGAAAATTCAAAAAACCGTGTTACATTTCATACTCCTGGCCAAGTCAAACTCTGAAAGTAGCTCTATAATTTTTGGGGAATCTCTTTAAGCAGACTTGTGTCAAGGTCAATTAGAATCCAAACAGCCTTTTTCTAATTGGGGTGAGGTATGCAGCTGAACAATTCTGTCATTAAGCAAACCCCTTATAAAGGTTACAACTCCAAGGCAAACCTCAGCCCCAGGGCTGAATAAACACAGGAGGGTGGGAGTGCAGCATTCCACGACTGGCACTTTCGCCCCAGAAGCCCTGGAGAGGGGCGTCTGGGATTTCTTTTTATGCTGTTGCCATCCACTTCTCCCTCCTCCCCTGTCTTTTCTCATACTGGGCAAAGATATAACAGAATTAAGGGGGCAAACATAAATTTTCCATTAGCTTTCGCCTTTTCAAGAAGCCATATTGCTTTTTCTTTGGGGAGATGAGAGTATCATTTGAGAATTTTACAGAATTGTTTCAATTTTTGAGTAAGCCCATGTCTGCTGTGGAATTCTTGGCTTATCCCAACTTGAACTCTTCTCTTTTGGATTTATTTCCTCATATCTCTCCTCATGTCCCCAACTACCAGCCACCATTCCCTACTACCTTTAATGAAATACTCTGTACAGTTCATCTATATCTATCTGCCTATCTATCTATCTATTTATCTATCTAATTCATCATCTACCTATCTATATCTTTGTTCATGCAATTGTCTCTGACAACAATAATCAGCCATTCATAGTACTTTGCACAGGCTTGAGAAGTTTGCTGACCTGGTTCAGACTCTGACTCCACCAGTTATAGGTGGTGTGATATTGGCTGAGGTACTTAACTTCTCTAAATCTACTGTGCTACTTCACTCCTCCATTTACCATCAAAATTGGTGAAGAAGTATCAAGAGACACTCAGGTAGATCACATGAGTACCAAACATATTCTTCCCTGCCTCCTTTGTGTGATGGCAACTCTCCCTCCCCTGCTGATCAGGATTAATTATCCCTTCTAGCATAGTCATCTCTTTCCTTGCTGCTGGTCTCTTGACATGATAAGCCCAAAGTGAGCGGCAGATGAAGCTTTGCTCACTCACCCACCACTCACCTCCTGCTGTGCGGCCTGGTTCCTAACAGGCCGTGGACCAGTAAGTGTCTGTGGCCTGGGGGTTGGGGATCCCTGATATAGAGGACTCAATATTATTCTCCAGTGATGACTGTTTGGACATTTGGCAGCAGGTGTAGCTAGATCAGCTTCAGTGAGGGAGAGCTTGTGCATTTGGTCCTGTGCAGAATCTCCATTCCTCCCATTCTTGCATGTACTGTGCAAGAATGGAGGCTGTCAGTGACAGGAAGGGTGATGTCAAATAACTGAGTCATTTTTTCTATTTTGTTGTTTAAGGCCTCTTCTCCGGCAGCTGCTGTCTTGTGAGAGACATTACGTGATACAAAGATCTTCATACTTCATGATCACTCACATTAATTTATCCATATTCCTTTTCCTAAACTTCCCTGTCCCTCACCTGCCAATCTTTCTCCATCAGGGTCCAGAATAACCAGTCAAATTAGTTACAAGGCTGTATGCATTCTAACCTGAACTACTTATTTTTTTATACAAAGTGGGTGACCCGGTGAACAGGATAACTGAGTTTACGCCCAGTTCTCATTAAGAGAATTTCCTGTCACCACTCCTTTTCAGTACTACCTATTAGTGAGGCAGTCGAACAGTTGTCATTTAGTTTTGGTTTGCATAAACAGTCTGAGGTAACACATCCATGAATCCACCTGATGGGAAGTTCTGATGCGTCCCAGATCACTGCATCTCAAAGATCTTCACTGACTGGCCAATCTCCTAATTTTTGTTGGGTTAATTTCTAACCTGGAATGTGTGTTTCTTATCAAGATCTCCAATACACTTGCCACTTCTTGATCATTCTGTCTAATTAACATGACATCATCAATATGCTGTACCAATGTGATTTTCTGCAGAATATCTATATGGTGAAGGTTTTTGGATGATCCTCTGACAGGGGGTAAGGGTTAACCCCAAGGACAAAATAACACATATACACTGTTGTCTGTCTCAAGTGAATATGAACTGTTCCTGATCTTCCATTCTGATACAATTAGAAAAGAATGCACTTCCTCAGATCAGTGGCCATATTCAATGTACCTGAGGCCTTATTAATCTGCTCTAGCAAAGATACCATATCAGGCATAGCAGCTACAAGTAAGGCTACTACTTGGTTGATTTTATTTTCTTTTTTTTCGGTACGCGGGCCTCTCACTGTTGTGGCCTCTCCTGTTGTGGAGCACAGGCTCTGGACGTGCAGGCCCAGCGGCCAATGGCTCACGGGCCCAGCCGCTCCGCGGCATGTGGGATCTTCCTGGACCAGGGCACAAACCCGTGTCCCCTGCATCGGCAGGCGGACTCTCAACCACTGCGCCACCAGAGAAGCCCTTGGTTGAGTTTTTAATTGTCCATCATCATCCTCCAGGATCCATGCTTTGCCCAGTTTCTAGACCTGAGCTTCCAGCATTCACTTGCAAAAGGTCAAAAGAAAGAATTTCGATAACTATTAGATGCCCTCTCACCTGTCTCACCAACGTTGATGCTCATTATAATAATTGTTCCCAACTTGCTTCTGTTATTATTTTGGTTTCTATCACTGACACTGTTATCAGGAAGCACAGTTCCAAGGTCACTACCAGTGAACATTTTAACAATTGCACGAGGACTATAAGTCAAGTATCACTGGTGCTCTCTTTATCATCCTTGATGGGGTTTTCAATGCTGACTGGTGATCTAGCACCAAGATTCTATTTGTGAGCCTGAGTAGATGATAGATAGGCAGATGGATGATATAGATAGATAGATAGATAGATAGATAGATAGATGATAGATAGATGATGGATAGTGTCACCTCTCCCTCTCCTCTCCCTCTCTCTCTTTCTCCGGAATTTGACTACTTTCACCACCTCCTATTACTCTTCTCCAAGCCACCACTATATACTGTCATGGTCCATAGTGCCCTCATTATCTGGACCCCAGCTCCCTCTCCACATTCCTCTCTGGACAGGCTTCTCCTGGCTCACTCCTCTCTAGCATAAATGTCACCTTAACAGACAAGTCATATCTGCCCATCTTATCCTAAAGACCACTTCCCAGTATTCTCTATCTCCTTACATTGTTACATTTTCTTTCATGGCACTGTCACTATACTAGACATGTATTTATTTGCTCTATGTTTATCTTCCACACTAGATTGTACTCTGTGTAAGGGCAGAATTTGTTTTATTCCATTCTTTATCCTTAGTGTCTAAAACTGTACCTGATATACGGTAGGCATCAATACATATTTGTCAGACTTCCCTGGTGGTGCAGTGGTTAAGAATCTGCCTGCCAATGCAGGGGACACGGGTTTGAGCCCCGGTCTGGGAAGATCCCACATGTCACAGAGCAACTAAGCCTGTGCGCCAAAACTACTGACCCTGTGCTCTGGAGCCCGTGAGCCACAACTACTGAGTCCACGTACCACAGCTACCGAAGCCCACATGCCTAAAGCCCATGCTTTGCAACAAGAGAAACCACTGCAATGAGAAGCCCGCACACTGCAACAAAGAGTAGCCCCTGCTTGCCACAACTAGAGAAAACCCTCGCACAGCAACAAAGACCCAATGCAGCTATAAATAAATAAATAAATAAATAAATAAATAAATTTTAAAAATACATATTTGTCAAATGAATGAATTATTGACTTCTTAGTGTTATCAGATATTGCACTGATGATCTCTGTTGGACATATTTGTGGGTTCTGAGTAAACCAATGACAGAAGCCACAGACCTTTATTAAATTCAGAATTGTCTTCTCTGAGTTAAATTTGGCTTGGATTTTAAGACGAAAGGCAACATTCTGTTTTCTAAGTGCCCCAATTTCCTTTTGCATTGACATCCATTTTGGAGCACCTATTGTACTGTGAACTCTGCTCTTACAGAGTCTATTGTTTGCCTTTCAACCAACATAGAATCCCTTGGAATTAGAACAAAAAGGATTAAAAGACATATCGTATCAACTCTTTTTCCAAGGTTTCTTTTCAACTCTTGGCATCTAGATTCTCACGTATCGCCATGACCAATCTGATCTGGAGACTGTTAGGCATCTTGTTCTCTCCGTAATCTCTCTGCTACCCAGCTGGGTGTTAGAGGAAATGAAGGGGGCAGAGTCACTAAAATTAACTTATTCTTTGTAAACATTTTGGATAGAATTACTTAGTGTGTGATGCATGAGGATCTTAGCATTTTTGTTGCTTTGAGATGTTTGTTATCCATATTCAAATAATATTTACATAATTTGTTTAGACATAAATCTCTGAATTGGTAAATCTACAAAGAAGTTACATCCACCTGTGCTTCAACATTTATTTAAAGTCTTTTCCTTGTGTCTCTATGCAATATCTAGAAGATTCCCTAGGAGATTAATGGATAGGAGAGAAAACATTAATGTTTCATAGGTCAACTTTAGAAATATTTAAGTTTTAAAATTTTGATCAAGTCTGGGTGAACACCTCATTGTTTTCCTTTTTTTTTTTTTTTTTTTTGTGGTATGTGGGCCTCTCACTGTTGTGGCCTCTCCCGCTGCGGAGCACAGGCTTTGGACACGCAGGCTCAGCGGCCATGGCTCACGGGCCCAGCCGCTCCGCAGCATGTGGGATCCTCCTGGACCAGGGCACGAACCCGTGTCCCCTGCATCGGCAGGCAGACTCTCAACCACTGCGCCACAAGGGAAGCCCCATTTTTTCCCTATTTTTGTATATTTGATTAACAATGCTATTCTACCAGAATATAAACTCCCTGAGGGCAAGAATTATTTTCTATTTTTTTCACCCTGCATCTAAAATATCTAGAATAGTTCCTGGCATATATTAGGTACTTGATATGCAAATTTCCTGAAAGAATTAAGGTCTGTTATTTTTCCTGCTTGTCTGACATGTCTTTATACCAATGTTTAGTTATCCCGAACATAACCTACATAAAATTTTTATTGCTTTTCATCCTTGGAGAAATAACCTAACACTTTTTAAAGTATACTTTTGATTTTAGAAGTTTCATAAAGGGTCTTCCTTTCTCTAATTACGTTTTGGGTTTTTAAGACATATGAAGTTTTCATCATCTCTGAAAATGTAAGGAAATTAGAATTTCACATCTTCAGAATGCCTGGTATTAGATCTAAATCTTTCCAATAATTCATTTTCTCCACAATATATATTGAGTTATATTTTATGTCAAGCACTGTCCTCATTTGACATTAGCAGGTGTCCTCATTGATTTTATACTCTGGTAGGAAAGACAGACATTGAACTAATGAATTCAACTGAGTTGAAAGTTGCAAGAGTGATAACTACGTGCCATGGGAGCACACATTCACGGGGGTGACCTCCCTGAAAACTTAATACTTAATTTGAAATGTAAAGGCTAAGTTGAAGTTATCTAGCCTAAGGGTGGTAGAACAAAAGTGTTCCTGGTACAGGAAGTAGCAAGTACATAAGTCCTGAGGGGATAGAAAACTTGGTAAATTTCCATTTTTGAAAGTAAACTCTATGGGTGGAGCACTGAGAGCAAGGAGCAGAGTGGTATATGATGAGGCCGGAGAGGTTGCCAAGACCCAGACTGTGTGGATTCTTGAAGGAGATTTGAATTTGAACTTAGAGCCCGATAAGTCTTGTTTTAAACATGGTGACATGATCAGAACTGGTTGGAAAAATTGCTCTAGCTGCAATGTGGAAAATGGGGTTAGAATTACCTTGGAATGAAACTTAGGAGACATTTGAAATATTTCAGTGAGAGACAATGGTGACTTGGACTAAGGTGACATAATAGTGGACTAAGGTGACATTAATGCCAAGGGATGATTATTCAGTGTCTGCTCCACTTCCAGCAGGAGGGCACTCACTCTCATGTTCTAGAGATGCTAGTGACTGTCTGTCTTATACTCTCTTCTAAAAGAATCTGCCCATTGTCCCAGTACTTGGCCAAAGGTCTTGGTAACTGGAACAAACCCACTTAGCACAACAAATTGAATCAGGTGTGGGAAACTGGACTCAAGAGGAACCAACAAAATCCTGTTGGAAAAATTTGAATCATAAAACCCAGAAATGGCAGAGAGATGCTCTTGGGTCCTAGAATGCTGTTGGGTAACAGAGTTGTTGCTATGGCCAATCAGAACCACATGCCTGTTGAAATTATGGAGGCACAGAAACCAGAAATTTCTGAAGATCAATTCATCCTGCAGAGAGAAGAATGTAGTAGATTTAAAGAGAGAAAGAGAAAGATGAGTCCGTGTGGCTCCCAAGAGGAAGAAATGGGGAGAGGAGACCTGATGCTCTTGGTTTTTAGGAAGCCTGCCTATACTGTCTGCAGTTGAGTCCTATAAGTGTCTCCTTACTCTTTTTTCTCTCAATAATCTACTTAAAAAATTATTCTACAGTAAAATCTTGTTAATTGCAGCCATTTAATACCTATCTCGGATATTTTCATAAAGATTCTCATTTTTACCAGATCTATTGGGTACAGTTTTCTGCTATACATTGAGCTGCATTTTTCTTCCTTTAGCTTGTGGGGTTCTCAGGAACCATGCTGAAGAAGTTTAACTCCTCTGCTATATCACTGTCCACTAAAGATCATGGGCCCATCATGTCTCCAAACCTTCCCTTCTCTACACAACACATCTATAGTTACTTTAATTTTTCTTAACATGATTCGATTTTCAGACCTCTCCCCTTTTCTGTCATACTTATCTAAGTACCTTATGATTTGTCAATCCTTTTAGAATAAGGAGTCCAGAATTAAACGAAATACATCACATACGATTTGACAAACTCAGAGAAGCATAAGGCTATCACTATCCACTGTAACTTTGCAGTTAACTAAAATTTCTTTTCAGAAAATTTCTGTGTTTGAGATATTTTTTAACATAAATAAGTTTCTATAAAATGTACCCTGAAAAAAACGATTCCTTTGGATTAAGACACTGTCAACTGACAACATGAAAATGCTCTTTTACAGCATTAAGTTGTCACCAGCTACTCCAACCTCAGCTTACATTCCTTCTAATGGGTCAGCTGATATTTCTCTCTCAAAATGAATTGTAAAACATACATTTTGAGAGAGGAAAGGGGAGTCCTGAGCCAGAATCCAAGCAGTCCTTCATGGAAGTTGGGTGGGGACTAAACTTCTAAGTCAATGAGAACACTGGGTGGATTGCGTACATTTGAAAGAGGGATCAACATAAGTAAGGGCAATAAATGAGAGGTGGAAAGAATGAAAAACAATTCATTTCTAGGTAGCAGTTCTCTGCTAACAAGCCACTCTCCAAGATTACTTTGAGATGGCTGCCTTCCTAAGAGCCTGGGGAGAGGAGAGTAAAGTGTATGCAATTTCTGTACTTGTGGTCATAAGGGATTGCCCATAACCAATGAGAATGATAAAAACATAACAAAAATCTTTACAATGCCAGTGACTGGATGTAGATCTATTAGTCTCTACAGCCAGGCCTCACAAACTGGTATACCACCTTCAATGTATTAGACTAGGTGATACGTTAATACCTGACCTCACAGATCCTTATAGAGGAAGGTCAGTGATCAATTGTTAAATTTCATTTTCTTTGTGTGTGTGTGGGAAACAGGCAAGTGTGAGAAGACGTTTTCCACAGTTACAGATGACTCCAGGGGCAGAGCCAGGAATATAGACACTTGTTTTTCATACATATTTCAATTTCCAGCCATGCTGAGCCCTGCCAATTGGAAACTGAGCTGGTGTGTGCTGGCGATTTGTCCATGCTCACAAAGTGAGCATGAACTACACTTTCTGCAACGAGGCACTATCATCCGTGTCTGACAAGGTTGCCTGTGTGGGTAGAAGGGCTGCTAGACTGTGGCTGAAGTGAAAGAAGACATAGGGTTTCTCACTATCCTTCTGGGTATGCTTAGGGAGAGAAGTGCTTTGTCAAAATAAGAGATGAAAGTAAGACTTCTTATACCTTCTCATGTCTGTCTTGGAGACACTCTAGCTGAAGGTTTCATTTAGCTTTCATAAGGTTACAATGCTTAATCTCAGTAGGGTTATCAGTTCTGTCATGTATTATAAACCCTCCAATCAAGGCAGTGGGAAACAGTGTTTCTATTTAATACCCGGAGAAATGGTGGAAGTCAGCGATTGATACCAACACAATGATGGGAAAAAGTGTCCAGAGGTGCTACTCACATAATCTCATTTTACAACATCTTGAAAATTCAATAGAAAGGACTCCACTAACAATACCATTACACACCACTGATTATTGTTCTCAAATGTTCCTAAAGCTCTAAAAGCATAACCTAACAATAAAAATGCGCTATAAATACATCCCAACAATGTACTTAACTCTATTTTTTCTTTTAAAAACAAAAGCAAACAGTGTTAGTCACAAGTCATATAATTTCACTTAAGTAATTTCTTGACTAAAATTACATTATCGTTTCTTAAACGTTATATAAATATAAATAAATGAACTATTCCTTGACACTGGAAAGTATTTCCAAATAATTAGGAAAGGTGGGGAATATTGCACTTTGGGTTAACTACCTACTTAATATGTGATCTTTTTTGCAAGATACATCTTGTTTATCATGAGCTCTATGTTATTTGAAAAGGCATATGGGGAAAAAAAATTTCCTTGCAAAAAGACCCACAAGAATATAAGTTTTCAAATTTCCTGCTATAAACGTGTCAGTGATTCTTGGTTTTATCTTTTGTCATTAAGACTTTTTGAATAAGTATATTTTTCAAATGGGTTAAAATTGTAGGAAGTTACTGCTATATCCTGTCTAAAAAACAAACAAACAGCTGAGAGCCGTACATGCAAAGTAAACTCCAGTTCTTAAAAAAAAAAGATTTCAAACTAGTTTAGAAAAATATATTTTGTGCTTCCCGTTTGTGCTCACACCATGGAATGAGGAGAGAGTACATACCAGTCCACATTATTGAGAGAAAAAGGTCAATATTATTTCCCTAAGAATATTATATTATTTCATTCTGTAATGGAAAGAATTAAAAAATAAATATTTTTTGCAAATAAATATTTTTGACTTAATAACTTATTAAAATATATAATTGTTAATTTTTTAGTTTAACAAATTTCAATTTAAATTATTTTAATACTATTGACAATACAGAACACTAAAGTTAAAACTATTCTTAAGACGATTTTCAAAACTATTGGAAAAGTCTGTGTCCTTTAAAAAAATTCATATTTATATCAACACTCATTTTCAAAGTGTCTTATGGAACTTCTTAAAATTAGTTGACTTAAAAATGTAATGCAAATTAAAATTCAATGGTAATTTTTAAATGAAATCTACATATATTATTTTTGATAATGTCTCAAAATATTTTATATTATTACATTGTATTAATTCCTGTTGTCGAAGAATCTGATGTATTATTAAAATATGTATCTAGAATATCTTTTTCATAGCTTGACTATCAAGACAAATTTCCAAAACATGTCTTCTACTAAGGATCTGCAATATTATCACCTTAAAATTCTTTTGAAAATGATTACTTTAGGCTATATTCTTAGATGGTAATTTTGTGTATTCAGTCAGATTTGTTTACAGTTTTTATAAACAACATTTACTGGAGAATGCAAGAAGCACCAGAAGAGAAAGTTTTCACTCCCTCAAACATAGTAAAATGATCAAACGTTTGGAATAGAAGCAACTTGTAAAAACGTGTCTTAAGTGAGCAGTTTTGCCCTAAGGAACCAAGCCTTTGTGTTTGATGATTCTTCCGTAAACCTGAGTTTATTTATAAAAATTGATCCTTTTAATGTAAGAAAGTTGATGGAGAAAGAATTCCACTTACGAGTTTTTCCACTAGACACTATAAAACACCATCATAGCACCTTGCATTTTTGGCCTCTGCAGTTGAACACCACAGTCGAATGTTGCCAGATCTTATTTTGAAAAAGGGTGTTGTGTCTATAGGATGCAAATCATTTGGATGAAAATTCAGGTCAAATAGAAAAACCTGCTTGGTCCTAGATGCTCCACTTGAGTTGAGCAGTGAGAAGGCCAAAACTTCAATGGAACATAAAGAAAAGAGAGGGGAAAAGGGAAAAGGCAAGAGTAAAAAGAGAAAGCAAAGAAAGCTAGGTTTGATTTGGAGAGACAGATTCCACTATAGACTTTAGTGCCGTTCCACCCAAGTGATGTTGCCTTCCCCCCAACTACAAGGATGGCTGGTCTGCAACGTACCCTGTATGTGATCACCCTGTCGGAAGTACCTGACAGTTAGTTGAGCAATTTTAAAATTTTTCCTTTAGATAGCAAGTGTTTATGACTTTTTCTTTGCTGAAGAAATTAAGACTGCCACATAGCAATAAAGAATACTTTTCTGAGCTAGGTGTTTGGATATTTTTTAAAAGGATACTAGAATAAAACTTTTATTAACTTGAAAAATATGGGCAGGAAAACTTTTTAGAGCTCAGTCGTCCTTGATGGCTCATAATTTGATAAAAGCTGGAGACTTTTCTGTTTCCAGATACAATTCTCATAATGCAAAATTATTGTTTACTGTTTTCCATTATATTTGCAGATTCTGTGCCTACCTAAACTCTCATTTTATCTTGGTTTATATTAAAACTCTAATGAACGATGTATTCACTTTGCTGAACAACAAAGTCAATCCGGAATGTAAAAGCAGTTATGGAGAACTCTTTTTACATAAATAGGGGGCTCGTGTGGAATTCAGTCTTATATGTGCTTTATCTTTCTAAGGACAACAGTTCAAAACCAGTGTTAAACTCGGCAGGAGAGTTACAAACTAAGAAATTCTAAATATTTTATGGATGTGCATGGAAATAACGTTTTAAAACTGGAGTCAGAAGCAGCTGCTGGAGGAAAAATGTTTTTTTTGAGTCACAGTCAACAACAGTCATATTATGTCAGGTTAGCTCACACCATTGTGTGCATTTACAATGCAACGTTTGTATGCTTCCATTGGTTTGGGAAAGAAAATTTAGAAGACTTAAAACACACAAACAGCAAATATAAAGAATCCTTTCTAGTTCTCGCAGACAGTATGACTCAGTAGTAAGAAACACCGTTCTGCTTGCGGAATCTACACTAAAACATGATTCTATACTTTTAAAAGTAAATCCAAACCCTGAGTCTGAAGCCAGAGAGTCCCCCATCCATAAAATAAGTACAAAAAATAAGACAAGTTATAGTTATCTGTTTTTTCCTTTGTTTATTTCACAAATGTCCCTTACTACTTACATAGATTTAGGGTAAATTCTACGGGAGATCCTTAACAAATGAATAACCACTCATTATTCAGGTAGGTCATTCACAATTCTAAAATTGAACAATGGCATAGAAGCAAATTATTTATTCTTCGTAATCTCTGGATTAGACGTGTGAATGTAGTAATTGAAAAAGGAAAGTAATCAAAACTGTTTGAAGATAACTATTCAGGTAAAATAGGATATTCTTCAAGATCTCATTTGGAAAAGAGATAACTGATAATTATTTAAGTGGGACCATTCCTCATCAATTCATTTAAATTGGCTTTTACTTCAGCACACTTTTCATGGTAAGAACTGTTGTTCTAGCTCCCTGGACTGACATAAAGATAATACTTATCAATATATTTATTGGATTTGGGTATTAGATGAGTCTAAGTTACCCTAAAGTCTCAAATAAAATAATGAACCATATTATTCATGCTTTAAGAAATAACTCAGTAATATTACAAGAATACAGTCTGGAAATTAACTTTTATATTAATATTTTAAAGTTATTTATACTAAATATTTTCCTCTAGTGTTGGTGATGTTGACCCAGTATTAATTGAGAAAAAAACATATTGTTCATCTTTAACATTCAGGAGAGAACTAGCTTCTTATTTCATATAACTCAATGAAAATTTCCAAATTTGTAAGTCAATCTCTCTTCCTACCAGAGTGTATGTTTGACCTTATTAAGCCATGAGGCTTTAAACAGTATATTTTGAGTGTTTTTAAAGATACTGAACAGACTAAAATAATTTATATTTTTGAATGCTAACTGAAATGATTATATATATATATATATATATATATATATATATATATATATATATTTTTATTTTTTGCGGTAGGCGGGCCTCTCACTGTTGTGGCCTCTCCCCTTGCGGAGCACAGGCTCCGGACGCACAGGCTCAGCGGCCATAGCTCACGGGCCTAGCCGCTCTGCGGCATGTGGGATCTTCCCAGACCGGGGCACGAACCCGTGTCCCCTGCATCGGCAGGCGGACTCTCAACCACTGCGCCACCAGGGAAGCCCTGAAATGATTATATTTTAAGTATTAATTATCTCTAACCAAGGTTTAGATTTCTTAATTCACATCATTAGTTAACACTCAAATATTGGCTTTACTTTATCCTGGATCTATGGTCAAGCAGTGTCTGAGTCTGAGGTGACTCTTTAAATGCACACCTGTAGTTACAATTTTCTTTCTTTTCCTTTTAATTATTAAAGGTGCTGTTTCCTGCTTTTACGTGTTATTAGTTCTGATAACCAAAAGGAACCTCTGTGCAGTGGGTTCAAATCAAAGCCAAACATTTCTTCTGGTCTGTGACTTCCCTTAATCAGCTGTCCCATAAAATTACAATTTAAAACAACGCCAGCCCCCATTGTCCCCTGCAAGTTGTAGTTCACATTAAAGCCATAATATACCACATAACTTGGCAGTAGAAACATGGTGAGTTGGGGGGATATGGAATTTGATGCTGACTTCACTGATGCTCTGCATTTCCATTTTGACCATCTTGTTATTGACTTACTCTGCATCCATCAGCCTATTTGGATAATAAAACATGAAACAAATGTTCTACCTTTACATCTCTCTCGCTCTCTTTTTTTTTTTTTTTTAAAAAAAAAAATCATGTCCAGGTTGTCTGAAGTCCTGGAAATTTTCCCTCAGTTCTTTCTTTGGCGGTTTATTAAGAAGGTGTTTCTCATATGTTTACTCTATATGAGAAAACTCACTTCCATTTGCACACAGCTCAGGAAGAGCAAGGAGGTTTCATCTCCTTAAGTAGCTTTCATGTCTCTGCAGCAGCTCTGTGGTGAGATCTCAGGCAGGCTCAGAGAGAAAGTATGCCATGATCAAAGTGGAGATGTCAACTCTTAGTTGCAAAAGTGAAAAGTCTGCCATCCAGATATATGTGCAAAGATCACAAATGACCAGCCATGCATTGCCAAAAATCAGAAAAAGATTTTCAGTTATTCATATGCTAACTTCACTTGTCTCTGGCTTGGTCTGAGAAAAAGAAATACGTAAAAATAGGCAATGTAAAAATACATGTATAAATTTTAAAAATGAATGTTGATTTTTCTATTAGCACTTTTTAAAAAATTCATTGACAACAGGTGATGCCTTTAGCTTGGACTCAGTTCTGCCGGGAGCATGTTCTGCATTTGGAGGACTCTATAGACAGAAGAGTGAGGGTGAGGTGGGATACCAAAAAAAAAATGGGATTGGAGGAAGATGGCGGAAGAGTAAGATGCGGATATCACCTTCCTCCCCACAGATACATCAGAAATACACCTACACGTGGAACTGCTCCTATAGAACACCCACTGAATGCTGGTAGAAGACCTCAGACCTTCCAAAAGGCAAAAAAAAAAAAAAAAAAAGGTTACTCAGTCAAACATTTGGCTTCAAAAAGAATCATCTAGTGGTCTAACACAAATGTGAAAGCATTTCAAGGAAACATCAAAATATTCTAAAATTATGATTAGGTACTTTATTCTGTGAGATTGAAGACTTTTTTAATTTTAATTTTCATTCTGGTTAGGGTTCAAATGGGGTAACCATCAGTTGTCTCAGTCTGAGAAGTAGACCTACCTACTTTTCTCTCCCAAGGTAAGAAATAATTCAAATATTCTGATTATATTTAACGCTTAGAAAGCTTTCCATTTCAGATCTGATTGGTCTTAAACTGTTGTATTGCTTTTTCCTTGGAGGCATAGCTAATGAATAGTTATTACAGGTTTTTTAAATTATTATTTCTATTTTCTAGTTGTGTTCATGAAGCAAAGAAGAGAAAAGCCCTCCTTTCCCATTAAGGAAGATGTAAATATTGAAATATGTTTTTATTAAGTCTCTCACAAGTATACGGTCACTATTTCTCACAAATAGCATATGTACAGATACAATAGCCCACAAATGTGTCTGATTATTGGGCCATCAATTTCACTCTTATCAACTAAAGTAGTTTGACTTTATTATTTACATGATTCTTAAAATATGCAGGCCACTGACCACACAAATAAACATGTGCTTTTGGATCAGTAGAAAGCCTGGTGTTTATGAACAGGGTTCTTTGTATTTTTAACAATATCTGGCACATTTAAGCAAAACTCTTTACTGAAACATGGAGCCTGGATGATTGTGTGCTTTGTGATCTATGCTGGGAAGGGGCCCCAACCTCTGCTCTTCAGGCAGACAGAAGTACAAAAATCTGTTATTGCAGTTTGACATTTTCTTTGCATGATTAGGTCAGTTGGTAAATCTCCACTTTGCAGTTCTTAGAAGCCCAGATTTCCTGTTACAGAGCAATGTGGTTCTGATTACAGCCTTACTGAAGTCCAGACATAGTACCTATGTTCTGCTAGCAGTTCTATTTCTCATTTTCCATGTTAACACCAGCAACTTACCGACCTTACCTTCCTCTTCTTTGCCTGCAACGGTTGGGGAGATTGAGAATCCAAGGGGTCGTAGTGAAGGAGGTGAACACAGCGTAAGTATTATCTACATTATCAGTTCTGGTAAAAATGCTTTTAAGTTGGAGAAGAGAATCATAATGAATCGAACTCAAAGAGAAAGTGATTGTCTAGTGCAGAGCAGTAGTGCATCGTTTTTGTGCTTTAATTCTGTCACCACCAAGTTCATTTGGTGAGACAATTGTCATTATCTTTCAAAGGAACATTGCCAAAGACTTCTAGATGTACTATAAAAAGCCCCAGTCCTACCCAATATTAACATGGTGAATCTGGTCCATGGCACCATCTTTGCTCACCTGAATTACACAGCTTCTTATATAAATTAATATAAGCTTCTTCATAAGCTTATATAGACCTGCAAGCTCACTGATAAAGCTTCCTAACTTGTCTCCTTCCTTTCATTCTTACTCTCTTACAATCCATTCCTCACAGAGGAGCCCGAATTTTCTTTAAAAAATGAATGAAAATAAGATCTTTTCTTTCTCCTGCTAGAATCCTTCCTCCAATGACTTTTCATTGCACGCTGATCAACATCCAAACTCCTTTTTGTGACATCCAAAACCTGCTAGAATCTAGGCCATACTATTTCCCTGACCTCAGTTCCTATCACTTCCTCTTTGCACACTGTATTTTATGCACAATGACTTTCTCCCTGGCTCTGCCTTGAAGACTATTTACTGGTTGTTCCTTCTTTTTGAAAGACTTTTTCTCACTCATCACAGTTCTGACTTCTCAGCCATCGTTTAGGTCTCAGCTGACTCATCATGTCACCAATGCTAACAGTTCTTTCCAGGACCACCTTATCTAAAGAATCCTCTGAGGGTTTCTCCTTCAACTACCTTATTTTATTTCCTTCACAGCACTCATTACTCTCTAGCATTATCTAGTTACTTCACTGGCTGACTTATTTTTTGTCTCCCTATACAGGAATGTGTACTTCCTGAGGAAGGGGACTTTATCTTACTTTTGGTGGGCCGTTGCCTGGCCTGGTAGAGCCACTCAATACATTTTTTGTTGGATGGATGGATGAATGACCAAATCATTGAATTTATTTAAGCCCACTGTCCAGAAAAAGCCCAGGACTGGTCTTACTTAATCTACTACAACTAACTCAGGGTCTATTAAATTTCATCCCCTAGTTCCTATAGTTACCTTAATTCTTGCCAGAGCCCTACATTCATTTAGTTTCTATTAGTGCCTAAAGAGAGAACCCAGGACAAACTAGGTACCTCATGAATGTTAGTGGAATTGGAATCTGACATTTTATTTTAATTAAGTTGAGCAACCTCATACTTGCCATATAACGTATTAGCTCTACTAAAAAAGCCAAGTTTCCAAAAAATTAGTGGTCACACTCCCCCGTTTTAATGTCAGCAAGGTATCTTGCCATGATTTCCAAAATGTAAAGGCTAAGCAAGCTGAGAGATAAAGAGAATAGTTGAAGTTTTTATGGGAACATTTTTCAAAGAGGTTTTATATATTACTGTATCTGCTCACATAGAATTCCTTCAAGGAAGTATTCTTACATCCCCTTTGCCAGACAAGATTACTGTCAGGTGACTCACCCAAGCCTGGTGAGCTGGTAGGAAAGGAAGTACCGTGTTTCTAATCTCCTGCCCCACTCACAGCCCTTCCCTTCATCTCCTACATCTCTGCCTTCCTGCCCATTTTCTGTTTGAATGTCTTTGCTCTGTTTGGTTCCCTTTAGATATTTTTAAAGTTCAAACTTATTTTCTTGTTTTCAGCATATTGTTTAAAAGCATACAGGAACAAAAGACCTGGGAGTGGGAAGAGACTGGTAAGAATCAAGAGATCCTCTGAAGTTCAAGAAACCTCTTTACCAAAGAGGACAAATGTCAGGGTATGGTGAAGTAATTCCTTTTCAAAGGTAGCCAGAAGGGAGACTGGAAATGACTAGTGCATTTACTCATCACTGATGGCAATGCTCTCTGCATTGTGCAGCCCAGACTTTAACGTCCTGCTTCAAAGCCATCCTGTGAGCCACAGAGTTGAGGATATTAAAAAGCGCTGGCTATTAAACACAATTTGATTGGCAGCTAAAGACATTTTCAGATGTGATGGAGGAAACAGAGGCACTTATTTTCTGATTTCGCATCTCCATGACACATTCTTTAAATTTTTCTAAGGAGGATAAAATCCATTTTTAAGAGGGGTGGAGTTGTAACTGACCCACGAGTGTGGCAACAGCACCTGTTCTGATTTTGTAGATGGGGAACCATGGAGTGCAACAAGTGGGCAATTGCCTCAGGGTGATTCAGGCCATCGGTAACGTGCGGGGAAGGAGGCTCCCGACGGGCCCACTGGGCTGCTTTGCCTTGCACCCACCCTTACAGCCCAACTCTAAATTTCCACGAGCATAGGCAGGAAGACAATTACAAAACTTTGAGACGCTGTTCATAAAAGGCATCGCATAGACCTTTTTGGGGGGCATCTGGAAGGGTTCAGGGTCGGAGGAAAATGGGCCTCAAATGGCGGAGGAAATGATATGAGGAAAAAAGTGTGCAGCTGGGGGAAAAAAGGCCTCTTCCATGTTAAACAAAAGAAAAATGCAAATCTATGGGGGCCGAAAGAGTGTAGAGGTTACCCCAATCCTTCCACTGTACCATTCAGCCATTTCACCTTCCCAAATTGAGGCTAATACTTGCCTTGCAGCTTGTCTTGAGGTCTAAACTGGTATTGGTTCACAGGAGATAGTCAGTAGTTGATAGTTTCAGAAATCATAAGATAATTTGAACTGTGTTAAAAATGAAGGATTGCTAGTAGTTTATAATAGGAAAACCTCAGATTCCTTTCCACATCTGCAGCAATTGAAAGTTATCCTTATATAGGAGATCTTCAGCCACACAGAAGCCGAATTCAGTAAAAGTCCTTTCAAAAGATATTTCATTATTTTATTTGTAGGTTGAACATGGGCCTGAAAATCAATGAGAATATGACCATTTAGAACATCTGGAAAAAAAGGAAATCGGTTGGATATCAGGTCACTGGATTGTTCCTAGGTAAAAAGGGTGAGGAAGATTTTTTTTTCCTCTTAAAAAGCAATGTTATTTACCTTATGAAGTAAATCAACCATGTGAATATTTGTTTTTAATTTTCATCTAGTTATATTAGCAGCATATAGACACAAGCTGCATATAACCTGGTAACTTGTTGCTATGTAGTTTTCTTTCATATAACTGTACTAAAAATATAGATAACCACAGATCATATTTATTAATCTGTGTTTTCATAGAAAACTTCCTAGATAAAGATTAAACTTCAAACTTCTTATAAGTTCGCCAAGCCAACTTATAAGTTTTTCTAAGGATGTTTTCAAGTGTAGAAGAAGCTTTTTGTGTGTTTGTGAATTTTATAAGTAACTTGTATAATTGATTAAAAACAAACAAACGAACACAAATGCAGACTATACAAGAAGTTCTGTAGAAGAAAAAAAAAATCATCTGAGTCCATTACCTACAGATGATTGTTATTTGGTATATATCATCCAGACATTTTTCTATGTAGTTAGTCACAGTTTCTTCCTATGTGAAATCACACTGTGCTCTTTTCAATCTCATTATAACTTAAAATATACCAATGGCTTTCAGTACCAATAAATGTCTATTTGTAGTATTTTTAATGATTTGCATAATAGTCCATTTGTATGGCTATGTCTTAATTTATTTAACCAATTCTCCTTTTGAGACAATTTAAGTTTTTATTTTCCCAATTATTTTCACTATTAAAACCTGTGCTTGTATTTGTCTGATTGTTTCTATAGGATTAATTCCTAACAGCAAAATTGCTAGGTGAAAGAAAATTCACACGTTTAAATTTTTTATATATATTTCCAAACTGCCCTCAGGAAAGTTGTTCCACCAAAGGCCTCGGTGCTTATGGGTGGCTGTTCTCTCTTGTTAACATTGGACTTTATAATTCTTTTAAATCTGTGCTTATATAGTAATATAAAAGTACCCCATTTTAATTTGCATTCCTCTGTTTACTGTTAAGCATGAATAATTTTTCCCTATGTTTATTGACTAGCTGAGAGTCTACATTTGTGAATTGCTTATTCCTGACCTTTGTCTAGTCTTCTACTGGCCATTAATCTTTTTCTGAGACTGATTCTTAACAATGTCTCGTATATTGGAGCTATTGCTGGTCATTTTGCAGATTTATAATTTTTAAATTTAGAATTCATGGCATCCAAAATTCCAAGTAAAAAGTGACAAAGTTTGTATGGGCAGCAAAGTGCAGGGCGCATATAGAAAAAGGGACGGGCCTTGGGGAAAGATCCGAGGTCTCCCTTGATATTATTTAAAATAGTAGCTAAATTACAACATGAGGGAATAGGATTATGCATAAAAATATATTTCCTCATAGTTAACATTTTAAAGTGTTGGTTATGTTCTAGAACAGGATGATGGGATCTTCTTCTGAGGGACTTTGTAAATGAGTTGCATTACCTTTCTGTCAGGCTTGAATAATCCACAGGGATGGGTCAGATGACTGCTCAAGAGGTCTCTTTGCCCAGGGTAATTATTTTCTTCTATTTTCACACTTGAACTTGAGGTTTTTAAAAGTCTTAGCTCAAGATTCTTTTCAGTAAATTTCAGCTAATGCTATCTATATTGTCCTTCCTAACGGGCTTTAAAAAATTAAGAAATTCTAAACTATATTTCTAAACTTAAGGACAAATAGAAATAGGTCTGTCTTTCAATTCTTCCTAATAGCAGAACACATACATATAAAGTGTGACTATGAGTCATCTTCCTAAGTTTTAATTTCTTACTGCTCTCTTGTGGCCATTCAAATGAACTGTCCAGATACGTTTTTTTTTTTTTTTTAACAGATCTTATTAATAGGAAAATTTTTTTTCAAGCAGAGTCATCAAATTTTTTTTGTGTAGTACATTTAGTGTCCCTGACATTTGAACATCAAGGCCACAAAATAATTCCTTATTTTTTTAATGAAATACTTACTGCAGTGGTGTTGAAGAAGAGGAAAGTCTTGTTTCTCATTGATTTTTTAGTAAAACCAACCACTTGGTTATTCATCTATGAAGTCATCAAAAGGCTGAAGTTTGAAATAGTTCTGACCATTCTGAAGGTAAAATAATGCAATTCCCAGCTTGTTCCTTTATTGGAGTTTTGGAAATATCAGTAGGGTCTAAGTTTAGTCATCATAATATAAAAGTTTCTTTTTATGGAAAAAAAATTCAAAGACTGGCTATGTATTATAGCACACATAAGATAAAGCTGAGAAATAAAATCATTCTGTTACATTTTGGCCATGTAATACTGCCCATGAGTAGACAGGACCCAGGAATTGCAGTCTCAGCAGTCTTAAGAAGTCAGAATAAACTGAAATGCTTTACTCTCCCAAGTCTGATTGTCAGTCATGCAAATTATGATGCTGTCTAACAAACCTTTAATTCATTTGACTTCAATTCCTACGACCACATCTATTCAAACACGGCAGGTTTTAAGTACAATTAGTAGCTACTCTGCCATAATTAGCATATATATATATTTTATTCATGGGGCTAATTCTTCTGTAAAATGAGGTCCATGCACTCCAGGCGTTAAGCTATAGATATAGAACTGAGCTCAGATTGTCCAGGGTTAAGTTACTGTAAATCTGTTCTGGAGCAACATTTCTAAGCAGTCCTGGGGATACAATAGTAACCACCCTCCGCCAAGGCACAGCCTCATAGAGTTTACAGTCTAATTTATGAGACAGACATAAACTGTGAAGGAATGAAACTGTGAAGGAATGTGGAAATACAACCATGATATATACTAGGAAGAAAAGAAATGTGAGCAATCTATCTGACCAGGAAGGTTAGATGAGGCTTTCCTGATGATGTAATGATACAGCCAAGATGTCAAGATGAATAGGAACTGAGGAGTCATAGAGAGAAAGCAGAAGGACCAGGGTGTGCAAAGGCCCTGCAGTGAGAGGGAGCAAGGAACTTTTAATGAAATAAAAGAAGGGTCGGTGACTTGGTAGTAGGAAAGCAAGAGGAAGCGTGAGAAGATTTAAAGCTGTTGAGATATGGTTTTGTGGCTCAGTCAAGGGGTCAGTCTTTATTATAAAAGTATAAGAAAGACATCAAGATGCTCTAAGCAGATAATGACAGTATCTCCTTGTGTTTGAAAAGACCATTCTGCTTGATGTGTGGGGTCAGAGTGATGAGAAGATGACACTTTGAGAGCTATTGCACTATTCCAGGTGAAAGATAACTGTAGCATTGATGGGGTGTGAGGAATATCTAAATATGGGAGGTATAAACTTCAAGGCTTAGTGATGGTTTGGATGCTGGAGGTGAGGGTGACAGAAGTGTTCTGGATGATTCCTTGGTTTCTAGCTTCAATAACACAGTGACTGCTGGTTGTATTTACTAAGAGAAATGCCAGAAGGTGACAAGTTTGGGAGAGAAAGATTGCGTTTAAGTTGTATGTGAGATACACAAGTAGAGATATTAAAAAGGAAGGTGGCTATGTCCACCAAGAATTCAGGGGAAGGGTCTGTCATGAAAATATATATTTGCATGAACCTGGTATTCTAATGTGTGACTTTTATGAATTGCTGAGGGATAGAAAAATGATACAAATAATCTACCTTGTAAATAAAACAGGAAGAACTTAAACAAAAAAAAGAGAGAAAGAGTGTCTGCGAAGAAGAGTGAGAAAAATTATTGGAGCGGATAGAGTAGATTCATGAGAACGTGGTGCCAAAGAGATCAGTGGAAGACTGTGATTACAGAAGAAAAAAAATTTTGCTGTGCTGAGCAGCTTAGAAAATAATAAATAGTAACAGCCAACACCTGGAGCATTTACTACTATGTGTCAGATATTTTTCAGGGTTTTACCTATATTAATTCCTTGAATTCTTCCACCTGTACTATGATACAGATACTGTCATCACCCCATTCTCTGGGTGAAGAAAGTGGAACATGGAGAGGTTAAGTACCTTTTTTGAGATCACAAAACTAGTAAACAGGGCTTCCCTGGTGGGGCAGTGGTAGGGAATCTGCCTGCTAATGCAGGGGACACGGGGTCGAGCCCTGGTCTGGGAGGATCCCACATGCCACGGAGCAACTAGGCCCGTGAACCACAACTACTGAGCCTGCCCGTCTGGATCCTGTGCTCCGCAACAAGAGAGGCAGTGATAGTGAGAGGCCTGCACACCACGATGAAGAGTGGCCCCCGCTTGCCACAACTAGAGAAAGCCCTCACACAGAAACGAAGACCCAACACAGCAAAAATAAATAAATAAATTACTAAGCTCCTACCCCCAACATGTAAAAAAAACAGTAAACAGAGGAGTTAGGATTCAAAACAAGGCAGTCTGACTGCAGAGTCCTGTGTTTTGTTTACCACTACGTAGTTCTGCCTCTTGACAAGTCAAAGATAGAGAAAAAACTGTATTTGACTTCAGTGACATGAAGGTCTATGCCATAGACTGTTTGAATGGAAGGACAGGGCCAGGCTAACAACTACACTGAGGTGAATTGCAGAGTTGAGAGGAGAGCGGGAGGGGAAGAAGTGGACGTTGCATTTAGACACAGCTAGAAGAGCAGCTGTCCAGAATCATGGCTCTGAGAATTGTAGTTTCATGTGTGTGTGTGTGTGTGTGTGTGTGTGTGTGTGTGTATGTATTTCATTTCTTTATTTTTTAATTTGTTCTTATTTTTTACTTTATTTTATATTAAAAAATTTTTTTGAGTATAGTTGATTTACAATGTTGTGTTAGTTTCAGCTGTAGAGCAAAGTGAATATATATGTGTGTGTGTGTATATATATATATATATATATATATATATATATATATATATATATATGGGTATAATATATACATAAAAAATATATATGTATATATATATGTATATCCATTCTTTTTCCACATAGTTTATTACAGAATATTGAGTAGAGTTCCCTGTGCAATACAGTAGATCCTTGTTAGTTATCTATTTTATATACAGTAGTATGTATATGCTAATCCCAATCTCCTAATCTATCACTTCCCCCCACGTTTCCCCTTTGGTAACTGTAAGTTTGATTTCGAGATCGAGAAATATAGTTTGAAGCAGTCCCAAGATAGAGTCATGCAAATAGGACTTTTTGAGGCCAGGCAGCTATGGAATATTCCAAAGATTCATATCATCTCTAGCTGTATATGAGGGAGGAGTTCTGAAATGCATCAGGTTCTTAGTTCTGTTTTAAAGTCAGACAAAAATCATTGGGTTACCTCTGATATTAAATTCCTGAGGTTAAAAACTATTTTATTCATCTGATTATCACTCCTATTCTCAAACTCAAACCCTTATTCCCGTGCGTTATATTTAGCAGGGAGCAATGGGGTTCTGGAGAAAGTCACTCTGGGGTTAGAGGACTTGAGTGCTTACCCTGCTCTCTATGGACTGTGACTTTAGACAAATCCAAATCTCCTGGTTCTTCAGTTGTAAAAGAGGAAAAAACAGCCCCTTCCCAGTATTGCTGGTAGGGTTAAGAATCAAAATATTTTGTTAGCTACACAATTCTATACAAACATTGGGTGCTAATATAGTAAACTTATTGGAAGAGAGAAAGAAGGAGAGAAGGAGTGAATGACCCTGGTCTGAGAGTTTCATTAGATGAAAAGAAATATAAATCTATTAAAAATGTGGGCACATAGTAGGTGTTCAATAACTATTTTTTGGTGGATTAATTGATTTTTTTTCCATTTGGGAAGGGCTAGAAACAACAGCATGCATCCATTGGGGTCAGACAAAGATCACCCTGACCTTAGCCTGAGCACCATTCACATGAGCACATTGGCCAACAGAGGAGGAGTTTCATGTCAGCAGTAGTGATAGAACAGGCATCTCACATAAATATTTGTTGGTTGATTGATTGAACTGGGCATATTATCAACACTGCAGCACAAAACATTTCGACAAGTGATCTTGGGAGATTTGCAAGGAACAGGCTTGCCAGCACTTGGGCAGGCAGACGTTTCCTGAATAGTCACACTGCAATGTCCCTAATGAATTGCCCACCAGTGCCAATTAAATATAGTTGTAGTTAAACCTTCAGCGTGGTAGAAAATGATCTTTAGGACAGCTTCGGATTCACTGGGGAGTAGCCAGTTCTACAATGCTATAGTTTCACCCATAATTTGAGCAAAGAGAGGTGGCGGAAGATGAAGGACAGCTGATTGATGTCTGCATGGACTATAGATTCTTCCTCCAGAGCAAGTCTGAGAATGTTTAAATTTTTAGAAAGAGAGAGACTCCTAGCTCTTTCAGATGTTACACAATGTCCTCTGAAATTTTTTCTTCAGGTTTTTAAAAATATCACTTTTTTAAGGTATGACTTTTCAAATGAACAAAACAAACACACAAGAGCAACAAAAACAATGAACAAAGCAAATGAACAAAAGAGAAGAATAATGAAATTAAGAATGAGTACCTGTCTATATTTGGGTCTGCAGGACCTGAGAGAGTTAATGTGAAACATGAAAAGCAACCAGGAATTTTCTTCATCACACCTCTGGAGGAGATTCCATGGACCCTTCATCTTAGAACATACTCAGCTTTCGCTGACCATATTCCAGATGTCTCCAAGTGCAAAACCACAGGGGTGCCTAGTAAGATCAGACACTAGAACAGGTCAAGGTGAAATGTAGATTTTCTATGTGGTTGCTGATAAGACTAGCCCAGAGAAAGGTTGTTTCTTTTTACTTTCTCTTAGATGTGCATATGCTGTGTGGGCAGGGGCCCTTGAGATAGTTGCTTTTTGGAGCCTGGAGTCTTACTCCATGTAAATTCCAATTTACAATGAGACTATTTGGACATAAATTGTCCACTAAATTAATTTAAGCATGGAGCGGGGAGACCTTCAAGTAGGCATAGGAGTAAGACATGGAGATTACCTTCCTTCTCACAAATACATCAGAAATACATCTACATGTGGAACAACTCCTACAGAACACCAACTGAACACTGGCAGAAGACCACAGACTCCCAAAAAGGCAAGAAACTCCCCATATACCTGGGTAGGCAAAAGAAAAAACAGAGACAAAAGAATAGGGATGGGACCTATGCCTCTGGGAGGGAGCTGTGAAGGAGGAGAAGTTTCCACACACTAGGAAGCCCCTTCACTGGCAGGGACAGGGGGTGGGTGGGGGGGAAGCTTCAGAGCCACGGAGGAGAGCGCAGCAACAGGGGTGCAGAGGCAAAGCGGAGAGATTCCTGCACAAAGGATCAGTGCCGACCAGCACTCACCAGCCTGAGAGGCTTGTCTGCTCGCCTGCCGGGGTGGTGAGTGCTGGGAGCTGAGGCTTGGGCTTCGGAGTTCAGATCCAAGGGAGAGGACTGGGGTTGGCTGCGTGAAGACAGTCTGAAGGGGGTTAGTGCACTACAGCTAGCCAGGAGGGAGTCCAGGAAAAACTCTGGACCTGCCAGAGAGGCAAGAGGCCATTGTCTCAGGGTGTATGAGGAGAGGGGCTTCCTGTTCCATGTACCCACAGATGACAGAGCACCATCTAAGTGAGCTCCAGAGACAGGTGCAAGCTATGGCGATTATCTCTGACACAGAGGCGTGCACGGACCACTACCACTGTCACTGCTGCCACCAAGGATCCTGTGTGCAAGTGCAGGTCATTACCCATACCCTCCTTGGAGCCTGTGAAGCTTGCCACTGCCATGTTCCTGTGATCCAGGGCCAACTTCCCCAGGAGAACACACAGCATGCCTCAGGGTGTTGCAACGTCACACCCTGCATTCCAATTGTGACTACCATACCCCTCCCTCTCCCCAGCCTGAGTGAGCAAGAAAGCCCTAATCAGTCACTGCTTTAACCCCCTCCTGTCTGGGCAGGGAACAGATGCCTGAGAGCAGCCTACACACAGAGCTGGGGCCAAAACCAAAGCTGAACACCAGGATCTGTGTGAACAAAAAAGAGAAAGGGAAATTTCTCCATGCAGCCTCAGGAACAGAGGACTAAATCCCCACAATTGGCTTGGTAAACCCTGCATCTGTGGAATACCTGAATAGACAATGAGTGTTCCCAAAATTGTGGCGGTGGACTTTGGGGGCAACTGTGGACTTAGGGTTTGCTTTCTGAGTTTGATTTCATTTTGGTTTTATGTTTATCTTAGTTTAGTTTTTAGTGATTGTTTTCATTTGTGGGTTTGTTTATTGGTTTGGTTGCTCTCTTCCATTTTTTTTTTCCTCTTTTTGTGAGGGTGCGTGTGTATGTTTCTTTGTATGATTTTGTCTGTTTAGTTTTGCTTTTACCATTTGTCTTGGGGGTTCTGTATGCTCAATTTTTTGTTTTGTTTTGTTTTGTTTTTCTTCCTTTTCTTCTGAGCCTTGCAGCTGGCAGGGTCTTGGTGCTCTGGCTGGGTGTTGGGACTGAGCCTCTGAGATGGGAGAGCCGAGTTCAGGACATTGGACCACCAGAGACCTCCTGGCCCCATGTAATATTAATCAGTGAGAGCTCTCCCAGAGATCTCTGTCTCAACACTAAGACCCAGCTCCACCCAATGGCCAGCAAGTTCCAGTGCTGGACGTCCCATGCTAACCAACTAGCAAGATAGAAACACAAACCCACCCATTAGCAGGGAGGCTGCCTAAAGTCATACTAAGTTCACAGACACCCCAAAACCCACCAGTGGATGCAGCCCTGCTCACCAGAGGGACAAGATCCAGCTCCACCCACTGGGACACAGGCACCAATCCCCCCTCACTGGGAAGCATACACAAGCCACTGAACCAACCTCACTCACTAGAGGCAGATGCCAGAAATAAGATGAACTGCGAACCTGCAGCCTGTGAAAGGGAGACCCCAACACAGTAAGTCAAACAAAATGAGAAGACAGAGAAATATGCAGGAGATGAAGGAGCAAGGTAAAAACCCACCAGACCAAACAAATGAAGAGGAAATAGGCAGTCTACCTGAAAAAGAATTCAGAGTAATGATAGTAAAGATGATCCAAAGCCTCAGAAATAGAATGGAGAAAGTACAAGAAATGTTTAACAAGGACCTTGAAGAACTAAACAGCAAAGAAATAATGATGAACAACACAATAAATGAAATTAAAAATACTCTAGAAAGAATCACTAGCAGAATAACTAGTGGCAGAAGAACAGATAAGTGACCTGGTAGATAGAATAGTGGAAATAAATGATGCAGAGCAGAATAAAGAAAAAAGAATGTAAAGAATTGAGGACAGTCTCAGAGACCTCTGGGACAACATTAAACACACCAACATTCGAATTATGGGGTTCTCAGAAGAAGAAGAGAAAAAGAAAGGGTCTGAGAAAATATTTGAAGAGATTATAGTCAAAAACATCCCTAACATGGGAAAGGAAATAGTCAATCAAGTCTAGGAAGCATAGAGAGTCCCATACAGGACAAACACAAGGAGAAACACAAGACACATATTAATCAAACTATCAAAAATTAAATACAAAGAAAAAATATGAAAAACAGCAAATAACATAAAAGGGAATCCCCATAAGGTTAACAGCTGATCTTTCAGCAGAAACTCTTCAGGACATATTTAAAGTGATGAAAGGGAAGAACTTAAAACCAAGATTACTTTACACAGCAAGGATCTCATTCAGATTCAATGGAGAAATTAAAGCCTTTACAGAGAGGCAAAAGTTAAGAGAATTCATACCACCAAACCAGCTTTAAAACAAATGCTAAAGGAACTTCTCTAGGAAAAAAACAGAAGAGAAGGAAAAGACCTACAAAAACAAAAACAAAACAATTAAGAAAATGACAATAGGAACATACGTATCAATAATTACCTTAAAGGTAAGTGGATTAAATGCGCCAACCAAAAGACACAGACTGGATGAATGGATACAAAAACAAGACCTGTATATATGCTGTCTACAAGAGACCAACTTCAGACCTAGGGACACATACTGACTGAAAGTGAGGGGATGGAAAAAGATTTTCCATGCAAAGAGAAATCAAAAGAAAGCTGGAGTAGCAATTCTCATATCAGACAAAATAGATTTCAAAATAAAAACTATTACAAAAGACAAAGAAGGACACTACATAATGTTCAAGGGATCAATCCAAGAAGAAGATATAACAATTCTAAATATTTATGCATCCAACATAGGGACACCTCCATACATAATGCAAATGCTAACAGCCATAAAAGGGGGAAATTGACAGTAACACATTAATAGTAGGGGACTTTAACACCCCACTTTCACCAATGGACTGATCATACAAAATGAAAATAAATAAGGAAACACAAGCTTTAAATGACACATTAGACCAGATGGACTTAATTGATATTTATAGGACATTCCATGCAACAACAAAAGAATACACTTTCTTCTCAAGTACACATGGAACATTCTCCAGGATAGATCATATCTTGGGTCACAAACCAAGCCTCGGTAAATTTAAGAAAATTGAAATTGTATCAAGTATCTTTTCCGACCACAATGCTATGAGAGTAGATTTCAGTTAAAGGAAAAAACTGTAAAAAATACAAACACATGGAGGCTAAACAATATGCTACTAAATAACCAAGAGACCACTGAAGAAATCAAACAGGAAATCAAAAAATACCTAGAAATAAATGACAATGAAAACACGATGGCCCAAAACCTATGGGATGCAGCAAAAGCAGTTCTAAGAGGGAAGTTAATAGCAATACAACCCTACCCCAAGAAACAAGGAAAATCTCAGATAAACAACCTAAGCTTACACCTAAAGCACGTAGATAAAGAAGAACAAAAACACCCCAAAGTTAGCAGAAGGAAAGAAATCATGAAGATCAGATGAGAAATAAATGAAAAGGAAATTAAGGAAACAGTAGCGAAGATCAAGAAAACTAAAAGCTGGTTCTTTGAGAAGATAAACAAAATTGATAAACCATTAGCCAGACTCATCAAAAGGGAGTAGACAGAATTAGAAATGAAAGAGGAGAATTAACAACTAACACTGCAGAAATACAAAGGATCATGAGAGACTACTACAAGCAACTATATTCCAATAAAATGGACAACCTGTAAGAAATGGAGAGATTCTTAGAAAGGTACAAGCTTCTAAGAGCCAGGAAGAATTAGAAAATATGAACAGACCAATCACAAGCACTGAAATTGAAACTGTGATTAAAAATCTTCCAAAAATAGCTGATTCACTTTGTTATAAAGCAGAAACTAACACACCATAGTAAAACAATTATACTCCAATAAAGATGTTAAAAATAAAATCTTCCAACAAACAAAAGCCCAGGACCAGATTGCTTCACAGGTGAATTCTATCAAACATTTAGAGAAGAGCTAACACCTATCCTCCTCAAACTCTTCCAAAACATAGCAGAGGGAAGAACACTCCCCAACTCATTCTATGAGGCCACCATCACCCTGATACCAAAACCAGACAAAGATGTCACAAAAAAAGACAACTACAGGCCAATACCACTGAAGAACAAGATGCAAAAATCCTCAACACAATACTAGCAAGCAGAACTCAACAGCACATTAAAAGGATCATACACCATGATCAAGTGGGGTTTATCCCAGGAATGCAAGGATTCTTCAATATATGCAAATCAATCAGTGTGATAAACCACATTAAAAAATTGAAGAATAAAAACCATATGATCATCTCAATAGATGCAGAGAAAGCCTTCAACAAACTTCAACACCCATTTATGATAAAAATCTTCCAGAAAGTAGGCAAAGAGGGAACTTAACTTACCTCAACATAATAACTGCCATACATGACAAACCCACAGCCAACATTGTTCTCAATGGTGAAAAACTGAAACCATTTCCTCTAAGATCAGCAACAAGACAAGGTTGTCCATTCTCACCACTATTATTCAACATTGTTTTCGAAGTTTTAGCCACAGCAACCAGAGAAGAAAAAGAAATAAAAGGAATCCAAATCGGAAACGAAGAAGTAAAGCTGTCACTGTTTGCAGATGACATGACACTATAAATACAGAATGATACACCATATTAACAAATTGAAAGGTAAAAACCAGATGATAATCTCAATAGATGCAGAAAAAGCTTTTGACAAAATTCAACACCCATTTATGATAAAAACTCTCCAGAAAGTAGGCATAAGGAACCTACCTCAACACAATAAAGGCCATATAGGTCAAAGCCACTGCCAACATCATTCTCAATGGTGAAACACTGAAAGCATTTCCTCTAGATCAGGAACATGACAAGGGTGCCCAATCTCACCACTATTATTCAACAAAGTATTGGAAGTTTTAGCCATGTCAATCAGAGAAGAAAAAGAAATGAAAGGAACCCAAATTGGAAAAGAAGAAGTAAAACAGTCACTGTTTGCAGATGACATGATACTATACATAGAAAATCCTAAAGATGCTACCAGAAAACTACTGGAGCTAATCAATGAATTTGGTAAAGTAGCAGGGTACACAATTAATGCAATGAAATCTCTTTCATTCCTATACACTAACAATGAAAAATCTGAAAGAGAAATTAAGGAAACACTCCCATTTACCATTGCAACAAAAAGAAAAAAATACCTAGGAATAAACCTACCTAAGGAGACAAAAGACCTGTAGGTAGAAAACTATAAGACACTGATGAAAGAAATCAAACATGATACAAACAGATGGAGAGATATACCATGCTCTTGGATTGGAAGAATCAACATTGTGAAAATGACTCTACTACCCAAAGCAATCTACAGATTCAATGAAATCCCTATCAAACTACCAAGGGCATTTTTCACAGAACTAGATCAAAAAATTTAACAATTGGTACGGAAACACAAAAGACCCTGAATAGCCAAAGCAATCTTGAGAAAGAAAGAAATGGAGCTGGAGGAATCAGACTCCCAGACTTCAGACTATACTACAAAGTTACGGTACTCAAGACAGTATGGTACTGGCACAAAAACAGAAATACAGATCAATGAAACAGAATAGTAAGCCCAGAGTAAACCCATGCACATATGGTCACCTTATGTTTGATAAAGGAGGCAAGGATATGCAATGGAGAAAAGACAGTCTCTTCAATAAGTGGTGCTGGGAAAACTGGAGAGCTACATGTAAAAGAATGAAATTAGAAAAATTCCTAATACCATACACAAAAACAAAGTAAAAATGGATTAAGGACCTAAATGTAAGGCCAGACACTATAAAATTCTTAGAGGATAACATAGGCAGAACACTCTATGACATAAATCACAGCAAGATTCTTTGTGACCCACCTCCTAGAGAAATGGAAATAAAAACATAAATAAACAAATGGGATGTAAGGAAAGTTAAAACCTTTTGCACAGCAAAGGAAACCATGAACAAGACGAAAGGACAACCCTCAGAATGGGAGAAAATATTTGCAAACGAAGCAACTGATAAAGGATTAATCTCCAAAATATACAAGCAGCTCATGCAGCTCAATATCAAAAAAACAACCCAATCCAAAAATGGGCAGAAGACCTTAATAGACATTTCTCCAAGGAAGATATACAGATTGCCAACAAACACATGAAAGAATGCTCAACATCACTAATAATTAGAGAAATGAAAATCAAAACTACAATGAGGTATCACCTCACACCAGTCAGAATGGCCATCTTCAAAAAATCTACAAACAATAAATGCTGGAGAGGGTGGGAGAAAAGGGAACACACTTGCACTGTTGGTGGGAATGTAAATTGATACAGCCATTATGGAGAACAGTATGGAGGCTCCTTAAAAATCTCAAAATAGAACTACCATATGACCTAGCAATCCCACTCCTGGGCATATACCCTGAGAAAATCATAATTCAAAAAGAGACATGTACCACAATATTAATTGAGGGTCTATTTACAATAGCCAGGACGTGGAAGCAACCTAAGTGTCCATCGACAGAGGACTGGATAAAGAAGATGTGGCACATATATACAATGGAATATTACTCAGCCATAAAATCAATGAAATAGAGTTATTTGTAGTTAGGTGGTTGGACCTGAAGTCTGTCATACAGAGTGAAGTAAGTCAGAAAGAGAAAAACAAATACCGTATGCTAACACATATATATGGAATCTAAAAGAAAAAAGGTTCTGATGAACCTAGGGGCAGCACAGGAATAAACACGCAGATGTAGAGAATGGGCTTGAGGACACGGGGAGGGGCAAGGGTAAGCTGGGATGAAGTGAGAGAGTAGCACTGACATATACACACTCCCAAATGTAAAGTAGATAGCAAGTGGGAAGCAGCTGCATAGCACAGGGAGATCAGCTTGTGCTTTGTGACCATCCAGAGGGGTGGGATAGGGAGGGGTTATGGGGACATATGTATTCATATAGCTGATTCACTTTGTTATACAACAGAAACTAATGCAACATTGTAAAGCAATTATGCTCCAATAAAGATGTAAAAAAAAAAATAAGAAAAAGAAAAAATAATTAAGCCTGGAGTTCTGAAATTAAAAGCTGGATGCTGCAATATAGCACCAGTTGAATGTAGGACTAAATGTTATATTTGAAATATAACAGTATGATTAGTTTTAGCAATAACATTTTAAAAGACTAATATGTTATTAGTGTGTGGGTAGTCAGACCCCTAAATACGCTTGCAAAAAAATCCATGATGGGCTTCCCTGGTGGCGCAGTGGTTGAGAGTCCACCTGCCGATGTAGGGGACATGGGTTCGTGCCCCGGTCCGGGAAGATCTCACATGCCACGGAGTGGCTGGGCCCGTGAGCCATGGCTGCTGAGCCTGCGCGTCCGGAGCCTGTGCTCCGCAACGGGAGAGGCCACAACAGTGAGGGGCCCGCGTACCGCAAAAAAAAAAAAAAAATTCATGATTGTACCCGGTTACCTGCATGATGACAACATCCACATTCCTTCTTGTAGGTAACAGACACTTACCGGGACTTTATACATCTGTTGGAACCCACTGGTGAAATTGCTGCTCCTCCCTAGTTGGGGGAGTTAAACGCAGATGCTTCAGACACACAGGCTTTCAGAAGATGACTCCATCCTCCTCTTTTAGCTGCAACACCCTGCCTTGCTCAGCCCTAAGACTTCTCCTTAGCCTACAGAGTTTTCCTTTTGCCCTCTTCTAATGTGGCAGTGTTAACTTTAGCTTGCTCTTGTTTGACTCATACCTGACAGTTCCGTATTTTCTGTATAAAATTTGCATTAACTTATATGAAAGAGAAAACTGCACTTCCATTTTTAAAGCCAGACAAGTAGGTGATTTATCACGTGCATATCCAGCTATCATGGTCGTTTTCGGCATAGTTGGTAACATTTCTTTCCCACTCCAGAAAATATCAGAATGAAAAATGGTAAGAATGATGTTATAACAGAGATGACAGTGAATCCTCTTTAATGTAAAAAGAAGACAAATATAAGCCTTGGTATTTTGGTATTAGTAATCACCAGTAACACACTTCACAGTTGGTTGCCACCATAGCTGAGTACTGTTTCCTAGGACAAGTGCCCCAAAGAGAGGTTTGACTCAGAATGAAGAGTCAGACCAGCTAATGGGTTAATGTCTCTGTGCCTACCACCTCCTTATAACTCTCACCTCGTAAGCCTCAAAGACCTGGACTGAGGGGCTAAGGCAAGAGCTCTGTGCATGTGGACTGTATGAGAAGCTTCAGGCAAGGGAAGGAGACCAAAGTCAGGCAGACTCTGACATTTCCATGGCTGTCCTGACAGCATTCATTCTAGCTCATTACTCTCTAAGTGTTATTAGATTATTTTTCTAAGTAAAAGTGTGCTTCAGTAAACAACATTAATCTCTTCATTATAATTGTGACAAGAACTCTTAATTTCCATTAAATACTTTTGTAGTACTTTTATTCTCATTTCAAACTACTCATATATCCAAGTATTAAATGAATATTTAATAAATATTTATTGAGCATTTACTACATTCTAAACTCTGTGCAATCTCTGCAGATGCAACAATAAACAGAATAATTTCTGTCATCGCAGAGTTTACATTCTTAATGGGGAAATAGATAATTAAAAGCAATTATAACACAGTTTTATAAGTGTTATAGAGGGTGAGCACTTGGTACTGTTGGGGCAAATAATAAAAGGCACCTAATCCCATCTGCAAGTAAGAGTCCCCTGACTTCCTGGAAGACATGATAACTCAGCTGTTGTCTGAGGGATGACTAAGCGTTAGTCAGGCTAAAGGATCAGTGTTAAGGAAGTGAGTTCCAGTCAAATGGAATGCCATGTGCAAAGGCCTCAAGACAAGGGAAAGATGGTGCATGCAAGGAACCACAAGACGTTACCTATGTCTGGAGTCAAAAGTTCAGGATAAGAAGGGGCAAGATTAAGTAGAAATCAGAAAATGTAAGACCTCTAAGCCATGTTAAGGATTTGGACATGGGCTTCCCTGGTGGCACAGTGGCTGAGAGTCCACCTGCCAATGCAGGGGGCGCGGGTTCGTGCCCCGGTCTTGGAGGATCCTACATGCCGCGGAGCGGCTGGACCCGTGAGCCATGGCCGCTGAGCCTGCGCGTCTGGAGCCTGTGCTCCACAACGGGAGAGGCCACAGCAGTGAGAACCCCGCGTACCGCAAAAAAAAAAAAAAAGAATTTGGACTTTATTGTAAGGGCAATAGGAAGCCATTGAAAAGTTACATATGTGGTAAGGTAAGATTTATATTTTAGGAAGATCACTTGGATATTACTGTAGAGGATACAGGAGTCCCTTGTTACCCACATTATCATTAGTGCAGCTTATAGTGTCTCAATTCAGGGGTAAGGAGACTCAGATACATTTTTATATAAATCTCCCACTCTCCATAGCTTTGCTAATCACTATGCCAAATAGATTGAGAACTTAATGTCTTTCTCTATCTGAATTCCTGCTGTGCAAACTGAGGAATCAAATAGATTCAGAAAATGAAGAACATTTGTAAATTTAAGTGTGATAATAATGGAGGGTAGAGCCTAATCAAGGTAGTGAATTGGCAGTGGCCTGAGGATTTGAGAGGTATTTAGAATAGAGCATCAATAGGCCATTGTGATAGATTCTATATAGAGGGGAGTTCAAGCATGATGAAGGCAGAGAGTGAAGAATGATGTGAAATTATCTGTTTGGGAGAAGTCTATGGTGTTTCTACTGCTGTGATAGGAAACAAAGGAAGAGGACTCATTTTTGGTGAAGGGAGTATGGGGATCACGGGATACCAAAAAATATAGATCCTATTTGGGACACACTGAATTTAAGGTGTCAGTGGGAGAGAAGTGAAACTGTCCAGTAAGCAATTAGATGTTTGGGTCTAAAAGTAAGGAAAGTGATTGGGGGTGAAGATACAGAATTTCTAGCTATTGGCTTATTGGTGTAGCAGAGACTGCTACTTGTCCACTAAAATCTATCTGCCGCTTCTCTCTAAGGATGTGCCCAACCAAAATCCACATTTTCCAGCTCTCACTGTGGAGACATGTGGTCGTTTGTCCACATTCTCACCGGTGCAATATGAATAGATGTGATGTATGTAACTCCCATGTCGTTGGTTTAAAGAGTAGTCCCTACCCCTGAACTTCCTCTTTTCTTTTTGCCTCCCTCAGGTCCCTGAACTTAACAGAAAGCCAGCTTCAAACAGCAGACAGTGGTGATGCAGATGATTCAGGGATGCAGAGCAAAAAGACAAAAGAAGCTGGGTTGCTGAGTGACAGCGTAGAGCAAGGCTGGACCATGTGCAGCTTGGCTTTTAGGTGAGAAAGAGATAAGCCTCATTATTTAGACCACTCCTCTTTTCATTGTAGCTTAGTCTCCACCCTAAAGAACAGAAATGGTAATCCTATAGGAATATATTAGATACACCAGGGAAAAGTATGTAAAGTGAGAAAAGAAAAACCCTATCATAGGACCTTGAAAAAAACATTGAAAAAGTAAGTGGACAAGAATCCTGAAAAAGGAGGTGAAAGGTGTAACCTGAAATATGGGAAGAAATCAAGGGGTGTGTCTCTTTATGTAAGCTTAGGGAAGATTGTTTCAGGAAGAAGAGAGTGGTCACTAGTGTCAAATGATGCTAACAGATCAACAAAATAAGAACTAAGGGAAGGGTCAAGGAGGCCATTGGTGACCTCCATAAGAACAGGTTGGGAGTGGTGGTGTGAAGAGATCCAGAGAGGTAAGAAAATGGAGTTTACAGAAACAGCATTTTAAAGAAATTTGGTGTGACAGAAAGGAGAGAGGTGGAGCCAGAATTATGGATGGGAATAGGATCAGCAACTAATAGCTAACATTTTCTGAATGCTTATGAGGGGCCAGGTCATATTTCAAACACTTTAAGTATGTTTTCCCATTCAATCCTTACAACAGCCCCATTAAGTTGGTTCTACTATGTACATTTTATGGAAAACCAAGGCACAGAGATGTCAAATAACTAAGTTTTGGGGACATCCTTAATCAGCTTGTGCTATAGCAGCTGGTCAGACAGCTTAGGGAAGTTATGTATGCTTGTTCTTTCTATATGCATAACATATAGCATGGAATATGCTATATGGAAGCATACTGGAAGCTTCCTTCTTTAACTATTTTTGCTGAGTATAAGCTGAAAGTTAAAGTGAGACCCAACAAAATGTTTAGCATCAAGGCAAAGCAAATCAGTTGCTCCACCCCCAGCAAGGCCCAGAACCTTTTCGATTTGCCTCAGTCTCTGAGCCCTGATTAGTTAGGGAAGGATGCTTCCAGATGTTCTGCACTGATAATAATCACCATCATCTGTTAGTCACAACATGAATTATAGATTTGATTTGTGGGTCCATTTGGAAATGCTTGCCCTGTATGCTAACATTAATAACCTTGCTGTTTATTTGAAATAAGTACCTGGGGATCTAGAAATACAGCTAGGAAAACATAGAAGAAAGGATTTCTGAGGAGGGGTGAGGGCCCCATTGCTGTTGTGGTGACTATGAATTTATTGTGGTATTTATCTGCACAGTTACATGATTTCCTCCAAGTTGTATTCAGCCACTGAGATGAATATGATGAGAGGGAGGTGGTCAGAGTTCTCTAGTCTTGGACTTCTGCCACTAGGTGATGGAAGAATAATGAGCAAAGTGGTAAGGATATTAAAAACAGAGATGTTGAAATGATGGACTGTGAGACTTAAGCTGTGTAGAAAAGGAAGATATGGTAGAGTTGATCAAGAGACTGAAGCAAGGTCAATGATTTTGCAAATAGGTCCATGAAAGCAGGCATCTTTGACTTCCTGATTCACTCCAAGATATCCAGTGTCTAGAACAATATAAGGTACCAAGTGGGCTCTCGGTACTATTTGTTAAGTGGCATAAAATTGAGATGAAAGACTAAAGTATTGGAAATAATTAAGCAACAGTCAAAGAATAAGAGTTTTGGGTCAAATCCCTATAGAGTATGAATTTGCAATTTAGGAGCTAGACCAGTTTCAGGTAAAGATTAAGGTCCCAGATTTACAACTTGGTGGTGGGTGCCTGAAGGGCACTGTGCAGGAAAGTAAGTCACTGGAGATGAGGTCAACATTCTGAGAGCTAAGGGTTTGTTTGACTTGAACACACATTTTTCCAGGTGCTCAGAATTATAACAGAACCTGTGGAAGGGAGGAGAATTATAAACCCCGGTGCCAAGGCAATCAGTACGTGAAAGGGTATGACTGGATCTGAAGACAACACACTGAAGGACAGAGGATGGTATAAAAGTCAAAGACAAAAATTTCAGCTAGCATCACTCAATAATAATAATGCTTAATGTGTTCCATTCACCTGACTAAAGGGGCTGACAATGGATACTTTATAGCCCGATTTACCTGTTTTCATGGTCTAAAATGAAATATTGATTGCCTGTCTGGAAAATTATTCCATTCTGTGCCATATGACATTAATCTTCCTTCTTTTTTTCCATATGCCAAAATTGGATGAATCTATAAAGGTGAATTTATTTGACAGTAATGATCAATCAATCAAAAAAATTCAAGCCAGTTTCTGAAAATGTATATTGTTTAGTCTTTGAGTTTCTGATATTTGTCTAATAATGTGTTTGCAAATTCTTATTACTATTCTTTCTAGATGATAATTTTCTATTTATTTTTTATTTTCTTTGCAATGGTATGCATAATTTGGAGCTGTATATGTCAGATATCTTTAGTAGGCCAAAGTCTTTCACCTTTTTATTGTTGAATGTTGTTTACTTGCTGATGGAATTTGAAATTAACATTATCCAAATTTGTCAATACAAATATTTCCTTTTTAAATGACCAGTTTTTATTGTGATGATATTGTGTATAGTTCTAATTATTTTGTTGAATGTCTTGCAACTGAAATTTATCTCAGCTTTTTTATGATGTCTAGAAACAAATAAAGGTCATAGGTTCCTTCGTTTGTACACCTGGAAGAGAAAATGGAAAACTGAGGCAATCATATCAATAATTTAAGTATATAAATGAGTTGGCTATTTCTTTCAAAAGTGTTTCTTCATCTGTGTTACCTGGATATTTGTTTAATTCTCCTCACTCCTCTCTTTCCATAGTGAGACAGTGTCTGAATCAGAAACCAAAGAAGTTTCTAACACTTTGGTTAAAGAATGGGTGAAAATGTTCTGATGTCTGTGCTGTAATGTGTAGAACCTGTCACAGCCCAAAAAATATTAACAAAGGATCCTTTACCTTGACTCTAATTATCTAAAATTTAAGGAACAGAATCCCTCCGTGAGTAGACCATTTCAGAAAGAGTGTTTTCATGCTGAACTCTTGATTCCTTTGTCTTTGTAAAGCTGAAAGTCACCAGACACTGATAGCTTGTTCCACTATTCTCCAGTATTCTTTTCTTTTCATTACTTCAACTATGCTAGTCAAATGAGTTTCCATGGCCCCGTCCTCAAAAGTTGTACAGGGCATGATGGCTTGTTTTGCTTGGCAAAATTCTCTAGAACGTGATTCATTGTCTGCAGGTGATTCATGGTTAGGAAATTAATTCTGAACCTGCCAGTGATTGAGGTTGATTAAAGTCCAGAAGTCCCTGCCGTCTATTCACTAGCACTCTTTGTCAACTGGAATATTTCTATAATAAAAAAAGAGCCGAAAGTAGATGTGCTTGATGCGTGGAATTTACATGCATGTTTGCATCTTTTGAAAGAGCTACTCAAGACTACACAATTTTAACACTTGGCATGAAAATCACTGTAAAAGTGTCTGACTGAATGAATCACATTTTACAAATAAATATCTGTCAAATGGTGCAATTACTTCAGATCCAGTCATTAAGCAATAAAATAAAGCAGTAAATAGGATACATCTGCTGCAAAGTGCTATAGAAATGTGAGTTTCCTTCTCAAGTTACTTGTCTTTTAATATTTTGGCCTAATTGGTGGAATGATTCACTAGAAACATCAACCATTCAACCTAATCATGGTACCAAAAAAGGAGGGAAAAAAGGCTTCCTATACCAGTCAATCGGACAAGAAAAAAAAAAAAAGCCCCTTACCCAAGAAAAGAAAGCATAAAACAGGGATGAGGCATAAAGCATTGCTTTTATGTGCCACTAAAAGGAATGCTTTGAGATGAAGGATCATGCATCCTTTGAAAAGCAATAACAGCATCTCAAGGTGTTATCTAGCTTCCTACCATTAAAAAGTACCTAGTTGTGCCCATGCACATAAAAGTAAATTCAAGGAGATAATTACCTTTGGAAACCAACTGAAATTCTTTAAATGTTTGGTTTTCTTAAATAAAGTAAATAAACATGGATGATATTATCTTCACAATTCTCTATCACTTTGTCTGTTGTTACAGAGTTTATATTGATAGGGGGGCCAGGCAATACATTAGGTAATTATGATCTCTTGACATATGGATAGACATCATAAAATATTAAGATTTCTTTCTCCAATTGTCCTCCTTTCTATATGAGTAATTATAAAAAGGACTATAAGAAATAGGAAACCTGTGAAAATTCAGTTTGGTAAAATATTTAAAATAAGTTTTTTGGGGGATTTGATTATGAAAAGTACATTTTTTTGTTGTTGAAACTTTAGAAAAAATAAGCAGAAGAAATTAAAAATCACATAATCCTTTCATTCAGGTAACAAATGTGGGTACCTAGGTGTCTTGTGATTTTTCTACATTTTTCATTGTATATTCTTAAGCCTGGACCAAAAGAGACTTCCTTTATTTCTGTTTTCTCCCTTGTACCTCTGTCACTATGACAAAAACAGTATGCTCAGACTATCACACTGTTCTGAGGGGGATGAGAAACATGTGGAGCAGAGCTGTTTCAGCCAATCCACATACCAATAGTGATGCACAAATGCATGAGTGATAATAAACAATTGTGGTTTGGGTGATTTGTTATGCAGCAATAGCTAACAGATGCAATGTGCATATATATATCTGTGTATGAGTATATACATATATGTGAATATATGTATATATACATATATATTTAATAAAATCAAAAGCATAATGTCCTTTAGCCTGTTTTTCAGACAATGTATGTTAATTGAATTAATATAGAATAACTACACTATCTCAAGTATAAATAAATAATTATTTCCATTTTTGTTTTACTGCTAGAGTGTGAGGTCTTTGAAAGCAGACACCACTGGATGCTAGTGCCCGGCCAGGATCTGTCTAACAGTAAGAACTAAACAAGTATATACAGACTAAGTTAAAATCTTCAGACACTGTTTTAATGGTGGCATTTTTAACATTGTATATTTGCATGCATTGTGATATTTCTAACCAGTCTCTTTTTTTTATTTTTGTTGAAATTCTTTTCTGTGCACATTTATGATTATTTCCTTAGGAAAAAATCTTAGAAGTAGAATTTGGGGGCCAAAGTGTATGGAAAGGATAGCTATTTAAATAAAATCCTTTTTATCAGCATCTTTGCAATCACAATTTGGCAAAGGGTTTTGTTTTGTTTGGTTTCTTTTTCTTCTATCTTATTTGATTCATAATGTGGCCTTTCTAGATTAAGGTGAGAAAAAAAATGGTCTCAGATTGTTCCTCATGCAAGGGAAGGTTAAAAGTGGGTATATTTTCCCCCTTTAAAAAGATAACCTGTAACCTCACCCTATTCTATCATTTTCTCTTTGCTGCCTTTTAGGCTTTCTTTCATGTCCGGTCAATAAAAGTCTATTGAGGTTCTATGTGTGGGGTTCATCTCTCATCAATCTCTTCTCTAAAGGCACTGCCCCTCCTCCTCCATTTCACACCCAAGGGAATGTATACATGGAGTAGCATAGTGCAGCGACTACTAAAAGTAGGTTGAAAATTCCAAAGATAGGACTTATCAAAGAGAAGAGAGTGGCAATCTTACCTTCTTTGGGCACACTCCTTTTGTCTAGCTTGAGGAGACTTTTCGTTGCCTTTCAGCTTGGACGGGTTTTAGAGCAAAGACCTGGATGTTGACCAGAGGGGCAGAGATCTTATTAGCAACCATAAGTGAGGGTGGGCACGCTACCGCAGAGGAACTTACACCCACACCATTATACTGAGCGGTAGCCTTTCAAATAAGCCCTAATTACGTCTGAACCTCTTCCTTCCTCATCTCTAGGGGTCATTCTACAAGCAGACTTCATGGTGAACAAAGACACTTGCTTTCTCATGGTACCTGTTCAAAGTATAATAGACTTGTCAATCCATGTTAACGTTATTCCCACATTCTGCTAAGCACTATATTTATTACAAAACATAAAAGATGATAGGCTGACAGTTTTTTTTCCTTTTTGTACAGACACTAGATTTTACTATGCCCACTCTATTTTAATTAATGTGTATTTCTATAGCTAAAGAAATTTCCATTCGTTTTTTCTAAACTATACTAATTTCTATTTTAATGCTGTTATTATGTCTGCTTCAGGGCTGTAGCTAAGGAAATATGATCAGAGAATTTAATTCTATCTTGAAACAGGTATATTGTTAGTAAATGTCAGAAAAAAGAAGAGGGGGTGGATTTCTTTTAGTTTCAAATAACTGTAATTTTGGTCCACTTCTGATAGTAGAATTGTCTTGGACTAATTTGGATATAAGCCCTTTTAACTGAGTTGAAACATTTTCTCCAGGGTCAGAATTTGATTCCGTGCTTAGAATAAAAGCTGAAAGGATTCTGAACTCTGCCCCACCCCCAATAAACACCCACAAAGGCCATGACTTGTCACTCTTGTATGAAGTTGTGCTTGTAAGCAGCCTATTTCAAACCAAAATTACAGTTGGAAGTACCATATTTCAGTAAAGATATTCCCATTTATCCACAAACTCCAATTTAATAAAAAAGAAAAAAGCCACTGGATTTTGAAACAAATTAGAAGGGGAAAATGAAAAGTAATACTCTATTTACATTGGAAAGATTGGAGACATGATTCAGAGCCTACCCTTGTCCCCTCCTCCACAAAAAAGACCAGATTTATACATATATTCAAAATGATATGAATAATTGGACAATTATTCAGATATTTGGCCTGAAATATTCAGACATACTACATAAAAGTGTTTTGGTACTTTTGGGCTTGAATTATGGAGGTAATTGGACCAATCCACTATTTCACTTTGCCTCTGTAAGTATAGCAGTACCTTAACTACAGTCTAATTTCCAGGGTTTCTGTTCCTCCACAGACACTTTAAAAATACTGGATTTCAAATCAGGAGACCTGAGCTTGATTCTCTTTCACTCTTCTTAGCCATGTGATGTTGGACAAGCCACTCTCCTTCGGGGGTGTCTGTTTCTTGACCTAGAACAAGACTGTGATGTGTACCCTACACATTTCATGAAGTTGAGAAAGGTAAAATAACATGACAGGAGGAGCTACCATTTACTGGTCATACACTATTTCATTTAATTTTCACAATAATTGCAACTGTGTAGAAGAATCGATGTTCAGAGAAATTGAGAATGTTGCTAAACTCCAATAGCTAGAATTGCCCAGAGCCCAGACTCAAACCCCTGACTTGGATTCTAATGTACATGTTATATGGTCTCTCTAATGAGACAAACTCCTGCACATGCATGAAGGATTATTTTTCATATGATTCTAGTAAGTGCAGTGAACCAGGCAACCTACAATGAGTTGAACACACTGCCATGTTGGGTGGGTATTTAAAATTTATGGATTTTTCACCTTTGTTTTCAGCAAGGATTCTAGGACACTTGAACAAATGACTTTTCACGGTGTCACTCTTGGGGCTGTAGCCATATGTTCATGAAGGACATGTGAAGCCTGTTAGCTTTGGCACCATCAGCAATAATAACTTTGCCGTTTCCCTCAGCTTGGGAATCAATCCCTGGGGTTGGATTTGCTAACAGCAGCATGAGGTCCCTTATCTAATCAGAGCTAGACCTAGCCATATTTCAGTGCATTTGACAAGGAATGATGTTAACGGTCTTAGTTGAAAATAAGATATGCACTTGACATTTGAATATCACACAGCAATATGATTGTCAACTAAATTGCCAATAATAGGTTTAGTAAAAGCCTAGTTTAAAATAGGGTAATGGTTTTACTCTAGGGCTTTTTCCCCCTGCTCACTATGTTACTTACCCACACACATGTATATATGTGTTGACACACTTATATACTCACTTATCTGTGAAATAATAATGATACGCCTGTGAAAACAAGCAGGTTGTGTCAGTTTTAAATATGGAGAAGTCACTATTTTTCCACACTCAAGATTTTCCCACATACTGTTGAATAAATAAGAAATCTTCCTGTTTGGATTCCAGTGGTGAGAATTTCCCCATATGTTCACCATCTCTTTACCCTTTAGATATTTCTGAAGGTAACAAAATAGTACATTCCATCCTCAGTAAATTTCCACCAAACTTTCTTATCACAGGTGAGGATTTTAAGTTAATTAACCAGAATCCTACACAAAATGTACACCGAGTAGGCTAATTACCATTTGCATTGCTTAAAAAGAAGGAGTATTTGCAATGAATAAAGGGCATATTTGACCTTTCTACAAATAATAGATAAGGTATAATATATAGCATAACTCCATGAAATGTAGAAATGCTACTTATAGGCTAATTTTACATTAAACTATTGCTAGAAAAACTGCAAACGGTGGTCAGTCATTGACAGATCTAAAAATATAGCCATGTGGATCAAATTTTCCAGTCACAGCTTCATCTCTGTAGATTTTCGTTCATTTGTAAAAATCTTGCTGTTTCTGCAGAGGAACTGATTAGACTGTCCACTTTAGTGCCGAGCAATGTATTTCTGAACGTGAGCTTCAGCCTACAACAATGCAGTCTATTTGCTGTGTGTGTTTTTTTTTTTAATCTGTCCAAGACCAGCTTTTAGGCCTTACATTTCAGATTTGACAATTTGCCTTCGGCATAAACTCTCTCTTAGTGGCAGCTCCTTGAATTTTCACATAAATAGTTTTCCAGTTGAGAACTGTATCTGTATAGCCATATCATTGGAGCATACACTTTTAAGCTTCCTCTAATGATTAATGTACATTTCCTTGTATTGCTCTCACAGAGTTTTGCCTTTGACCTCAGGATAGGAGAATAATATTATCCATGTTCACTTCAACTTATAAACGAATGCTTCAGAGCAGTTGAGCTAGAAGAGGAAAAGGTCCTTGGAATATTTTACAAAAATGTCATTCTATCAAGGACTCCATTTTTCTCTAGGACTTCAATCACATCTTAAAGGGCTTTGTTTTCTAGGCCACCTGATTGGTTAAGCAACTTAATGCTCTGTTATTGCTAAGACACCATTGGCAAAAGGCTTTGATTATTTGTTTTGTCCCATATAATTAAACAATGAAATGCCCCAAATAAATATATTTTCTAGATAACTGAACCTTATTCCATTAAGTACCCAACGTTTTATGTTTAAAATTTGTTCATAGTTTGGTAGAATTTTCCCTAAAAATTTTTAATTCACCTGAGGGCCAGATTTAATAGCTGCTAATTGTGGTGTCTCCCTGGCTTATAATTTGCTTGCCTATAGGACCAACGGCCCTAATATTGAGGTTGGTCCCTCAGGGACCTTTTTGATTTATGTGAACTCTTTCTCATGGACAAAGCTGATTGACTCATTGTTAGATACCTGACCTAAACGAAGTAATAGGGTCTCTATCCATGATTTTCAAATAAAACTAAGCTATATTCCCTGGAATTTACATGATGGGAGCTCCAAGAGGTTATGCTAAGGTACTCCTGGTGGCCGTCATCCACAACATGGAGGAATCCAGTCTTCAGTGGAAGAAGATGACAACGGGAGAGGCCAAGGTGAATAGAAAGACAAAAGATGAAAGAGGGGCTCCTGGGGAAGATTGATTGCTTTGTTCACTTATCTCTGAAGCTTAGTTGTACCTTCCTGAAGTTAGAAAAGTAGTCTTCTCATAAGTTTCCCTCATCATGTAAGCTGGTTCCCTTCGAATTTCTGGCACTTGAAACCAAACGATCTTGATAACATCATCAAATGTTTGTTTTATCTACAGCTGATTCAGGCAAAATTCTGAACTCCATTACAAAACAGATTAGGTGATTTTTTTTTTTTTTTTGTGCGGTACGTGGGCCTCTCACTGTTGTGGCCTCTCCCGTTGCAGAGCACAGGCTCCGGATGCGCAGGCTCAGCGGCCATGGCTCACGGGCCCAGCCGCTCCGCGGCATGTGGGATCTTCTTGGTCTGGGGCACGAACCCGTGTCCCCTGCATCGTCAGCCGGACTCTCAACCACTGCGCCACCAGGGAAGCCGAGATTAGGCGATTTTTATGCAAACCTCAGTCAGTGTAATTTTATGAAGCAATGGAACATTTTACAGAAAATTTTTTTCTTAAAAATGGCAATGTCATTGATCTTCCTAGACATAGCATACTGAACACACCCTTATATTTTCTTGATAATGTGGAGCATGTATATGAAAATAAATTAATTGTTGCACTCATAATTCAGTAACACATTCAAGAGCTTTTTGAAATAGGAGAGGCTGTTGATACCCACACTAAATGGCCCCAGACAGCTGTGGTTTGTAAGATAATGGGTCTGATTTATAAGAAATCTCTCATTCCTTCACTGGCTTGTTGTTGGCTCTCATATCCTGCCACTAGAAAGAAGTGGTTTGAGAAATAACGTGACCATTAGAAGTAGAGAAATCTGGTTTGGTCAGAATGTGTACTCTTTTGCTTACTAGCTGTTTGATCTTGGGTAGGTTATTTCAATGCCTGATCTTATCTCTTTTATTACAAAGTTGGCTTAATAGTAGACTTTTTCTGCTATTAAGAAAGAATAAATTAAATAATACATGTAAAAAGCATATTAGGAGTTCAATAAAAGTTACATCATTCCTGGTAACTACGTTCCCCCCAGTTTACTACTCCTAAATTGTCCTGGGTTAGGAAAACAAATCTGAAGATATGAAATCTGAAGTTCTGATGGTGATTAGAGGTGACTCATTTAAAAAACCACTTTAAAGATCATTTATTTAAAAGCTTACTTAATTAAAAACCACTTGACCATATTAAGTGTTCTATACAAAGTCCCCATCATATGCTTAGACAAATGCTTCCCCACCCTCCCCTGAAGGATGCCTGTTTGTTCATTCCACCCTTGGGCGGCTATGGTTATTAAAAAGTTCTAGTTACATTGAGCTCATTGCACCCTGGAATTGGTTCCACCCATCATTGCCATGTAGGTGGAAGTATGCATGTTTCTGATTAATGACTGTTCAGATATTTGAAGGATACTGTCTTGTCCCCAAAACTTGTTTCATCAATGTTAAAAATGGCTACCCATTTTACTTCATCTTCTTTAATCATCTTCTCAATATTACCCAGTTTATCATTTTGAACTATTGTGTAGAGGTGTTATCTGAGTCATTTGGATTAGAATCAGATTTCTCTCAGAGCAGCCCCAGATTTCAAACAGAGAGATGTTTGTATACTGAATTAGATTATCATTTGTGAACCTAAAGTACAGCCTAGTGTCCTTCCCAAGAATCAGTTAGGAAAACTCGTTCACTATCAATCAAAGCTAAATCTGATCTCTTTTTACTTTACCACAGATATATATCTATGCACAATTACAAAATTCTTTCCCTTACCCATTTTTGAAACTAGATTTTGCATTTTTCTGTGATTTTCCAAGATTACCACGTGGTTCTGTCATCTCAGTTGTAAGTGATATTAGTACATTGAGCTGGCCTTATTTAGAACATGTAGAATACTAGGTATTCTTATAATCATGATTGTCATTTTAATCTAACTCTAATCAATTCAATTCTTGTTCTATATATTTCAGTCTGGAAAAATTTTACCTTCAGAGAATTACTTTCTCCATGTCATTAACAAAAATTGTTTCAAGTAGAGATCCAATATTTTCTTGATGGCTTTTCTCTCTATATCACTGAAAACTAAAAAACTGTATTTGATACCTTTTCTGTGTGTGTGTGTGTGTGTGTGTGTGTGTGTTAAGGGGGTAAGGGTCAAGTTATTTAGAACTTTAACCCAAATGACCAGTATGAGAGTTTAAGCCAGCTGAAAAAGTTTAAGGGAAACATAAGAGAGCACCCTCAATTTTAATAATTTGCAAGAAGGGTCTGAGAACTCACTGAAAGTGATTATCTTCATGCTTACCATTTATTACATGGAAAGGATACAGATTTAAAACCAACCAAGGGAAGAAGGGCATAAGTCAGAGTCCAGGAAAAGTATCAAATGTGGAGCTCCCATTGTCTTCTTCTTGTGGAGACATAGATGTGTTACTTTCCTGGCATTGATGTCTGACAGTTCACATGGAATGATAACACATGGAGTATTGCCAACCAGGGAAGCTCATTAGATGCCAGAGCTGCTGGTGTCTTGTTCTTGGACTTTCCAGACTCCAGAAGTGTGAGAAATAAATGTTTATCCAGTGTATAACCATCTAGTGTATACCATCTGTTATATCAGCTCAAGCTGACTAACACATTTATCATTTTTTCTCCACAAAATATGACACATAATAAGTGATCTATAAACATTTTTGGAGTGAGTAAATTAATGTATTACAAGACTTCTTTTTTTTTACTAGGCTCTTAATACTTTCTTATGTTTAACTTTCCTTGAGTGCTCCTATCATTTTTCATGTGTCCTCAGAAACTCTGAAGTTATTTTACATAAAACCAGATTTCTATCTTCTCTTGTGAAATCAGGAGCCCAAGCAGAGTCCTCAGTAACAACAGTTGTTGAAGCTCATGAGTGTCCATTCCCTGAACAACACCTCCAAGTTCGTCACATTGTATTTTCTGCTATCTATTCCCTTTGTGGTAGCCATCTCTTCCTGATAAGAATGGATTAGTGACCCCCTTATATGAAAATAATTCTGACCTATTTTGAGGTTTCAAAGATAGTCTCACTGGGGTAATTACCAATAATAGTCAGTTTAGAATAATAAAATGATAAAAGAAAATACATTTTAAAAAAGACATAAAATTACACCTAAGAATAAACTCAATTAAATTGAGAGTATCTATATGAATAAAATTTTATTGAGAAACATATAATTAGGTTTGATTGTATAGAGATGTATGTCATGTTCCTGAATGCAAATATTATAAAGGTGTAAGTTTCCCCAAATAAATGTACAAATTTAAAGCAATTACAATAAAATGGATTCTAAAGCCTCTATGGAAGAATAAATAAGTGAAAATAAGCAAACAAAAAAAGCAATGGAAGAATAAATAATGAGGAGAGCTCTCAAAATTATATATCATGTTATCAAAAGTATAATAATGACTCTGGTGTGGTACTAGTGTAAGGACAGATGAATTAATGGAAGGGAATAGAAACTGATAAAGTGACCCAGGACACATTCATCACTTTAGTCAACCAAATTGTTGCTACTTCGAGAATATCTTGTGACAAAAATTTGAAATTCATGCCATATTTGAACACAAATTTATTACTTTGCATATATAAGTCAAGTAAGAGTGATGAATAAATAGCCCTAGATAACCAGAAAAAAATGTGTTTTCTAATATAATAAAGAATCCATTCTCATTAGTGAGAAAGAATGGCTTAATTAATGGGAAGAAGGATGGCATAATTTGTTGAATTAATTAGAAATTTTTACCTCATAATATTTTTAAAAACTGCAGATGGATTAAAATGTTAAAGAGGATATAGTTTTAAATTCATAAAATAATAATGTATAGATGAAGCTAAATCTGATTCTTGGTAGATACCCAAGTAAATAATAAAAAATTTAAATGTTAATATATTCAAGTACATAAAAATGAAAAACTGTTTTCATAAAATATCATAAATAAAGTAATGGTAAACTAGTAAAAATTTTAAAATGAAGTAAAAATAGAGAACTGTTCTTATTTATGAAGAAATTTATAAATTAATAAGGTACACTAATAAGAAGAAAATTGATAAAAGAAAATAACTGACTACTCACCATACAAGATATGAACAATACAAGAAAGTGTCTACATCACAAAAAAAAAAAAATCGAAGAACTGATTTTTCACATGTAACACTGGCAAAGGTGAAAAAAATGATCATATTCAGTTTTGGCAAGGGTGGTGAGAAACGAGGACAATTATAAATTAATTTTAGGAATGTAAGATAGCTTTTTAGAGAGCAATATGGGTCTGATATAACAAAAGCCTTAAAAATACTCATACATTTGAGCCAGCAAGTTCACTTGTAGGAAGGTACTCTAAGAAAACAATTTGGTATATTAAAAAAGATTTATGCTCATTTTGTTCTTTGTAACATTGTTTACACTGCCATAAAAATATTCAGCAATAGAAGTATGGTTAAATAAATTAAGATCAGTGAATGAATTCAATATAACCATGAGAAAGTGAATTGAAAGAGTATAACCAAAGTTTTATAAATATATGTAATTACACATTTATAAAAATAGAAGAGTTACTAGAAGAAATACACAAAATATTAACAGCAATATGTAGAATTTATTTTTCTACTCTACCATATTTTTCAAATTTTAAATTTCCTTTTTATTTTACATTTTTAATTATAAAATGATACATAAATACATTCTTACACAAAAAAAGAAACAAAGTATAACAATGAAATGAAATTACCCTATAGCCTCAGCTATTCCATTCATTTCTCCAGAAGAAACTATTACTCCTGTGTGAGTATCTCTATGGACTTTTAAAATATTAGATATGTATTATTATTGTGATCAGAGGTAAAGGCTATTTTAATGAGTGTTGATCCAGACAGAAGAGAGTAATCTTTCTCTTATACCCATAGGTCTAAACATTAAAGGCAGTAACTATGACAAACCATATAATAATATAGGGAAACCATATAATGGACTGATACCACCTAATGATATTAGAGAAGATGTCTTGCATTATAATCAGATAAATCACTAGCCTTGGTGATTAGAAAAACCTTCTAGCAAAGGTAGAGAATACAAACATTTCCAACAATGACAATACATTTTATCAGGAAGAAGATGTATTCCCAATCTTTGGGCTTTTGCCTTAAACACAACAATCTTTTTACATAAATTAGTGTTCATTTTTCCCCAGTTTTACTGAGATATAATTGACATACAGCACTGTATAAGTTTAAGGTGTACAGCATAATTGTTTGATTTACATACATCATGAAGTGATTATCACAATAAGTTTAGTGATCATCTCATATTGACAGAAAACTAAACGGGAAATTTTTTTTCCTTGTGATGAGAGAACTCTTAGGGTTTCCTCTCTGAACAACTTTCATATGTAACACACAGCAGTGTTCATTATATTTATCATGTGGTACATTACATCCCTACTGCTTATTTACCTTAGAACTGGAAGCTTGTACCTTTTGACAGCCTCCGTCCAGTTCGCTTCCACCCAGCCTCTGCCTCTGCTAACCATAAATCTGATCTCTTTTTCTGTGAGTTCATCTGTTTGTTTTTGAAGTATAATTGACCTACAGCACTGTGTTGGTTTCTGTTACACAACATAGTGATCAGATATTTCTATACATTTCAAAATGATCACCACAAAAGTCTAGTTACAATATGTTATCATACAAAGATGGTATATAGTTATTGACTATATTCCCCACACTGTACATTTCATACCCATGACTCATTTATTTTGGAACTGCAAGTTTGTACCTATTAATCTCCCTCCTCCCAGCCCCCTCCCCTCTGGCAAGCACCTGTTTGTTCTCTGTATCTATAACTCTGTTTCTGTTTTGTTATGTTGGTTCATTGGTTTTGTTTTTTAGGTCCACATATAAGTGAAATCATACAGTATTTGTCTTTCTCTGTCTGACTTATTTCACTCAGAATAATACCCTCTAGGTCCATTCATGTTGTAGCAAATGGCAAGATTTCATTCTTTTTTATGGCTGAGTAATTTCCAGTGTGTGTGTGTGTGTGTGTGTGTGTATACTACATACATTTATTTTCCTTGAGATTCTTTATACTTCTTATATTGGTAGGCAGATTATTTAGATCACATTTTTAAAAATAGCATTATTTCTTCAAATATTTTTTTTATTCCTTTCTCTCACCTCTCTTGAAATCTAATGACACACGTATTAGACTGCTTGTTTTTGTCTTATAGGTCACTGATCTTTTTTTCTGTGTTGCATTTTGGGTAGTTTCATTTAACATGCCTTAATAGTTTCTACTACTTCAATAATTTTTTTCAAGAGTCTATTATTGTATTTTTTCTGCAGTGACTAATATAATGCCAATTTCACCTAAATTATTTTCCATTTAATTTTTCTTTTTCATCTTTAGAAGTGGTCTTTTTCATATCTTTAACTTTTCTTTTCATCATGCTCATGTTTTTGTCTACCTCCATAAACATATGGAACATATATGTATAACTATTTCAATGTGCTTTTCTGGTAATTCCCTTATCTCTGTCCTTTCTAGGACTGTTTTTTTTTTATTACTGATTTTCTACTGGTTAGAAATGATATTTTCCTGCTCATTTGCATGTCTGGTAATTTTTTTTTAATGGATGCTGGACAGTGTAAATTCTCTATTGTTCGTAGTTGGACCATATTGTATTCCTTTAAATAGGGTTGAATTTTGTTTTGGTGTGCAGTTAGGTTACTTAAAATCGATTAGATCATGTTGAGACTTGCTTTTAAACTTTTCTAGAATGGAAACAGAGGATCCTTTGGTCTAGGGCTAATTCAGTCCACCACCAGTGCAGAACCCTATCGAGGATTCTACCCTATTATTGTAATCTAATGTCTTCCCACACTGGCTGGTGGGAACTCAGACTACTCTCAGATTGATGTGAGCATCAGGAATTGTTCTACCCACTGCTTTCTGGTGGTTTTTCTCTGAACTTGGATCATTTTCTCTCAACTGGCACTGATTAGTACTCAGCCAGAAACAGAAGGTTTCCTCTGAAGATCTTTGGAGATTTGTCTCTGTGCAGGGAGTAGCCTTTCGCTGAAATACCCTCCTTTCTGGCCTCCCTGAACTGTTTTCTCAACTCAGAAAGGCTGTAGGCACTTTTGTATTTTTCTTCCCTGATTCGTAGCCTGGAAAGAGCCTCCAGGCATTAGGCTTGAATGACTGTATGCTTCACCTTATTTGTTTCTCTTCTCTCAGAGATTATAGCTCTCTGGTTGTGCTGCCTGAAAATTGTTGAAACTTTCTATATCTATCTATCTATCTATCTCTCTATATATATTCAGTTGACCCTTGAACAACATGGGTTTCAACTGCGGGAGTCCACTTATACATGGATTATTTTCAATAAATACTACAGTACTGCACAGCCCGTGGATGGTTGAATCTGCAGATACATATGAAATCATGGATACAAAGAGCTGACTGTAAAGTTACACGTGGATTTTCGACTGGGCAGGGAGTTGAAACCACTAACCCCCGGGTTGTCAACTGTGTATATTCCCCACACACCCAGGTTTTCCAGTTGTTTAACATGAGAGGGTAAATCTGGGTCTGTTGCTTTATATAAGACTTATAAGACTAAGTCAATATACATTTATTTTTATGATGGAAAATTAAGCGTTTGAAAACAGGTATTCATCTATTAAATGAATTAAGCTAGGCAAGTTACTAAACTGATCAAAGTCTTAATTTTTTTGCACATAAAGTATTAATGCTTCCCTACTTGATGATTGGATTGTAATTAGGATCCAGTGTGAGAGAAGAAATTCTTTGTAAAGTGCAAAGCTCTATGCAAATAACAAAGTTGAGAACTGTGGTTGGGATGGGGTGATGGAAATGTTGATGATTGTTTCATTTGCATAACTATTCAAAGACTAAGACTATGTTTTAGAAATACTTACTGACAAAAAATCCTGTGAATAATAATAATAACACATACTCTGCGTCTTGTAGTGAGCAAACAGCATCCTTATCCAAACTGGTTTTAAACAAAGAGAGAGTATATTTACTGTTTAACTGAGAAGGCCAAGTAGTGGGTCAAGCTCAGCCAAATCCAGCGTTTCAGTGTTGTCAGTTTTCTCCCTCTCTCTTGCCTCTCCTCAGCTTCCTTCTCAGACTTTCTCCAGGTGGCAGCAAGATGGTTGTTGGCAACTCCATCTCATATTCCAACAGCTTGGCAAAATGAGTAGACAGAATGAATCTTTCAAAAATCGTTCTAGCAGAAAATTTCTGAGTCTTATTTGGGTGATTTTCCCCTTTTCTGAACCAATCACTGTGACCAGGAGAAAGTGATATTCTAATTGACCAGGTCTCTGAAATCATGGACATTTCATTAGATACTTAGGATTCAAAACTCAACAGAATGTGATCTTTGATCTTTCAAATTTAGTATTTGCAGGGTACTGAGACACAAATAAGGGTATGGCCAGTTCTACTCAATTAGTGAACAGGGAGAAGGCCACAATATGTTTTCTATGTTTTGGTACTTTATTTAGCATCCTTGTTTGCTTTTGTAATACCCTGTGCCACTTTGCTATGTGGATAAATAGGAAAACAGGCAACAGGAAACAAGCAAGCTTTGACCAAAGAATCTACATAGCAACAAAAAAATGCTAAATCGCAACACTACGTAAATTACATGAATACAAGGGAAAAACAATACTAGCATTGACCCACCTATGTCTTCTCGCCTCTTCATATATAATAGACTTACGTGATTTTTTAATACTATCCGACACTGTTGTTATTTTTGTTTGTGCCCTATCTCCCATACTAGACAGTTAACTACTTGAAGGCAGAGAAAGATTTTTTTACCTTTGCATTCTCACAAGTCCCAGGACAACACTTTATCCACATTAGGATCTCAATGAGTTATTTGTTGAATGAATGAATGAATAGCTAATTATTTATGGTGTGTGAGGTATTAGTCTAACTGCTTTACATATATTTATTCATGATATCCTCCCAGCAACCCTATGAGATAGATTCTACTTATTCCTTATTTTACAATTGAGGAAATTAATGCACAGAAACATTTTCACTTGTCCAAGGGTTTGTAAGTAAAAACTAGGTTTCAAACCCAGTCAACCTGATTCCAGGCTGCTCTATCTGCTGCCTTAAGAAAAAAAGAAAAAAACAGTTATTGAAATACTTTACTAAAAAATAGAAGACAAAAAAGAAAAATGAATGGTGTACATGTTAATATTCAACAGCCATTGGCCATCTATGAAGGAAACAGAAAGCATATACTTAGCTTAGGAACTGTCAAAGCATAAGGGTGTTATCCATTAATTGGATGAGTCGAATGATGATGTAAGGAAAATCTTCAGCAGTGAGCTAAGGCGATCACCTGAGTGGTTGTTAGTATTGTATGAAGACTGAGAAATCATTCTTTCTTTCTTCTTAGGTAGCCATGTAGAAATAAACAAAATTAAGTAACAGGTTGCTTCAACTCTTGGTGATGCAAAGGAACCACATTCTGTTGTGGCCTCTCCCGTTGCGGAGCACAGGCTCCGGACGCACAGGCTCAGTGGCCATGGCTCACGGGCCCTGCCGCTCCACGGCACGTGGGATCTTCCCAGACCGGGGCACGAACCCGTGTCCCCTGCATCGGCAGGCGGACTCTCAACCACTGCACCACCAGGGAAGCCCAGGAACCACATTCTGAATGCAGTAGATAACAAATTACTTGATTCATACAATAAAGCTTAATAAACCTCATCTATTGTAGAGGAAATCCAAGGTTTTAACAATAGCAGCAGTAGCTGGTAAGTACAGGACCACCACTAGAGCAACCTACGACTCTTGCTTGCAACTACTTCTGGAGTTACTATTGTTTGTCTCTTTGATCTGTGATTATTGCTTTTATCTTAACTCCTGTCTTTGAATAAGTTGGGTCAAATCTAGTCAATAATCATGGAAGACTTCAGGAAAAATTGTAATTTGAGTAGTTTCTCTGTGCTACCCCTTTACTCTCTTTTTCTTTGAGTATTATCTTAGTTTACTCTTGTCTGTAAGTCAGACTTAAGCTGAAATAATAATAAAACTATTTTACTTGTGTTAAAGGAAGTTTAGAGGTAGGGCATTCATCTCTTTGCTCTGATGCCATTGTGTCAGCTTCTCAGTCTGATTCTCCTCTTGGTCACAGAATGGTTGCCAGGAGCAAATGCCATCTTTATTCATGGAAAATGGGTGAAAGAGTCTGGCTACCTGTGACAATATCTTGAGAAATGGAAAGAACATATTACATGGAAATAATTTACTAAGGGCCACAAAGTCTTTGATCCAAAAATGACTACAATCACAGTATAAATTCATGAACCATAAATTGCAAAGCTACCTAATTAAAACCTTTAATGAAAAAGCTGCTGACACAAGATTTTAGAAAATCTGAAGCACTGGATTAAGTATGAGCTTTTTGGGGGGGAAAAGAGATAATGTTAGAGAAAAAAATTTACATGCCTGTTGCCATAAAATTTAAGTTATATCTATAGTTAATCCTTTTATAGTCATCATAAAAGAATCTCAGCCTATTTTGAGTGAAAAAGCGAAGAGTTTTCTTATGGTACTAAAAGTTTACTTTAATAGTTATCTTCCAACAACGAGTGACTTGAATCATTGAGACATTAATTAGAATGTCATTCAGTTTGTTGTTGAGAATTGTGTTTGTTCTCTCAGCATCATAAACACTTTGTTCTTCGAGGTTAATTTTGCTTACCAATCTTGTGACGCATAAGTGATGGTCACACTGTTCCTAATGACAAATCAGAAGGTAAGAGTTGAACATTTTCTTATTGAGTCAGGAACATGTTTTGAAAGCATTTCTCTTCATGTGAGGGAATGCACGACTAACAATTAAAATAAATGACTAATAGAGTCATTTAAAAACACAATGCAAAATCTTATTTTTCTGTACCTAGAAGTCTTCAGCATGTCGCTTCTCACGTAAGTTACTCACACATGCAGACTCCACACAATTTTATTAGTACAAGGTAAAAAATTGTTATGTTTTATCAAGCTGCTGTACTCTGGTTTGTGAAATCTTGGATAAATGAGATGGCTTTCACCTTTCAGAGTTGTGTTACATGCTACTGATCCTGTAAGAGCTACATTCAGGGACCTTATCATCTATTTCAGAAAACAATATCCACCCATGAGCAATAGATAATGATGTAAAACTGTGAGTAGTTAATCCCAAATTCTGTGCTGGAGATTTAAGTGCTACAGGGTACAATCCAATAAACAAGTAGGCTCAGTGCAATCTAGGGTCTCCATGTCTCTGAAACCCGCTCCAGTCCAGGATTTTCGATAAAGACCCTAAATGCAAATAACTAGTCATGTGTATTTGGCACTTAGATTCACAAACAAAGAACTTTGAAAATTGCATGTTTAACCAGAGTTAATATAAAATAGCAAAGGTTAGATTAAAATCTAAAAAGTCAGAGAGATTCTGTCAACTCATTCTAAAGACCCTCATTGTGTAACAAGATTGTGATTTTATAAAATAAATATTATAAAATATAAATATAAAATAAAATATTTGATGTTCTAGATTCCTGATAATTTTGATACTATATCAATTTATGTCTGTGATGTCATTTTCTTTTTAAGAAAAATAGGAAATTTTCATACTTCCATCAGGGAAAAATCCTTTAGCTTAGAGAGTCAAACATTTCAGCCTGTCAATCTACACTGTCAGAAGCTATGGGAAATCAATAATAAATAAAACCTTATAGTCCTAGCTCTCAAAAGTTTATAACCTAATGAGAGAGAAAATAATGAGGCATTTAAACTCACAGAAAAGTAGTGAAAAAGTAAATCACATCTTCTTGTGAAAATGTTTCCTAATTCCAATATGGTTTTAAAAATCTAATGTAATTCTTCAATGACTTGTTTTACTTGCCTAATTTTAGACATGGACTACACCAGGATATTCTTGAGCCTGGGGAGTATTTTATTTGATAGTTATTTTCTAATATTTATTTCCTCTCTTGAGTCTAAAAATCCCACACCTAGGAGTTAGGGCAATCTTAGAAAGTTTTCTATTGAGATTTCAGAGGAAATTCTTTTGAATACTTTACATATACTTGGCTCTCAAGATCCTGTTCTCTTAACCCTGTTTCTATTCTAAGTGAAGGTCAAATTATAGTTTGAACTTTTCATCAGGGTTTGCCCTGTCTTTGACATTTTCTTTTAAATGTGAAGTGGTCTTAAAAAACCTACAAAGAATATCTATCTATCTTATACCCTGCCACGGTCCCCCTAGACGTTTGAGTTGGCTTACAAATCAAAGGAAAGGAGAAAAAGGAAAATAAGAGGAGCAAGCAAGCATGAATAGGGTAAGTGCTTCGAAAAGGGTGAAAAAGTCTGTGTTTTTGTTGCTGTTTTACTTTGTTTTTCCGATGAGAGAAAGAGAAGAAAAATCATTTGCTCTTCTGCCCAGATCACATTAAGTCGTGAGCTTGTGGTGGAGGAGATGAAAATAAAATAAAGAACTCCTGGGTCTCCATCCTGTGCTCTAATCGCTAGACTGCCACTTCTTGCTTAGTTTCAGAAATACATTTTATCGATCCTAAACTTATTTGATATATAAAATGAGTTTAATAAACTTGAGTCGTATAAAAATAAAATATGATTTATCAGTCAAAAGAATTTCCTGGGTAAGGGCCACTGCCTTACCTTAGGAACATACCCCAAACCACATGGTTTCTCTAGCGGTGCCTTTTAAAAATTCCTGACCTCCCACCACTTCTGCTGTCACAGATTTTCCCTGTTTTACCAGTACTCTCATATCCCATCAAACTGCTTTCAGTGGCTTTATTTATTTGGGTAAAAACAACAGGAGTATCGATGAGGGACTCATCAATTACAACTCAGACAGAAAAATGACTAGAATTATCTGGTTCTGGAGTTACTTTCTTTTTCACTTCATAAAACATCCCCAACATTCACCACATGTCAACTTCCTGACTGCATTTCAACCTGACCATTGTGTTTGTCAGTTTGAATAACTTTTACAGCCCTGTCTCTGTTTGTCTGAAGCTTCTGGTGGTGCCTTGGGTTTCACCCCTTGGTCTTCAAGCTTCAGCATGAGAAGCAGGGCTTCACTGCAAGTTCCTCCCGCTCTCCCTGACTGCCATGTTGCCCTGTGCCCTCAAGTCAGAGCCCTGGGAGAGGGATGGCCCTGAGGGAGAGGAGCTGGGGCACAAGGACTAAGTGGTAGGTTTGGGATGAGCTGGAAACGTGCTTCTAAACTGGTCTGAGCACCTTAATCGGGGGAACCTGACCAAAGCAGAAAACAACACTGGTCTGAAAGTGACCTCAGTAATCTGAGCAGTTACTTAGTGTCTCTGACCCTCAATTCTCTCCTCTCATTAAAAACAACAGTAATAACACAGAAAAGATGATGCCCACCCCATGTAACTCACTGATATAGTATGGTGATCAAATTTCATCATGGATGGCAAAATCTTTTTAAACTCTTAAGCACTTCACAGATTACCAGCTTTCATTAATATAGATTCCCTGAACACTGTTAAGCAGTTTGTCTCAGGACTGTGGCTGTGGAGTTAGCTGCCTTGAGTCCAGTTACATGGCTCCCTTCCTCCCCGATCCTACCTTACACCAGCCCCTGCAAAGGTAGCTGGTATCTGATATCTATGGATAGCTATGATATGAAAGCTGTTGTCTACTGCCCCACACCACATGTCCTGGTTAAAACAAAAACTCACTTGTTAACATTTCCCTCTTTCTTTGTACTTTAATCTGTGAAAGATTTTGTGATAGGTTGGATGCTGGTGGTGTAGAAAGAGTTATCCCAAGGTATTTCTCTTGAAGGAAAAGATTTAAGACATCTGTGGATGACGTGCTAAGGTAGTCATTGGCAATCTCTCTTCCATTTCCGGGTTGGTTCATTGTTTACCTAATTGCCAGTAATAATATTTCATTGTGTAAAGCATGTTGGCACCAGGGGCCCGAGGTTCCAGTTTATTGATGGCTCAGAGTTTATGAATGGATGCCCTCAGCAGGTTGCTGCCCTGATGAATGGCAATTACTGTGACTCTCACAGAGGCAATTGTAGCCAGAGCATTTACTCCTTTCAAGTAATTGCCCCTGAGAAGCTGAACAGGTAATTGTAACATCTGAAAACCATGCTTTTGGCTCAGAACCAGAGTATTAATCTCCATAACAGAGGTGTTTTGGAATGACCTAAAGGAGTTGTTAAAGAATGGTCTCCAGAGTGTTTAATTTTAAGATGAATTGTAGCAACCTTAGCAAGAACCCCACCCGCTGACCCATGAAAATTAAAATGTTGTAAAGACACCCAAATAACAGTTAGGGGTGCCCATTTTTCGAAGCTGTAATGCCCTATGGTGATTGGTTGATTTTAGACTTTATACCTAAATTACTCCTCCTTAAAATGCTTTAAGCACTCTGTTTCAGCCCGGCTAATCTTCCCATTAACCCCCAAAATGTTATGTGTTCATTCTAGTCATTGAATATTTGTTCAGACCATTCTTTAATACCATTCAATAAATGTATGCAATGAAAAAATGACAAAAAGATGGGCCTCCCTGGTGGCGCAGTGGTTGAGAGTCCGCCTGCCGATGCAGGGGACACGGGTTCGTGCCCCGGTCTGGGAGGATCCCACATGCCGCGGAGCGGCTGGGCCCGTGAGCCGTGGCCGCTGGGCCTGCGCGTCCGGAGCCTGTGCTCCGCAACGGGAGAGGCCACAACAGTGAGAGGCCCGCGTACCACAAAAAGAAAAAAAAAAAAAAAAAAAAAAAAAAAAATGACAAAAAGAGTAAAATTATTTGAAATACCATTTAATTTTGCTCTATGTTTTAGGTGAATTTAGTTAATTACTAACAGCCCTTCAATACAGAAAGTGCTAAAATCTTGGAGCCATGCATGTGTATTCTACAGAACCAAAAGAAGTTAGACCTTCTACTCTATTTATTTTGGTGCCATGGGAGAAATGGTAAATAGGCACATAGTATAGCTTCTTTGCTTAAAGGTAACTTTGAGGAAAATATTGCACAAAATTGGAAAGAAATATAATGAGAATAATCCATGATGGCTTTTGGGGGAGAAAAAATAAAGAGTAACAAAAAGGACTATAAATACAGAGGCACACCTACAACTTTGAGGTCTTTTGTGTGGAAGGGAGAATCAGGAATATTTGAGGGATGACACTGAGGAAAGGAAGGAAATTATAAAAAAGAAGAAAAAACCTTTCAAAATGTATAAAGTTTATGAAAGATCATAAACTAGCTTTGAATTCTGGAATACTTGATGTTTAAACACTTCTCAGATTGTTGCCCAGTGTGTTGAAGAGAGAACAGCCAGGTGTGCTCTCCTTAAAGGTGATATGAGCATCATCATTCACAGTGCCAGGGAGTCAAAAAGTGTGTTACTATCACCATATTCCAGACTGATTAGTAATGCCAAGAGGAATGATCAGAAGACTTCAGACTGAATTACTGGTCAGTTCAGAAACACTCGATGGTTAGAATAAAAAATATAAAAAAGTGATTATGAAAGTAAATGTGGGATAAAATTATGAACATGGGTAAAATTAAATAGGAAGTAATTCTATAAACACATACACACACATGCACAATTAGAAGGACCTAAAGATACCCAAATAAAGTTATAGTTATCCATGCAACCCTAGACATAAATTAAGGAACTTGACTTACCTTAAGGCTTCAAGACTCAAGAGTTTTCTTCTTATATATAATCATGACCTTGTTCTGCTAATTGGATGGTTGGAACTGAGAGTTTTAGGCTCATAGAACTAGACATGAATTTTAGAGAGCATGTGTTCCAGACGCCTGCCTTAAGGCAGATAAATATCTGAACCAAGGATGACAAATAGGTTTTAACTTAGAGGCTGATTCCAATCCATTTGTAGTTGACTGGCTAGAGCAATGGGTTGAGGTGGATTCTGAGTGCAAGTCCAAGGAAGGAGTACTGAGTCTGATGGGTAAAGTATGGCCTAATTTGCTCAGGCTCAGAAATAAGAACTCAGACACATATAAGGGTAGAGGCTGGCTTGAATGCCATGCATTAGTTCTTCTCAGTCTACACTGTTTAGGTATGAAGAAGATAGCATACAATACAGATACTCAGTCAATAGGTATTCTGGGGTATAATCATATGGTGCAGATGTATTTAACCGGCATTTTCTTTGACCCAAATAATCTTCTATATCCTGAGGAAATCTAAAAGGTTTCATGCCACAAGCTCCTTGCCCTTCATTCTTTTAAGATTTATGAGTTTTAGAAAAAATGGGGTGTGCAGAAGCAAGGGACATGTTCTTTTTAAAAAAAAATTCATTGTATTCAAGTATAGTTGATTTACAATGTTGTGTTAATTTCTGCTGTATAGCAAAGTGATTCAGTTATATATACACATTCTTTTTATATTCTTTTCCATTATGGTTTGTCACAGGATATTGAATATAGTTCCCTGTGCTATACAGTAGGACCTTGTTGTTTATCCGTTCCACATATAATAGTTTACATCTGCTAACCCCAAGCTCCCAATCCACCACTCCTTTACCGTCCCTCCCCCTTGGCAACCACAAGTCTGTTCTCTAAGAGAGACATGTTCTTTAAGTGAATGATGTGTCATGTCATTGGCTATTCTTTACTCCCATGTTCTTGTTATTCAGATGGCTGTATAGTCTAAGGCCTCTGCCTGGTTCATTATTTTTTCCTTAACTAATTCTACCAAGTGCTCAGTTAAGCCATGCAGCCATAAATGGTAATAGTCAATTATCTTAACTGCAAGCTATTTATACCTAATACCAAACTATTCACACCTAATGAACCAACAAGAATTATTCATATTCAAAATGCGCTGATTTCATTTTGTGGTATGCTTTATATGATCACAGCAATGAACTCTGTTGGTTCTAACTCCTTTTTCACAGAGGCTCATCTCTTTGGCGTGGTCTTCTGCCACTATTTAAAGCAATTAGAGGACATTGAAATCTCCCATAGATTCTCTTGACCTTGAACTATTCTCGCTCTCTTCCAATGGCCTCTTCACTCCTTCTGTGTCTTTTCTTTGCTCCTTCCCTTCCACCTCCATCCTAATGTATTTGTTTATAAATTCAGCAAACATTCATTGATAATTACCTTTAACCAGCTGACTAATATGTGCCAGACACTGCAGTAGGCACTTTTGTGTATTTTTTCTTGCTTCTTCTTCAGAGCAGTCAAAAGAGCTTAACATTACTATCCCCAGTGTATGGTTGAGTAAATTGAGGATCAGAGATGTCAAGTAACTTGTTCAACATCTCACAGCTAGGAGCCCAGATTGGGATTAGAATTTAGCAGTCCTCTTTCTGGTGATCCTCTTTCACTTGCAAATCACTGCTTAATATTTTGACGTCTAACATGACACACAAAACATTGTCCAAACTTTTATGGAACTTAAAAATTAGAAATACACCAAACTCATTATCTACCTACTTTATGCCCTATATCTACCAAATCATGTGGTTTCATTCTGTCCCCTAACACCACCACCAATAGCCTGGTCCTGCCCTTGTGACCTCACAGTTGGGACCAAATCCTTTTCACTAACACCCTAGACTCAGTTGTATCCTTTCTTGTATGTAATCTGCATGCAGATCTTTTTTTCTGCTCAAAGACCTGAAGTGCTACTTCACCTGGTTTATCGAGTATCGCTTAAGTGGGTATAAAGGCAAATATGTAATTCCACATATGTTGATTAGTTTCTATCATAGCCATTCATTCAATAAGTTATCCTAACTGTGTAGCCCTTATTAGGCTCTGTTTAAAGAAGAATCACTTTGGGTCAAGATGCTTTTGGAAAAAAGTGAGAACCTAAGGCTCAGATGCCAAGATCTATGATACAAAGTAAAAAATAGTCCTTCAATAAGAAAGGTGCAGACTAAGAGTTCATGAAAGAAAACAGCTGGGTCAGTTAGGAATCATGATGGAAGAGGCAGCATCTGAAGTAGACCTTGAAGGAATACTTTTTGGGCATGTGGAAATGAGAGAAGGGGCTGAGAGCACATTGTAAAGACATGGCCTGTGGAACTCTGTGCAGTGCAGGGACGCCGTGGAGACCAGTGTGCCTGGCGTTGCTGGAGCAAGGAACACCTCTGCTCTGGGACATGATGGGGGGAGGTCAGTTCTGCTCCTTGGCTTTGGAACACTCTTCACCTCCTGAATTCTGCTTGTTCAGTTTCTGGGATTCCCTCAGAATGAAATTTTTTTCTCATTTTTTCTTAAACCACACCTGAGGCCTTTTTCACACTCTCAGAAGTTTGATTCTATTTGGTCTGGTTAAGTTTGCTATCATTTCTGTGTGCTGATTTTCTTCCCAATTGGACTACAGTCTCTTCATGGCCAAGGATGCAGTTTTTTATTCAAATCTCACATAAACAGAGGCTTGAGCTGAGCACAAAGCAGGCATTCAATAAACACCAGATGATTTATTGGGTTACGAATGAATGAAACTGTCCACAGAAAGTGGGTTTAAAACTGTTAAATGAATATTTCAGATTTATCCCAAATTGTTAGCTATGGAAAAAAACTAACCATCAATTTAAGAAAGACACAACCAAAAAATTCTTGGTATACCCTATTTCTGTTAAAGATATTTCTTCAATCAAAAACACTCATGTTGGATAAGTATTGTGGTATGTATCTAGCTTTGAAGATCTATTGTAGGAAAATAGGAAAGAAAAAATAAACCTTAGTCATTTCAGTTTTAAAGCAACTTTCTCAAACTTCTGTTGAAATGATTCATACCTCATTACCTACTAAGATTGGGTCATACGCTTTTTGACCAGAATTATTTTCACAAATATGAAGAAATGTATTTCATGTTTCCCCATTGAAATTCAGCCTCATTTATCAATGCAGAATTATCACCAGATTAAAATTCAGAATCTAAAACTGCTGGGTAATTTATACAAAATCTGTCATTGATATCTGCCTATGGAATCACTTTGGCAGGATTAAACTCAGCCAGTTAAAAGAATAACTTATGGGAGAACTGTCAGAAAAGATGAGAACCCAAATTACATACATGCACCACGAACATATAGTGTGTAAGCTGACACTGGAACTGGTAAGTTTCATGAGCCTATTATCTAAGAAAATTAAATGAAGAGCATTGCATTCTTTCTCTGACTTATACTTGGTCTGACATTGATTGTTGCTGCCTCTTGACTAAGAATGTGTGCCATTCCCCCAGAAAATGATTACCTCTTCCTTCCCATCCTAGCAATCTGCTAAATCTCTTCTCATGTGAGAGAAACTTTCACAAGCTATATATTTTGTTTTTGGTATTTCCTATCGTTATTTATAGTTTCATGCATATTTTCTGTCTTCCCATTTCAACTGTGACTTCTACAGCAAAAGCTGTCATTTTTCTTTGTCTTTCCATTCACTCCGTCCCAGTGTTTTGAACAAGGTTTATGAGTTTTTGAAGAAAACCAGTAGAGGATGAGATATAGCAACTCAATTCATCTTTTAAAATGTATCTCTAATGAAAGTGACACTGCTTTTTTTTTAAACTACCAACTTAGTCAAATATCTCAAACCATTACCTATCTAGAAATATGATCCAGGATAAGATTAAAGTATGGTATAATGGCACACATTCTAGATTGTACTAGGAGTGCCTGCTACAGAACATACACTGTTTAGCTGTTCATACACATCCAACTGTTGGATGTGGGTCTGGATCAAAAATGTTCAGTGAGTTACGATTTTTCAGTCATTGAATAATATTGCGTTTGGTTGAATGTCAGGTTCCAACTCCTGAGAACTTTACCTGTATGCCCTCAATTTTTGGTGGAGTGCTGCTCCCAGAGCATCACCACATGGATCAAATTTGAGTTCTTCCCAAGACACTTACCTTTAGTCAAAGCAATCTCGCTGAACCATTGATTGAGGTTCCTGGCACTATTCTTGTACACTTTCCCTTTGACTTTGCAATTTTGCGGCAACTGCCTTTGCCCTCAAATGCTTTGTTCTAGAAGATGCATATTAGTCGGAATATATTTTTTTCTCACACAATCTGGTTGTAACATTTAGTTAAAATTAATTAAATATACAAAAAAACTGCAGGTAATCAAAGGTGCTTTAAAATATGCTTCAACAGTATGTAGATTTGCAATTATTCACATTACCACAATAAATATCTCCTAACACACAATAAAATATGTTTCAGGATGATAATAAGCATATGTACATAAAATTCAACTTTCACATCACAAATTTAGTGCCAAATAAAGCATGTCTTTGTGAGAAATACTTTCTAGACATTCTAATAAAAGTATATTTTACATATAAAAATTATGAACATGGTTCTATGTGGTAATGGGGGGAGAATTCATTAAGGAAACAACACAAGTGCTGGATGTTAAAGAATAAGTAGGATTTTTCCAGGGGAAGAGGAACAGTTTAGGCATAGGGATCTGCATGAGCAAAATGAACATTCAGAGAAAAAATTCAAAACTCAAAGGATTTTATTAATTACATTGTATAAACATGGACAAAGCGCTGAGAAAAAGTAATGATGAATAAAAGGTGGTCCCCACTGTAGTCATCTAGTAGAAAAAACAATTTAAATAACTCATTTATTAAAAATATAAACGGGATGAGTGAGCACTCATCTAGCAAAGGTGAATATTATTGTGGGGCTCCAGAGAAGGGAGAGAACAGGGCAATTGATATAAAAAGTCTTCTCAGATAAAATGGAATTTGAACTAGCCCCTGAAAGATGAGGAAGAATGTGAGAGGTGGATCCAGGAGGAAAGGGCATTTCTGGGAGAGGAGTTAGTATGAGAGTGAATAGAAGCGGGCAAAGAAAGTTTGTAGACCTGTGCAGATGCCATTGTGACAGGAAAGAGGGGCTCTTTGGTTGCTAGATGGGGTAAGAGGGTGTAATAACAGTAAAAGCTGAGATGGTCATTTGGAGTTGAGTGGCAGAATTGTTTGAATCATGGGTCGAGGACTTTCAACAGTGAGGGGTGTCATGATTTGATGTGTGTCTTGAGTTCATTGGAGAAGCCACACTTAGAGGTTTTGGGGAGTAATCCATAAAGAATGGTCAATTGGAACTGTGTTTAATGTAAGAAGACCAGGCTGAAGATGGAACTTGGGAAAGTCTTTCATACACAGAGAGGGAAGAAATAGAGAAACCGAGAAAGATTCAGAAAGAGACTGCAGGGAGATGGGAAGAATACCTTTTGCATCAAATGTTCATTTCTCTTTGAAAACACATTCAGACACGTCACCAGTGAATTTGTGGCACTTTGGCCTGTTGGACCTCAGCAAAGACCTGGCATGTATACCAAGTAACTATTTTATTTATTTTTATTTTTTTGGTACGTGGGCCTCTCACTGTTGTGGCCTCTCCCATTGCGGAGCACAGGCTCCGGACGCGCAGGCCCAGCGGCCATGGCTCACAGGCCCAGCCGCTCCGCGGCATGTGGGATCTTCCCGGACCGGGGCACGAACCCGTGTCCCCTGCATCGGCAGGCGGACTCCCAACCACTGCGCCACCAGGGAAGCCCCAAGCAACTCTTTGAAGGGTTGGGATAATGTAGTACTCCCACCTCCCTGCTTTTATTCTCTCCTTCACCATGTCATCGAACCTCTGTGTTGTCACTGTCTAAAACAACTCCATATGTAATTTTGTAACTAAAACCACAAGGGCTAATTCTGTACGACAGCTCTTAAAGGATTTCCTAATGCCCTGTAGTTGTCAAGATGAGGGGCAGAAAATGACTAAAATGGTGTTCTGAATAGTCCTAAGAGAGATTATTTTAGACCCATACAGAGTATTAATCTAAAACCTATTCTTTAGGATAGTTTAATATCAAGCTAATAATTACTTTAGCACACTATCATGCAAAGTCTTTTCTAGACATGTGCCCATTTATTAGCATAAAATTGTTCATAATATCTTTTTATTTTTTTTAAATTGTAAATTGTAGGCTTTTACCATTTGAATTTCTGATATTGGTAATTAATGCCTCCCTCTGTCTCTCTCTCTCCCTCTCTCCATCTCAGTGTTGCTTTATTGTTAATCCTATTAGTATTTAAAAAATAATTAAAATTTGCTTTTATTGAATTTCACCATTGCATGTTTGTTTTCTATTTCATTAATTCCTGCTGTCACATTATGATTTCTTTTCTACTTTAGAGAGTTAATTTTTCAACATTTCTTTTTTCTAATATACATATTTCAGGGTATATATTTCTTTCTAAGCATAACTTTATTTCACAAGTATTGATAGTTATATGTTTATTAACATTCAGTTAATTTTTTTTCTAATTTCATTATGATTTCTTTGACCACAGTTTATGTAGAAGTGTGTTACTAATTTTCAAATATTTGGGGACTTGAAAATGTTTTTAATGATTGATGTGTAGCTTCATTCTTCTGTGGTCAGATAATATATTTTAAATAATTTCAGTCTTTCAAATTGGCTAATATTTGTTTTATGGTTCAGCATATGTCCAATTTTGGTCAATGCTTCAAGGGCATTTGTAAAGAATATACATTCTGCTGGTGTTGAGTGTGTAGTTTTATAGATGTCATTTAAGTTAAATTTGTTAATCATGTCAATTTTTGGTATCCTTACTGATATTTATTTGTTTTTATCAGTTTCTGAGTGAAGTATATGAAAGTGATAGTATATTTTTAAATATTTCCTTCTAGTTCTATCAATTTTGCTTTAACTAAGTAGAGAGAAATTTAGAATTTGGAACATTAAGAACTTCTTATTTTAGGTCTAGTAATGATTCCTATTTTAAAGTCTACTTTGTTTGATATTATTATAGCTATACCAGATTTCCTTGGTTTATTGTTTGTAAGATATAATTTTCCCATCATTTAACTTTTAAACATTTTTATATTTAAAGAGTAAATATCATATTATTTTGTTGTTGCTTTTCTTAGAAATACAACTTGATAATATTGTATTTTATTAGAGCATTTACTCCACTGAACTTTAAAGTTATTTCTTATATATTAGGTTTTAAATCTACCATCTAAATATTGTTTTCTATTTGTTTCAACATTTCTACATTCCTTTTCCATTTTTCCTTACCTTAATTTCTCTTTTATTAGCTTGTTAATTATGGATTTTCTATTCCTTTCTATTCTTTTGTTGGTTACCCTAGATATTAAAAATTATTCTTGATTTTTATAATTTAATATTAGTTTTCACATTTCCTAAACAATGCAAGGACCTTAGAAAACTTTTTTTTCTTTTTTTTTTTTTTTTTGCCGTACGTGGGCCTCTCGCTGTTGTGGCCTCTCCTGTTGCGGAGCACAGGCTCCGGACATGCAGGCTCAGCGGCCATGGCTCACGGGCCCAGCCACTCCGCGGAGTGTGGGATCTTCCCGGACCGGGGCACGACCCCGTGTCCCCTGCATCAGCAGGCGAACTCTCAACCACTGCACCACCAGGGAAGTCCCCTTAGAATACTTTTACTTCATTTATCACCCTCAAGCCTTTTATGTATTCTTAGTGTTGCCACATATTTAATTCTACATATGTTTTCAATTCAATAAGGCATTATCTTTATTGTTTTAATCAGTCAACATTTATTTAGATTTATCCTCATATTTACTCTTTCCGTGGCACATTCATTATTCCTTCCCACATTTCCATGCTTTCCTCTGGGATCATTTTCCCTCTGCCAAAGGAACTCCCTCTAATATTTCCATCGGTGTGTATCTGCTGATGATACATTATCTTAGGTTTTGGTTGTCATAAAATGCCATTATTTTGCATCTTTGACCCTGTTTTTACAAGTTATAGAATTCTCAGCTGTCAGTTATTATTTTTAGCACTTTTAAAAGGTCATTACTTTGGTTTCTGACCTTCATCATTGGCTGTCAGTCTTATTGTTAGTTTGTAGGAAATATGTCTATTTTCTTTAGACTATTAAGATATTCTCTTACAGGGAGATCAGCTCGGTGCTTTGTGACCACCTAGAGGGGTGGTACAGGGAGGGTGTGAGGGAGACGCAAGAGGGAGGGGATATGGGGATATATGTATACATATAGCTGATTCACTTTGTTATAAAGCAGAAACTAACATACTATTTACAATTATACTCCAATAAAGATGTTAAAAAAAAAGAGATTCTCTTTATTTTGGTTTGAAGTTTCACTGGGAATGGCCTAAGTGGTGTCTTCTCTGTATTATTCCATCTGGAGTTCACAATACTTTTAACTCTGTCTAATGACATTTTTGTTCAGATTTAGAAAATTCTCTTTTCTTTCTTTCTAGAACTTCCCCAGCCCCCCACCCCTGGCCCCATATTTTATATGTTATTTTTTGGTTTTGGTTTTTTTTTTTTTTTCCATCCTTTTTTTCTCTCCATGCTTCTGTCTAGATATAATTTTTTTTTTTCTGATCTGTCTTCCAGTTCAATAATCCCCTCCTCAGCTATGTCTAGGTTGATACTAACCTCATCTATTGTGTTTCTAATTTCAACTATTACACTTTTCATTTCTATAATTTATATTTTATTTTTATTTCAATTCTATGCTGAAATCCTCTTATTATTTATCTTCTTAAATGTATTAATTATGGTTATTTTATGAGTCTGTGCCTGATAACTACTGGATCTGGGTTTCTCTGGAGTTTTTTCCTCTTTCCTGTCTTTTGTTTGGTTTAGGTTGTTAATTTTATAGGCAGTTAAGGTAGGGACAGATAATTTTAAACTATCAAATGAACTTTAGTTTTTGCTAAGTCCAGTCTAACTCCAATTTACCCCTACACCAAAAGTGTGGCCCTTTGGGGTGTCCCAGCTGAAAGCCTGGGGTCTTTTGGAGGACTCCTTGTTGGTGAGACCTAAACTTCAATTTTTGCTACTCAGCTCTTCCAGAAGATCTGTTCACCCTCTCAGCCTCTTAGTTTCTGCTTGTGCATCAGTATATAGTGGGGAAAAAATTGTCCAGGACATTGGGCGCAGCTTTCTACCTCTCTATATTTCTTTTATCTTGAAAATTTTGACTTTTGTTATCCTCACTGCCTTAAAATCTCCCAATTCCTAAGGATAAAAATTGTCTATCTATTCAGAGAGAAAGAGAGATAAAGAGATATAATTATGTGTATATGTGTGTCTGTGTGTTGTCCATTTTTTCTTGTTTTTGCTGGGAGAGTTCAGCTGCAATAAGCTAGTTCACCATTACCAGAAGATGAAAATGCCTGATATTAACTCTTAAACACTCACTGTTTGTTTGTTGAAAAAAATTCTCTAAAAATAGTTTGCAAAAAATCCTGATGTGTAATCTTGAACTTGAAAATGTGTTCATAGAATTAGTTGCTAAAAACAGAAATCAGGAAAGAAAAGTATAGGGGTGAGGGAGAAGACAGAGAGTTTTGCCAGAGAAATTGGAGGCAGAGAAAGAGAAAAGGGAAAAAAAAGAGGTGATACCAAAGCAGAGGTGGAAAAACAGATCATTATGGATCTCGTGATAGGTTTCATCCTGTGGCTGCATTTCTATTTTTCTGATTTTTTTATGTCATGTATCTTTCTCATGTCTGTCGCTTCTTGTCACCTCAATTAACTGGTCTGGAAAGTTCATGGCCAACCCAGTCACTGGATGTAACCCACTGTCCTTTATTCAGACTCTTTGTTGGACTGCAGATCTAAGGCATACACTGCCAGCACTTCTTGTATGTACTCCAGCTGGGAATGGGACTGACTGAGCTCTCCTTTTTTTCCCTCCTCCACCTCTGACCCTCTTTCAGGCCTTTCTTGGTGTTCCTGGCCATCTGCCTGACATCCAGAGTTGCCTGCATTCTGACAAGACAGAGTGGCTCACCTAGCTTCGGAATAACATCAGAGGTGCCAAAAGAAAGTAGACCAGATGCACCATCCAAAATACCCCTCCATCATTATTCCAAACCCTGAACTAAGCCAACAGTTGTTCCAAAAATACATCACTATATTTTGGCATGAGTGTCACTTCCCCACTTGGCATGCTAGGGCTAGAGAAACTGGAACAGAGATTTCTTGTTAGCCTCTCTCATATTTTCTCCTTTGGGATATACATCTTTTACTTGTTCTATCTCTAATATGACACAGTTGCCCCAGGTTTTACAATTATTTATAGCATATCAGAAAGAAGTGAAAGCTTTACATTTTGTCTCCCATCTTCTCCAAAAGAATTTCAGCCAAATTGTCCTCTTCACATAAACAAATACTTTTGAGTGGATAAATGATCAACTAAGTGGATATCTGTTGTATATTTGTACTTTCATATTGTGGTTCACAGAATTCCCCAACTACATGTGTTTTCTCTTTTTCTTGGCTGAGTGCAATTGTACCCATCTTTTGGGGTCCTCTCAAATCTTGAAGCCTCCACTCACCAACCTAGTCCTCTTGATGTCTTTTGTAGATTTAATAATTAAAGCAGTTACTTTTTTTTCCACTCGTGATTAATCAAGGACTTTATGGGTACCAAGACCATCTGATGTAAAGATACTTTGCCTCCAGAAATGGATGGAAAGCTCCTTTGGAACAGGAAAAAGTCCTTTCCATAATACCTATGCTGACCCCACATTTATAGTTTCCAAAGATTGTCATCTATTTAATATTTCCTTCCTTAATCCTCAAAGACCAGAGTAGAGCCAGGTAGTGACCTTATTTCAATTTTTGAAATGGTGAAACTGAAATGCAGAGAGAATAAGTGATTTCTTCAAGGCTCTATCCTTGCTAAATGAAGAATCCAGGATTGAATTAAACATTGTTATTCCAAATCTGTAACCCTTCTACTGTAGCATACTGTTTTCCACTGTTAAAAATTCCTTTCAGCCTCCAACAAAGTCTTTCATAAGTTATAAAGGCTCAACAAAGAATGAAGAGATAAATGAATAGATAAATACTTTTTTCAACTCACTATTTATATATCTATTTAGACATAATATTTGTTTCAAGTAAAAGAAGAATTCCACTAAGAGAATAGAATACATGTATAAAGATATGAGCATTAAATGCAAAAGATGGATTATTTGTAAGTTATGGATCAGGCTGTTCCCAGACTTGGGTAAACGGGTTCATTTACAAACAAGCCGCCTTCTGATCTTGTGCCTTAATTTACTTTTATCTTATACCTTCCACTAATAGGCCCTGCCTTGTGCATGGGCATATGTGTAGACATCCAGAAAATATGTGGATAACACAGTCAAACTGATAGCATCATCATCTTTCCTGACCCAGCTCTCTTGGAGATGCTGTGAGGCATTTTGAGTAAGTTCATATTGCAGGAAAAAAAAAAAAAGTTGTTTTTGCAGGCTGAGACCAGATATCTTCCAGGAACTGGTTTCTCCAGTTCCTGGAAGGTTTTGAAAATGTTAGACTATCTGTACATTGCCTTTCTGACATGTCAGTAGAGATTGCAAAGTATTATCACCACCACTAATTTACTTTTCTGACTGAGAAAAAAAGTGTACTTAAAAAAAAAGAGAAAAGAGAGAGAAATCGTAATGATAGGTTCTTGAACGTTATCAGCGTTACAATATATTAGCTTTTGTGCTAGAACAGCCTGTTTGGTGCCAGGAATGATTCGAAAGCTTTATAATACAAAACGGTGAGGTTTTTTAACACAATGTAGTCTAGACAGAAATCATGTGAGAAAACAGTCAAATCATTACTGTGAAGTTAAAAAACAAAATAAAATAAAGGATGCAAGATTACTTTTAATTACTTCTTGGTTCCAGATCCTGCCCCCCTAAACTAAGCTGCTTTTAACTGTTATTTCTTCTGTCCCAGAAGATTTTTTTCAAGTAACTACCCTGGCCACAGGCAGTGATTAAAATACTAGGGTTGAGGCTGCCGTTTTACTTGTGCCCAAGTCCAGATTGGCCATCAATTCTTCAGCTCAGCTCTGCATTTCCAGTTCTTCAATATACCTGTGTTGGGGAATTCAGGGCCACCGTCCTGCCCAGACCAGAGCCATTGTTTCCTAAGTTGGTAGGCCAGAGTGCTGCTGCAGGTCAGGATGGTGTCCTAGCAACCAAGTGACTCACCTCTTAAATTATCTCATTATTCTCTTACCCTAAACTGGGAGAAAGCTCATAATTTCCTTCCAATATATCTTCCTGCCACAGTTTGGTTTCTCTTTTAATTATATGCAGGGAAAGAGGTTTTCATTGTGGTCGTGGCTTTCTTTTCTTACCATTCCGAGTCTCTTAAATTAGAATACATTCTTCATGAATATATACGTATATATACACATGCACACACACACATATAAATTAAAACTTCATCTGTTGCTTCCTTTAATCTCTGTATTTTAAAAATATACCTTTTTTTTCTGTTAGTTTAGGACCAGTTCCAACTTCCAGTCCCCAATTTAGATTACATGCTCTGAAACTAACTCCAAACATTTACTGAGTTTGAAGGTCACAGTGCTATTGATTGATTTCTAGTTATAATGTATGTTGTCCTAACATGAGTTGTGCTTTTTTTCTATAACTTTGGGCTAAATCCAAAAATGCAAGGATCAAAGCATCTGGACTTGTTGCTTTCATGTTTGGCATACAAAGGGGCTGGCAGTCACCAATGTGGTCTTGGCTGGGCCCTACTTGTTTTCATTCTCTGATGTGAAACAGTTGGGAATCGCAGACCCTCCAACAGCTAGAATGGACTCAATAAAAATTGGCTTAATAATCTGCCAAGCATTTGGAAGTGCCAGTCTCCACAGTTTTTCAGCAGTTATTGGCCATGACATGTTTCTTTTTTTTTTTTTTTTTAAGGAAAGAATTTGCTGTGAAATTAGTTTTGAGATCAACATTTGCAACAGGTAAACTATTCATCTTAGTAAACTCACTTTATCATCTTTGATCTTATTTAATTCATTATTTTACATATTTCATTTTTCTTACATGATGGTTCCTCTTAGCCACCTTTTTGTTTCTCATGAAAATCAAATGTGAGATATAACAAATAATGGAGAGGGCTTAAATATTTGATAATTTGATCCAAAGTTCACTAATTTTAAAAAGTTATCTAGTCATCTTAAAGTTTTCACTTACTTAGATGTAAAGCATTCCATATTAAATAACTGAAATTTGATTCCAGTAAAAAATACTGAACATATTTATAAAGCTCTATCATATATGTGAACATCTACTTTGATTAAGGTGAAGAATTTTCCAAATAGATATCTTTAAACTAAACTCCAGGGAAATGTTCCTTATATTGAATTTTATTGCTGCAAATACTATTTAAGAAGGTGGAATTGTTACCTAAGGCTTATAAATATTTTCATTATTTAGAAATTCCATTGGCTCTCAATATAGTTTTTAAGTATATCACCATTTTTACCTTTCTCCTCTACCTTGTTTTCCACCAAAAAATAGTTGTAACTAACATACATTTTCTATGGATTGTTAAGCTCTTCCAAGAGAAGGCTGTAACAGGGTAAATTTAATAGCATTGGGGATGGGGTAGGGAGCCAAGTTGGGAGAGCCTATTAATATTTTTGTAGTTAAAATAGAGCTCTAATTTGAATTTGAACTTCTACTCTAGCCTTTGTAATTGGAGAAAAGGAAACAATAATAAGCCTAAAAACTGGAAAGGAAGAAAATTACCACTATTTGCTAATGATACATTATTTACCTAGAAAATTCAAGAAAATCAATTAAAAAGCTTCACAAGCAAGAAATGCATTTGATAAGTTTGTTGGGAAATGTTAAAATTCTGAAATCACGTATAAAACAATGGCAAGTTAAGAGATAAAATGGACACTGCTTTTACTTTAATAATAGCAACAAAAAGTGAAAAATAGAAGAATAAATTAACAGAAAATGCATAAGATCTGTAAGAAGAAAATCATAAGATGCTACTGAGGAAATAAAATAAGATTAAAATAAATGAAAATGTGAAAATAAATAAATAATGTTTTTGGATATGAAGACACAACATCTCAGAGATTTTTCCTTAATTAATCTATATATTTAATCTTCAATTTATAAGAACCTTTTTCAGAAGCGGACATACTGTTTTTAAAGTTCATGTGGAAAACTAAACAAGCAAGAAGAGCAAGAACAATGTTGAAAAATGAAAATAATGAGGGACCAAGCCCAATATAGAACCATCTTATAATGCTACAATAATTAAAACAGTGTGATGCTGGCACAGGACCAGACAGATTGATTAATGGAATAGATCAAAATCGTCATAAATAGACTCAGATATGGATAGGCATCTAGTATATGATAAAAGTGGCATTACAAATTAGTAAGGGGAAAGGGTTTATTCAATAACTATGCTGGAACAACTGAGTAAACATCTGGAAGAAACTGATATTGAATCCCTACCTCACATGCTACATCAAAATGAATTCCAAAAAGGATTGAATATTCAAATCCACAGGAGAATGCTTTTATAATGAGTGGAGAAGGCCTTTTTGATTGCATAAATTGAATTCAACTGCATGAATAAATTAAACTAAATGTAAAAGAATCTTCATGGATTAAAAAAACATAAAACAGTAAATACAAATTAAAAGCTAGAAGTTTATAAATTATATAAGAATAAAGCAATCATTTTCCTAATATTTGAAAATTTCCTTTGAATAGTTAGGTAAAAATGAACACAAGGAAATTTGAACGAGGAATGTCAAAGTCCGTGGAAAAAGGGAAATAAATGGCCATATAACAAATAAAAAATATTTTCATCCTTATTTATAATGACAGAAATTTAAATTAAAACTACATATGGATCTGCCTTTTGCTTTTCAGTTTGGAACACAAAATCTAAAATTTTATGTTTTATTAATAAGAATGTGGAGAAACCTGTTTTTTCGTAAATTGATGTCAATAAACTGCAACGATTTCTATGACAAGCAATTTGGCGGCACCTAAAGTTTCTAAATGTGTGCGCCCTTTGACCAAGCAACTCTGCTTCTAGGAATTTATTGCACAAATATGCATGCTCATGCACAGAATGACATGAACCTAGATATTTATTGCAGAATTGTCTTTAACAGGAGCATTAAAACAATCTAAATGGAATTTAATGGAAGATGAGAAATAAATTATACTACATCCACAAAGTAGACTATTACACTGTTGTTAAAAAGGTGAAGCATAAATTAGGAATTTTATTTTTCTAATAAAGAAAAGCTGTCTGGTGCTACCACAGTGACACCATTATACCAGCAAAGATCCAGGCTACTCCTTTCTTTCTCTCACTAATTCTCACCATGTGGCTTACCATCTACTTATTACAAGACGGTTGTTCCCTTTCCAACATCTTCTTACTGATATTTCAGGCAGAGAGAAGTGACACTCTACATTCTGCGGCCTTCCAAAGAACATCCCCCAAAGCCCCAACTATCAATTTCTGTTTTCCTCTCATTGGCCAGAACTGTATTGAATAGCTGTTCAAATGGCAAAGTATCTTAGAAATATTGTATTTTAGCAAATATTGTATAAACTGAGGATTATAAGTAAGAGTAAAGTTATCCTTTTTACTGTATAATCTTTTCTAACTTGAATTTTATACCTAGTGCATACATTATTTATTACAAAAATATTAATTAAAAATTATACCTCCTTTTAAAATGCTTTGTAATGAAACTCTTCAAAATTTCGAATTCACATAATTTTCTTAATCAACTGCTCTAATATTAAAAGGGTAATTTCTACCATACAATTTTCACCATTTAAAAAATTCATTAACCCTTTCCCGGAGAAGTTTGTGGGCTAAACTTCAGTTTTGTCACTTATGGGTAGTATGGCTTAGAGCAAGTTACTTGCAACTTCGTTAAGCTTCCTTTTCTGGTGTACAACATGGGGATAAGGTTATTGTTGGAGCATTAAACTAGATAATGTATGTAATGCATTTAACATAGTACCAGGCACAGAGTAGATGTTTCATAAGTGGTACCTACTATTTCTATTACCATTAAAATAATTACTATTCCTGAGAACATTCATATGGGACTTTGTGCATTCTCTCTAAGTGGGATAATAATATAAAGATTGGCCCATTTAGAAATAATACAGTAACAGGAGATCTGTAATAAGGAACAATAGAGTATATTATGTCTTAACCACAGTCTGAGAGCATCCTAGTTTCTACAAGCTTCATATCATGTGATATGAGCAGTTAAGCCACTAGCCTCAGTTCTGTAAAACAGATATGTATTCTCTAGGTTAAATACTATTAATGTTAGGTCTGGACACTGCAAGTGAACAGTCTTGAATACATTTCTGCCAAATTTAAAGGCAATTGAAACTTCTGACTCAACTATAAGTTTGTAACCCTCTAACTAATTCGTTGGCAATTAGTTGCAAAAACTGACTTCTCAAAAAGTCAAAATGAGTCAAAATATAGAAAGGTGGTAGTTAATATAAGTGAGAGACATATTTGAAAAGTGAACCTAAGTCAGGACAACATACTTGCACTTCGATATTCATGGTATGCCCAAATTCTAAATAGCACTATTGGTATACGTCCCACAGTTCAAATGCAATATATTATAACTGAAAAAAACCCTAAATGTCTCCTTTGGATTGTTAATGATTTTATAGATTAAAGCCATTTGGTAAGCAGTTGGCTTTCTTTTGTGATCTCCTTCCCACAAAGAAACAAAGATTCTTCTATCACCTGAAAAGACATTTTTGCCTGTAGGGGTGAAAGAAGAAAATCATCTGGATAAGTAGATTCTGTCTGGTCTGTGAAGCTCAAACACTTTTCATCATATCAGCTACCCATCAGATTTGTTCCTCAGGAGAAAGAGACAAAATATTCCATGTTCTGGTTCTCAAGGACTGCCTACAAATAGCTTTTTAAGTTAATCTTTGAAAGCAGAGGTCTCATCTACTGCTATAGCATAACTAGTGCAACATTTAACACAGTTGACTATTTCAAGGTCTTACTGTTTTCCTTTTTTAATTAAATATATATTGAACTTGAAGAGTGTCGAATATTGATTTAATACTATGTGTATATGAAGTTTCAGAAATCTTTGTAAATCAACAATATATTCAAAATTCCCACTTTTTTGGAAATTGGATATAACATTTTCAATATACAGGCAAGGTAAAAAATAGATTTGATTTACCCCAAGGCTCTCGAAATTCTAGAGTAACAACCTTAAAAAGTAACCAAGTTTTAGTTGTTTAGAAAGGTTGTCTTTAACTCTTGGCCAAAATATGCAAGCCTTGCAGTTTTCCAAACCATTAACTGTATCAGTAACACAGATATACAGGGCAGAATGTTGAAACCAAAAGGAGCTGAATATGTTTCTTTGTGCTCCCTTATCCTGTGTCCTTCACCAGCACGACTGTGTCTCATACATTTCAGTCTTTAAGATGTTCACTGAGCTTCCCCCTTCCTTCATTCCAAAGCTGCTGGGGAGGGTTCTGAAGAGGGAAGGGGCAACAAGAACTCTGTGGCACCAGGCCATAAGGAGGAAGCAGCTAAAAATCATTGAAAGCCTTCTATATTTGCATACTAACACTGCTGTTTCTAGAATAAACATTTTGACATTTATTTTAGATTTTTTTTTAGGTAAAAATTTTAGGGTTGGAAGCATTTCTTTCATCGTTTCTTCAAAGCACCAGCAAACTTTCAGGTTTTCACAATTTGCACATATAATCTTTAAAATTACGAGAGGCACCTCTATGAGGGAGCATATGTGAGAAATAAGGAGGGGGCTGGGAGCGAGAAGGAAAGAAAACAATGTTAGGTTATACAACTCTTGTATCCTTAAAGACAGCCTGGAGACATGGAAACCATATGTGAACATTTAGCTAATAAAATAAAATGCCAAAATGTGGTGGCTAAAGCTATTGCACCCAAAATGTAATTGGACATATGCTCATTTACTTGCTTATAATCAAAACATTAAAAAAAACTGTTTTGAACTCAAGCTAGGTGTCAGTGTTGGACTAACTTAATTCATATAATTATCTCATATGGAAAGAATGCATTTGTGCCATGGTGTTATTATTACATTAAGAAAAGTAAACAAAGAATAAGCTGGAATAGATAATACTTAAGCAAAACCAAAAAGTTCCTACTGCCCATGCTGAAGAAAGGAAAAGAACATATTAATTTTACACTAAGCTGAAGCTATTTTCCAATGAGCGTGGTAGTTGGCTAGTGTGCTTGCTGTAGATTGATCATGTTCTTGCAAATGAATGTCAGTCTATTTAGGTAATCAATGCAAATTTCATTTCTTCATTCAAAAATAACAGCTTTTACAAGTCTAGTGAAATGGTCAGTATGTCAGACTTGGTTACTAAGCTCAGTTTATGTACCACATGGATTTAGATTTCTCATGTGAATTCATTCAAGAACATCAAAATGGTATTGGGTTTCCCCTACCCGAAGGCCCTTTTTAATTCAGTGATCTGGTCTATTTATCTTTATTTACTTATTTGTTGGTTGGTTGGTTTATTAAAATATTAGAATGAAGCACAGTCATTAAAAAATAAGATCCTGAAATAGGGCATATACACAGACATTAGTTAAGGATTAAATGTAGAAGAAAGAGCAAAAGTAAATCAGAATTTTTAAAAATTTAAGCAATTATGAGGGATAGGAAATTTGACTTAATTGACATGAAGAATAAAGAACTATTGACGTGTTTTTATGATCTCAGAAACCATTTGAGTAGGGACTTTACAGGAGGCCAGATGACAGAATTAAGTGGGAAAAGTTAAAAATCAAGTTCTGATACAAACTGAGTAACAATGACAGGACGTGACACCACACAATGCTCATGTGCTGTCATTACCTCATGTGTTATGTATCTAAATATATGCTTAGCAAAGAATTCACAATATAATACAGATTATATCTGTATATAATCAATAATTTACTGAAAACTTATTTCATACTTAGGATACAAAGAATTATCATAGGGTGAAGTTTGTCAGCAAAAGTATTTTTAGATAACATAAATTTGAAGGTAGATTCATGAGGTACCATCAGTGGGGAGGACACATACAGGATGTGTGGCTGTAGAAGCGGAGTCCCGATGGCTGGTAAACAAGGTAAGAACTGGAAGGAAGGACATCGGTGGGGCTGGAGAAAAATGTTCATGTTAGGAGATAATGTGGAAAATTGAGGAACATTTTAAGGTGCTCCAAAGAAAAAAATACATTGACTTGAATGGAAATCTGAAAATAAGGCTGGTTGATTCAATACTTTAAATTCTACAAATTTAAAGATTTAATTAGTTTTTTTTTTCATGTTTGGGGGTATGAAGAATAAGCTGGATGGGGCTTCTGGAAGGCACGTAGAGGGCCTTGTGGTTAATTCTGTGGTTTTCTATTCAAGATGGCCTAGAGGAGGGCCTTTCCATAAAGCATTAAGGCATAGTGTTGATTTGTGTCAACAGTAAGGGAAGAAGGGACTCTGCCTCCTAGTGTGTAGCCACTGTAGAATGGTGTCTTCATGGCGACTAGAGCACAGAAACTCAACTGGTGAAAGGGTAATCAGTGGATTGACTGAAAAAATATGATCCCAAAAAATTAGGGAAAAGAATCATAAGATCATATCAATTAACAGAAAGCTAAAGATGACAGAGTAAAAATGAAAAATCGACTCATTTAATTTTCCCTTTCCATGGGAAAAAAATCATGTCCTTAGAAACAGAAGAGAAAGACATCCCTATCCAATGCAGAAACCAATTCTAGAGCATCTCTGTCACCTCTGAGTTTACACTCAGTGATAAGGGGGGACTAGAACTTCCTAAATCCGTTACCAGTGTAGCTGCCAACTCTAACGCTCCAACAGCAAATTCTCAGAGCTTACTAAAAAAAATTTTAAGCATAGTTTACTGATTCTTGTTTAAAGTTCCCAAAACAAATCTTGAATACAGATGACATATATTGAAATATAAAAATAATATATAAGTATATATTGCAGTCTCCCATTTATTAAATACTAATTATATGCCAGGCTATATGTCAAGTGACTTAATTATACCACAGTGGTTAAAAATATAGGCTTTGGAGTCCAACTGCCTAGGTTAAAATTCTAACTTTGTCATTACTAACTTTGTTACCTTTAGCTAGGTGTTCTTTATCTTAGTTTTCTTACTTTTACAATCCAAAGAGTAATATTTGCTTTATACCTCATAGGATTATTGTGAAAATTAAATAGAATAATATAAGAAGCAAAGTGCTTAGAATAGTGGCCAGCATATAAGAAGTACGCAATACATGTGTAATCATCACAATGCTACAAAGGATGTAAAAATTAAAGCTCATGGATTTTAAGAACTTTGTCTAAGTTCATCCACCTAGTTAGCTGAAGGCTGGGATTGTAACCCAGGTATGTCTTGCTAGTCTGTCTTCATAGTGTTTCATTACTCGAGACTCACAACTCAGCCCTCTGCATTACCATTCAATGAAATGGCCTGCCAGGCCTCTGCACACAGCAATGGGTCAGCCTCAGAGAGCTCCATTTCCCTCCTGCACAAAGGCTGTCAAACGTTCCTACTCTGCCCTGACCTCTGTGGAATTCAGTGAACCTAATCTACAGATCCAAAAACTTAACTCATTAAAAAAAGAAAAAAGAGTTCGAATGTCTCCAGAAGAACCAGAATGGCTCTTCACTTTGTTTGTTTGCTTAGGATCATGTAACCATCCAAGGAAAGTGTTTAAGGTTTTGGAGAGGGGTTGATTTTCAGTGTTGAAAAAGATGACATGATAACTGGATAGAATTGGGTCCAGAGGGGGCAACAGCATATAAAATCATGAGACACTTCAACCATCCTGTTAAAGTTAGAAAAATCCATTACCAAGTTGTAGAAGGAAAACAACTTGCGGAAATATCATCGAGGGCCGATCGTTTCCAATCACTGGTACTCCATTCATTATATGCTTGAGTGGTTCCAGCAACAACAGAAGACCGTGCACTGTTACAATGCCAAGGACAAGAAAGGCAACTCAGCCTGTCGGTCTGACTTCCCCTCACAGCAATCCGAACATTTCAGGCTTCGCTTCCCTTGCCCAGATGAGTTAGTCACTGGGGAAGCGAAGCCCCGGCCAAGGACTCCTTTCTCAGAGAAGACTCACTGCTCTCACGGACCACGGCTGCTCCCACAGTCCTGGGCTTAGCACACACCGACTCTATTTGGAAGGGACAGGAATGGCTTTTCATTCATCTTCATTCTAGCTTCCCTTAGCTCCTTATTAATTCCACTCAGCACTCTGTAATAGCCTATGTGGGAAAAGAATCTTAAAAAGACTGGATATATGTATACGTATAACTGATTCACTTTGCTGTACCCCTGAAACTAATACAACATTGTAAATCAACTATATTCCAATAAAAAATTTTAAAAAGAGCTTCCAATAAGTTCAACATTATCTTTGCACTGTGCCTCTAATTCTTATACCATGCTGCAAAACTGTTTCATTGTCTAGACAAGGAAACTGGTGCTCACTATATTAAGTTTAAAAGAACATGTACTAACAAGTGATAGAAATGGTGCTTGGACCCACGTCTGCTGAGTGCCAAGATCCATGACTTTTCATACAGCAGAGCTGAGAGTGGTTTGGAAGGATGAAAAATCCAGGCAACAGTATAGAACCTATACTAGAGTGTAGGGAAAATTACAAGTTTTGTTTGAGCAAATCCAAAAAATTGGTGCCTCAAGGGCTTCCCTGGTGGCGCAGTGGTTGAGAGTCTGCCTGACGATGCAGGGGACACTGGTTCGTGCCCCAGTCCGGGAAGATCCCACATGCCGCGGAGCGGCTGGGCCCGTGAGCCATGGCCGCTGAGCCTGCGCGTCCAGAGCCTGTGCTCCGCAACGGGAGAGGCCACGACAGTGAGAGGCCCGCGTACTGAAAAAAAAAAAAAAAAGAAAGAAAAAAATTGGTACCTCAAAAGAAATGGAAAATTTCTGTGAAGAGAGCATCTGGATAAGACAGGGGGAGAAAAGATTGTGTAGTAAATATTTTCTCATAAAAGAATGGGTGGGTCAAGGAAAGATAGAATTCTAACTTGCCTGGAGGTCCCATATGTTAGCTTTAAGCGGACATATTGTCAGTGGCCAAAATGAATAAAATATGCAGCCACACTGAAGCATTCCTTTAAAATTCCCATTTGACATGCTTATTCATTTGTATTCTACTCAAATCTTTACTGAAATAGTTAAATTCTTGCTGAGCTTAAGCACACACATCCCAAACCTGCCCTGTAAATTTAGTTAGCAATACGTTTATGAGTTAAATCTTTCTCATGAGATCTTAAACTTGGCCAAGAATCTAAATATTAAGTCTAGATAGTGTACTGATGTGAAGACACTGCTATTAAGACTATATTTAGACTAGATGTTAAAGCCACAATTATCCAAAAATAAAAGTTGCTCAGTCTTGAGATGGCATTATTTGATTCACCTATCTGGTAATAATTGCTTAAATATGATGGAGACCCTTATGAAAAGAATTAGCAACTGGGGTTTATCACTCAGAGAAGTCTTGAAAGCTCTCCCACTATAGTCCAGAGCTTTTGTTAGAAACCTATGCTCTTATCACAGGTTCTGGATTAAACTGTGGTTAACCTATCCCTTACCCTTTGTGTTTTCTAAAAAATTTGTACTTAGAATAATAAAATTGGCTTCATTGATTCACTCTCCATTTTCCATTCTCTTTAGGGTTTTGTTCTAGTATCTCCAGCTCAAGAAAGAATAAATTTATTCAGGGCTTGAGTTAGGGAACAGCTGGTATTGAAAATGTTTCTCTTCTTTAAGCCCTCTCCCTTCCTTATCCAAACAGAGAAAAGACAGATCTGTTTTCTCCTACTCAAAAAGAGTGGAGTGAAATCCAAATCTTCCAAAAAAGAGACAGAATGCTGTTCTACCTCACTATTCACTCCTACTTCAAACTTTAACTTTTGGACTCACATCATTTTTAGAATGTTAAACCATTTTTCAGAGGCATTAGCCTCCGAAGAGGTAGGTCAGGATTAGTTCCAGTTGAAGCAACGTTTAAACATACAAATTTTTGAAAAACAAAGCAAAACAAACAGGCTGGACATCCTTTTTCTCTTCCTTTTTAGACAATGAATATATAACATTGAAAACAACCCAGTTTGCAGCATCTCAAACTGTACTCCCTCGACCCTCCTGTCCTCAAAAGAGGAGTTTGGGAAGACATGAGGTGTTGAGAAGTTGCCAGTTAAGAAGTCCGTTTGGAAGCCACTTTAAACCAAAGTTGTGTAATCAGAACTGTTGGTCTTAAGTATGTGTTTGAGTAATGTTTTAAATGACATTAACATGGACAGTAAAACTCTTGCATTATTTTTTTCCCTGGGGGCTTATAATGCAAAATTTCATTGACTAGAGCCAGTCTGGTAAATGGGGCAGAAAATGCCTGTAGAACTGATGTAATGTTACAAAGAAAGTGGAACATAAGTTGGCATATAACCCCTTAATGGCATTGTTTCCTAGATTCTCCATGTGCAGCAAAGTGGAGATTGTTGCTGCTTTTAAGGGAACGGCTGATTACAATGAAAGCCCCAGCGTGTACGTTTCCTGGCACACATATGACTATGGGGCACCGATTAGAATTCATTTCATCAAGCTTTAATTTCATGTTCAGCCCATTAAAAGTTCCATATCTCTTAAATATGCTGCCAGCAACCTGTTATCTGGTATAATGAAAAGCAGTGTAACCACTCACCAAATAAAACCCCATATAAAACCTAAACCTCAGTTTCACTTTTCAGGCACTAGTTTCATTGCTTCTTCCACCCACTCTTTCTCTCTGCCAGAGCCTCTAATGAGCAGCAACTCAGGCCAAACCCTGCCAAGTGTGAGCAGGTGGGGTTGATGGGATGTGAAATGTAGTTTGCCTATAACCAGACTACCATTCGCAGGCAGGACCACATGGGCATTAGGGAGAGAGAGAGAAAATTTAAGCAGGATGTTTACAAATAAGACTGAAGATAAATCATCCTGTTTAATAACACTGCATTATTCATTTGAATAACAATCACTATATTTAAATTAATATTTAAAGAAATATTTCCAGAAAGACTTTCTTTGTACTTCGTTAAATCTAAAATAAGTAGATTTCTAGAGGGAGGAGAACATTTCTTTCTCTCTTCACAAAGCCCAGAAAAGCAGAAACTGTTTGGATGATATGACCATTCATTCATGCATTTACTTTAAAAAAACAAACAAATAAGAAATTCCAAAATAATTAAGTTTAGTTACTTCTCAGACAAATCAGTGGATACAACCGTGGGGTTTATGAAACAAAAACAAGATTACTGTTACTTTGATTTGATTTGATGATCTAGTAAATTTTTTAACAGAAAGATCTTATATTTTCATGGCTAATACTCTGTTTGGTTTAAATTATGCTTTATGTATGTTATGAAAACAAAGAAATATGCTAAGGAAACTCAAGGGTGGATGCAAGAATCAAAACAGATGACGTGACTCAGAAGGTATTTTGAAAGTGGTGAAACATTTCACAGACTTACAAGCTTATTATTATCTTTTGAGGTAAAATGGTGTAAGGGAGAGAGTAGAAAAAAGTGAAAAGTCAAGTATAATCTATGCAACTAGCCAGTGTGTGGCCCTGTGTAGGGCATCTACCTTCTTAAAAACTTAGTTTCTGTTTATTTAAATAGTCCCTCTAATAACTGCCTTATCCACCTGCCACCCAAGCTTACTGTGAGAGTCAAAAATATTTTAAAACACTTTTTTGAACTGCAAAGCACAATAAATAATTTTGAAATTTATAAAATGTGTTCTTCTTGATTATAGTCACTCTCTGGTAGAACTAAAACCACAGCTAAGTTTCGGGAATAGGGAAATTTCAGAAGACTATTTCATACAAATGCAGGAATTCAAGTGCTTCAGAAATTTCATTTACAAGTGGGATTAGTATAAATAAAAACCTCTGTTTAATTAGATGTCTTTGAACTAGAAGTATAAACACAAATACAATTTATAGGTTTCTTAATTGACTTGTTATATTGATAATAAATTATTTTTAAATTTCCTTTTAATACATGTAAAAGAATATGTGTAATATATGTATTACAAAATGATGTACAATGTAATAACAAACGTGTTATAAATCATAAGAACACACATACCCAACAACCATGAGCCTAAGAACTAGGACATAAGCAAGAATGTGTATATTACACAGTCCTGCTAGGAAACATATGAGATACAAGGGTCTAACGGAAAAGAATTAATACTGGGGACTTCCCTGGTGGCACAGTGGTTAAGAATCTGCCTGCCAATGCAGGGGACATGGGTTCGATCCCTGGTCTGGGAAGATCCCACATGCCGCAGAGCAACTAGGCCCGTGTGCTACAACTAACGAGCCTGTGTTCTAGAGCCTGCAAGCCACAACTACTGAGCCCATGTGCTGCAACTACTGAAGCCCACTCGCCTAGAAGCCTGTGCTCTGCAACAAGAGAAGCCACCGCAATGAGAAGCCCGTGCACCACAGCGAAGAGTAGCCCCCGCTCACTGCAACCAGAGAAAGCCTGCATGCAGCAGCAAAGACCCAATGCAACAAACAAACAAATAAATAAATAAAAGAATTAATACTGCACCAGCAATGACTGAGTTTCCATATCTTCTCCGATTATTGTGTCGTCAAATTCTTGGTTTCTGCCAACTGAGTGGGTAAAGTGATAGTTATCTCATTGCATCTTAATTTTTATTTCCCTTATTACGAATGAGATTGAACTTCTTTCCATAATTTTGCTTGGCGAAATGTTTCTTCTTTTGTGAAACTCTTGTTCGTGTCTTTTGCCCAATTCTCTATAGAGTAATTGTATTATTGACCTACGAGTTTTAAAAAATATATTTGAGACAATCATCTTTTGGTGGTTATATATACTGCAAATATCTTCCCAGAGCTTGTGACTTTATTTTCATTTTCTTTTAAGACACAGAAGTTGCTAACTTACTGTAATCATAGTCATCAATCTTTTGTGGTTAATGCTTTTTTAAGAAAGACTTCTTTACCCTAATTTCAGAGGGATCTCTCTTACATTTTCTTCAAAAAACTTTCAGTTTTATGTTCATAGAGATATCTTTAAACCATTAGCAACTATTTTTAACATGGTGAGAGGAAGGAAACAATTTAATTTTTAAATATGAATTTACTTTTTTAAGCTACTTTTACTGAATAGTCTTTCATTTCCCCAGTGATATGAGGTGCCACCCCTGTAATAATCAAGGTTTCTTCTATGCCTGAACCTGTATTCTGTCCTATGGGTCAGTCTGTTTATCCATGTGCCAATACCACAATTACTTATTTACTATGGCTTTAATCTTAAATCTTAATATCTGGTAGGACAAATCACCCCTCTTTATTATTCACCCTCATAAATGTCTTAACCAATCTTGGCTCTTTTCTCCTCTATGTAAATATTAGAATCTGATTTTAAAATCCTACATAAAACTCTTGTTAGAATTTTAATTAGAATAGTATTAAAGTTATAGATCAATTTGGGGACATATGATATCTCTACAACAGTGACAATATCTACATAGAAAACATCTCTTCATTGATTTAGGTCTTGGTTAAATTATTTGGATAAAGTTTTAAAATATTATTAAGTCCTGCACATCTTTTGCTCGATTTCCTCCGATAAATTATATGTTTTATTGTTATTACAAATGACTTTTATAAAAATACACATTTTCTATTCTTTGTTTCTATTCCATAACGATGCAAGTGATTATTGTATTTTAATTTAATATTCTGCTAACTTGCTCTATATTCTCATATTATCCTCAACAACTCAGATTCTTTTGGTGTTATTAATTCCTTTTTGATGTCTTTAACTTCTTTTTATTTTCTTCCTGATTACCAACTAGGATGGTTGAGGCTTGCCTTTATAGCCTAATATAAATGCAATCAATATTGTAAATACTATAAATGTGCTTGAGAAGAATGTATATGCCATAATTTAGGATATAGTATAATGTATATTTCTACTACATTAAGCTTACTAAAACTTTTCTATGTCTATATTAATTTTTTTCTGCTTTGACCTAGCAATGATTAAAAGTATGTTGAAATTCCCATTATGAAAATGGATTTATCAGTTTTACCTGGATGCCTATTCATTTTTTTCTTTATATATTTTGAGGTAATTTTATTAGGTTCATCCAAGTGGTATCTTTCTATATGAATTGAATGTTTAGTATTAGGTAATGATCCTCTCTATACCTAGTAGAGCTATAAAAAAAACTTTGAATGCATTTACTTTGAAAAACCATTTAAATCATTTTTAAGTGTACAATTCAGTAGGATTAGTACATTCACAATATTTTGTTACCATCACAACCACCCATTTCCAGAATTTTTTCATCAATCCAAACAGAAACTGTGTACCCATCAGATAATAACTCCCGATTCCCTCATATGCCCAGCCCCTGATAACCTCTATTCTACTCTGTTTCTATGAGTGTGTCTACTCTGTGATTTTACCTATTCCTCATACAAGTAGAATCATACAATATTTGCTCTTTTGGTCTGGCTTATTTCATTTAGTGTAATGTTTTTAAGGTTCATCCATCTTGTAGCATGTAACCTAATATAACATTTTGTCTTAAAGTCTATTTTTACTGATATTATATTACTTGCCATAATTCTTTTAGCTAGTGTTTGCCTGGTATGTCATTTCAAACCTTTTACTATCAGCCTTTTCTATCTTTGCGCATTAGGTGTTTCTCTTATAATCTATTGGTACGTATAGCTTTATTTCCTTAATTCATTCTGAAAAATCTTTTACCTTAGAAATCAAAATTATGATTATTAACATTTATTGGTTGACATATATATTTATTTTTATATCCAGATTATATATTATTTTTCTCCTTTCTTAAAGTCTTTTAAAAAATTGATTGAGGTTGAGATTTTTGTTATTGCTTTTATTTTCCTTTATTATGTTTTTTTTTTCTGAACTGTATTGGCCTTTGTAACCCTTATTTTATCATATTTAACTTAACAAAATCTAAAGCTGAACAATGAATTAATCCCTACTTTTCAACCAGAAATGTCTCAAAAAATGTTTCTAGTAGTCCATATTGTTTCTTTAGAGACCTTTGTCTAAGTCTCTAATATAAACCAATAACACACATTATATAATTTTTTTTGGAGAATAAATGAGGAGTGTTATGGCTCAAATGTTTGTGTCTCCCCTCTCCCCCAATTCATATGCTGAAATCCTAAGCCCGAGTGTGATGGCAGTAGGAAGTGGGGCTTTTGGCAAGTATCAGTAATTAGGTAGTGAAAATGGGGCCCTCGTGAATGGGACTAAAGGGCCTTCTTAAAGGACCTTAGAGAGCTCTCTTGCCCTCTTCTGCCATGTGAGGACATAGCAAGAAGCAAGAAGATGGACATCTATGAATCAGGAAGTGGGCTCTCATCAGGTACCAAATCTGCCGGCACACTGATCTTGGACTTCTCACTCTCCACTCTGCAAAATAAATGTTTATTGCTTAAACCACCCAGTCTATGGTAGTTTATTAAGCATCCTGAACAGACTAAGCCAAGAAGAAAAAACACTGTGAGCTGGAGACCATAGCATATAATAACATGAATTTGGATTTTTAAAAATATGGGCTCAAGTTCTGGCTCCACATTTATTTGACCTTGGGCAAGTTTTTTACAGCCTCTAGGCCTAAGTTATTTCTGTAAGTAAGATGGGTACAGTAATATCTACCATGAAGCATTAATTTATTTATTTACTCATTTATTTATTGAAAAATCTATGTTTGAACTAATATATGTGACTCTTTTGTACCAAATGCCAGATGTGTAGTGATAAACAGAATGTCTTTAATTCCTGCCCTCATAAAATTTACAGTCTTGGATACAGAATTTTCTTAAAAAATCATACAAATAACTGAGACAAATTCTCAGAAGAAAGAAATTGATATGCATTAAGAGGCTCTTTTAAGGTTGTGTATGAAATGTATGAAATATAGTAAGCACTCAATAAATGATGGTAGTATTATTATGAATAATAATTTTCCATAACTTTAGAGTGACTATTTATCATAAATAAACAATAAGTGAACAGTATGTTATATAATGAAATACTCAGTTATGTGTTATAGGCATTACATTTTTCTTAATGATATCAAAAAAGATGAAATTTGAATAATCATCTATGTGATTTTCAAAAGTAGAACTCAATACATCAAAAAACTGGTTAAATATACTTTTACCAATATCTTTTTATAATTTTCATCAACTATGTAGAATTCCATTTATATGACAATCATCCTGCCTCTTCCAAAAGAGCAGTTCAATATCTAAACTCTATTCACAAATTTTCATAATTTATTATGCTTTTTTTAAATTGAGCATCATTTCCTCATTCCCTCATTCAGTAAATGGACATTATTTAGCATTTACTATGGACCACATGTGTATTATATGAAGAGTCATGTCATGACATTTTGCAGTGGAATTTGAGAATTGGGCAGTTAGGAGGTGGGTGTAGCCCAGAATAAAAGGAATGTGAGATGTTTGATGCAATTTATCAGATTATGAGTCATGCCACTTTGTTTTATTTTTATAAAAATAGAATAGAAATCGATTAATTCATTTATTCACCACACAATTATCAAGTGTCTACTGTGTGTTAGGCATTGCCCAAGGTTCTGGGAATGCAACAATTAAGGTTCTCTCCCTGCTCTGAAACTGTTGACAGTTAATTGGGAATTATGGATGGGTATAATCCAGTGTGATATTTGGAAGGTGAATATAATAGAGTATGATGTTTAAAATACTTTATTATAAGGATTCTAAAATGATTCTTAGAGCAGGAGAAGCAAATCTTATCAGATTCCACACTCTTTATTCCAACTGTTTTTGTCTGCTCTAAAAACCAGTTACTCTAAAATGGTCTCTTAAAAAAATATCAAGATGAAACTATTGAAACCATGTCAAAGAAACCTGTTTTTGCAAAAGATTTGAGAAATAATCATTATGCTTATAATCTGAGGAGAGAAACAAAGGATATTTTGGAAATTGATATTTCTTGGTACATTCAGTATTTATATCCAACTCAACAAATGTAATCTTAAACTTATCTATGGTTTCAGTTCACCTATTTTTAAAGAAAGCAGTAAATCAGCAATTGTGTAGACAAAGGGAAAGAATTCTCTGTGGAAAGCAAATAAAAATTAGAACTTTAAAGTATTAGGCACTAAACCTAGTTCAGCCATGGCTTTATTTTTCAGGAATTAAAATTCACTAGAATATTTGACATTCAGCATTTATCAAATTCATCCTTAAAATGACAATGATTGGCTGATCAAATAGTAATTGGATGAGTCCAATAGTACAAGTAATTACTGAGAAGATTGAATAGGCTAACCCCAAAAGGTTGACATTTGTCAGCTCATAATTATTTCTTGAGTTTTCTGCTCTGCATATGTGACAGCAGTTTTTGGTACACTGGATTTCCTTTGGGTGTTTCATATATAAACAGTGGTTCTTTGTGAAATCAGAAAAGATTGACATAATTGGAGCAAAAAGTTTTTAAACTGGGAAGAAATGGTAGGATCGATGATACAATGACTATAAAATATTTTCACCTTTTAATTTCTGTCTTCATTGAATCTGCCTATACTTTCATCTTGTTTATTCTATTTTTCACTAAAAATGGGGGATTTTATAGAGTCATGGAGAGCTAAACCTTTTATAGGAGTTTTATTTTTTCTCTAGGTGAAATACTTATTATAGATGGAATTAGTGGCTATGTAAATATAATACTTTTACTTCTTACCAAAGTAAGGTACATCAGGAAAAAGTCTACAAATAGAATATCTTTTATTCACTTTTCCTCAAATGTTATTTGAAAGCTCCAGTATAGTCAGAGTCTAGATAAAACGGGGTGATGAAATATAGTTCAAATGGTGCTCCAAATAATTTTCTTGTAATGCTAGGCACACTCTTTATCATACCAAAACAACAATGATAACAACAAAATAACTTTTAATTAAAATGTTCATAGCTGTACAGGAAGATGTGCAAAGATTACAGATTCCTGAGGCTGGGGTGAGGGGAATATAAGAATATAGATCTGAACTTATGGGATTTTTTAGTGGATGAATTAATATTTGGAATAATCTTTTACCTTAGAGTGAAAGATGTGCAGAGACTTGCTATTTGTTCATCAAACTGTTTATCTTTCTTCTTGGGCAGAGATAGACTACATTTCCCAGCCACCCTGGCAATGTAATGCACATAGAGCTCACGTAAGCCATTTTCGGAAATGGCTTGTTAAATCTGACAAAGGAGCCACTATTCTCTCTCTGCATCATCTCTCCCTATCTGTAGGCTGAATCTGAAAGGCCCTAAGCACTCAGAGAAGGGCAGAGCCACAAGGGAATAGGAATTTCTCCTTGGAAGAAAACTAGCAGGAAGAGCCACTCGACCCAGAACTCTACATTAGACTATTGCATGCCTGAGAATAAACTTTTATCATATATTAAGTCATTAAAATTTGGGGTTCTCAGTTAGCCTACCATGGCTAATTCAGAAAGATTCCAAGAATGAGGAGAAGTAGAGAGGTTACCATCAACATCCTAGAATCTGCATTATTTGTGGGCACATGAAGCATGAGCTGGAGGGGTATCAAAATGTGTACCTGCCCTTGCTAATAATGTCAAAATTCCATTACTAGAGTGGAAATTCCTCTAGGATTCTTTTTAAAAATGCAAATATTCCAGGAGAGGAAATGTACTTTCATGAGGCCATTTTCCTACATAACATGAGAAATGGGAGTAACATGAGAGAAAAGAAGAATGCTAAAGAAGCAGGAAAACAGTAGGAAAAGCCAGGTAATAGCAAACACAAACTTCACTTATTCTGTTTAGGGGCATGATGTCAAAGATAATGGAAAACATATGATCTCTCTTGTAATCTTTGTTTCTGTGAATAGTGCAAGATGGACTTCAGGTGATGCCATCATTTCTTTTTTTTTTATAGCTACTTTTTATTTTTTTTAAGAGGCTTTTTCTTTTCTTTATTTTTTTGGTTGCATTGGGTCTTAGTTGAGGCATGCTGGATCTTTCATTGTGGCGTGGGCTCTTTGTTGTGGTGCGCGGGCTTCTCTCTAGTTGTGACGTGCAGGCTCCAGAGCACGTGGGCTCTGTATTTTGTGGCACACGGGCTCTCTCATTTGGGCATGCAAGCTCAGTAGTTGTGGTGTGCAGGATTAGTTGCCCCGCGGCATGTGGGATCTTAGTTCCCCAACCAGGGATTGAACTTACATCCCCTGCATTGGATTCTTTACCACTGGACCACCAGGGAAGTCCCAATGCCATCATTTCTAACAAAGTGGATTCTGCCACTTAGTTACTCAAAATCTTTTGTACCTCCCTTGTGGTATTTTTCACTTTCTGCTCTCAGTCAGGTATTGTGTAGGGACCTTAGATATAAAAATGAAAAAACAGACACAGTCTCTACCTTCATGGAGCTTGCAGTCTGGTCATGGAGAAAGACATGACACATATAATAAGATAGGTATATAAATACATAATTGTAGGTGCATAATTTAGCATAAAGTGATCTGAGCACTATACTGGAAGTAGCTGAGTCACATGGGATGGAAAGAGTAAACCTCTGGATAAAGCAAAATTTCACTCTGAAAGGATAGTCAGTTAGGTAGGAGGGGAGAGAAAGAGAGAAGACTCTAGGTGAGTGAAGAAAGGAGATGGAAAACATCCAAATAGAGGAGTCAGCATATGTACAAATATACAAAAACTCTGAGATGGGAAGGAACATGCTATACCCAAGGGACAGAGAAGGCCAAAGGTAGTATAGAGTGAATTAGGAAGGAAAGGACAAGACATGAAGATAGGAGATGGATCACACAGAGCATTGTGGGCCATTTCAAGAATTTTGAGTTTTATCCTAAGAGAAATGGGAGATCATTGAAGAATTTTAAGGAGGGGAGTTGTGTGAACTGTTGTGCTTTTAAAAGGTCCCTTGTGCACCATGGAGAATGCATTTGAGGGTGAAGAGTGGGTTCAGGAAGATCTGTTTGGAGGTTACATCTGAAGTCCAGGCAAGAGATGATGGCGGTTTGTACCAGGGTGGTAGCCAGGAAGACAGAGAAGTGTGAAAAGTCAAGATACATTTAGGGGGTGAAATCAATAGGGATGATTGAATGTGAACATTAAAGGAGAAGGAGTAGACAAGGCTGATGCCAGGATTCAGACTTGAGCCACTGGTGGTTATTTTTTCTGTATTGCGTATACTCCTCCTGCTTCCAGTGAGCTTCAAGACAAGAATAATTTGTTTTGGTCAACTTTTTAGTACCCAATCTAGTAAGGCAAATGCAATAGATGTTTAGGATGTTGAAAAAATAAATGAGTGAATGTACATATGCATAAATAAGTGAATGCATGGCATCTTAAATACTAAATTAGTTCATAATCTACTCAACTGAAGTTTTTAAGGCTGGTTACAATCTTTGGGATATTAATTTATATCTTTTATCTATGCATTATTCTCCTTTTTCCCCTCCTCATTCAAGGCTCTGGATTACATTACTCAATAGACATTTAAGCTTACTGAGGAAACTCTAAATCTAAACACAAAGGCACTGAGGCTACTTAGACTCACAAAATCTGAAGGGGCCATATAGGTGGGGACTGCGAACTTCTTAGTTACAATCTGTGAATTACTGTCTCTATGACCACACTTCCAAACCAACATCTTAGCAATGTTGACATCACTCTAGGGATAGAAGAACTGCTCAAAATCCCGTGGGTAAATTACCATTTCACCTGGTGTAAGGGAATAAGTTATTTAACTTATTATACATTTGGATTTGTTGCTTAATTTTCATACCTATAATATATATTTTGTGACTGAGACTGTGATGGTTAATTTTATGTGTCAACTTGGATAGGATATGGTGCCCAGTTACGTGGTCAAATATTATTTTTGATGTTTCTGTGAGGGTGTTTTTTGATGAGATTAAAATTTAAACCAGTGAAGGGACTTCCCTGGTGGTGCAGTGGTTAAGAATCTACCTGCCAATACAGGGGACATGGGTTTTATCCCTGGTCCGGGAGGATCTCACATGCTGCTGAGCAACTAAGTCCATGCACCACAACTACTGAGCCTGTGCTCCAGAGCCCATCCTCCACAGAAGGAGAAGACACCACAAATGAGAAACCCTCTCACCGCAAAGAAGAGTGACCCCCACTCGCCTCAACTAGAGAAAGCCTGTGCGCAGCAATGAAGACCCAATGCAGCCAAAAGAATTAAAATTAAAATTAATTAATTAATTAATTAAAAAATTTTAATCAATGGAAACTGAGTAAAGCAGATTGTCCTCCATAATGTGGATAGGGTATATTCATTTGAAGACCTGAATAGAACAAAAAAACCTGGCTTGCAGCAGATGGTCCCAGAACTTAATTACAACGTTGACTCCTTTCTAGGTTTCCAGCCTGAAGGACTTTGGCCTTCATCTGTAGTATTGGCTCTTTTCTGCATCTCCAACCTGCTGGCCCTGCCATGCAGATTTTGTTCTTGCTATCCTCCATAAGGATATGAGCCAATTTCTTAAAGTAAAATTTTTTTTTTTTTGCAGTACGTGGACCTCTCGCCGCTGCGGCCTCTCCTGGATGCGCAGGCTCAGTGGCCATGGCACACGGGCCCAGCCGCTCCGCGGCATGTGGGATACCCCCAGACCGGGGCACGAACCCACGTCCCCTGCATCGGCAGGTGGACTCTCAACCACTGCGCCACCAGGGAAGCCCTAAAGTAAAATTTTTAATATTTCTTTATCTATATATCCTATTGGTTCTGTTTCTCTAAGAACTCTGTCTAGTGCAGAAACTAATACTCATGAATGCTTTTGAAGAAGTCTTTATGTTGTCTCAGGTATCTAGCTTTACTTTAAAATATTTTTACTAATTAGCCACAATCTAGTTAACACACTTATAGATTTATTTAGACTAATGGTTCTGTGTCCACAATGAAATTAAACTAGAAATGAATAACAGAAAAATATATGAATAAACTCCAAATATTTGTAAAATAAACAACCACTTCTACACATCTCATGAGTCAAAACAAACCATAGTTGAAAGTAGAAAGTATTTTGAACCGAGTAAAAATGAAAATAAAATACATTAAAATTTGTGGGATGCAGCTTAAGCTGTTATTAGAGGAAAAACTATAGTTTAAAAGCTACTATAAAGGGAAGAAAAAGTTTCAAAATCAATTATCTGAGCATCTACTTTGAAAATATAATAAAAAGGAGAAAATTAAATTCAAAGTAAATAGAAGAAAAAAATAGTAAATAGAAGAAAGAAAATAAGATAAGAGCAAGAAAAATTAAATAGAAAACAAACAATATATAATAGCAATTAGATAAAAATTTGGGTTTTAAAAATCTTGATAAATGCTTTAAAGAATTGATAAATCTTTAACTAGAATGATCAAAGAATAAAAACTAAAAATAGAATTACCAAATGACCCAGCCAATCCACTACTGGGCATATACCCAGAGAAAACCATAATTCAAAATGACACATGCGGGCTTCCCTGGTGGCACAGTGGTTGAGAATCTGCTTGCTAATGCAGGGGACATGGGTTTGAGCCCTGGTCTGGGAAGATCCCACATGCTGCAGAGCAACTAGGCCCGTGAGCCACAACTACTGAGCCTGCACTTCTGGAGCCTGTGCTCCACAACAAGAGAGGCTGTGATAATGAGAGGTCCATGCACTGCGATGAAGAATGGCCCCTGCTTGCCACAACTAGAGAAAGCCCTCACACAGAAATGAAGACCCAACACAGCCAAAAATAAATAAGTAATAAATAAATAAATAAGCCAAGCATTTGAAGCCCTTAAAAAAAAGACACAAGCACACCAATGTTCATTGCAGCACTATTTACAATAGCCAGGACATGGAAGCAACCTAAATGCCCATCAACAGATGAATGGATAAAGATGATGTGGTATATATACACAATGGAATATTATTCAGCCATAAAAAGGAAAGAAATTGGTTCACTTTTAGAGACATGGATGGACCTAGAGACTGTCATACAGAGTGAAGTAAGTCAGAAAGAGAAAAACAAATATCATATATTAATGCATATAGGTGGAATCTAGAAAAATGGTACAGATGAACTGGCTTGCAAGGCATAAATAAAGACACAGTTGTAGAGAACAAATGTATGGACACCAAGGAGGAAAAGGTGGGTGACATGAATTGGGATATTGGGATTAACAAATATACACCAATATGTATAAAATAGATAACTAATGAGAACCTGCTGTATAGCACAATACACTCCATTTCACTGTACAGTAGAAACTAACACAACACTGTAAAACAACTACACCTCAACTAAAAAAAAAAAAAAGAAAAGAATACCAAATTACTAACATAAGGACCAAAACAGGTGACATCATTACAGATACTAAAAGGATAGTAAGGGAATATTATGAACACCTTTGGGGTAATAAATTTGACAACTTCAATGAAATGAACAAATCCTTTTAAGCCACATATTACCAAAACTGACTCAAAAAGAAATGAAAAATCGGAATAGTTCTATATCTATGAAAGAAATCATATATGTAATTAAAAATACCCCCAAATTACAGACTCAGATAGTAAATTTATTTATTCACTAGTAAATTTATGCCCAAGATAAGACTTTTCAAGAGAACTACAGACCAGTAACCCTCATAAACATCAACACAAAAATGTTTAACAACATTTTAGCAAATCAAATTTAATAATTAAAAAATGGTTAACATGTCATGTTAGGGTTTATTCCAGTAAAGCAAGTTTGGTTTACCACTTGAAAAGCAATCAATGCAATTCACTATATCAACAGAATAAAACAGAAAAACCATATGATCTTCAAAATAGATGCAGAAAAAAGCATTTGACAAAATTCCATAGCCACTCATGATTTAAAAACACCCAAATTAGGAATAGATAGGAACTTTCTCAAACTGATAAAGGGCATCTAAGAAAAATCTACACCTATCACCAACTAAATGAAATCCAGAAGCAATACTTGAACAAAATGAGAAGTTTGAGAAAAACATAGGAACTAAAAAATAATGAAACAAATTCTGGAGCTGAAGAACACAATGATTGAAATAAAAAAAAGTCAATAGAGAGTTTCAACAGCAGAATCAATCAAGCAGGAATAAGTGAGCTCAAAGACAGATCATTTGAAATTACTTAGTTGATAATATAAACAAATTGACAAACTCTTAGCTAATTAATTAAAAAAGAGAGGGCTTCCCTGGTGGCGCAGTGGTTGAGAGCCTGCCTGCCGATGCAGGGGACATGGGTTCATGCCCCGGTCTGGGAGGATCCCACATGCCGCGGAGCTGGGCCCGTGAGCCATGGCCACTGAGCCTGTGTGTCCGGACCCTGTGCTCCACAACGGGAGAGGCCACAACACTGAGAGGCCCATGTACCGCAAAAAAAAAAAAAAAAAAAAAAAAAGAGAGAGAGAGAGAGAGAGAAGACGTAAATAAAATTATCAATGAAAAAGGAGACATTTCAACTGATACTACAGAAACAAAGAATCATAGGAGAATACGGTGTACCATTTTCTGGCAATAAATTGAATAACCTAGAATAAATGGATAAATTCCTAGAAATTTACTATCATGAGGAAATAGAAAATCAGAAGAGACCAGTAACGAGTAAGGAGATTGAATATGTAATCAAACAATTTCCAACAAACAAAAGTGCAAGACCTAATGGCTTTACTGCTGAATTCTACCAAACATTTAAGGAAGAATTACTCCTAATCCTTCTTAGACTCTTTCAACAAATTAAAGAGTAAAGAACGCTTCCAAACTCATTTTAGAGGCCAACATTACTCTGATACCAAAGCCAGACAAGAAAATAAAATTACAGTCCAATATCCCTGATAAACATAGAAGCAAAAATCCTCAACAAAATAATAGCAAACCAAATTTGACAGCACATTAAAAGAATAACACACTATGATCAAATTGTATTTATCCCTGGGATTCAAGGATGGCTTAACATATGCAAATCAATTAAATGGTATATCACATTAACAGAATTAAGGACAAAAATTACAAGATCACCCCAATAGATGCAGAAAAAAACATTTGAGAAAATTCAAAATCCTTTCATGATAAAAACTCTCAACAAATGAGGTACAGAAGGAATGTACCTCACTATAGTAAAGGCCATATATGCCAGCCCCACAGCTAACATCACTGTCATTGGTGAAAAGCTGAAAGGTACTCCTTTAAGATCAGGAACAAGACAAGGATGCTTACTCTTGCTACTCTATTCAACATAGTACTGAAAGTCCTAGCCTGAGCAATTGGACAAGAAAAAGCAATAAAATTCATCCAAAGTGGAAGGGAGGAATTAAAATTCTCTGTTTGTAGATGTCATAATCTTATATAGAGAAAATCTTAAAGACTCCACCAAACATCTGATAGAACTAATAAACAAATTCAGTAAAGTTATAGGATACAAAATCCGCATAAAAGTCAGTTGTGTCTCTATACACTAACAACAAGCCATCTGAAAAAGAAGGGAAGACAACGCCATTTACAATAGGATTAAAAGAATAAAATAATTATGGATAAATTTAAGCAAGATGGTAAAATATCTGTTCTCTTAAAATGATAAGACATGGATGAAAGAAATTAGAGAATACACAAATAAATAGAAAGATACCCTGTGTTCATGGATTGGAAGAATTATTATTGCTAAAATGTGCATACTACCTAAAGCCACCTACCAATGTAATCTCTACCAAAATTTCAATGGCACTTTTCACAGAAATAGAAAAAATAATCCTAAAATTTGTATGAAACTACAACAGACCCTGAATAGCCAAAGCAATTTTTTTTTTTTTTTTTTTTTTTTTGGCGGTACGCGGGCCTCTCACCGCTGTGGCCTCTCCCGCTGCAGAGCACAGGCTCCGGACGCGCAGGCTCAGCGGCCATGGCTCACGGGCCCAGCCGCTCCGCGGCATGTAGGATCCTCCAGGACCAGGGCACGAACCCATGTCCCCTGCATTGGCAGGCGGACTCTCAACCAGTGCACCACCAGGGAAGCCCGCCAAAGCAATTTTTACCAAAAAGAATAAAGCTAGTGGCATCACACTTCATGATTTTAAATTATATAACAAAGCTAAAGTAATAAAAAATATGGTATCCACATATAAACAGATACATAGACAAATGGAACAGAATAGAAAACCCAGTAATAAACTCATGCATATACATCAATTAATCTTCAACAAGGACACCAGGGATACAAAGTGGGGAAAGGATAGTCTCTTTAATGAATGGTGTTGGGAAAACTCAATATCCACATGCAAAAGAATGAAATTGAACCCATGTCATACACCATATATAAAAGTGAACTCAAAATGGATTATAGATGTAAATTTAAGACCTGATACCATAACACTCCTAGAAGAAAACAGTGGGGAAACAACTCTTTCACATGAATCTTGGCAATGAATTTTTTGGAACATGATACCAAAATCAAGGGCAACAAAAGCAAAAATACACAAGTGGGACTAAGCAAACTAAAAAACTTGTGCATAGAAAATGAAACAACAAAATAAAATGGCAACCTATGAAATGGCCAAAAAAATTGCAAACAATATATCTGATAAGGGGTTAACTTCCAAAATATATAAAGAACTCATACAACTCTGTGGCCAAAAAAAAAAAGCCAAACGATTTAATTAAAAAATGGACAGAGGAACTGAATAGATATCTTTCCAAAGAAGATGTACAAATGGCCAACAGGTACATAAAAGATGCTCAACATCACTAACCATCAGGAAAATACAAATCAAAACCACAATGAAATATGACCTGTTAGGATGGCTATTATTAAAAAACAAAAGACAAGGACTGGACAATATCTGGAGAAAAGAGAACCCTGGTACACTGTTGGTGGGAATTTAAATTGGTACACCCATTATGGAAAAGAGTTTTGAGAAGAAATTAAAAACAGAATGACCATGTGATTTGGCAATCCATCTGAGTATTTATCCAAGGAATTGAAATCATTATCTAGAAAACATACCTTTACTTCCATGTTCATTGCAGCATTATTCACAATAGCCAAGTTATGAAAACAACCTAAATGTCGATTGATGGATGAATGGATAAAAAATGTGTAATATATGTAGAATGGAATATTATTCAGTCTTTAAAAAGGAGGAAATTCTGCCATTTGCAACAACATGGATGAACCTGGAGGACATTATGCTAAGTGAAGTAAGCCAAACACAGAACGACAAATACTGTATAATTTCATTTTTGTATAGAATGTAAAATAGTCAAACTCATAGCAGCAGGGAGTAGAATTGTGGTTGCCAGGGGCGGTGGTGTTGTCGGGGGGTGGGGCGATTGTCAAAGGGTACAAAGTTTCAGTTATATAAGATAGGTAAGTTCTGGAGATTGATTATATATTGCCCAAAGCTACTGTATTGTATACTTGTCTCAATCTGTTCATGCTGTTATAACAAAATACCACAGACTGAGTAACTTATAGCAATAAAAATTTATTACTCTTACTTCTGGATGTTTTGGGAAGTCCAAGATCAAGTCGTCAGCATGGTTGCATTCTTTTGAAGGGCCTCTTCCTGGTTCATAACCAGTGCCTTTTTGCTGGGTCCTCAGATAGTCTGAGTGGCTAAGGAGCTCAGTGGGCCTTCTTTTATAAGAGCACTAATCCCATTAACGGGGGCTACACTCTCATGACCTAAGCACCTCCCAAAGGCCCCACCTCCTAATACTATCCCATTGGGCATTAGGATTTTAACATGAACTTTGGGGAGACATAAACATTAAGACCTTAGCGATACTTAAATTGTCTAAGAAGATGGATTTTATGTTGTGTTCTTAGCACACCATACAAAATAATGATAATAACACAGGGGCAAGAAGAAACTTCAGGAGTGATGAATATGTCTTTGGCCTTGATGGTGGTGATTTTTTTTGTTTTTTTAAGAGATTATTATTTTTAATTTTATTTATGTTTTGGCTGCATTGGGTCTTTGCTGCACGTGGGCTTTCTCTAGTTGTGGCGAGCAGGGGCTGCTCTTCGTTGCAGTGCACGGGCTTCTCATTGCCGTGGCTTCTCTTGTTGCAGAGTGTGGGCTCTAGGTGGGCAGGCTTCGGTAGTTGCAGCACGCGGGCTCAGTAGTTGTGGCGCATGGGCTTAGTTGTTCCGTGGAATATGGGATCTTCCCGGACCAGGGATCGAACCCGTGTCCCCTGCATTGGCAGGCAGATTCTTAACCACTGTGCCACCAGGGAAGTCCCATGGTGATGGTTTATACTCATTCCTAAATTCATAAAGTTATATGCATTAAATATATTCAAATTTTTACATGTCAATTATACCTCAATAAAGTGCTTAAACATACACACACATACACACACACACACACACAAATTTTTTTTCACCACTTTCTCAGACTTACTGCCCTGTTAATGACACAGTCATCTTTACTTACTAAAGATGCCTTGGCTTCTGATCTAAATTTTCACACCTGAATTAACCACATTAAAAAATAATCATTTCATATTAAAGTAAAGGAATAAAGGGAATGAGTGGCAAAAGCACTTTATGGAGGATGTCCTGCCTTCTTTGAAGCTGTGCTCTTTGCATCGGTTGTGAGAAGACGAGATGATATTCTTCTTCCACCAGAATAGAGGCAGAGGTGGGCTTGATGAAGCAAACCAGTAAACAATTGCTTGTGGATCTGGAATCAAATCCAGGAAGGAAAAAGAATGTCTCATTTGAATGGATTAAATTAAAAGTAAACAGGTTAGATTAAAATAACAACTATAGACAGTTGTTTTGAAAAGATTCATAGTGACCGAAAGTACTAGTCTTTACCCAGCTTGGGATCTGTCTTCCCTCTCACGTAAGTCTGTTGACATGTGAAGGGAAGATGGTAGATAAAATCAACGTGAGAAGTAGCATTTACAACATATCAGTCTTCTGTCTGTTCTTATATTATGATTATATGCACTTGCACTGCATTCTTTTGAGTGGGGAGCGTAATACAGAACAAAAATCTCCACTTACCCAGGAATCATATGCCAATTGACTCATCCTCCAAACTGGTTCTTGTGGCCTTGTTTTTGGCCTCTCAATATGTGAGTGGCATTGCCAGACTCTTGTCTTGGTTAGTAGAATGCACTATCTGCTCTTATTTCTCCCATAGTCATATTTATAAGAATCTTGGGAAAAAGAAAATGCATATTCATCAAGAGAAATTCAGCAATGTTACTTCTGATGTTACAGTCCATGTGTTAGCCTGCAGACTGGAAGTATGGGGGGACTCCAGGGCACAGTGACTATGCCAGTAGTTTGTGAATTAGGCAGACTTAGGTTAGCATTCTGATCTTCTGAAGTCTGCTCCTTCATATATCAAATGAGGGTTCTAACATCTTCCTTACAGTATTTCATGAGGATTCAAAGAGATAAAGAATGTAAAGCACTGGTACTCTGTTCAATATACAGTAGCTTTGATTATCATTATGGGTTGATTAGGAATGAGGACTATTGACCTCTAAGGCATGGATCACTCCAGCAGTGGACAATTCTTAACATTCATGCTTATTTCCTTCTTTCTAAATTGGGAAATAGTTCCCTTCCTATCTATTTGATGAGATAATTAAAAGGATCCAATGTTAAGGAACTCTAACGATTGCAATGGGCTGATCAAATATGTGCCCAATTACTTTGTGTTTATGGTAGGACAAAAAGTGAGAGTCAGGAAAAAGGGAAATTTTAAAATAACCTTGTTTTTTAATTGGGTAAAAGAACATTTTGGAGAAGAGAAATTTATAATTACAAAATTAGTTGAAAAGTTGGGTGGGATCAAGAACATGAGAAACATGCTTCTAATAAAATCAGAATTGGAAATCATGGATTATCATGAAAGTGTAAACAAACGAGGAGAATATTGGATTCCAGGAAATTATTGCTTAAGACTGCTTAGAAGTGAAACTCAGCTTGGTTCTTTTTTTGGCCTACTTGAATACACACACACACACACACACACACACACACACACACACTTGATTCCATGTGATTAAGCAGCTTCGTTTCTGTCATTTTCAACATGTCACTGCTTCCCAGAACTTGGGGAGGTTTTGTGGGATAGGGATCCCTGGTTCTCAAGTGTCTCTCCTTGCATAACTCTGGTTTTTGAAGAGGTGCACCAGAGGCAAAGTGCATATTGTGTCATTTCCAGGATTTATGGGGAACCAAATGCTTGAGTCTGAAGTCACCAAGTACACATTTCATTTTTATTTAAAAGACAGTTAACGTCTAAAACTGAAAAGGACACAAGTGATTATTAATAAAATAGGTAATAGGAACTAACAATTGAGAAGCAGAGCTCTTTTACATGCAGTAGCTGATGCTAATTTGCAATTAGGTAGCTAAAGCAGCCTCCTAAAAAAATGAGAATCAGGTTTCTGAATGATGGTATTCTGTGACTGAGTGTTGGATCTTCTTTGATGATGAAGAGGAAAATGGGGCATTTTGATATGTTGCTGGAAAGATCATTTTCTCTAGCTGTACTGTAAAGCTCTGTTCATTCCCCTGACTTCAATGCCACAGTAACTTGGCAAGAAGCTACAATGGCTTACAAATGGATGCTTATAGAGGCATTTAAATTGTCCAGGCTTAGCTGCAGCCTGGAGAAAATGAAGGGGCACATGGTTACTGTAAATGTGGACCTTTCCATTGAATGGTGATATATAAGACTGATGACTAATAAACATACCCTACATGGGAAACATTTGAGTGATGACATCTTTTTTCTTTCACACTTTTGACTAGCCACAATTGCTGGGATTTTACTTAAAGAATATATGGGAAACAGACTAAGCCCCCAAGACAGATCACCCTGGCAGCTGTAGAAAGAGAAGGCTATACTTTCCCATGTATGTTATCTGCTTTTTTTTTCTATCATTTTAACATCTGCCAGTGAGATCAGCATGGTCCCCTGCATGCTGCACATTGAATGCCCAAGTTTGGTGGAGAATTGTGGCTTCTTGCCTTAAGAGACAAAGAGACAGGCTATATTAGGCTGTGGCCTTTGAGGCCCCAGCCACCAGCCCTATCCGTGCTGCTTAGCTTTTTGGACAAATGTATTCACAAAGGTTCCTTGTAATCTTAGGCAAAATTCATTGTTCAGCCATCTTTTTCCCTGTGTCTCCAACAAGGAAGATGCTTGTACTTCCTTGATCCTCATGAGATTAATCACAATCAAGTGACAGGATGATTGTAATTTTGCAAAACATAAAGCAAAATGTAAACTATCATATTATTGGCTAATGCCAATTTGAAACAAAGTAAGATGTTTATTATACCTTCTCCATGTGATTTATTATGTCCAGTTACCTATTTTTTGCCTGCAGATATACATTTCTGGGTACAAAATTAGCCTGGTTTGCCGTTAGACTCTATCATATCACTGAGCATGTTCCTACTCTTTTTATCTACTTGTTTTCTCCTGTGTTACTGAGATTTTCCGAGATTAATTAGTACATGTAGACCTGCTTCATTCTCTTCTTTATTAAGATATAATTATAAGAACCTACTGTAGTGCACAGGGAACTATACTCGATACTCTGTAATGGCCTATAGGGGAAAATAATCTAAAAAAAAAGTGGATATATGTATATGTATAACTGATTCACTTTGCTGTATACTTGAAACTAACACAACATTGTAAATCAACTATATTCCAATAAAAATTTTAAAAAGATATAACTGACTTATAACATTGTATTAATTTTAGGTGTACAACATAATGATTTGATATTTGTATATATTGTGAAATGATTAACATAATGTCTAGTTAACATCCATCACCTCACATAGTTAGAAATTTATTTTTTCTTATGATGAGAAATTTTAAGATCTACTGTCTTAGCAACTTTCAAATATACAATATAGTGTTGTTAACTAGTCATCATGCTGTACATTATATCCTTAGGACTTATTAATGTTACAGTTAGAAATTTGTACCTTTTGACGACCTACATCCATTTCCCCCACCTATTACCACTGCCTCTGGCAACTACCAATCTGTTCTGTTTCTATGAGTTTGGTTTTTATTTAAGATTACATATTTAAGTGTGATCATACTGTATTTGTTTTTCTCTGTCTGACTTATTTCCCTTAGCATAATACCATCCAAGTCCATCCACATTGTTGAAAAATGCCAGTATTTCCTTTTCATGGCTGAATAACATTCCACTGTGTGTTTGGAATTATTGTTTCCATTTTTTTATCCATTGATTCATCAGTGGACACTTAGGTGGTTTCCATGTCTTGGCTATTATAAATAATGCCGTGATGAACATGAGGGTGCAGATATCTCTTCAAGATAGTGCTTTTGTTTCCTTCACATATATTTAGAAGTAGAACAGCTGAATCATATGGTAGTGTTATTTAAGTTTTTGAGGAACCTTCATACTATTTTCCATAGTGGCTGCACCAATTTATATTCCCACCAACAGTGCATAAGTGTTACCTTTTCTCTCCATTCTTTCTGACACTTATCTCTTATCTTTTTGATGATAGCCATTCTAATAAATGTGAGGTGATATCTTATTTTGGTTTTGATTTGCATTTTCCAGATGATCAGTGTTTTTGAGCCTGTTTTATGCACCTGTTGGCCATTTGTATGTTTTCTTTGGAAAAATATCTATTCAGTTCCTCTACCCACTTTTTAATTGAATTTTTTTCTTTTTTGTTTTTTTGCCACAGAGTTGTATGAGTTCCTAATATATTTTGGATATTAACCCCTTATCAGATAAATTATTTTCAAATATTTTCTTCCATTCCATAGGTTCCCTTTTCATCTTGTTGATGGTTTATTTTGCCATGCAAGAGTTTTTTAGTTTGATGTAGTCCAACATCTTTATTTTTGCTTTTTTTGACTTTGCTTTTGGTGCCAAATACAAAAAAAATCTTTTTCTTCTAGAAATTTTTTTATGGTTTCAGGTCTTTCATTCTAGTCTTTAATCCACTTTGAGTTGATTTTTGTTTATGGGGTAGGATAGGGGTCCAGTGTCATTATTTTGCATGTGGCTAACCAGTTTTCCCAATACCATTTATTGAAGAAACTGTTCTTTCCTTTTTGTATGGTCTTGGCTCCTTTGTTGTAAATTCATTGACCATGGATACGCAGGTTTTCTTCTAGGCTCTCGATTCTGTCCTATTGGTCTGTATGTCTATTTTTATGCCAATAACATACTGTTTGATTACTATAGTTTTGTAATATGTTTGAAATCAGTAAGTGTGGTGCCTCCAGCTTTGTTTTTCTTTCTCAAGATTGCTTTGGCTCTTTTGTGGTTCCATACACATTTTAGAATTGTTTGTTCTATTTCCGTGAAAAGTACCACTGGAATTTTAGTAGGGATTGAATTGAACCTGTGTTCAATTATTTTGGGTGTATGGACATTTTAACAATATTAGTTCTTCCAATACACGAGCACAGAACATATTTCCATTTATTTGTGTCTTCTTTAATTTCTTTTATCAATGTCTTGTAGTTTTCAGTGTACATATCTTCTTACCTCCTTAGTTAAATTTATTCCTAGGTATTTTATACTCTTTGATGCAATTGTAAATGGATTGTTTTCTTAATTTCTATTTCTGATAGTTCATTTTTAAGGTATAGAGTCACAACTTATTTTTTATATATTGATTTTGTATCTTGCAACATTACTGAACTTATTTATTAGTTCTAACAGATTTTGGTGGTCATTTTTCTATTAAAAATTAATTAACTTGCATAATCCTATTTCTCTTCTTGAACCCGAGTTAGATGAATTTAATCATACAGGCAAATTACTCCAGTTTTCTGGATTCTTTCCAATCTTACTTTTATGTGACTAGAATTAGTTTCTTTAGAATGGAAAAGAGCGTATATGTACATAAGGATCGGGTCATTCTATTGGGTTGGCCAAAAAGTTCATTTGGTTAATGAATACGTTGTTCAATAAAATTCTTGGTGAAAATGAAAAACGTGTCTTTTTACTTAAAACCGAAAGAACTTTTTGGCCAACCCAATAAAACCACATTACTTTTAGGGGAGGGAAGGGGAATATGTCCTTGCTTATCAACATGAATAAAAACTGTGCTTAGATGTCTACAGTATCTCAAACTCTATGAGTCTTCTTACTTGACTTTTTATTATGTACCACTCAAAGCAGTTCCCAGGGTCCAGCCTCCTGAGAATTGAATAGAAGAAGATGTTGAGGTCAGCATGGCTTAACATGACTACAAGGTCAACTGGACCATTTTCAGCGCTAAGTGCTAATCCTGCGGTCAGCTCAAAGAATAATGCTGTCCCCTAAGTCCTTCCTTTTATCACATTTGTTGCTAAGACAAACGTGCATTTAGAATCAAGATTGCAGGCCTAAGATGATGTGGAAAAAGAAATTATAAAATTATAAAGTTAAAAGCTCTTGCTCCCTACTCTCCACTCCCCACCCCCATCCTGCCCAACTAAATAAACATTAAAATACTATCTAGACATACTTCATTGTAAGCCTTGGGAAGGTATGTTTCTATTGGCAACCAAACTCCTAAACATCACTGCACACCAAGTAGGAAAGAATCAGGATTGACGAAAACACAAAGGTAAGATTTGTTCTAGATGATTTATTCTTCTGTAATTTCTTTCAAGAACCCCCCTACCCCCAACACACACACACCCCTTTTTCTCTTAAATAAATAATAAGCTTTGGAAGTCCTTTAACCTTTTTTTCTTATAGACATCATTCTAAAGGAAAATAGAGCCCCGTGTATTTTGGAAGTTTATATAAGTTCCAAAAAAGGAGTCACTCTGGTGCAGTTTCAACCCTCACTACAGCAGGTTTCTTTATGGTGAATATGACAAAGGGCAGGCTGTGTTGCAAAAATGCCAGCCATCTCTGTGTTCACAAACCTTCTATCACTCTTCTTGATTTGACATGAAATATTAAACACCAGTTACCAGCAAAAAGTTATTGAACACAGATGTCCACTATCACTTTCAAATTGCTAAAGTCATTTTAGGTTTATATATTTTCTTTGCTTAAGCATTCGCATGCAACGCAAATGTTCTGTGACAGTAATGATTTCACAATATACCCTTTCAATTAGGAAAGCACATCGTATATGTGTTTTCATTTTTAAAATGCCTATTTTTTTTGTTTAAAAGTTCTGTGTCCCTCACTAAAAATGGGACCTTGGATTGAAAAATAAATAAAAAGAAAGAGCTCCACCTACTGATTCATTTTAAAAAAGTTTTTTCAGCTCTCGTTTTGAATTGAAAATGTTCTTTGGCATGACAGGGATCTGGTAAGCAAGCAGCTCAAACTGTTTGGTTTAAAACAAACAAACAAACAAAAGATACAAGAGTTGCCCCCATAGAAAGAAGCAGACTAGAATGGAGCTCTGTCTCTGTAATGAAAAAAGTTCTCCCCACTCCTGCCTTTGCTGTGCCCCTGAGAAGCCCTAATTAATGTCTGCTTCAGGGTTAGTGCTCCCCAGGGACATGGCTTAACTGTAGCATTCACTTTTGCTGGATTTAACAGAATCCCCAGGAGTCACACATTTTGCTCCATTACAATAATCATATTCATGTCACTGGCTGCCTCTTCTTTCTGAAGGACTTGGTGGGCCCTCTTGGAAAGGATTTACAGGGCCATTCCTCCCACTGGTGAAACTGGGATTGTTCAGTACCTACCATACTAGTCCCCTGCCCTCACCACTGCCCAGATTCCAGTGATTTCATGGGGAGAGTGAAGAAAAACATCCACTGGGAACCTGGGGGTATTTTAAGGAGGCCAAGAGTAATTACTTGAGGAGGAACTGCTGTGCCAGCCTCCTGGCAGCAAGGGTTGAGAGCAGCAGTTGGAATGATGGCTCTCTGTGACTTCTGCCAGCTCTCACCCTGCTACCTCTGTGGCTGAGAAGCTTCCAGAACCATTTCTGATTCCTTCCTTGGAGCTTCTTTGGAGAAGGGCGTGTTCCCATGCATCTCCCATTGTGTGCCAAGCCAGGCAGCTTCCTTGGGATACAGAAAGAAGTGACTTATTGGGGGGATTTCCTGGTTGCTTTGAAGGGTCACAGTATTCTGGATCTTAGGTACCCAGTGCTTCCAGCTTGGACCCTGCTTCCTGTGTTACGGAATTTCTCTTAAGATGAACAAACACCAGACTGTATTCATCTCATACATTTGAGCAGTGGGTATAGAAAATATTACCAGTGGGTGACAAGATGATATCTGGAAACATACAATGGAGTAATTGATTAAAGTCTCCTACCTTTGAATCTGTCTGCTCAGTCATGCATTCCTATAGACATGATTAACTAACCATAAGAACCATAAGGAATTCAGAGTCTGAATAGAAAATGTCTATTCTTCCCCAAATGAATCACACATCACCTATCACTGCAGAGTTGCCAAACTCTATGGTTTTCTTGTCAAACATAAATTCAATAGCTGACCACAGTCAGGGACAGAAATTTCTTATAAATCAAATAACTACATACATTAGAGGGAGATGCAGGGGACCCACTGCCATACTTCAGGCAATCAAAAATATGTGTAATGAGCATCTACCAAGTTCAAGGTGCTGTGCTCGGCAGTGTGTGGGTATTTAATGAAATATGACCTGGCCCTAACCCTCAAGCAAGGAAGTACCTACTTCACACTGCTGCTGTGAGGATTATATGCAAGTACCAAGCACAGTGCCTGGCACATAGTCAGTGATAGGTAAATGGCCACTATTATCATTACTAGTAATGTAATATAATATTTAGTTAATATTTAAGACATAAATGGAAGAGATGTCACATGATGGATGGGTTAGCAAATGGTTGACCCAAACACTAATTGTTCTGAGATCAGAAGAAAGGGGAACTCCTGGAGTCTGAAGTAGGTGAGATAGTTTTATTACAATTTACCATTTTTGGAAGCTCATTAACATCTAAGCATCAGGTTGACTAACAATTTCATCTCTTTTTAACTTTCACAATCAAATGATGTAGATATACTCACCCCCATTTTACAGATGAGAAAATGAGGTTCTGACAGGCTAAGTAAGACACTGTGTGTCACAAAGGCCTGACACCAATGCTCATGTTTTTTCCATCTAATCGAACGGTCTCCATCACAGAATTACAGACTATTAGAAGTGGAAGGAAATGCAGAGACCATGTAGTCCTAATTGCTCGCTTGACAGGTAAAGAAGCAGGGGTCCAGAGAAGAAAAGTAATTTGCACAAGTTCACATACCTAACTAGTGACATAACTGAAATTAGAAACCAAGGCTCTGATTTTAAATTGGTACTATTTCCAATATTTTTCCCAAGTATATGCCAATATTTATCCTAAGTCTAAGCACCTTCTAAATACAAATATAAAGGATTATGCTAAGAGAAGTCTTTGTGCTCCAAGTCAATTTTGCATAAACTCTCTTCTCTGCTGAGAATGTATTTAATGATTTTCCTGTTAGTGAGAAGTCATTCTCTACCTCACATCCCACCCAACTCCATTCCTTACACACACACACACACACACACACACACACACACACACTGAAAATACATACACTGTCTTTTTATTCAGAAGGTAAAATGCAAGCCAAATTTATATCACAGTATTTGGGATTTCTATTTAAGCTCAGGTTTAACTGAACTATTACCTCCCCAAATTTATCTTTTAGTAGGATTTAGAGCTAATTTGTTTCTTGGGAATTGTATAATTTAGGAAAAATATAGCGAATATCTACTAATAGTAGATGGTATGGTCTGAAAATCTGTTCCCCACCAATTCATATATTAAAATCCAAATGCCTAGTATTAAAAGGTGGGACTTTGGTAGGTAACTAGGTCTTGAGGGTGGAGCCCCCCTGAATGGGAGTAGTGCCTTATAAAAGAGGCCCCACAAAGCTCTGTAGCCCCTTCCACCATGTGAGGACACAGAGAAAAGGCACTGGTTATGAACAAGGAAGAGGGTCCTCATCAGAAGGCTATCAAGCTGGTTCCTTGATCTTGGACTTCAGGTCTCCAAAACTGTGAAAAATAAATTTCTGTTGTTATCCATCACCCAGTCTGTAGTGTTTTGTTATAGCACCCTGTATGGACTAAGAGAGTAGATATTAATAATCAATTACAAAATACTTTCTTTTTTGGCTCATTAGTGGGTTCAAGATCAATCAGAGTACCTATCAATCAGACTGTCAAGTGAGAAAACTTTTGCTCTCCCTGATCACAGGCTTTTCTTCTTGGTCTGATATGATCACGCTGCTCTGTGTCCCTCTTTTGTTTTCTTTTATGGTGCTCTACCAATTTCTAGAGATGACCCAAGCATAAAAATCAAAAGAAACATACAATACATCATTGCAGTAGGCAGGCTTTTTTAACAAGCCTGTTAATAATTATAACAAATATGGGTTTTTTTGGAATTGTAACAGAAAAATAATTTTGGAAATGAAACAAAAATGTGTAGTTGAGCTTTTAGTTTCCTAATTCAATTATTTTTTCTTTTCTGAAAGGGCAATTATTATTTATCACAAAGCAAATACCCATGTAACTATCATCATGACCATGAAATAAAATATTGTCAGTGCCCAGCAGGCCCCTTTGTGCCTCCTCTCTATCGCTCCCCCCCCTCAAAATTACCAGTACTTTGAATGTTAGGCTAATGATTTCCTTGCTTTTCTTAATACCATCAAAGCACGTACTGTTAAACACTCCAGTTTTTCTGTTTTAACTTTGAGTCATACATACATACTGTATATAAATTTATTTATTTATTTGTTTGTTTGTTTGTTTGTTTGTTTGTTTATTCCTGACCCCTTTCACTCACAATTACATCCATCCATTCATGACGATGCCACAAGTTATTTAACCGTACTTTTAAAGGACATTTTTCCAATTTTGACTATGGTCGATGATGCTGCTATGAACATTTTTGTGCATGTCTCCTGGTATGCACATTTTGCGTTATCTTGGGTGCATATTAAAGAGTAAAATTAGGGGGTCATAAAATATGGGCAGCTTTAGTAGATACATTTTTCCAAAGTAGTTGTAGTACTATATCACCCAGTACTAGTGTGTGTAATTCCTGTTGGCATTACATTTATTATCATCAGTATTTTTAAATTTAGTCATTCTTTAGGTGATCTTAATTTGCATTTTTCTGATTACTAGTGAGTTTGAATATATTTTCATATATTCCATACTTTTACTGGATATTTGCTGCCACAGTATTTGAGTGTGTAGTGCCTTTTCAGTTCTCTTGTCCTTTTTTTCTATTGAGTTGTCTGCTTCTTTCTTACTCCTAGGTGAGAGTTCTTTACATAATCTGGGAAAAAGCTCTTTATCGGCAATACGTGTTGAAAGCATGTTTCTCCTCTTGGTGATTTGTTTTTAACTGTATTAATGGTATATTTTAATGAACAGAAATATTCAATTTTAGTATATATCCTCAATATTTCCTTATGGTTAGTGCTTTGTTTCCCATTTAAGAAGTTTTCACTTATAATAAGATTATGAATATATTCTCCAAATTGTCTTCTAGATGTTTTATTGTTTACCTTCCATATTTAAGTCTACAATACATATGGAATTGATGTTTTTGTATGATACGAAATAAGGTCAAATTTATTTTAATTTTTCTATTCATAGTCAAGTTTCCCAGTATCTTTTATTGAAAAGACCATATTTCCCCACTATTACGGTACCACTGTAGTTGTAAATCACATGTCCATATACGCATCTGTCTGTTGATGGGAATCTTGATTCTATTCATTATATCTTTATAAGCCAATACCATGCTCTTTTAATTACTGTAGCTTTTTAAGTTTGACATACAGTAGAGCAATGCCAACCATTAATGGTTATTTATAAAGCAGATCACTCTGCAGAAAATACACAAGAGGAACATCAGAGGAAGAATGAAAATTAAGAGATGCTGAAACATCCAGGGCTCAGTCCTTGGACCACTTCTCTTTCCTTCCTATACTCATTGCCTAGGTCACCTCACCCAGTCTCAAGGTTTGAAATACCATCTATATGCTAATGGCTCAAAATTCTATGTCTCCCACCTGGACTTTTCCCCTAAATCTTGGAGTCAACTCTCCAAGAGTTTACTTGACATTCTCACTTGAAAATCTAATAGGTATCTCAAACTTAACTGACCTGATGTCTGTCTTTCCCCAATAAAGTTCTAGCTCCTTCTGTAGTCCTTCCTATCTCAAAGAGTAATATAATCCTTTCATAAATCATGCTGGGTTTTTTCTCTTCTCTTTCTCAGTCTCCACATCCATTGCATCAGCAAATTCTCTTTGTTCTGCATGAAATTACATCAAACATTAAAAACTTCTTCCCACTCTACTTGACATCCTGAACACCACCTTCTCTTGCTTGGATTAATGCAATAGCTCCTAACTAGTCTCCCTTTTTCTGCCCCTAGTTCTCCATAATTTATTCTCTACCCAGAAAACATAATTATTTTCTTATCATTCCTCTTTTCAAAATCAGTTCAATGGATTTCCACATCAGAGTATAAACCAAAATAGTATGTTGAACAACCTTCTAAATGATCTGGTTCCCTGAGAGCTCTTTGATGTCATCTCAGTATTCTTCCCTTCATTCTCTCTGTTTCATCTACCTTGTCCTCGAACATGCCAGGCATGCCCCTTCCTTAGTGCTTTCACATTAGCTATTCCCTCTGCCTGGGACGTTATTGGTTGTCTCCCTGCAGATATCCACATGTCTAAATTTCCATTTCTTTTAGTTCTTTACTCTATGGTTACCTTCTCAATGAGACCATTCCTGTACACCTTATCTAGAATTTCCAAGTCTAACATTTCATATTGCCTTTCCATGCTTTTTCTCCTTAACAATTATTACTATCTAACACACTGTCTAAAGTACATATTTTACTTATTTATATTGTTTATTTTGTGGCTTTTTGAAGTGATGTGACTTGAAGCTCAAATTGATACATTAGTCTTAAAAGAAGTAATAGCAGTGTATCCACTGTAACAGGTCTGAAGGGAGACAGGATAAATAATCACATAAGTGGGTTTATAAGTCTGGTCGATTGAGGAGTATATAACTTACTCCTGACTACCAACAGATCAACTTCAAAAGGTTTGGCTGGGCTGAGCAGGTTTCTTGGAACTATGTCTTGAAAAATTCTTTAAGATTGATCAGTTTCTGTGCTTTATAATCATATTTGAACACTTTGACTATTGAACATGGTTGGAAGCTGGGAAGATGGAGAGGTGGAGTGGGGACAAGAAGAGAGAAGTATGCACATCCAAGTCCGATGTACTTATATTCATTTGAGCTTAAAAATTCTTATCAATTTAAGAAATAGCTAAGGGCTTCCCTGGTGGCACAGTGGTTGAGAGTCCACCTGCTGATGCAGGGGACACAGGTTCGTGCCCCGGTCCGGGAAGATCCCATATGCCGCGGAGCGGCTGGGCCCGTGAGCCATGGCCACCGAACCTGCGCGTCCGGAGCCTGTGCTCTGCAACGGGAGAGGCTGCAGCAGTGAGAGGCCTGCGTACCACAAAAACAAAGAAACAAACAAAAAAAGAAGTAGCTAAAAGTTACAGTTCTAGATTTAGCTATGATTGTATCAACTCAAATGTAGTAAAGACTGAATCTGATTGGCCCTATAAAAGGGTCAGTAGTTAGTTAATTCCAGGATCACTTTCAGGAAGTAGCAGAGACAGCCTTAGAAGAAAATTTTAGTACCATCCTTACCTTACCCCTCTCATATGGTCATCCAATGAGTGAGGTGACTTCTTAGATGAACAAACACTTAGAATTCAAAGACTGTGTTCGTTATGGGTTTAAACGTATTCCTCCAAGAGATACTGAAATCATAACCTCTAGTACTTGTGAATGTGACTTTATTTGAGAATAGGGTCTTTGGAGATGATTAAGTTAAGATGAGGTCATTAGGGAAGACCCTAATCCAATATGACTAGTGTCCTTATAAAACAAAAATTTGGACAGAAGCAGACATGCACACAGGGATAATGCCATGCGGAGATTATCAAGTTGAGACATCTACAAGCTAAGGAATGCCAAAGATGGCCAGCAAATCATCAGAAGTCAGGCAAGAGGTATGGAACAGATGTTTCTTCATAGCCTTCAGAAAGAACCAGCCCTGCTGAACATTTTGATCTCAGATTTCTATATACCAGAACTATAAGACAATTTTGTTGTTTAAGCCACACAGTGTGTGGTACTTTGTTATAGCAACCCTAGGAAGCTAATACAGTCCATATTCTTTTTAGAACAACTACAGTAAATAGAATTCAAATTATGACCATAAGAATTTTAATCTAGTAAAATTTCCAAGGTTTGAAGGGTCATTAAAAAAATTAACTTTCTAATGTAGAACAATTTTAGATTTAAGGAAAAATTACAAAGTACTACAGAGAATTCCTCCATACAGTTTCCTCTATTGACAATTACATTAGTAGGGTACACTTGTTACCACTAATGAACTGATACTGATACATTATTATTAACTAAAGCACACACTTTACTCAGATTTCCTAGCTTTTAACCTAGTGTCCTATCCCATCCAAGATACCATGCTACATTGTCATGTCTCCTTATACTCCTCTTGGTTGTGACAATTTCTGACTTTCCTTGTTTTTGATAACCTTGATCACTTTGAGGAGCACTGGTCAGCTATTTTGTGGAATTTGACTGATGTTTCTCTCATGATTAGGCTGTGATGTTGCATTTTAGGGGGAAGACCACAGAAGTAAGGTGTCGTTTTCATCACATCATATCAAAGGTACAGACTACCAACATGACATCCCTGTTGATGTTCACCTACATGAGGAAGTGTTTGTCAGATTTCTCTGCTGTTAAGTTATTCCTGGCCCCTGCCTTTCATACTATATTCTTTAGAAAGAAGTCACTATGCACAGCCCATACTTAAGTAATGGGAAGTTATGCTCCACCTCCTTTGGGGTAGAGTATCTATGGACATTTTTTGAAATTCTTCTGCACAGGAGATTTGCCTCTTTTCTTCAGACTGGAATAACTATTTCAATACTCTGAAAATAGAGAGACTCTACAAAGAGGATAATTAAAAATTTTTACTATATAATATAATTTCTATTTAAAACAAAACAGTACTAGTATTTGATGAACAAAAGCAAATATTCTGGTCCAGATAATTAGAAATAATAATATATACTTTTTAAAGGCTTCCTTTGATCATAAAGTCTCAATTTCTCTCTACTAGAGCATGTATTCTCAGTTACTAAGAGTGTGAAAATTGGTTCCTAATTACAAAGAAAATTTACCAGCAGAACACAAGATGTTTTAACCCCTTTTATTGTCACATGGAGGGTTTTGTACCTTTGGGCATGACCCAATACTGCCCTTTCTTCATGTTTATCTTCCTCCTGAGGTAGAATAGAGAATAGAGTGAGAGGGAAATAACTTTGAGTTTCCCCCAAGATGGCAAACTGTGTCACTAACCATGGGCATGCCTCAATTCAGATGTACTAGATTCTGCCTTCCAAAGTATGATATATACTCTGCATATAAAACTAGTAATGTGGTATTATAGAAAAGTTCATGCTTCAAAAACTCTAGGTATATGTAATGCCTCGATTTTATTCTTTCAACAAACATTTATTAAGGGCCAGCCATGTGCAAATCACTATGTTTGGTTCTGAGGAAACACCACTGAGAAAGCATAGATAAGGTCCCTGTTTTGATATCATTTTAAACTTGGTGGAGAAGACAGGTACTGAGTGAACATTAATAGTGTGCTAAGTTACATGAAAAGCTTTAGGGTACTGAGGGTGTAAAATGTGATCAGGTAATGGGGTCATGGGTTGGTTAATTTAGCACAGCAAAAGAGAAGGTTTCTTTGAGAAAGTTATGTTAAAGCTAAATTCTGCAGGATGCATAGGAGTCATATTGGGGAGGGTTATCATATTGATTAATATGGTCCTGTTTTGAGTGAAAGTTAAGTTTCTCCTTGCTTTACAAGGCAGAAAGAAACTTTAGAGAAGACCTCAAATCTCAAAAGTCTAACACTAGAGTTTATAATATTTTTGAAAAGCCAGTTGGAAACTCCTAACCCTGGAAATTTATTATAAATAGTTAGAGACAACTCATACTGGTATCCTTTCTTTGAAAATCCCCATGGAAATAACAACACTACAATACTTCCATAATTGATATAGTGGTTTACGATAGCCAACTTCTCATGCAAATGATAGTACAGTACGGTTTTCAGGATGTTTGCTACAAAGGGAGAAAAAAATAACTGAGGAAGCAATTTCCCTAAATGTGGTGACAGCCTAGTCATTAAAGAACATTCTACTTCATTGTTATGAATATGTGAATCATTCCAGAGGTTACTGGGAATATTTTTTTTTTACCATTTACAAGAAAACATCTGCTACAACTAGATGAATGATTAGCTGCAAAGTACATAGCAATTTTGTTTTTTAAGGATTACTTTCCAAAGTCCGCCCCTTTCACCCTTCACTTCATTCAGGTGCATGTATAATGACATAGGTGGTCATTTCTAGAATCTTCCTAGTTGGTAGGAGCAAATTCTTGAAGAGGCTCATAAGATAGTTTTTGTTTCTCTCAGAATTTCAGCATTTCTTTGAGATTACTCCATCCCATTTTCAAAGAATTCTATCCCCCCTCTCTGGCACTCCCAGGACATATCTTCAAGGTTAATGTTTAAGTGTTAATTAAGCCTAGCCATCCCTTAAGAGATAAGTAAGTAAACAGGCTAGCCATGATAACAAGGTTTCTAAGACTGGACAAACAGGAATGTTAATGCATCTTTCATAATGGAAACAATACGTTTATAATCTTAGACTTAAAGTAACTATGGTTACAAAGCCTTGTGCTGCTTTACCTTCACTTGATTCCTTTCACTGGGGATCCACCTCTGTCATCAGGAGAGAGTCTCCTTGGCTAATGGCCCTCAGTGTCATCATGAGAATACAAAGATTAAATACCTTATGAATAGAGAGTGTAAATTTCTTTATCTGCTTCAGAAGTGTCTTTTCAATAAGGAAGACTTGGTCAACAAAGGAGAGAGATGTGTTCTCAGTTTCAACCAACTTTCTAAACAAAAAAACACTGGCTTTCTATTGTACCTGAAGTGTTTTGTTATCAATGATTACCTGCCAAGTGCTTCAAGTCTTTATAGCCATAGTCTTGATGTTGACAAAGTGCTTCAAAAAGAATTTCTGCAGATACTTAGGGTCAAGGGGTCAAGAAGAAGATATTATCAAGATAGAATTTAGAATGCTAGATTTAGGATGAATTACTGCGACATCTTCTCAAAGAGTGTTAAGGAGATAGGAAATTGTTCAAACACAATATTAGAAAAAAAGCAAGGTTCGAAATTGTGTATATAATCCATTCTATAAAAATGATATAAAGTATGTAAAGATGAAAAGAAGCACATGAAAATGTAAACAGTGGTTATCTTGGGGTGACATTATGGGTGATTTGACACAATGAATATTATTACTTAAGTATTCAGAAAAAACTGTTTTATATAATAATTTATTTTAAACAACAGCTATAGCTTCGGTAACTATGAAAAGGACTCACTGTTTATCTGGGGCACTTTCAGAGGATGTTAGCAAAGGATATCAGGAGTGGTTAAAGCACTGATGCTTTTTCACCTGGAGAAAAAAAGAGTAATGAAACATAAAAGCTAGCTTCAACCCTTCGAAAGACTGTCAAGTAGAGGAATAACAAGACTTATTTTCCAAAGACTAGAAGTTCTATGGAGTTTAGCACCTGTCTTAATTTTAAAAAGACATTTCTAGTAACAAGGGAACAGATTGATATTCAAGAATTACTGAAGGCATTCAAGAAGAGGTTGGATGGATATCAGACATATGGTTATAAAAATGATTGCTTCACTGAGTGAGAACTAAGACTAAGGGGTTTTTAAGGTCTTTACAACCCTTGGGTTCTATTATTTTAAACACTGCTAATATATTTGCCCAACACTCTAGAGGTCAGAAGTCTTGGTTTTTCTTTTCCTCACTTTTCTTTCCCCCACCCTGCTCCCACTTCCCTCCCACATTGACAGGAGATGCTGACTTGTGCTGGGAGTCACAGGGGCAAATCGCCCTTGAGAACAATGTTAAAAGAGCAGTAAATTCCTCATGATAAAGCCTCCAACTTAAAGAATAGAAGTGACAGAATATAGTGACTTGTCTAATTTACCATAATGTGTTTTGTATTATAATGGCAAGGCGGGGTTCACTTGGCTTGGGGTTTGTAAGGGCTTAAGACAAATCAGGAAGAATAAGATGAGCTCAGATTTCTATCACTCATCTGATCACACATTTAGACATGACGCATGCTATCCACCCCTTTCGCTATGCCATCAGTTTCCACACCATCTTACTCAAAAATGTCACAAGACATTCTCTGATTCACCTTCCCAGACATCCCAGTCCCCTAGCTGAGGAGGCCCGTTGTGTGATCCCCAGTGAGTGTGACATCCCCACCTCTTATCAGCCCCAGATAGGAAGCAAATATTCTTGTAACACCATTCTTTTAGGAACCAGCCAAATAGGATTAGAAACATTGTTACAAATACCAATAACCATTCATCTTCCAGTAAAAATAATAGAATATATATATTTAAAATTCTGGGCAGGGTTTCCCTGGTGGCACAGTGGTTGAGAGTCCGCCTGCCGATTCAGGGGACATGGGTTCGTACCCCGGCCCGGGAAGATCCCACATATCGCGGAGCAGCTGGGCCCGTGAGCCATGGCCGCTGAGCCTGTGCGTCCGGAGCCTGTGCTCCGCAACGGGAGAGGCCACAACAGTGAGAGGCCCACGTACAGCAATAAACAAATTAATTAATTAATTAATTAATCAATCAATTAATTAATTAATTAATTAAATTCTGTGCAATTTCGATATTTATACTTATTCTACTCAAAGACTTAAGTCCTAGAGAGATGATTCAGATGATTTTCTTATACTACTTAGTCCAAATTCCACTTGTATTTATTGAGTATCTATGTTTTCCAGGCACTGTGCTATTTTCATTTAGACATCTCATTAACTTTGAGTGAAGAAATTTGTCCCTCTCTGTCCAGGTGAGTAAAATGTAGTTTAACAGATAGTATTTTGCTTTGATCACCCAGCTGCCCAGAGGTAGAGCTGGGAAACAACCTAAGGTTTCCTGACTCTAAGGGGCACAGAATTTTGTAAATGTCTTCATATGTAATTATGCAAACAACCTGTAGTGCTTCATGATGATAACATGAACACGCCCACATCAGCCTGTAAAACAGATGGGACCTGAGTTGAGTTATTCCCTTCTTGAGACAGGCATGTTAAACTACAGTCCAAGATACCCAATTGGGACAGGACAAATGAAGGATTCAAAGTCATGTTTCTGCAGAGTTCTTCTCCATGCTGTGAAGTATTAAGGAAAACAATGCATCTCAATAGTGACAAGCCCCAAATACCTCTGATTGCTTACAATGTCTTGCTTTACACAGTGTACATTGTAATTAATTTTTATCAATATAGAGAATCTTTCTTTTTAAAATTTATTTTATTAAAGTATAGTGGATTTATAATGTGTTAATTTCTACTGTACAGCAAAGTGATTCAGATATATATATATATATATATATATATATATATATATATATATATATCCTTTTTCATATTCTTTTCCATTATGGTTTATCAGAGGATACTGAAGATAGTTCCCTGTGCTATACAGTGGGACCTTGTTGTTAAAGAATCTTTCTTTGTTAATCATTAAAATCAACTGAATGAGTTATATTTCAAATGAGTCTATTAGTAGAAAAAAAGCACTCATTAAAATAGAAGTCTGAAAATGGAGACAGACAACGTTGGCCAAGAAAGAAGAAAGAACGGGTGTTTGATCTTATCCCACACTCCTTCAGAGTGGAATATGGAAGACCTCTTGTTTTTGTGGACATGTGCTAAAGAAAACAGAAAAATCCAGCCAAGTTGTGCAGTGAGTTTCATGAATATATGGAGAAATGTTTACTTGTCTTGAACTGAGGATGGAATTCTAGTCCCCTTAGACAATGAGCCAGATTTTAGAGCTCATTTGTATTGTCTAATCATTCTCTCTTCTGGGAGCATTCTAATTTAGCTAAAACCAGGATTTGGATTTGGCCTAGCTATAAATTAAAAGAATACTACATGGCTATGCAGCTCTGCTCAAGAGTTTATTTGCTCTTACATTAAAAAATAACTCAAGTTACTCTCAATGGATTCATTAAAAACCTTATTTCTCCACTTTATAGCTATTTTGTCTGGCGGATGGGATCTGTTTTTTTCCTTATGCTGCATTTTTCGAACTAAGTGTATATGGTGAGATAACAGTACACTCTCCCGCCAACAAAAAAGCCACATGAATATTTCAATAAAATTGCATTATTTGGCATCTACTGTCCACATATGTTCATTTGGCTGTGGCTTGTCCAAGCCAATTATAGCCACAAGGGGAATGAGTGTTTGAAATTTAAACAAGGAGTTCTAAATTTTCTAAGAGAGGAGGCCTCCTGACAGGTAGATCAGTCTCTAATTCATTTTTAATGAAGTTGACAATTCCATAAATCATTGTTTCCCTTCCATTATCTGCCAGCTTCTGTGCTGCAGAAGCCTGAAAAGAAAACTTCTTTATACTTTTGGGTGGGGGGGTGGTTAGGATGAGGTTAGACTCTTTGAATGAGCCTTTAAGGATAAATAACTTCACCATGCAGAGAATAAAGAGTATTTCAAGCAGAGAGAATGGCATGAAGGTGTGATGGGTTCAAGGGTAGAGCAAGGATGTAGAAATATAAGTCGGAGGGGATGGTAGAGATGTTGGATTTGTTGGTACACTCAAAGAGCCATCATCAAAAGTTTTAAAATAAAGAACGTTAAGTTCCATCTCTATGAATCCTGAGAAATGGAGTATTACATTCCCACAAATATGAAGAGAAAACCTGATTCCTCTTTCCAGTAAAGAACGTCTGTAAGGTCTGAAGTTAAGTGGACAGATAAATAGGAGCAAGAGATATTTGGAAATATTGTTGTCAGTTAAAAAACAAAATATGTAATACCTAAGTTAAATGACCCTAGGGATTTTTTTTTTCATTCTGATTTTTAAGAATCTGTTTTGCATATGACCCAGCAATCCCACTACTGGGCATATACCCTGAGAGAACCATAATTCAAAAAGAGACATGTGCCAAAATGTTCACTGCAGCTCTATTTACAATAGCCCAGAGATGGAAACAACCTAAGTGTCCATCATCGGATGAATGGATAAAGATGTGGCACATATATACAAGGGAATATTACTCAGCCATAAAAAGAAATGAAATTGAGCTATTTGTAATGAGGTGGATAGACCTAGAGTCTGTCATACAGAGTGAAGTAAGTCAGAAAGAGAAAGACAAATACCGTATGCTAACACATATATATGGAATTTAAGAAAAAAAAAAGTCATGAAGAACCTAGGGGTAAAACAGGAATAAAGACACAGACCTACTTGAGAATGGACTTGAGGATATGGGGAGGGGGAAGAGTAAGCTGTGGCAAAGCGAGAGAGAGGCATGGACATATATACACTACCAAACGTAAGGTAGATAGCTAGTGGGAAGCAGCCACATAGCACAGGGAGATCAGCTCGGTGCTTTGTGACCGCCTGGAGGGGTGGGATAGGGAGGGTGGGAGGGAGGGAGACGCAAGAGGGAAGGGATATGGAAACAGATGTATATGTATAACTGATTCACTTTGTTATAAAGCAAAAACTAATACACCATTGTGAAGCAATTATACTCCAATAAAGTTATAAAAAAAAAAAAAGAATCTGGTTTGGAATTGGGAGAGAACAAGGTACAGATAGAATTAGTGTGAATTTCTTTGTCAAAAGTTAAGGTCACTCAGAGATACCATTTGCTTAATCATGGCTTATACACATATCAAAAAAAAAATCACACACACATCTTTTTATGTGCCAAAAATGGTAGTGGATGAAAATGTGACTAAATCTACATGTGTTGATCAGAATCTGGAGTATGAGCCCACTCTCATTTAGCTTTGCCAAAATTTGATTACTTTCTCAAATTCTCAGCTACAGATCTTCATTCTATATGGTTGTGCTTTAGAACTGCACGCATAATATAGACGAGAACTTGGTCTCCAGAATCAAGCAAACATGAGCTCTGTCTACTTATGAGCCCTATGACCTCAGCAAGTGATTAGATTCCTTTAGGTCTTAACTTTCTCAACTGTTAAAAAGAAAAATCAGATGTAAACTCGTATCTACCAAATAATTATTGTGAAGATTAAGTAAATGTTTGAAAAATGCTTATGGTGGTGTCTGGTGTATATTAAGAACTTGATAAATGTCATTAGCCAATTATATAATTATTATTATTACCCAAAGATAAACACAGATAATCAGCTTGAGAAGAAACATCTGTAGAAACCACTTTATCTGTACACCAAGCCAGCTGATTCACCGCATTTTGCTTGATTAAATAATAATGAAAAGGATAATAATAACATACATATAATACTTCAGTGTTTAAGGATATTCCCTCATGGACAAATAATTTGGCACCAACTCTGTGAGTTAGGAAAGATAAAATATTCTTACTGTTTACAAAGAAGAAAAAAAAATCAGGATATAACATACAAGAGAAAAAAAATCTATAAAAGCCAGAATAGAACAAGGAGATTAAGGGGAGAGGAAAACCTCTTAAAGAGATTAATGTGTCACAACAACCCTTTCAAATAACCAGAGTGGAAAAAGCACCCTGTCAGCCAGTTAATTGACATTGTCAAATCGACTCATGGGGATCTAACAAATGTCAGACTTATTTAACATTTTTTTAATTGCTAGCTATTGATTTACATATTTATTTTTTATTTATTTTTATTTTTGTATTTATGTAGGTATTTTTTTATTTAACATTTTTATTGGAGTTCGTTCCAAAATTAATATTTCAGTTATGTTTATGATTCTTAACACATACATTATTGCAGAGCAAATGTATCATCAAAACATTTGTTCAAAATAAGCACCATTTTTATAATATGCATTTAATAATAATATGCATTTTAAAAAGTACATTATTGAGTAAATTTTTATGTTCTCTATTTTTCAAAATTATATATTCACAGATTGAAATGTAGTCACCATCTCTACCTACTATTTAAATTATTAACCAACAAAACATAATATAGACTTTGGAGCAATAGTTCTCAAACTATACAATGGTGGGCTGAAAACTTGGAAAATGGTTCCATTGCTTAGTTGAATATGGCCAATCTTTCTTCCAGTTCACATTTGATTAGATTTTTTAACAGTTTGACCAATAAGTTTTCTTTTAAAAAACTGATGCCTGATAATTGTTGAGTCTGACAAAGTGAATGTCCAAGTATCATAAAATATGTATTTTATGAATACATATAGAAAGGTGACTGTGCCTAATTGGACAGTTAATAAATGTGGTCATATATATTCATGTCTAAGATTTTTGCACCATGTACCTATAATAGAGTTATAGTTTCTCTAAGAAGCACTGATTCCAACTCATTAATATGATCAAATATCCTAATAATTCATATTCTACCTTGATCACCATGAAATTCAAATGCTTCCTGATCAAATTTGGTAACCATTGCTTTAGAAGTATACACATATTCAGATTACTCTTTTTTTTTTTTTTTTTGCGGTACGTGGGCCTCTCACTGTTGTGGCCTCTCCCGTTGTGGAGCACAGGCTCCGGACGCGCAGGCTCAGCGGCCATGGCTCACGGGCCCAGCCGCCCCGCGGCATGTGGGATCTTCCCGGACCGGGGCAGGAACCCGTGTCCCCTGCATCGGCAGGCGGATTCTCAACCACTGCGCCACCAGAGAAGCCCAGATTACTCATTTTTATTTAATTATTCTAAATTTCCTTGAATATATCTTTGTTGAGTAAGTAAAATATAAGGTAGTACACTTGGTTAGTTAAAATTATGTGGAATAGATTCATTGTTACCACTGTGGTTTCCATTTCAAGTGCTCTCACACTAATGGAAAAAGAAAAAGTTAATGCAACTTTTCCTTATGGCTACAGGTGGAGGCATTACTAATAATGTTTCTCAGAGGTTTCTTTGGCACTTACATAATAAACTTAAAGAATTACATATTTATTTTTATTTTTGTATTTATGTAGGTATTTATTTATTTAACATCTTTATTGGAGTATGATTGCTAAGAATTACATATTTAAACTTAAATGTTTGTGTGGATTGAATCTAGGAATTGTGCTTATCATTCATTATAGAAATTGATAGCTGTGGTTAATTAAGATATTGTTATATGTAGGCTAAACTGTCTTTTAAACATATAAAATATAAGGTTTGAATAATATATGCCAAAGACAATATAAAAATGTTTCAAATTCACAGGGCAGTGAAATCATTACAGGACTATGAACCTCTCCTTGGCTTCAATTCCTCATATCTGTATGAAACTACTGCTCCCAGATATAGCATCAATATCTAATAAATGGTGACACTGAAAGTTGTTAAGTTCTATGACACCAAAGCTAGAATTCAAAGGAATTTCTGTAAAGCAAAGTTCTCTGACTCTCCTAAGCCAGAAGAATTTTTCATATGTCTTGGAAAAGGCAGAATCAAAAGGCAAAAGATGAAAGACATAAGACGGGAGATAAGAGGTGAAAAAGTTTTGGTCCCGTGATTCTCGGTTTCCTTGCCTAAAAAAAAAAAGACTAGGGGAGCTTTAAGGTCTTTTCCAATTCTGAGCTTCTATGATTCCAAGTATACAAAATTCTGTATTCCAGAAGTGTTGTGCCCTTGTTTTGCTTGGTTATCTAACACATCATATAGCTAGGTTATGGTATCTCATATTACGAATGGAAGATCTATTTTAGCCTGAACCGATATGAATTGTGATTCATATGGGATTGCAATTTATTAATTTTTAAATTTAAATATATATATACATAAAGTCACATAGAACTGGAGGTGTTTACAAGTGAGGAAGATGATTTTTCTGAATACTACAGCCTATACATTTATTTATAATAATTTGGAATTTTTAGTGGAGTTTTAACAGAAAGTGTCTAAAATATATAATCCAGATGGAAATTCTCCACAACTTTTCACCATCATCAGCATAAATAGGTGTGTGTGTGTGTGTGTGTGTGTGTGTGTGTGTAGAATTGGGGTTAATTTATATTAAACTTTTAATAAATGATATGATGACCATTAGTGAAGAATAATAGATCATAATAAGTCTAGTATCACTAGAGTCCACATACTTCAATTATGATATGACAACAACTTATGTAACCATTTGGCAATTCTCAAAAAGAAATTATGTTCATTCCAGAGTGCTATTAAACATTCTTGCTTTGGAATTTTTAACACATTTATAATAATCCTCATGGGTTGTTCAAAATATGGTATATAAAACTACTATAAAATGCCCAGATGTTAGCAAAACCTTAGCCTTTTATTTTCTAATATATATTTCTGTATAACTTTTATAATATTTCATTTTAAAAGAATACAATTTATTTCACATCTTCCTAATTGTCCTTCATGTTAAAAAAAGCATTTACTCAATTTCTCATATTAATTAGACAAACAAGAAAGGCAGAACCTTTAAAAGAGTTTCATCAACATCTTACTTCACATTTCAAAGCTCCATTTTGAGAAATACTTACTGGCTCATAGCAGATCTGTGGGAAACTATAAACTAATATAAGCCTTGCTTAGAATCCTCTCAAGCAGTTACTAGAAACACCATAAAACTGTGTGATCAGGATATCCAGACCAAGCATGATTTTGAGGACTCACTCAAGTATACATTTATTCTCATTTTTCACAAATGGTGCTTCTTTGGACACTTGTTTTTCAAAACGCTCCTAAAAAAAGGAACTACCTAAAAGAAAAAGAAAAAAAAAAAAGGAATTACCTAGTTAAAAAATTTGGAATTCTTTGCATACTGTGTCTTCCTATTTGAAATTCACAAATCCATATTAGAGCTCCAAACCAGTATTTCAGTGAAGTATACTATTTAATCTATGTTTAACCCAGAGTTTTCTAGTCGTTGGTGTTGTTTTGACTATAAGACTCACGCAATTCTCCTCCCCTTCCCCCCTTTTCTCCTTATTAAATATGATTACTTTTTAGTTCCATGGAACACTCATTGCTTGAGGCCTCAAGGCCTTGAGAGCCTCTGTACCATTTCCTTGATACTGTGATTGCCTCAAGGCCAGAGCGGCCTCAAGGGAGCAGATATTTAGGAAAAGGGTACAAATTTGGGAAATTCATGAGGGTTGTTCAAAACAGAATTACAAATTCAATTAATATTTCATAGAGCACAATGAGTTTGCTGATTGATGTTCTTTCAGTATGTTTAGAAACATGAAAAAATGGATGCGCTACAACTGTGATACGTTTAGCAAACAATGACTGCTTTTCTAATTGCACGATCTTTCAGAAAAGTGTAACTGTTTAAAGGTGAAAAATGTCTTTGTTTCAGAAATGCCTAGCAAATAAGAAGAAACTTATAGAAAGCATAATTTCAAATAATCAAAATATTCACAAAATATGAAAAAATTCACAAGTGAAGGCAGTATACAATTAAGTTATTCAAGTAGACCAACAGTTTGTGCTGAGGACTCTACATACTACGCAACTGGCATCAAGTTCTTCCTGTAAAAAAAGAAATAATGCTTGGTGATTGTGGAACAACAATGTGAATGCTCTTAATACCACTGAATTAGACACTTAAAATCGTTAAGATGGTAAATTTTACATTATGTGTATTTTACCAATTTTTTAAAAAAAGAAGTTATCTAATCTTGGTTTCCAACATCATTAAAATAGCAAGTATTTTTTAAGGTTTGAGAGAACTACTTGCCTTGTTATGAAACCAGATTCTTAAAAATGTCTGAAAACTTTCCTCTCTCACTGGGAAACACTTATCTTGACCAACAGAGAATGCAGTAGTGGATGCTGAAAGAACATGACATTTTTCAGAATAAGAGAAATATTTCCTTTTTTTCTCTACTTCCACTACCTAAATCTCCAAGCCGTTAGAGCTACAATAACAAATTTGAAAGTGGACTTCCTTTTTACATTACAAAAAATAATATAGTTTTCTATAAATGTAAAATGGTATTTCACGAGTTTTTAAAAAATATTTTATTTCCTGTAGTGGCATTAAGAGTAAAACCTGGTGTGTGGATTTTTTAAGGTTAGGTAGAATACATTTGGTTTATCAAAGTGTGTATTAATATAGGAGAATTAACACATTTGTGAGAAATAGACTTAGGAAAGGATTGATGAACTATAAAACTCACTGCAAAGCTAAGAATGTTTAAAAACATTGTTCTCTGACTTCCCTGGTGGCGCAGTGGTTGAGAGTCCGCCTGCCGATGCAGGGGACACGGGTTCATGCCCCGGTCTGGGAAGATCCCACATGCTGCGGAGCGGCTGGGCCCGTGTGCCATGGCCGCTGAGCCTGCGCGTCCGGAGCCTGTGCTCCGCAACGGGAGAGGCCACAACAGTGAGAGGCACCCCCCCAAAAAAAAAACCCATTGTTCTCCTTGGCTAATATCGTATACTAGACTGTAAGTTTATGAGGGCAGTGAACACATCCATCTTGCTCACCACTATTTTTTCATGTCTCCAATAGTATCTAGTGTTGTAGACAATAAATATTTCTGAGTGAATTAGTAAATTCAGAAGAGAGTTAAAAAATACAGAAAATTGCTTTTTAGGTAATAGTTAAAAAGTGACAATAGCAAAGGCCATTTTTCAATCAATTAATGATTTGAAATATTACCAGTGGACTATTTATATATCTAATCAGTTACCAGTTCCATTATTCATCAAATACATGCTAAACACTAGCTACCAAATTCATCCAAATCTTACATATGGAATTTTATTCACAAACCAATCTCTACATTTAAAGAGACTAATATTGTAAACACTTAAGCACTTAATATCCAATTCTTCACATGAATCTTTTTGTCTGATGGACCATTGTTGAATTTTTCTCATGAAGTCTGAGCAATAAAATTATATTTCATAGATATTCTTACATTCTTTCCAAGGAGAGGCATTATGAAATTTTCTATATATTTTTTAAGATATCCAGTGGAAGAATATTAATTAAAATGTTAATATTTGTCATTTGAATTAATATTCTTCAAAATTTATGCTATTTGCACATAAACATTAAAATGAGGAGTGATTAAATGGTGTTTCCTATAATCCTGACAAAAGATTTAGAGATGAAAGAGCATGTCAGTATTTTTAAGAATATAGAAAAGATATATCTACTGCTTTTAAATATATTTCCTAGGCCTTAATTATTGGTTTTTGTGTGTTTTGATTTAGAAAAACTAAAATATAAGCAGAAAAAGTAGAACACAGTTTCCACGTGATTAGCAAAAAGAGTCAAAACTCTGGAATCGCTTTGAAATCTACTTTAAAAGCTCAGCTACTTTGATTTTTTTTTCTGTTATAGAACCATGAAAAGTTATTTCAACTGAATTGCATACATAACTCCTAGAGTGTAGACAGTTGCTGTTATTTGTTCACTTCATCAAAATGCTTTTTTAAATTATTGCTACATTTGTATTACCAGGTCCTGGAGAAACCAAGGTGAAAGAGGCCCAGGAGAAGCAAAACCCTATTTGCTATTTCTAACAAAAGAAATGCCATTCTTGCCACTAACTCTTCGAATTATTTCCAAGTTCTCTAAAAATAATTTAACCTGTGTCAAATAGCTGTCTCATCTGGAAAACTAAATAAATGAACGTAGAAGTTAGAAAGAGTAAGGGGAAAGTTAGGTGTTAAACTGAAATGGTATATCCCAGGCTTTTTAGATGGAAACTCCAAATTAGCCAGCACACTTCTATACATCTGCTCACTTTTCTTTAAACTTGAGCTATATTATCACAGAAAAGCATAGTAATCCCCACTCTGAAGTTGTATTTCAAATGAGAGAGACTGCAACATCACAGCATAGGCACCTTTGAAAAGGGGTATTATGGATGGATGAATTTCTTTTGGGGTCAGCATGTCTACATTTAAGGGGCAGATTATATAGGGAGGGAAAGTAGAAGGAATAATATAAAGTATTTCTACCCAATGACAATGATTCTCATTTGACATTGGACTTTAAAGAGGATATGAATGGACTTGAGGTCATGGGGAGGGGGAATGGTAAACTGGGACAAAGTGAGAGAGTAGCATTGACATATATACACTACCAAATGTAAAATAGATAGCTAGTGGGAAGCAGCCACCATAACACAGGGAGATCAGCTCGGTGCTTTGTGACCACTTAGAGGCCTGGGATAGGGAGTGTGGGAGGGAGACACAAGAAGGAGGGGATATGGGGATATATGTATACATATAACTGATTCACTTTGTTATACAGCGGAAACTAACACAACTTTGTAAAGCAATTATACTCCAGTAAAGATTTTTAAAAAATAAAGAGGACATGCCTATTAAATCATGCTTCATTTTAAACAACAGTTGATTTTTTAAAAATTTTGTGCAAATTATATCTTGGTAGCCAAATTACACTTTACTGTATCTGAAGAGCTGTTGACATGTAGAAAGCTCAGGTAAATCCTTATAGTAGTAAAACATATGCTATATTTATTTATTCAGAAATGTGGGTCATTGTATACTATTTTCTTAATTTAAAGCATTTTAACATGCCAGTTATTTAAAAAATGAATTTTAAAATTATGTTATATGATTTTGCAAGGAAATTCTATTTTATACTTTTCCATCTGTTAAATTATTTAAGATGAACATTTATTATATGCTGGTCCATGAATGAAATGCCATTGCCTACAATGATTTTTAGACATCTACTAGTGTCCTCAAAGAGAAGAACTGGAATATTTTTAGAACAGATGACTTACCACATGACTATTAACTTTTGTAGAGTCGTACTTAAGATTCTTCAAGGTGACTAAAAGTAAAATAGAAACGTTCTGGATTTTAAATATTTTTCTGTTTTCTTTTTTGATATGAAAAAGAAACCTATACCAATTTTGTAAAGAAAAGGGGCTACAGTAACTTGCATTGGTTCCTGTTGACTGGTATAACAATGAAAGTGAAATTCACTTTGTCTAAAGGGTCACGTGAATGTGCAAATACAGGTTTATGCTATGACTTTGCTTTCCCACTCTCATAGTTAGTTTTAGAGCTTGGGGTGGAAAAGAGGATGAAGGGAGATAATATATGGAACATCTGCCATTTGCCAAGAATCATGTTTAACAGTTTACATATGGCTTCTCATTTATAAAGAGTTAAGCAGTATATAAGAAAAAAATTCAACCTAAAGAAATCTCTTACTTTTTTTTCCTGCCAAATTCTTGTCTGTCTTACTAGGTGATAACAACATCTCTAGTAAGGAAGAGAAACCTGGTGTCTTGCTTTTCTTCCCTGTTTGCAGTCATTGTTTTTTTTAAGTCTTGAAATGAAGGGAGTCCAGTGGTGGATGGCAGTCCAAGAAAGAATGCTGCTTTTATATATCTTATCCTCTTTGCAGGTCAAATGAGGATAGCTGAGAGAAGCTTGAAAAATAAAAGGTAAGGAAAATGAGTAAATATTGAGAATAAAGCATAGTTTTCCACTGACTGGATAAAAATAGTTAAAATGAATTTAAATATAAACAAAAAACTTTAATTTCAAATACTGTAGATAGAGAATAGAAAAGGATAAGCTGATTGCAGCTTTTTTAAGACCAAAGCAAATTTATAAGTAACATCTTAGGAAGTTATCTAATCAAGTCCTTCATATTATTTAATAACATTAAATTTGACATGGCTGCCTATTATAGGTATGCTATATCTGTGTTAAATGTGCTGAGATATAGGAAGATAAATGTTAAGTAAAGCTCAGAAACTCTACTGAATTGATAACACCAAGCATTTTTCATAAATCCTTTAGTCAAGACCATCTTAAATAGATTTTGATTTAAAAACTACTCTAGACAGTATGTAAGTCAAATATCTAGTCATAAAATTTCAGTATTCTCTATGTTTATCCCAATAAAGCATGGATAACATGAGCAACATTTCCAATCAAGAAAATTTTTGTTCTCTAAAGTGAATTAACCAGTCATCTGAAATTTTAAACACATATAAACCAGTTGAGAGCAAAAATACAATCATATTTATTGCTGTGGCTTTCTGGGGCTCATCGCAGGGCTTATGCTTACAAATGCTGTAGAGTTGACCTAAACAATGAAAAATTTGGGTCAAGATTACAGTGTAGATTAAAATCCTCCTTCCAGTCAGGCCCTACTCCGTGGGAAGTTTGTGTCCCTCAGAGCAGGCTAAGCACTTGCCTTGATCACTTCTACTCACTTTTTCTTCCTTTCTGCTGACCAGTGATGGGGAGAACACCACTAAACATTTTGATGATTCATTATAGGTCTGCACATCATACTTTTACCCTGATATTTATGTGGCTAAAGTCTTAATAGCCTCCCACACCAAAAGTCATGTTTGAAATACAACACATTAACAATCTGAAGCTGACTTAGCTGTGAAGCAGGATACCGAGGACACATAGATGAAATTCTAGACATTTCTAAAGAGAATCCAGCTACTTAATGGCCACTGAGGTCTTCAGTAAATAGGTGTGAATATTTCAGTGCAGTCCAACCTGAACTGAAAAACAGTTCTTACTTCCAAATTTAAATACCTCCCGTGCATATAAAAAATTTCATTTATTAGTCCAAAATGTTACTACGATTTGGGATCTTGAAAAAACATTCTCATTTTCTTGGGCATGTTCTGCAGCAAAAGGAAGTTGGGAAGGGTAGGCTAGAGAATGGAACTTATGCTTGGAGGCCATAAAGTTGAGACGTCCTGTTTTTCACCTCACAACAGGCGAGGCTGGGCTGAAGATGGTTGAGTAAGTACATTTCTCTGCCAAAGTTAAGATGATGAACCATGGGTGAAACTCAGCAAAATTCTATTCATCCACTAAGAAGCTGTTAGTGTTTGGCTATTGAGGATTGTCCAAACCATATTCCTCTCAGGTTGGACCCATTCTCTTGGGGGTAGGGGTGGGGTGGCAAGTGAAGCTCCCATTGAGAGGGTCACAGTGAGCTGTGTGGACACACTGGCACTTCAGAGAGCAGTTGGGTCCATACTGGCCTGACCTGTATTCTGTGAGGGAAAAATAAAAATAAATCCAATTCAAATATGCTTTTCTATCATACAGTCTTTTTACTACTATGTCTTGGAATGTAATAAGATGATGATAGGCTTGTAAAGAATTCTGGTTAACCATTTTTTTTTCCCCATGGTAGAATGTTATATAAGAAAAGTAAGGACTTTAATGGAAAACAAGAGGAGGCTGGGGAGGCAAGGAAGTTAGTGGCAAAATCGAAAAGATGAGGGGCTTCCCTGGTGGCGCAGTGGTTGAGAGTCCGCCTGCCGGTGCAGGGGACACAGGTTCGTGCCCTGGTCCGCGAAGATCCCACATGCCATGGAGTGGTTGGGCCCGTGAGCCACGGCCGCTGAGCCTGCGCGTCCGGAGCCTGTGCTCCGCAACGGGAGAGGCCACAACAGTGAGAGGCCCGCGTACCGCAAAAAAAAAAAAAAAAAAAAAAAGAGAAGACAGGACAGCAACTTATATTTTTAAAGTGCCTTCTCAGAATTAGATTATTCAATAGCAGTGCATCGTGAAGGACACACAGAAAATGGATTAGTTGTCTTGAGACCAGAAAAAGGCAAAACTCACCCTGAATACACAATATATGAAGTTTGTCTTTAGGTTGAAAACACAATTATTTGTGCTTATGTTGCTGAAAAGGAAATGACTTTAAATTCAACCCTTTCATCTCTTAAAATATGTCAAAAGGGCCATAGATCCCCTGTGTAAAATACTACTCTATGTACTAAAGGGTTATAACTATCTTTAAGTTGAATTGCATTGTGATTGCAACCAGTAGAGAAATGAAGAAAAGGAATTAAAAAGTGTTAGCTTTATCAAAACAATGAAATGTGGACTAAAAGGGGCCCCCTCAAGCATCACACCCCTGCCTGTGCATTTGGTCTTAGTCTGATATCCAGCAGAGAATTAGCAGAGAATTAACAGGTTCTGTTTCTGAAGGATTGTGAGGTTGGGAACAAAGCCAAGCCCAGCCCATGGAAACAGAAAATGGTTTCACATTTCCAAGGCAGTCAGGCAAGACTGGGAAATAACTCAATTTACCAATGTTTAAGGACCAGAGAAACTTAACTTTGCAATAATAACAGTCAGCTAGCCCTACGCCATTTTTCAAAATGGGTGCCTAATACATTATCTTATTTGGTTCTAACAAACACCTTTGAGGTAGGAGAGGCAGTGAGGTAAGCTCTCTCATTCTAGAAAGAGATGAACTGAGGTTTGGTATGTCTTAAGGGACCTTCTCAAATGTTAGATCTCTGGTAAATGACAGAGCTGGATTTCTAAATACTCATCTAGTGCTCATTCCTCATTTTGCACTATGATGTGGAAAGACACAAGATATCAAGCATATGTAGAAGAAAGCCCAAATCAGGAAGTGGAAAGTGGAAAATTTAGAGATATTGATATAAATATAAAGATACAGGTACTAGAGCAAATTCTGAGTCTGAGCAAATTTTGTTAAACATTTCTTTAGTGCCTCAAAATTCTCTTTGCTGGATTGGAGAGTCACCCTGAATATTCCACGAGCAGTGGATGTTTATTTGATTTTATTTTTCTTTCTCAGATAATGAAGGTAGGTTACAGTGTGGTCTAGCTCTAATCTTAATTAACTAGTTATATTTTAAATGTGAGATAAATGGAAAATATATCAATTTTGCAATTAATTTTTTTTACAGAGTTTCAGTGTGAGCAAACAGTAATTCAATCCCTTCCTAAATCAAGGAACTACAGGTAGGTAAAAGGAACTTTGGAGGTGACGCAAATACTGCTCTGAAATGAATCTTCTCTTTAAATTATCAAACTTTATGAAAGTACAAAAAAAAACTATGTGTCATTTCAAATTTAACCTAACATAACCACCTGTGCCCAGTGTGTGGGAGAATTACTTAGTTCGGTGGTAAGACCTAGTTTTCTTGTTTGAAAAAGAGTTATGAGTCAGGATCTCTACTGAGCAGTTCAGAATCTGATTTTAATTTACAAAATTACCACATTTTCATGTTAATAACGATGTGTATTTAAGACATCTGTTTGAATGTCTGCAAATGTTAATTTACCAAGGGGGTGGGGAAGTAATCCAATAAAAAGCTGCTACATTCTTTTATGAATTAATATTATGGCGGTTTAATAGGTTCTTTACCAGAGTTCAAATTAAAATGAGGTCTTTTATCTTTATAGTGCCTGCATAGACACAGCTGTTCACAGTTAATATCGCAGATGAACTGTGCTTAATTGAAAATAAAAATGCAAATAAAAGAGCCTGCAGTATGTCTGTGTAGGCCATGGGTACCCCAAAGAGCTCACGACAAGAGAGGCCTTGAGGCGCCCACCTAGAATGGACAAGTTAATATATAGCATCCACTGTCACATGGCAATTTACTTGTGGATGAAAGAGACTATGTGAGAGCGAATTTAGTCCACAGAAATTCCATAGAGTGAGGCTTTAATTTTTGGCCTGTCTATAAGCTCTCCTGGTTTAGTGGCTAGTTTTAAGTCATTGCTAACTGTTGTCCAATAGAACCTTCTGCAATGACGAAAATGTTCTGTACTGAGCTGTCCAATACTGTAGCCACTAGCTGTGTGTGGCCACTAAGCACTTGAAATGTCATGTGAGACTAAGGAGGTGAATTTTAAATTAAACTAAATTTAAATTAAGTAGCACGTGTGGTTAATGGACAATGCAGATTGACAACCGAAAAGTCCAATTCCTTTCTTTTCCTTGAGAGGCAGTACAGTGGGTATGTTAAAAAGTCTAGCTCTGGGCCCGGATTGCTTGTTTCAAATCTCCAAGCTCCCACTTACTAGCTGTGTAACCTTGGGCAAGTTACTTAACCTTTTTTGTGCTTCAGCTCCCAGCTTCCTCCTCTATAAAATGGGTATGGTGATAATAGTAAAGGCACCTAGTATAAATGAAAATGCCTGGCATATAATATGCATTCAATACACATTAGTGGTTTTCTTTAGGATTTAGATGCAAGCACCAATGCTATAAGCACTGCCTTTAGTGAGTGTTTCATTGGTGACATTTTACCGTGGCTTCACCAAGATGTCATGTGGATGTTTATTCTGACAGATTTAGTTTAGATTTCACAAAGTTCAGATACTTCTGTCTACTGTGACTCCATGAAGAACGTGGAGAAGGAAAGCAAAAATTCCCTCAACAAAAATGTGCTGAAGGCTATCATGTGCTAGACTTGGTTCTAAACGTTTTCGATAAAAGACAAGTAAACATGGATGTGACTCTCAGGAAACTTGTAGTGCAGTGAAACACAAGAATTAGAGACTTTAATGAAGCAGCTTTGTAGAAAAGAAATGTCAATATCAATAAGCTCCTGAGTTGGAAGATCCTAAAGGATTCCGAGTCACTACTCATAACCCCTTGGCCTTATCCTATAAGTCTACACAAAAGGGAAGAAGGAGGGGTAGGAAGGAATACAAGACTCTTAATGAGCCTCTGGAGGTTCCTTATTCTGGACTAGATACAGATATTTACATACATACATAGATACAGTATTGTCCCAGTTACTGGGTGGCAGGAGCTTTCTCTTTCACAATCACAACGTTGATGGCAATTGTCTCCAAATATTCCAGGCGAACACTACCCAGGAAAGAGAAATGGTGAAAAATTAACTCCTTGAGCTGTCAGTGATGCACCTAAATTGAGATTAAAGATACAATTTCCGGGGGCTTCCCTGGTGGCGCAGTGGTTGAGAGTCTGCCTGCTGATGCAGGGGACACGGGTTCATGCCCCGGTCTGGGAAGATCCCACATGTCGCGGAGCAGCTGGGCCCGTGAGCCATGGCCGCTGAGCCTGCGCGTCTGGAGCCTGTGCTCCAATACAATTTCCACAAGAGCAAAGTAGGATGATAAAATGAGACTGATTGGTCAGAAGAAGAGAGGAAATTTTCAGAATTCTCAGAAAGAAGCTTCATTTTATACACGGTTTCACACGAGGGCCTTAAAGTTGAGTTACTTCAACATCGGTTTGTACCAGTTAAGAATGCATGTAAGCTTTTTGAAGACAGGAATTTAAGGAATGAGACTGAGTGGCCCAGCCAAGTGTATTGCTTTAAATAGTTTTCCTTAAAATGTTATTTATTTACTGTCTATTTCTCCAGAAGATGGTAAGCTTCACTATGTTCCCAGAATTTAACACAGGACAGGCACATAATAGATGCACATTGTATCAAATCACTAAATAACAAATGAATAAATGAATAAAGGATGGACAAGAGTCACTACATGTAAAGTTCTAGTGACATATGAGGACACTGTATGGGACTAATTTATAGCTCCTTTTTAAGGTAAGAACTTTGATTCAAAGTCAAATTACCACTATCATTATATTATCATCGTTATTGCGGTTGTAACCATATATACACAAGAGCAAACATAATATAGACTAAAATGGGACTTGGAGTTCTTTACTCAGAACGATGTAGTTTGGCACTGTTTTGAATGGACCAGGGCTTAATAATATTTTATTTCAAACTGAGTAGCCCAAATTCTCACCTCTATATCTTCATCCACATTTATGGCTGCTGTTACTTCTACTGATAAATGCCTAATTCAATTCACATCTTTAAATATTTTTCATAAAGCCCTTGAATCTGTTTCAGTACCACTGAACCCAATGCATGTCATTCTTTAAAAGGCATTTAATGAAATATTTCTCATTTAGAGTAGAATTTTTGTCCATTGAAGACTAACTACTTTCGTAGTGTTTTGACATATTAAATAGTTTCATTTAGGGCAATATAAAAATTTTGACCAATCAGCAACAAAATCAGGACTCATTATACTGTCTGTAGAGTGAATTCCTGTCACATAAATGTCCAAATCAGAAGCTCAGGTGATTATTCCATGGTTCAGATTCGGGTTTACACGCTTGCCCTCAGATGGACAGACCTCACAGTCACACAGAATTCCCACATTCAACGCTTAAAAACACCCTGGTTATACCTTTTTCACATTGGCTACCGTGGAAACCTGCTGGGCAAATGCATTGTCCACCAGCTGCATCACAGTTGGCTCTGTTTTTGCAGTCACAGATGTGAGCACAATTCAAACCATAAAATCCAGGAAGGCATGCTAGAAAATGAAAATGTCAAAATGCTATTTTGGATTTAAGAATAAATAAGGAGAAAATTAAAGGATATGCTCTAGGTCACCTCTTTATCAGGACCAAAGAAGGAGAGAAGAGCACAGAATTGAAAAGCAAGACAAAATTACATGGAGAAGCATATTGACAATACATTTGTCATGCAGATATGCGAATATATCAGTGCCATTCTCTACAACTAGTCTAGAAAAGTCCATAAGAAAATTTAAAATATCTTCAAGTAGATAAAATTTATTTGCTAGAATGTGTTATAATCTGACAAAGACTTCATCAAAACCCTCTAATAACCTAAACACCTGAAATAGCAATGCTTTCTAACTTCAGATCCAGGCTAAATCTAGTGCGAATTTAAAATTCTTAAAATAAATAAGAGAGTATCTGTGGAAGGTGATTCATGCAGCTCTTGATATTTAAAGTCCTGGAATGGATGACAGAAGTGGGTGTGAGGGAGACAGGCAAGGAAAAGGAGAGAAAAAGGAAAAAGAAGACAGAGAATATGATGCATATGTAGTAGGTTAACATCTTATGAAGAAGTTATGTTTTAAAGTCAGTGAAATTTAATCTTTGAAAAATTTCCTTAGATAGCCTATAGAGTATGATATAGAACTGTTTCTTAGTAAGTCCAATATAACGTGTTTTTCCTCCATGGTTGGAGAAGATCAGTACTTTTGTGTCTGAACATCAGAAGTAATTGGTTTAGATTTAGAGCCTATGTCATCCAAGCAAATGCATTTCTTGGAATGCTAAAATTGTCCTCTGCCCAGGGAGATGCTCACCCTGAGGGACGTATGTGAGAGCTAAGTTTGACTGCAGACAAAGGATTCCCATTCCCTACCTTGAGTTTTTGCTAGGCCTGTGGTCACCACTCACCATTGGGAACAGATGGGGCATGCAATTTCCTCACCCTTCAATTATCCACTCTCTCTTTCTCTCTCTTGCTCTCCCTCTCACTCCTGCTCTCTCCTCTTTCTTTCTCTCTCTGTGTCTCCTGATCCCCCTGCCCAGGCATCTAGAGTTGGATTTGCCTAGGCTTCATGTGTGTGACACTTCTTCAGCATGAATGGAGCTACTCAGGACAGATTTAACATTAGGAAAAACTCACATTCAGAGAGCAGAAAAATGAGGTAAAACCAAAAGAGATGAGGATGAGGAATATATATCAAATATCTAATTTGATATATATTATTTTATATAATATACGTCTTCCATTTTCTAATCTCATTTTAACTCAACAAAATGAATAATAAAGGAAGATTCAGTGCAGGGTTTCTTCTGTTCATTCTTATATAATCGTCGTTGACAATACATAAAAAAATCAAATCTCCTTTATCTCCCCTATTTTAATTATATATAAAAATGAGCTCATAAAGTTTGGCTTGCTCAGATTTTCCTTTTCTCTAAATAATACTATCATTCTTCCAGGTCCCCTGGCTTAGAACTTTAGAGTTATCTTGGATTCCTACATCTCCCTCATTTACATGTCCAAATCGATTGCCAAATACAGTCAATTGTTCTTCCAAGATATTTTTCTGTTCATTCATTTACATTTTGATCCCAGAATAGATTTTTGAAATCCTAGACTATTACTACAGCTTCCTACATGGACACAACAAATGGTTCCTTTTCCTAACAGTTAATAATGTATCCACTTTACAGATTTCTTTCACCAAAGTGATGTCCTTTGCTCAAAATTTTACTTGCTACCCTACTGCATGTAAGATGAAATTTATGGGGCTTGAATAGATATATTTCCATCTTTTGTACCTCTAATTCCAATTTTGAAAACAAAATGAACAAAAACTACAAGATGTTTGCTTCCATACTCCCTAACCCAAGAAACATCAGAGTGGTTGGCAAGAATTCTAAACCTGGAAAGGATTAGTAGGATTTGTTTCTGTGAAATATGTTTTCTAGAGCCTAAAGACAGGTTGAAACAAGTGGAAACAATTTAAAATATTGTTAATATCACTACAGAGGCTTTATAAATTCTTTACTTCTAAATAATTAATGTTCCTCACGTTTTTACGACATGCCTCAGTGCTAAATGCTTACATGTATCTTCTTATTTATTCCTCATGATAACCTTTTAAGGCAGGTGTTATTATTATCCCCATTCTATAGATGAGGAAACTGAAACTTACAGAAGTTTTGTTTATACATATTTTATATGGCAGAGCCAGGCCGTATACAACTAATTCTGGAGATTAAACTCTCATATCTTAATTTCTGTGTGTTGTCCATCAGGGCTCTCTGATGTCAAAGACAAATTATTGCATAATTCTTCCTTTTCCCAATTTAGTTGAAAACATTGAGTCCAAATGAAGAAGGGATATAAATAAACATATTCAAAGGAAACTTGAAGGCAGATCTTTTAGAGTTAAGCCTAGGTTAACATGAAATAAATAAGCAGCTTCTTTGTCTATATTCTGTCTAAAGGCAGCCAGGGGAAGGAGAATGATTTCATTCAAAAAGACCAACAGCTGACTCCACTGAGTGTGTCTGCCCATATCTACTCTAGATAATCATAGAACCATAGAAATTTTTTTGAACAACTATTCCAAAAAGAATAAAGAAGTCCAATTACTTCATCATGCCAGTTGTCAACACCCACAACTTAAATTAGAGCTATAAAATACATTGCAAGAATATACATTACACTATTGTTTATCTAATTTAATATAATGTGAACGTATTACTTCTATGATTTAAAAAATAGTTTTTAAAGCTTAAAATATATCAACACCATAATATGCCCACTCATTTTCTTGGTTTACCATGTTCGCAGTCTCTTCCATAATAACCTGGGAGGCACTCATAGCTTCCAGAAAACCTGCTGCAAATTCCACTGTTCTGAGACTTGCAATTAAAATGGCAGCCCAGATCATAATAACCAGGAAAACATTCTGAAAAACAAACCACTCAAGCAATAATTCTAGTTAAGACAATTGCATTTGTAATGAGTTCGAGGACAGAAAGAAACAGTAGAATTAATAAAAAAAAAAGGCAGACAAATCATTAGCCAGTGTAATCAAGAAAAAAGAGAAAAAGCACAAGTACACACAATTTTTTAAAAATGTCAAATGATCATCAAAAGGAGTAAGTCTGGAAAGTATATGAATAAATATAAAAACCTAAATGTGAAGATGGCGGAAGAGTAAGACGCCGAGATCACCTTCCTCCCCACGGATACACCAGAAATACAGCTACATGTGGAACAACTCCTACAGAACACCTACTGAATGCTGGCAGAAGACCCCAGACCTCCCAAAAGGCAAGAAACTCCCCACATACCTGGGTAGGGCAAAGCGGAGAGATTCCCGCACAGAGGATCGGTGCCGAGCGGCACTCACCAGCCCGAGAGGCTTGTCTGCTCGCCCACCAGGGCGGGCGGCGCTGGAAGCTGAGGCTCGGGCTACGGTCAGAGCGCAGGGAGAGGACTGGGGCTGGCGGCGAGAACTCAGCCTGAAGGGGGCTAATGTGCCACAGCTAGCCGGCAGGGAGTCCAGGAAAACTCTGGAGCTGCCGAAGAGGCAAGAGACTTTTTCTTCCCTCTTGGTTTCCTGGTGCGCGAGGAGAGGGGATTAAGAGCGCTGCTTAAAGGGGCTCCACAGACGGGCGCGAGTCACGACTGAAAGCGCGGAGCCCAGTGACGGGCGTGGGACGCTGGGGCTGCTGCTGCCGCCGCCAAGAAGCCTGTGTGCGAGCGCAGGTCACTGTCCACACCGCCCTTCCGGGAGCCTGTGCAGCCCGCCACTGCCGGGGTCCCGGGATCCAGGGGCGGCTTCCCTGGGAGAACGCACGGCGCGCCTCGGGCTGGTGCAACGTCACGCCAACTTCTGCCGCTGCAGGCTCGCCCCGCACTCCGTGCCCCTCCCTCCCGCCCGGCCTGAGTGAGCAAGAGTCCCCAAAGCGGCTGCTCCTTTAACCCTGTCCTGTCTGAGCGAAGAACAGACGCCCTCCGGCGACCTACACGCAGAGGCGGGGCCAAATACAAAGCTGAGACCCAGGAGCTGTGAGAACAAAGAAGAGAAAGGGAAACCTCTCCCAGCAGCCTCAGAAGCAGCGGATTAAAGCTCCACAATCAACTTGATGTACCCTGCATCTGTGGAATACATGAATAGACAACAAATCATCCCAAATTGAGGAGCCAGGAGTCAGTGCTGTGCCTCTGAGGTGGGAGAGCCAACTTCAGGACACTGGTCCACAAGAGACCTCCCAGCTCCACATAATATCAAACGGCGAAAATCTTCCAGAGATCTCCATCTCAACACCAACACCCAGCTTCACTCAACGACCAGCAAGCTACAGTGCTGGACACCCTATGCCAAACAACTAGCAAGACAGGAACACAACGCCACCCATTAGCAGAGAGGCGGCCTAAAATCATAAAAAGTCCGCAGACACCCCAAAACACACCACCAGACGTGGACCTGCCCACCAGAAAGACAAGATCCAGCCTCATCCACCAGAACACAGGCACTAGTCCCCTCCACCAGGAAGCCTACACAACCCACTAAACAAACCTTAGCCACTGGGGACAGACACCAAAAACAACGGGAACTACGAACCTGCAGCCTGCAAAAAGGAGACCCCAAACACAGTAACATAAGCAAAATGAGAAGACAGAAAAACACACAGCAGGAGAAGGAGCAAGATAAAAACCCACCAGACCTAACAAATGAAGAGGTAATAGGCAGTCTACCTGAAAAAGAATTCAGAATAATGATGGTAAAGATGATCCAAGATTCTATTTCCCAGATCCAAAATCTTGGAAATAGAATAGACAAAATGCAAGAAACAGTTAACAAGGATCTAGAAGAACTAAAGATGAATCAAGCATCGATTAAAATTAAAAACACAATAAATGAAATAAAAAATACTCTAGATGGGATCAATAGCAGAATAACTGAGGCAGAAGAACGGATAAGCGAGGTGGAAGATAAAATAGTGGAAATAACTGCTGCAGAGCAAAATAAAGAAAAAAGAATGAAAAGAACAGAGGACAGTCTCAGAGACCTCTGGGACAACATTAAACGCACCAACATTCGAATTATAGGGGTTCCAGAAGAAGAAGAGAAAAAGAAAGGGACTGAGAAAATATTTGAAGAGATTATAGTTGAAAACTTCCCTAATATGGGAAAGGAAATAGTTAATCAAGTCCAGGAGGCACAGAGAGTCCCATACAGAATAAATCCAAGGAGAAATACGCCAAGACACATACTAATCAAACTGTCAAAAATTAAACACAAAGAAATCATATTAAAAGCAGCAAGGCAAAAACAACAAATAACACACAAGGGAATCCCCATCAGGATAACAGCTGATCTCTCAGCAGAAACTCTACAAGCCAGAAGGGAGTGGCAAGACATAATTAAAGTGATGAAGGAGAAAAACCTGCAACCAAGATTACTCTACCCAGCAAGGATCTCATTCAGATTTGATGGAGAAATTAAAACGTTTACAGACAAGCAAAAGCTGAGAGAGTTCAGCACCACCAAACCAGCTTTACAACAAATGCTAAAGGAACTTCTCTAGGCAAGAAACACAACGAAGGAAAAGACCTACAATAACGAACCCAAAACAATTAAGAAAATGGGAACAGGAACATACATATCGATAATTACCTTAAATGTAAATGGACTAAATGCTCCCACCAAAAGACACAGATTGGCTGAATGGATACAAAAACAAGACCCATATATATGCTGTCTACAAGAGACCCACTTCAGACCTAGAGACACATACAGACTGAAAGTAAGGGGATGGAAAAAGATATTCCATGCAAATGGAAACCAAAAGAAAGCTGGAGTAGCAATTCTCATATCAGACAAAATAGACTTTAAAATAAAGACTACTAGAAGAGACAAAGAAGGACACTACATAATGATCAAGGGATCGATCCAAGAAGAAGATATATAACAATTGTAAATATTTATGCACCCAACATAGGAGCACCTCAATACATAAGGCAAATACTAACAGCCATAAAAGGAGAAATCGACAGTAACACACTCATAGTAGGGGACTTTAACACCCCACTTTCACCAATGGACAGATCTTCCAAAATGAAAATAAATAAGGAAACACAAGCTTTAAATGATACATTAAACAAGATGGACTTAATTGATATTTATAGGACATTCCATCCAAAAACAACAGAATACACATTTTTCTCAAGTGCTCATGGAACATTCTCCAGGATAGATCATATCTTGGGTCACAAATCAAGCCTTGGTAAATTTAAGAAAATTGAAATTGTATCAAGTATCTTTTCTGACCACAATGCTATGAGGCTAGATATCAATTACAGGAAAAGAGCTGTAAAAAATACAAACACATGGAGGCTAAATAATACACTACTTAATAACGAAGTGATCACTGAAGAAATCAAAGGGGAAATTTAAAAGTACCTAGAAACAAATGACACTGGAGACACGATGACCCAAAACCTATGGGATGCAACAAAAGCAGTTCTAAGAGGGAAGTTTATAGCAATACAATCCCACCTTAAGAAACAGGAAACATCTCGAATAAACAACCTAACCTTGCACCTAAAGCAATTAGAGAAAGAAGAACAAAAACATCCCAAAGTTAGCAGAAGGAAAGAAATCATAAAAATCAGATCAGAAATAAATGAAAAAGAAATGAAGGAAATGATAACAAAGATCAATAAAACTAAAAGCTGGTTCTTTGAGAAGATAAACAAAATTGATAAACCATTAGCCAGACTCATCAAGAAAAGAAGGGAGAAGACTCAAATCAATAGAATTAGAAATGAAAAAGGAGAAGTAACAACTGACACTGCAGAAATACAAAAGATCATGAGAGATTACTATAAGCAACTCTATGCCCATAAAATGGACAACCTGGAAGAGATGGACAAATTCTTAGAAATGCACAACCTGCCAAGACTGACTCAGGAAGAAATAGAAAATATGAATAGACCTATCACAAGCACTGAAATTGAAACTGTGATTAAAAATCTTCCATCAAACAAAAGCTCAGGACCAGATGGCTTCACAGGTGAATTCTATCAAACATTTAGAGAAGAGCTAACACCCATGCTTCTCAAACTCTTCCAAACAATATCAGAGGAAGGAACACTCCCAAACTCATTCTACGAGGCCACCATCACCTTGATACCAAAACCAGGCAAGGATGTCACAAAGAAAGAAAACTACAGGCCAATATCACTGATGAACATAGATGCAAAAATCCTCAACAAAATACTAGCAAACAGAATCCAACAGCACATTAAAACAATCATACACCATGATCAAGTGGGGTTTATTCCAGGAATGCAAGGATTCTTCAATATACGCAAATCAATCAATGTGATACACCATATTAACAAGTTGAAGGAGAAAAACCATATGATCATCTCAATAGATGCAGAGAAAGCTTTCGACAAAATTCAACACCCATTTATGATAAAAACCCTGCAGAAAGTAGGCATAGAGGGAACTTTCCTCAACATAATAAAGGCCATATATGACAAACCCACAGCCAACATTGTCCTCAATGGTGAAAAACTGAAACCATTTCCACTAAGATCAGGAACAAGACAAGGCTGCCCACTCTCACCACTCATTCAACATAGTTTTGGAAGTTTTAGCCACAGCAATCAGAGAAGAAAAGGAAATAAAAGGAATCCAAATTGGAAAAGAAGAAGTAAAGCTGTCACTGTTTGCAGATGACATGATACTATACATAGAGAATCCTAAAGATGCTACCGAAAAACTACTAGAGCTAATCAATGAATTTGGTAAAGTAGCAGGATACAAAATTAATGTACAGAAATCTCTGGCATTCCTGTACACTAATGATGAAAAATCTGAAAATGAAATCAAGAAAACACTCCCATTTACCATTGCAACAAAAAGAATAAAATATCTAGGAATAAACCTACCTAAGGAGACCAAAGACCTGTATGCAGAAAATTATAAGACACTGATGAAAGAACTTAAAGATGATACAAATAGATGGAGAGATATACCATGCTCCTGGATTGGAAGAATCAATATTGTGAAAATGACTCTACTACCCAAAGCAATCTACAGATTCAATGCAATCCCTATCAAACTACCACTGGCATTTTTCACAGAACTAGAACAAAAAATTTCAAAATTTGTTTGGAAAAACAAAAGACCCTGAATAGCCAAAGCAATCTTGAGAACGAAAAATGGAGCTGGAGGAATCAGGGTCCCTGACTTCAGACTATACTACAAAGCTACAGTAATCAAGACAGTGTGGTACTGGCATAAAAACAGAAAGATAGATCAGTGGATCAGGATAGAAAGCCCAGAGATAAACCCACGCACATATGGCCAACTTATCTTTGATAAAGGAGGCAGGAATGTACAGTGGAGAAAGGACAGCCTCTTCAATAAGTGGTGCTGGGAAAACTGGACAGGAACATGTAAAAGTTTGAGATTAGATCATTCCCTAACACCATACACAAAAATAAGCTCAAAATGGATTAAAGACTTAAATGTAAGGCCAGAAACTATCAAACTCTTAGAGGAAAACATAGGTAGAAAACTCTATGACATAAATCACAGCAAGATCCTTTTGGACCCACCTCCTAGAGAAATGGAAATAAAAACAAAGATAAACAAATGTGACCTAATGAAACTTCAAAGCTTTTGCACAGCAAAGGAAACCATAAACAAGACCAAAAGACAACCCTCAGAATGGGAGAAAATATTTGCAAATGAAGCAACTGACAAAGGATTAATCTCCAAAATTTATAAACAGCTCATGCAGCTCAGTAGCAAAAAAACAAACAACCCAATCCAAAAATGGGCAGAAGACTTAAATAGGCATTTCTCCAAAGAAGATATACAGACTGCCAACAAACACATGAAAGAATGCTCAACATCATTAATCATTAGAGAAATGCAAATCAAAACTACAATGAGATATCATCTCACACCAGTCAGAATGGCCATCATCAAGAAATCTAGAAACAATAAATGCTGGAGAGGGTGTGGAGAAAAGGGAACACTCTTGCACTGCTGGTGGGAATGTGAATTGGTACAGCCACTATGGAGAACAGTATGGAGGTTCCTTAAAAAACTAAAAATAGAACTACCATATGACCCAGCAATCCCACTACTAGGCATATACCCTGAGAAAACCATAATTCCAAAAGAGACATGTACCAAAATGTTCATTGCAGCTCTATTCACAATAGCCCGGAGCTGGAAACAACCTAAGTGTCCATCATCGGATGAATGGATAAAGAAGATGTGGCACATATATACAATGGAATATTACTCAGCCATAAAAAGAAACGAAACTGAGCTATTTGTAATGAGATGGATAGACCTAGAGTCTGTCATACAGAGTGAAGTAAGTCAGAAAGAGAAAGACAAATACCGTATGCTAACACATATATACGGAATTAAAAAAAAAAAATGTCATGAAGAACCTAGGGGTAAAACAGGAATAAAGACACAGACCTACTTGAGAATGGACTTGTGGATGTGGGGAGAGGGAAGGGTAAGCTGTGACAAAGCGAAAGAGAGGCATGGACATATATACACTACCAAACGTAAGGTAGATAGATAGTGGGAAGCAGCCGCAGAGCACAGGGAGATCAGCTCGGTGCTTTGTGACCGCCTGGAGGGGTGGGATGGGGAGGGTGGGAGGGAGGGAGATGCATGAGGGAAGGGATGTGGGAACAGATGTATATGTATGACTGATTCACTTTGTTATAAAGCAGAAACTAATAAAAAATAATAATATTAAAAAAAAAACCTAAATGAAATGGAAAAGTTATAGAAGACAACTTACCAAATTGGCCTAATTTGAGGCAGAAAACCTAGACAGGCTAACTATAATAGAAAAACAATAGAGAAAATAGTAAAATAGCTCCAATTAAAAAAAATTCCACCCCTCCTAGGCTTCATGGGTAAATCCTACAACCTTTTACAATTCAGATCATCACCTTATTACTTATAGTATTCCAGGGCATTGAAAAGGAAGGAAAATTTCAAATACTTTTTTTTATGTTAGTATAACATCAATTCCAAAACCTGAAAAAAATGCATAAAAAACTACAGCTCAATTTTACTTATGAATATCAATGCCAAATTTATAAAAAAAAGTACACAGGAGCCAACAACATATTATAAAGTAATATATCACAACTAAATAGTATTTATTCCAAGAATGAAAGGTCACATAATATGATAAAAATTTCATTGATAAATCCATCATATTTATCAACCTAAAGAGAAAAATCATATTATTAATCTCATAAATGCAGAAGAAACATTTGAACAATAATTAAAAATTAGTAAAAATACTGAATAAGTTAAAAATTAATAGCTATATCATAATATGAATATGAAAATCAAATGTTTTACTTATTGAGGAACACACAACTTGAACAAATGGAAGGATAAACAATGTTTATTCTTGAATGAGATGAGTTCATATCAGAAATATGCTAATTCTCCTTAAAAGAGTAGACACAGAGGACAGCAAAACAGTGGGAAGAAACCTGATTTTTTTTTTTTTTTTTTTTTTTTTTTGCATCTAGACGATTTGACTATAAATTTCATTTGGAAGAACAAACAAGAATAGCACCAGGAAATCCCCGAAAAAGAAGAGTAATGAAGGCAGCTAGCCCTGCCAGTACCAAATACATATAATAAAGACTTCATAATAAAAATATTATTGCATTTTCACATAAATAGACAGATCAATAGAACAGAGCATCCAGAACTATACCTAACTGCATATAAATGTTTACTATTTGATGAAGCCTGCATCTTTTTTTTTTTTTTTTTCTTTTTGCGGTACACAGGCCTCTCACCGCTGTGGCCCCTCCCGTCGCGGAGCACAGGCTCCGGACGCGCAGGCCCAGCGGCCATGGCTCACGGGCCCAGCCGCTCCGCGGCATATGGGATCCTCCCAGACTGGGGCACGAACCCGTATCCCCTGCATCGGCAGGCGGACTCTCAACCACTGTGCCACCAGGGAGGCCCCGAAGCCTGCATCTTTAATCAATGGGGAAGATAGACTTGTAATACCTGCATTATGACAACTGAAAAGCCACATAAGGGGGAAATGGATCTATTCCTCCCACCATACACCAGGAAAAATATTTTAAATTGATCAAAGAATTGAATGTCAAAAACTGTATCCTAGAAGTATTAAAAGAAAACCTGGTTGAATTCCTCTAAAACCTGAGAATGGGGACTCCATGCCTAATTATGACTCAAAATTTTAAAAAACAGAGGAAAGACATAGTTTATAAAAACAAAAAAAAAGTATTTTGAATCATGCAGAATCTATAATCCAAAGATGCTCTTAATGAAGCACATCTCCTAGGATTCATACCCTTGCGTCATCAATTCCCTTGGGCTAAATCTGGGCTAAACCCATAACTGGCTGTATCCAGGAGTATGCGGTGGAAATGATGTTATATCATTTCCAAGCCTTAGGAAGACCTGACAACTTTTGCTTTAAGAAGTCAGCTGTTGGGCTTCCCTGGTGGCACAGTGGTTAAGAATCCTCCTGCCAATGCAGGGGACATGGGTTCGAGCCCTGGTCCGGGAAGATCCCACGTGCTGCGGAGCAACTAAGCCCATGCACCACAACTACTGAGCCTGCTCTCTAGAGCTCGCGAGCCACAACTACTGAGCCCACGTGCCACAACTACTGAAGCCCGCATGCCTAGAGCCCGTGCTCTGCAACAAGAGAAGCCACTGCAATGAGAAGCCTGTGCAGTGCAAGGAAGAGTAGCCCCCGCTCGCTGCAACTAGAGAAAGCCTGCACACAGCAACGAAAACCCAACACAGCCAAAAAAAAAAAAAAAAAAAAAAAGGTCAGCTCTCATGTTAGAAACCCAATTATCCTGTTGGAAAAAAAAAAAAAAAAAAAGCCATGAAGGGATGGTAGTGGTCAAGACGGTGGAATAAAAAAGACCCCGAACTCACCTCCTCCCATGGGCACACAAAAATTACAACTATTTACAGTACAAATAGACAATTTATAGAAAAAGGTCCTTACCCTTTAAAGAGGATGCTAAACTTTATTCATAATAATGAAAATTAAAACTCCACTAATACAACATTTCTCACCAAAATTTTGATAATATACTCTTGATTCCCTTGTGAGGAAACAGGCATTCTATATGTTGTTTATGAGGATGCAATATGGTACAATCCCACATGAAAGAAAATCTGTCAGTTTCAAAACTACATTGGTACTTACCCCGTGATTCAGTAACTCTTGTATGTGTTTGAAATGTTCCATAATAAAGAGTTTAAATGATAGAATCAAAAGTTAAAATATCCCACAACCCAAAATGCTAGAATTATCCAACTCTGAATAAGAAACAAAAACAACATGAACACATCTATTCTAAAAACACTGCTATTCTTCTGATTTAGGAGTCCCAAATATCACAAAATTGATAGGAGCTGTTTCCGATGAATTAGGGAGGATATCCATGTTTTTAAAACTTCTGTGAAAAATAGTCTTTAATGTTGGATTTAGAAGGGCTGTCATTTCAAAGTGTCATCATACTCACTTTCAGTTGGGAAACTCAGGGAGAGGTTGTGAACCTCTCCAAGGCACAGAGCATGGTCAGCAGAGCAGGGATTAGCGTATGGGCTATCCACCCCCAGTGCAAGGTGCTTTCGCCGGTGCCATGCTGCCGAGTTTCATGACGGTCAAATTAGCAGCAAAGGATGGTGCGTACTCACACTCACTGTGAGAGTATGTTAGGGCCGCAGGTCTAAAGAGCCATAGCCCCCAAAGTTGGAACCATCTAGGTAACAGTTCACTGTGGATTATGTTTTACTCAGGGCGCCCCAAGTTTAGGCCCCAAGCACAGTGTTCTCACCCATGCTCTGCCGCACTGCTCTTTCTCAATATTCTGCAAAAACACAACACTACCTCCTACAATAGTGTGCTCTAACTATGGTGCATGCTTTTCAGTGTTGTACAAAATTATCAACTGTGGTTCCAAAAGAAAACATTAGAACAACTATTGATCTTTATCTTTATCCATTCATTATCAATTTAAACCTTTATAATGTACATATTAGTGGAGAAGCACATGAATGTCACTTCTAAATAAAAGTACATTTATGGTGGTGCATGATTAAATTTCTCCCGATGAGGTGCAGTTTGGAGACCTCTGCTCCCAGAATCCTCCACTTCACTCCTTGCAGCTGGGTCCACTCCTGATGTGAACTGGCTCTGCCCAGGGCCCTGTATCCTCCATCCCGCCTGCCTCAAGAACTGGCTGGAGGGGGAGTGGGATTTAGCTCTCAAAGGAGCTCTTTCACATTAATACTATTTCAATTACTTAAGAGTTTTAAGTTTTCATGTGGTATTCCAGTAACAAGGTAACAAAATCAATCAGTATTAACATAACATTATTTTTATTGGAAATGCAATCATAATTATAAACAACTTGTATAAACTTATGGGAAAAGAGCCCCTTCACAGGTCTCTACTATACTTTATCAACCAATGGCAGTATGCTGTAGATTTTTATTGAATGAAAGAAGGTAGTAATCAACTTGCCTTTTTCACAATAATTTCCTGTCCAGCCAAGGGCACAGGTACAGCTTCCATCCACAGGATTGCAAAGGCCACCATTTTTGTAGGTACATTTTAGCTCACAATTTGGGCCATACCTTGTTGGGGGACATCCTGTAGTAAAAATTTTAAAAAAATCAAACAATAAAAATGTCACACAACAAACATTTTTCTCTGCTTCAGTAAGTAATCTTCAGGAAGAAATCTATATAGCAAAACCATTTTTTTTAAATGCTCAAATTAAAACAAACAACTACTCAGATGTATCCTTAGGGTAGTAAGCACATCACTGTCATTCATTCATGTTTTCATTCACTCCATAAATATTTATTGAGCTCATAACTATGTGCCTGGTATACTTCAGGAATTGGAGATGCCCCATGGACAGAGATCAACCTTAGAGTAGTGATGGGAGATTTGATGTATTTAATCTCAAAATTGATAAAGAAGACGGACCAGTCATTTGTTCCTTAATGTCTCTGCTGAAATCTGAAAAGCACTTCAGCACAAAGTGGCGGGTGACACAAACAAAAATGCACTGGCAAGAGGAGTTAAGCTACACATGAATGAAGCTGACCAGACATAAGGGAAATTGAGCCTTCATTGTCAGGGGGAAAACAACTGAATGACGGGAAGTGCCACCAGTGGGAGAGTAACCATTACTCACATTTATTTGGTTTTGCCAAGAAGAATATGAGCCCAATAGAGCCAGCTAATATGATTTTTTTCAGGAAAACTAAAAATCCATACTTTATATGAAATCATCCAATATTTGAAAGTTGGCAACTAATTAAAATTGTTTTATAGCATTGTGGAAGCCAAAACTATGTCAGCCAATTCAAACACATTTGTGGCTAGATTTGGCCAAAATCCTGCCATTTATACCCTCTAGTTTATAGTAGTTTTACATAATGATATTTTCCACATGAATTATCTCATTTAATGCTTACACATATTTCTCTGATGTGGGTAACAAGATTCTTATTTTATACTTGAGAAAACTGAAGCTGAGAAACTTAACTCTTGCTCAGGCTTAAGCAGCCAGTAAAGATAAGAACCAAGATTCAAACCTAGAACTTCTGGCTTCTCTTTCTATTTTAGATGGTGGGAGAAACGGTAGAGAAAAAAAAAAATTTTATTTGCCCTAAAGCCTTTGGTTAATACACAACAGAGCACATACTTGAATTCAATTTGTATGACACTTTCTTCCTTGCCTTTATTTAACTGAATAGGTGTGCTTAACTTTAGTCTCAAATGAAAGAAGCATTTCAATTTTGTTTATTTAAAAAAACAGGTATAGTTGTGCAATTAATGGTTGAATTGTCATCATATGTGTTTTTGGGTTTTGCCTTTAAGACAGTTAAGCAAAATCAATGATACCAAGTCTTATACTATAAAAATAAACTTTCATCTGTGTCCCTTTCACCCTTCCAGAACAACCTCATCAACCAGGAGACCCATTCATCTTCCAACCTGAATGTTGAAATGTACTGATGAAACTGGTGAATCTGTGAAAATATAGGACTCCAAGATAAGACTTTGGATAAAAAACGTAATTGGAAGAGTGAAGAGTACTTAGAAATCTTTCTTTCCACAGGTCTGAGTCCTAGAACAATATTCACACAGAATTGTGCAAATAACTTTATTGCTTTCTAAAAGTTATTGTAATTACATGATAAATATTTCAATGGTATATTACGGGAAAAGATATATATATTACAGAAAAAAGTATTCCATCCCTGTGCTCTAGTCTTCCAGTCTCCCTGATAAACAACATCATTCTTACCAGCTTTTTTCTGTATCATAGGTCTCACTTCTTTCAAAGAGACTTACCCTGACCACTTGATTTAAAATTTCAGCCCACCTAGTACTCTCAAGCCCTACTACATCATGCTCTTTTTTTTCTCTTACCATAGCTTTTACTCCCTGTTAACAATTCACTTATTAATTATAAAAGTTAACATTGATATTGATGTCATGCCTACTGCTTTATTTTTGTTCACATGTGCTTGGTGCGTCTGCACCCATTTATTTACCTTCATTTTGTTCTAGAGTCTTGTTTTTCAAGCTAAGGTGGGTATTGCTTTTCTCTTGGAGTTTTCAAGATTTTTTCTTTTTCAGTTTTCAGAAGTTTGACATTGATATGTCTTTTGTGGATTTCTTTCAGTTTTTCCTGTTTGGCCTTCACACGGATTTTTCATGCTGTAGGTTTACATTTTTTGTCATGTTTAGGTCATCTTTAGCCATGATTCCTTTGACTCCTTTTTCAGTCCTGCCCTCTTTCTCCTCTCCTCTGACTCTGATGACATAAATGTTTGAGCTTTTTTTTAGTTCCACAGATCCCCAAAGCTCGGTTGTTGCTGTTATTGTTGTTATTATTATTATTATTAAGTTGTTTTCATTTCCCTCTCTACTGTCTAACCTGGGTAATTTATATTGTTTTATCTTTGAGTTCACTAATGTTTTCCTCGGTCCCCTCCTCTCCAAACACTGAGATTTAAAAAATTTTGGTTTTTGTATTTTCCAGTTCTAAAATTTCCATTTGGTCCTTCTTTATGTCTCTTATTCTTTGTTGAAACTTTCTAATTTTTTAAAAAGAATTTGTCTTGGGCATGTCCATAGTTGCTCACTGAATCATTTTTATGATGGCTTCTTTAAAATTCTTATCAAATAATTTTGATGTCAGCGTCATCTGAGTCTTGGTGTCTGTTGATTATTTTTTTTTTATTCAAGTTGAAATTTTCCTGGTTGTTGGTATAATGAATAATTTTTGAATGAACCTGGACATTTTGAATATTATGAGACTATGGATTTCATTTAAATATTCTGTTTTAGCAAGTCCCCTATGAGACTGTACTGGCAAGGAAACAGGTTCATCAGTTAGAGGTTGAAGTCCAAGTTCCTCATACAGCCTCCAGGGGGAGCAAGGATAAATGTGCCTCATTCCTGTTGGGCCAGGGCAAGAGTTCAGGCTCCCCACTAGGCTGACACCTACCTGACAGAGTGGTAGAAATGCCTCCTTATGGCTCCCTACTCAACCTCCACTGACACTGTGTGGGGCGGCCTCGTTGCTGCTTATGAAAGTGTTGACTGTCCACTAGACCTCCTCTGATTCCACCCTAGCACAGAGGGGTGTGGCCTCCTCACCATCTGGTGGGAGTGGACATTCATTCTTTCCACATGGTTTCCACTGTCACTGCCAGGATGGCGGGTCCATTCCTATCTGGCAGGGATGAAAGTCCCAGCCCCACTAGTACTTCTCTCACCACATCCTGGTGCAGGGTGAGGGGTGCCTCGTATACCCCAGTGAAGTTTGAAGGGTAGACTCCTCACTTGGCCTTTGCTAATGGGGCTGTGGTTGAGGAAATGGTTTTATTCTGTTTGATGGGAATACACTCGTTATTGTCTAAGAGTTTTCTGTCTTGCTTGGCTGTCCTTTCCTAATCTTTTGACTAGAGAAGGCAAGCTTATCTTGGACCTTTCTTTGTCTGCACCCATTGGCCCTCCTGGGTTGCAGGCTCCCCAGCTCCCAGTCCGGGGTACATGAGACAAAAAAGAAAACCCAGGGAACTTATCATCATGTTGACCCTAGGTCCCCATAGTTGTAGCAAGCCTGCCGTCTGCTCTCCACACCTCAGAGAGTCTTATGTTTTCTACATAGTGTATAGAATTTTTACTGGGGTTAGAGGGAGGAATAGGAAAAAGTGTGTGTACTCCAGTTTTTCTAAGTGAAAACCGTATAAACATAATTTTATATAATCTAGAGGATCTTCTTTAGACAGTGCATATAATATAAAATATAATGAATTTCTTCATTTGGTATATATTGACTCACCAGTATGAGTGGTGATGGAATTGATATGATTCTGCTTTCTCTGAATTTTTCTCATTCCTCTTTTCACCTGATTTTACTTGGCTGTATTTTTAGTCTTAAATTCTCAATTACAGCATTCTAAACTCCAGCATTTATCTTTATACACTTAAACATATTTCTTGAGATGTCATATTTGAACAATGTTTTGACACAGATTTGTCCCTCCCATCCCAAAAACTTTAATGAAGAAATAAGATCAAGATACTTATACTCCTCCAGCCTGTTTCCCTTTCAGCTTATGCTCATTATGCTAAAATCTCAACATTTTTATCATGTAAAATATCTATATATTTATAATATACCGTGTCACCATAATTCCCACATTTGTTTTAAACTTAGCCATAATTAAAATAGACTTAACACCCACTAAACTTCTTTTTTACCAGAGATTTTCCACGTATTACTTGGTTACTCAAATTTATCTTCTAGAAGTTTCTTCAAAATATTTTACGGCTACTATATTCCCAGCAACTTTTGATTATTAAAAATTGTGGTTTAAGACTTCCCTGGTGGCGCAGTGGTTGAGAGTCCGCCTGCCGATGCAGGGGACACGGGTTCGTGCCCCGGTCCAGGAAGATCCCACATGCCGTGAAGCGGCTGGGCCCGTGAGCCATGGCCGCTGAGCCTGCGCATCCGGAGCCTGTGCTCCACAGTGGGGGAGGCCACAACAGTGAGAGGCCCGCGTACCGAAAAAAAAAAAAAATTGTTGTTTATTTTCCATCATATGTTATTCTTGAATAACAGTTTAACTATGTATAAAATACTTGAGTCATATTTTTTCCCTAGAATGTCATAGGCTTTGATAGCCATATGCTAACAATAAATATTGCTGTGAAGTATCAAGCCAGACTGATTTTCCCCATCTCTTCATATGAGATCTCATGTTTTTTCTTATATCGCCAGTAGAGTTTCCCCTCTCTTAAGATCAATCCTAACTAGTATTTCTAGGGATAGAATGTATTCATTCAATCTGTAGCAGCAGATCTTTCATTTCAGAGGAAAAACATATTGATTAGACATGAATATTTTCCTTTCCATTTTTATATTTGTCTATTTTTTCATTTCACTGTTTCCACTTTCCTCAAGTATATTCCCCATGTACATGGTTGTCGCATCAGCAGATTCCATTCTCCCAATATCTGCGTTCAGTGTGGTCTACATTTATATGATGTGAGGTTTAATTTTCATCTCCACTTCTTTCTGAGCTCTGCCAGTTTACTTTTTCATTTCCCTTTGTTGTCTTTTCATCTATTCCATGAACCCTTGTATCTCTTCATTGCACTCACAATTTATAGGGAACATTTTTTCATTATGTCCTTCGAATGCTTGGAAGAAATGCTGGTTAATACTTTCATGGGCTCCGTAACAAAACTCTTCTGCTCTGTGTTCGTCTGCTTTTGTTTCCTTATTCTCTTTCTCCTTTCTCCTTCTTACAGAATTTGTACTAAAAAAGCTTTGAATGGTTTCATATTTTGTTTCCAAGATGAGGGAAGGTTTTTATATGCACCAGTTTGTTTTAATGTATCAGATTGGTTTCTTGTGCACCTGTAATTTTTAGGGGGGTAGTATCAATTAGGGGCTAGAAAAATGATTTTAGTTATTAGGCTGCCTCCTTGGCCCAGAGTAAGACTCCATATGACACAAGTCATGGGATATGTGTATATGTGTGGGTAGGCTCAGCCGCCCCTTAGCTTGCAAGACCGCTTATAGTCCATAGATTCCCCTCTATTCGAGAGAAGACTTGAAAAGATAATACATCTGTGCTCTTCTTGGTTTTATCCCATTTTCCTGCCACTTTGTGATGTCAGGTGGGGTTCAAGAAAGCTCCTGAAGCCTGCCCACACACCCAACTCTTGTATTTCAGCAGAGGGTCATTAGGTTTGCTCCTCTGTGTATGCCATGGAGAAACAGCTACTCTGCTGACCCCACTTAAGACCTGTAGGGGCCCAACATCCTCTATGCATGTCTTTTCATTGAACTTGACAGTTCTTCAGTTATCATAATTGTTATTATGATAATAATAAATAATACTATTTAGTTCAAGAAAGGTTTGCAGTTTTAAACCAAGATCATGTTTTCTTTTCTTCTGTCTCTCATTTTTCTTACAGCTTTCAATGGGCTGAAAATTGATGAGGACATGAAACTCTTCAGTTGATATAATTAGATACCTCCAACACACAATTCGAGGTAGTTTTACAAAAGTTAACCAGTTACTTAAAAATTTGCTCCTAGTCAAAGACTATGTGTAAATTATTCTTTGTTTTTGTTTACTCCCAGTAGACTATTTCTTTTATAACTCTCGGGAGTGTGTACTTTCATGTTATAATAAAGCCACATTGAAGAAGAAAGTGTTATAAACAATGCCCACTTAATTATATGCCCTGGCACCTGCCTTCAAAGTTTAGCTTAATTAGTGCCTGGATGAACAAGGTGACCCTGAAGGCATTGTTACCTTGCTGACACCTGGCTCCCATTTGGCCAGGTGGACACTGGCACCCTCCAGTCACTGGGACACACTGTCCTGAGCCACAGGAATGCCGCTGGACACAGTCCTGCCCGTAGTCATCTTCAGGACAAGCTGCAGGAAGGAGCAAAACAAAGCAGAGCAAAAGGAAACCAGATTTTCCTTATTAAAACGTTTCACCAGTCAAGATTTTTAAAAACGTGTAAATACATGACCTTTTCTTTTAGTCAAATAGGTTTCCCTGATTTGCCTTCAGTTTTCAGTTTAAAAGTTTACTTCAAAAAACCAAAGTAGGGCTTCCCTGGTGGGGCAGTGGTTGAGAGTCTGCCTGCCGATGCAGGGGACATGAGTTCGTGCCCCGGTCCAGGAAGATCCCACATGCCACGGAGCGGCTGGGCCCGTGAGCCATGGCCGCTAAGCCTGCGCGTCCAGAGCCTGTGCTCCACAACGGGAGAGGCCACAACAGTGAGAGGCCCGCATACCGCAAAAAAAAAAAAAAAAAAAAAAAAAAAACCCAAAGTAAAAAAGGACCTGTTCAAATTCTTGCTTACTTAGCACAATTTTAGTTGATATCAGGAATTCCATCCAAATATATAGTGTCAGACATTTATATATGTATATGACATAAATGACACAGACTCAGTCTTGCTTTACCTCATGGTTGTCTTTGCCTGTGTATGTGTGTATGTGATAATGTTGAGTATGTTTCCTCTTAAAGTCCACTCTAAAATTTTAGCTTACACTTCTATGCATTGATATAGGATCCATTATGCTCATATCTCCATATATTTATTTATGTATTTATAAATTTATTGTGCATTTATTAAAAATCAACAAATTTGTTAAATTACTTTTAATATATTATATCTAATTCATATTATGAATATAAATTAAAAATTAATTTATTCATAAATTAACACATTTACTAATTTGCTTGCTTGTTTTGCTGCAATCTCACTCCACAATTTCACTGAGATGCTTATCAAAATACAGATACAACAGAGATAAAATAAATGTCTGTGAGAATCAAGTGAAGAGAAAATATAGTAGCAGTGTATACATAAACAAATATCATAATTCTCTGAACTTGTAAGAGGTGGACTGCAAATATGGCTCTGACTTCCCTAGCCGTCAAAGCAAAGAAGGGAAATCACGGCTTTCTGAAGACAAAACTACTCCCAAAGTTCAGGGAAACCGTAACTTTTGAAGATGCTCTGGCCTAAGGAAATTAAGAAATTTCTCCAACGATTTTCTCTGAAGAACAAACACAAAGGAGCCAGTTAGAACCTTCTCTGGGAGATGCTTATGGGTTGGCTTTCACTCAAAGATAACTTGGCCCTTGAGGCCTCAGAGGCAGTATCCGTTAGGTTTCAATTTTCTGCTACTTGGAGCCAGGACTTTATCTTATTCATCTTTTATCCTCAGAACAGCAGGGTACTGAAGCAGAGTAATTAAAATTACCCTCCTACAAAGAAGACAGAGTAACTACCTGCCTAAGGAAGATAAGCATTCTGGATATCTTTAGCACATAACAATTTAGTCTTCTGCCTGATCACAACTTCATTATCATTCTTCCAAATAAAGGAATCTCAAGTTTACAATCACAGCCCTTCTATCTTTAAGATCTTCACTCTTATGTGAAGTACAAGATACAGAATAGTGCAAAAAAACATTAATGCACAGGGGCTTCCCTGGTGGCACAGTGGTTGAGAGTCCGCCTGCCGAGGCAGGGGACACGGGTTCGTGCCCCAGTCCGGGAGGATCCCACATGCCGCAGAGCGGCTGGGCCCGTGAGCCATGGTCGCTGAGCCTGCGCGTCCGGAGCCTGTGCTCCACAGCGGGAGAGGTCACAACAGTGAGAAGCCCACGTACCACAAAAAAAAACCCCAAAAACTCATTAATGCACAGATCAGTGAAGGATCATGAAGCAAACATCCTCATCAACAGCACAAGGTCAAAGAACACAGCATTGCCAGGACCACCTCCCCACCACGCCCTCTCCTACTCATTGCCTCCTCATCATCTTACAAACTGTCTAAATAGTTAGAAAATGGCAGATCTGATGAAAGCAAAATGTATTTGCTAAGGGTATCCCCATAATGTCTAAGCCAGTGCATTTGTAAGGAATCTTTAATTTACATCTGGTCCCTTGATGTCAATAGTTGTTTGTATGATCGGTTGTTAAGGTCTTCAGAGTTTCAGGAAATGGTTACTTTTTGGTAACTAGAGGAACTACTTTTTTTTTTTTTTGCGGTACGCGGGCCTCTCACTGTTGTGGTCTCTCCCGTTGCGGAGCACAGGCTCCGGATGTGCAGACTCAGCGGCCATGGCTCACGGGCCCAGCTGCTCCACGGCATGTGGGATCTTCCCGGACCGGGGCACGAACCTGTGTCTCCTGCATCAGCAGGCAGACTCTCAACCACTGCGCCACCAGGGAAGCCCCGGAAGTACTTAATTTTGAACTGGGAAATTGCTGAGGATAAAAGAAATTGTGGAACTTTGAACAATGAGTTTGACATTTTGTACACAGGAATCTCCAGTCTGCTCTGATGTTGCCAAACAGATTTTCTTATCCTGACTTGAGTCCAGCACTTCTGGGGGCAGGAGAGGATGTGACCAAAGGTCTCTCTTTGGCTGCCTTCACTGACTTCAGCTCTCAGTCAAATGCCTGCTGTAAGTACTCCTCAACCTAGAATACAGTTCAGTTGTTGATTGCTGTTACTGCAATAAATCAGTATGTAAAATAAATGCGACCACATTTACTCTTTAAGTGCAGTTCTTTAAAACTCTGCTTCAGCATATCTGCTTCATAGTACGTAGAGTGACTTACTTTGACTTCAGTCAGCCCCGATGAAGCCAGGAGGGCAGTCACAGGTGGCAATCATGGTGTCGCAGCTGCCACCGTTCAGTCACTTACACTTCCTTTGGCAAAAAGGACCATAAGTGCCTTTTGGGCAACCTGTTGAAGGAGAACAAAACTATATGTGGTACTGTAACTTGAAGCTATCAGTGTTTAGCTTCATGCCCATAGTCACGTGGTTAACTCAACATTCCAATTACTTTGGTACTTTTAATCACCTTCAAGCTACTGATTCAAGTCATGGACATATCTGAGGATATGAGTTGATATAGATACATGCCTTAGAAATATGGAAGGGGACATAAAATTCCTGATGCTGTTCATTAATAAGATATAAGAAACTTAACTTTGAGCTTCCTTGAAAATTTACCCACTTTTAGAGAATGCTCAGAATAAAAGACAATTCACCGAACAAGGTTATTTCATTCCAGCCTAGAAATAATCATTATTTCAATTAATGTTTAAGTATTATAATTTGTCTTATCTGGAATGATCTGGGTTTAATACAAATAAGAATTCAAAATGGCACCAAGCATGGAGGAAGCATCTTCATTTTCTGTTAGTTTCTCAATTTTCTACTCTCATATCCATGGATGCATGGCCAACCATTCTGATACCTATGTAAGAGATAGATAAATGGCCATACTTCAAGATAAAAGGAGATTGAACAGGACAAAGAGTGACCTGAAGACCACATTATCTGTATAATGCTTGAAAGGTTGGGGGTGTTTAGCCAGGAGAAAGTAGACCTAAGAAGATAGAACTGTCTTCACACATGAAAAGGAAGTCTTATAGAAAAGGAGGAAGGCAGACTTTATGTCAATAAGGAAATACTTTCTGAAAGAGCTGTCCAGGACTAGAATAAGCTTTTTCCAGGAGGTAATGAGTCACCCATCTTTGTAGGAGTTCCAGCAGAAATAGGATAAGTAACTAGCAGAGAAAATGCAGCAGGGATTCAAGCACTTGATTAACTTTGAAGCACTTCCAAATATGATATTCTCCTGCTCTATGAAATGTCTGGTACTTTAAAGTCTTAAAATCATAGACATTTGAATTTCAAGAGACCTCAAGTCCATCTGATTCAACTCTTATTTTAAGTTGAGGAAGTTGAGGCCTAGAGTATAGTTACTTGAAATTTTTACTGCACAAAATTCTGTCATCTGTTAAAGAAAAATTTCTTTTTTCCCGTCATATATTTAAAATATAAAGCTGTAGGAAATTTTGAATGGACTATAATTTGAACCCTATATCTTCCACTTGCTAGTGTTGTTAAGTCACTCCTTCCTTTGAGTTCCTGGTTCTTCATTCCCAAAGGGGATGATAACAGAATCACAGGCTTATTGTGTGAACAAGTAGAGCATCTAGCATATTGCCAAATTCAGATAGCTCCCAAGTCCAGGGTAGCCATTATTTTCATTCATGGTGGCAGTATCATTGGTGGGCACATGGCAAAACACTTTCCCTACCTGCTTGACCTGAGTCCAAAGGCTTCATATTTGCTTTAGGTCCTTCCTCTTGCAAAATCTTTTCACTTGGAAGCTCAGCTCTGAAAATGACTAAACTAGAGACTGGATGACACTTGCTTCCTTCCCTTTTATCCTGTATTTCTATATAAGAATCAGATGGTAAAGAACACTTTGGAGTATTGCACAAGTAACAGGTTTTAGAGGTAGAAGCCAAAGAATGTTTTTTATTGAGATTCGGATCGTTTATAATCCCTATCTACATCTTGTCCTAAAACCCATGGTCTCAGCTTGAGTCTCAAAGAATGGCTTCTTCTTCTCTCCCTTCTCTTTCAGTTTTAAAATAAAACCCTTCTTGATGGGGATGGAAAGCAAAACACCTAAAATCATTTCTACCAAAGGTTACTTCTCTGTTGCAGCTGCCGTATTTCTTTATTCCTCTCTATGAAAAATGATGGATGCACTTCACATTCTCTTCTGTTGTTCCCTCCTTCCAAGGGATGTCAGTTCTCATAGCTAATGGATGCTTCTTTGGTAAACAGCATTCTTTAGTCCTCCTAGAGAAGTTATTTTTCTCCCTCACAAAAATTCAATAGAGTATACCTAAAAACAGAACTAGTGGTTTAAAAAGAGTCTCTATCTCCTCTTCTCTTTTTTTAAAAAAATGTATTTATTTTTGGTTGTGTTGGGTCTTCATTACTGTGCACGGGCTTTCTCTGGGGGCTATTCTTCGTTGCGGTGCACGGGCTTTTCACTGCAGTGGCTGCTCATTGTGGAGAACAGGCTCTAGGCACGTGGGCTTCAGTAGTTGTGGTGCACAGGCTTAGCTGCTCTGTGGCATGTGGGATCTTCCCAGACCAGGGATCAAACCCGTGTCCCCTGCATTGGCAGGTGGATTCTTAACCACTGCACCATGGGGGAAGTCCCTCCTCTTCTTCTCTTATTCACCAAGATATAAAATGCTTTCATGTCTATCCGGGTCAATCTTTCAGAATGTAATTTTTAAAATAGTTTTTATTATTACTATGTGTGATGCTTAAAAAGAATGTTTGGTTGCTTGATATTAGAGAAAAAAAAACACAAAGCAAGCTAAAAGTATGCAGTTGGAAACAATGAAGTCTTGGGTGCACTGCTGGCATGTTGCTTCCAAAAAGGAGGTTAAATTAATAAGAATGGATTGGCATAGAAAATTCTGTAGTCACATGACTAGGAAGTGAAAAGTGACATGGATTTTTGTGCAAACAGGGAAAAGGGAAACACCCGATAAAGTGAAATTTACATATTTATTAATAAGGAAAATGTTAAATTGTGGCTATAATAATGTATATAAAAGAATCAGCATTTCAGTTAAAAGGAAAAAAGAATTTATATGCCATTATTTGATGAATTTATATAACTGATATGTGTAAAGATTTATATTTTGAGATCACTTTCATTTGAGTTGAAGTTACTTGGAAAACAATTTCTCTCTGACATATACTCATTTTCAAACTATCTGAATGGTGGTTTTGCATTTGAAAAAAAATCATCCCTTGCTATTCCTTTATCGTATATAGAAAAAAAAATAAGCCTTCAACTTAATTATCCTTTTGAAATCGGAACACTGAACTTGATGAAATTAACCTACTAATGAGCATAACATCTGTTGAAAGACAGTAGATGCGCTAACCTCTTAGTCCCGCAACTCATTAAAGTTATATTAAGAGTATGATATGTGTTTACAAAAGTGCCCATAACTTTTTTCCCCAAGAATAAGTTATTTTACTGACAGTTCCACTTCCTCATATAATTCTGTAGTTATCTGAAAGTTTGACTTCTGGAATCATGCATACATTTCTTGCTCAGGTGTTCACTAAATTTAACAAGGAAACATACACCCAGGACATAATGATTTCATTTGGCTTGTTTGTGTGTTTGGTCTCCCCTCCCTCATTTCCTAAAGTTCCATTTGGATCATTACTTGGCCTTTGCTCTATTCATTACAATTAGCTCTCCTAGGAAATTTTGTTTCTCTGTCAAGGGATATTTGGTTATTTTCCATTAGAAGATGACTATTTTTCCCCATCCTTGTACCATCCCCTCTACATGAAAGAGATTAACTAGGAAGAAGCTTGGAAATGAATTCACAGTTCTGATTTGTTTAAATGTTGAAGGCTGTTGATGATGTGAGTGACATTTGGTAGCTTAATTAGAAACTTAGAACAGGCAAGGTTGTGACTGTATCTTGAGACACTTAGCTCCAAAGCAAATGAAAAGCATGAATCTGTTTTTTCAGTCTGTTTTCCTAGTAGTATTTGACCAGGTTACTCACACACACACCAGCCATTGTTGCACAGTTTTATTTTACTCTTAAAAACAGACACTAAGATGTGGTCTGTTTGAATTTTTATTGCTATGAGCAAGAACATTAAAGCCAAGCTTCCACTAATGCCTTGACATCTTCCTCCTGGCACAGGTGAGCTTCCTGTGGCCCATGTTTCTCAAAGCATCCTCAACGAATGTAAGGGTGTTCTTACGAATACTGTCAACAGAAATGCCCACGGTTTTAGAGGACTCCAATGCCTTCATTTCTCTCAAAGAGACTTCTAATAAATAGTATTGCAGGTTGGAGAAACAAAAGATTTCCAGGGCCTGTAGTGACTTTATACAATTTCTCATTGGTCATAAAATACATAGATAGCATGATGAGTTTGCATCTACCGAGCAGTTTGTTTTTCCCCTCATGCTATCCACAGACTGGGACTGACCTGCCCAGTGTAAATTATGAACAAGTGGTGAGGTTCCTACTGCAAGTTTTTCTGCTTCCTCTGGCCTCTGCTGAGAGAAACTGTTGATTCTCCACTCCGAACCTGAGAACATGAAAGCCCAGTTGTTTTTGGATGCTGGAACTTTTGCTTTTGAGCCAGCTACACCTTTCATGGATATTTTCTTGAACCCTTTTACATCTTTCTGTAATTACAGTGGATGTTGCCAAGGAACCTTTGCAGCAACTTTCAACCACGTGTTGCCTGGAACTAAGCCCATCTGACTAGTCAGGGAGTGGCTCCCTGCCTCAGACTGGCTTTTACAAGGTGAAGCTCCCCTCCTTCAACCCAAGGTAGCTGGTCCTCTGAAATGGAAGGACTCTCAGCTTTATGTAACTTAATTTTATTTTATTCAGATGAAATACCCTTGATATCAAGAAGAAATTCTTCCTGAGAAATGTGACAGTATGAAATGTGAGGAAATAACTCTTTTCTTCCACTGCAAAAGTGCTTGAAATTTGCCATGACCGAAAAAAATAATTGAAATTTTACTAATTGTATATTTTGGTTCTTCATTTTAAGTTTGAATAATGCAATCATTATGGGTCCTATGGGTGTATGAAACCATTTTCATACATGCTTAATTGTGTTTTTAGCTGGTAACATTTAAAATTAGGACAAATGTGAGAAGTGAGATTCAAAATATATATTCTATGTCTTGTAGAAAATGAAAACCAATCGCTTGACCATGAGTCTATGTTTTATGGATGGCGTTTTTTAGGAAATATCCCCAACTCATCCATATACTTGCAGAATTAGGAAAGGAATGTAGAAAAAAATTTCTTATAGGAACGACTAGGGAGAAAGAGTGGCAAGAGCCAAGTTGGGGGAGAAAATGAAACTAAGGCCAAATCATTTTATCCTTAAACCTATAAAAAGGGGCTTCCCTGGTGGCGCAGTGGTTGAGAGTCCGCCTGCCGATGCAGAGGACACGGGTTCGTGCCCCGGTACGGGAAGATCCCACATGCCGCGGAGCAGCTGGGCCCGTGAGCCATGACCGCTGAGTATGCGAGTCCGGAGCCTGTGCTCCGCAACGGGAGAGGCCACAACAGTGAGAGGCCCATGTACCGCAAAAAAAAAAAAAAGAAAAAAAAGCCTATAAAAAGTACATTATAAATAATTACGAGCTTAAAAATTAAGTAGCTGACTGAACATTTTAACATGCTCTTTGGGACTTTTTATCATGTGTTCTCCTATAACCATTTCGATGTTAAAATGTCCTAACAAATCAATATAAGGTGTCTGGTCTACGGACTATTCTTTTTTATTACACAACAGGGAGCCAACTGGCATTTTGTCATTTAAGCAAGTCATTGTTTTCATTCCAGAATAACAATTTGTTTAATTTGATTGTTCCTAAGCAGATCCTGGAACTAACTTACTTTTATGAATCACCTTAAATATGTTGCCATTTGCTGTATATTGATTTATAATCATTGGTTCGTATTTTCTTCTTTATTTCTTATCTTTTTCTTGGGGATATTTTGAAGAGAAAAGGCAAATAGGAGAACGAGTTACACAGGAAAGTATGTTTTCAACCATTCTAATAAAAATTCCCAGGGGATTTGCAATGAATTAGAAGCTTGAATTAACGTTTGCCCTTTAGCATTCTGAGTGATGACCCCCCTACATCGGTGTCTCTTCAATCAATTACAGCTAAAGCACAGAACACACTTACGGAGATGATAGCGGTTTCCATGGTAGCCAGGCAGACAGGTACATCTCCCCATGATGGAGTGACACTCCTCATTCTCAGCTGAATACTGACACACCTGTTTACAGTCCTTCCCGTTTGTTCCTGGTGGACAAACGAAGGGAAAGAGGAAATGTAAACCCAATGAATTAAATTTGTCTGTGTAAATATAGCTCTAAAAGTGAAAGCAGGGAAAAATTTATTAAATAAGACCATTGCCTACAGAAGTGTGCTGCCCTTTGGGATTTAGGTTTCATTAAATTTACTTGGGGATTACTTCACTCTTTGATTTTGTTTTGTTCAGTCAATTTGTGACCGACTGTCAAGGGCTGGCTGCAATTTTCTTGTCACTGAAGAAAATCATAGGGTGATGTCAGGTAAAATCAACTAAAATAATAGTATAATTCATGAGGGACCACATATCTGGATAAAGATTTTTTTTTTTTTTTTTTGTTGCAGCCGGTTTAAATTCTCAAGGTTGTTTCTCTCTCTGCATTAGTATGTACTGTTATTTGTGTCACTTGTCAGCTACTCTGCTGGTTGTGCTGTTTTCTTTTTACAGGCCAAGCAGTGAAAGCTTTCTCTTCAACTTCTAAATAATATCATGCCATTTTGCTAGGAAAAGAGAAAGGCTTTCTGGGTATTTTTCAGCTTACAAAACAGAGTCAAGTAGACATTTTGAGTTTCATGATTGTATTTGATAAACATTCAAACAAATTCAGTAAAAAAAAAAAAAAAATCAGACAATTTAGGTTGTTGTAGACCTAAATTTGAATAATAATTTCTGGGTCAACCTTTTAACTTATCACCTTGGGGGTTTGTCACTGTGAAAGAACAAACCATTTAAAAAGCCCTCACACTGGAGAAGTTATTAACTGTCTTGTTCACTGCATCCCTGTGTTTTGTTGGCTGCCTTGTGTGCCTGTGCTGTTACTTGTTTTTTAGCATCCACTATCCTTAAAAACATTTCATCTTTCAGTTTGCTTTAAGTAGAAATGACAGCAGTAATAGAAATGCTACCTTTAAGGGCCATTGGTTGCTTGCTTAGTATTAAAAACAAAGACTAATATAACACGGGGTGATTAATCAAAAAATGCATTGTTTTTCTCCCTTTCTTGAGTGAGATATGTACAAATAAGAGAGTATTAAGTAGAATCTGACTCAGCATCTGAACAGCTGTTTATGTAGTCTGCTGTTGGTCTAGACATTCTTTTATCTAAGAATCACTGATTGTTCAAATATATCAGTAAAGCACTTATCCTGAACTTGCCAGGTATGCCAGAAAGCACATCTGGGTTTACTGCCTGAAAAGTTTATTAACTTTGTTTGTTAATAAGTGACTAAGCAATAAGAACTGCGTATGGCATTTCAGAGGTGACTGGGAGTGGATGTTTGTGATATTCTTACTTCCTTCACATCGTGGTCAGTAAACACATAACAGCATCACCTACATTTCACTGTGACGTGATGAAAGGTGATCCCTAATGGAAGGCTCACAAGCAATCAGAAAAATCAAAATGTTTCATTAAAGCCTTCTGATAACTTTAGAAACCAAGAGCCATGGTTATTACAAATTCTTCCCATCATGGGGAAGACCTGTTTTTGCCATGGGGTTACCTGAGTATAAATCTTGATATGGCCACAGCAAACATGGCCACAAAACCCTGCGCTCTGAGGAGAATAATAACATTAGAGGAGTCAAAGTGGCCATGCTGAACACAATAGGGTTTGTATAATAAGTTCCAGTATCCCCATCTATTGATATTTAGCCATTTCCCCTCTTGAGTTATGGGGCCCACTGGCATAGGGCTTTGAGGAAAGCGGTATTCTGACTGGTCTGCTTTGAGAGAGAGGGAGCCATCCTGAACACCGTGCTGGTCTGCGAGATCCACTGAAGGTTGTGTGGTCTAGAGGAAATGGTGGGAACTTTGGGTCGGGGGGCTCAGCATGGCTATGGACCTTATCTCTGGCTTTAAGCAGTTATTTAAGCTCTAAGACCTTCAATTTCCTCTTCTGTAAAATGGGATTCATAAAATCTATCTCACAGATTGTTATCAGGAGTAACCTAGTAGACATAGTAACATAAAGGAATCTCATAATACTTCAGTAAAATGTGTTTCCTTTCCATTGAAACCCTTGCATTTAAAATCAGGATCAACTATTCAACAAAGATGCTATACCTGGGCAAAAACCATAGACACATTCAGAATAATATGGGAAAAATACATAATATGTAAAGACCAATGCTTTTCTAAAAAAACATTGAAATCACCTGGCTTGATGTTTCTGAAACACACATAAATAAAATTTAACCACTTTCTCATTAATCGTTCAGTGTTTTGAGGCTTCACAAAAATGTTCGCAAATGTTAGTCACTTCTCCATCCCAAGAAGAGCTCAGACAAATCCTTAGCTTTGATTCTGGAACTCCAGTGGAATCAAAATTGCAGAAGACATAAATAATTACTCAGGAAGACTGATCTCTTGAAGTTCTCAAAGTCTGTTCTTCAATGGATGTTTAAGTGTCTTTGAAGGAATTTACAATTTATATTGAAAAGCAATAAAGTGCAAATGGAAATAAAAGCAAGTCAAAGCATTCTGGATGTTATTAAAGAGAATTCTTGAGAAATACTGTAGCATTTCTTAGATTATATATGCATCATGAAAAACATCCATCAATTGTCATCTGGCTAAATAATCATGACTTTGACTAAGACTTCAGAGGAAAGCAAAGTTAATGCAAAGCCTGCTTCATGTCCTCTGAAAGAGGAGGTGGTGTGTTGGTTTGTTGCCTCATGATCCCAGATGGACTGCATTATGGGGCATGCTTTCAATCTATCTTACAAAATTTGCAGAATTCTAGAATGTTCTCATTCAGCCAAAAAATATTTCCTGGATACCTGCTATGTGCTAGGTTCACAACAAAATCAAGCAAAATCAAGCATAGTGTGTGTACCCATCAAGCTTGCAATAGTAGAAAGATGAACACAACAAAATTATCATTCAAATAAGTGCCTAATTTAAAAGTTTTATAAGGGGTTAGTGTGTATGAGAGAGAATAACATCAGGGACCCTAATTTAGATTGGCAGGCAGGAGATGGGGTGTGTTTAGTTCCAAATGTTCTCTTTGAGGAGGTCACCATTTAACAGATCTGAAACACTAGAGAGAGTGTAATGAGTGGGAAAGGGAAGGGGAAGGAAAAAAGAGTAGGGAAGACAAAAAATTTCCAGAGGGAAAGACCCAGATACATATGAGTTATCAATACAATTCCCAAACAGTGTGCTGGCAATGGTATGTATGTATGTATGTTAGACAAGGTAAGGCTTGCATTATTATAAATGTTTCCGTATTAGTTTCCTAAGCTGTAACGAACTGTCACAAATTCAGTGGCTTTAAAATGCATAAATTTATTACCTCGCAGTTCTGCAGGTTAGAAGTCTAAAATCAGGTGTTGACAGGGCTGTGTTCTTTCAGGACACTTGAGGAGAGGATCCATTTCTTTGTCTCTTCTAGCTCCTAGGACCCACCTATATTCCTTGGCTCTTGGCCACTTTCTCAGTCTTCTAAGCCAGCAGTTTAGCTGCTTGTTTCTGCTCTGACTGTTTCCCTCTTATAAGAAATTTTTGATTACATTAGGCTTACCAGGTAATCCAAAAAAATCTCTCCACCTCAAAATCATTAACTTCTGCGAAGTTCCATTTGCCATGTAAGATTACCTATTAACAGACTGCAGAAATTAGAACATCTTTGAGGGTCTATTATTCAACTTATCACAATCTCTGTATTTCTAAATATTTTAAGTAGCTTCTGACTTACCTTAGAGACCATGTTATTAAATAGAGCTATGTTATTAACAATAGCTTGATGCACAAGTCTTTATAGAAATAAATACAAATATAAATATTTTTAAAACCATGTAATATAAAAAATACATGGGCTGTCCAGTTTTCCCAGCACCACTTATTGAAGAGGCTGTCTTTTCTCCACTGTATAATCTGGCCTCCTTTATCAAAGATAAGGTGACCATATGTGCGTGGGTTTATCTCTGGGCTTTCTGTCTTGTTCCATTAATCTATATTTCTGTTTTTGTACCAGTACCATACTGTCTTGATTACTGTAGCTGTGTAGTATAGTCTGAAGTCCGGGATCCTGATTCCTCCAGCTCCATTTTTCTTTCTCAAGATTGCTTTGGCTATTCGGGGTCTTTTGTGTTTCCATACAAACTGTGAAATTTTTTGTTCTAGTTCTGTGAAAAATGCCATTGGTAGTTTGATAGGGATTGCATTGAATCAGCCTCATAGAACAGGGAGATCAGCTCAGTGCTTTGTGACCACCTAGCGGGGTGGGATAGGGAGGGTGGGAGGGAGACGCAAGAGGGAAGAGATATGGGGATATACGTATGCATATAGCTGATTCACTTTGTTATACAGCAGAAACTAAGACACCATTGTAAAGCAATTATACTCCAATAAAAATGTTAAAAAAATAAATTAACATCAAAAAAAAAAATATATATATATATATGGGCACTTCCCTGGTGGCACAGAGGTTAAGAATCTATCTGCCAATGCAGGGCCCACTGGTTCGAGCCCTGATCCAGGAAGATCCCACATGCCGTGGAGCAACAAAGCCCGTGCACCACAACTGCTGAGCCTGTGCGCTAGAGCCTGCTAGCCACAACTACGGAGCCCACGTGCCACAACTACTGAAGCCCGTGCACCTAGAGCCCATGCTTCCCAACAAAAGAAGCCACCACAGTGAGAAGCCTGCGCACCGCAACGAAGAGTAGCCCCCGCTCAACGCAACTAGAGGAAGCTCACGTGAAGCAACAAAGACTCAACGCAGCCATAAATAAATAAATAAACAAACCTATGTCATAAAATAACCTTAAAAAATAAAAAAAAATATGGAAAAACTATCATCAATTATTAATTTTTTTTTCCTTAGCGGAACCAAAGGACAGGTTTTAATAAATGTCACTTTGAGAATGACCTGGGACTCTTGAGGGAAGGTCAGAACCCAGCAAGAATCTGGGAAGCAACTTGAGTGCCCAGATACACCTACAGTAAGACTCAGGAGGAAGAGACTTCTCAAGGGCTAAAACTGACAGAAGACTAAATGCAGATTGCAGTGGAAGTTTCTATATCATGAATTGCTTGTTCTTCTTAATGCTCAATGTAATAACATTATTTTTTCTGTTTTAAGAAAACAACCTTAAGGGCTCCCCCTGACTATAGAACAGTGTTTGTTTTTATGTATAAGGTCTCCTTTAAGCAGATGTTACTGTGCACATAGCAAGATAAGCAAACATTAAGCCACTTGCCCAAATGGCAAGGCTACTAAGGAAAAATCAGGAACAAAACTAAGATAGCCTTAGGATGAGCTCTGAGCTTTTTCCCAGTCTCTCGGGGATTCTTGGGAGGTGAGAGGGTGCTAATTTTATATAACATTGAAAAGATTACAAAGTTGGACAAGAGGCCAAGTTGTGGTTTGACTTAGTAGGTAGAAAAATCAGCCTGGAGAGTTTTATATTGACATTTTCTTGTTCACCTTGTTTACTAGTTAGCCACCCAGTTCCCTGGAAGAACCGGTCAAACCAGTTTGAAGTAATATAGTTGATGCCTCTTTCTAGTTGAAATCATTTTGGGCAACCAAAGGACCACAAAGCCTCTGAGGGTGGCTTCTCTGTAGATTTAAGTTGTTTCTCCATATTAAAGCTAGATTTCACCCTTTGAATTAACCAGTGAATGTACTCCAAAATAAGACTGAACTGACAGTTCCTATTTTTTGATTTAGGTAGAACTTACATCACTTTGACCATGAAGATATGACTGGAATAGAGATAAATACCCAAAAGAAGGGAAAATATTGTATTTTTGATTTGTTTGCTTCTTGGGCATTTGAATGATTTTTATTAAAAACTGAAGAGTCAGCTTTGCTAAATTCAAGATGAGACAAATCAGTTAGAGAGACAAGTTGGTTAACTCTGAAAACGTCATAAACAGTGCCTCTCACCTAGTTTTACTATAGGGTAAGTTTTCTAATAGTACTTTTTGCTTCTAAGAAATAACAATTATCTTCTTCAAAGTGACTTGTGAGAGGTCATTCATATCTTTACTTTTCCCACTAAAATTTAAAGATAGATGAGATCTCAACTAGAGAATGTAATGAATTTGTCTTTGTTTAATTGTCTTGTCTACTGTCTTATGTAATTATTTTACCTGCGCGATATATCTGGCTGGCAAACATTTTCTGAGATGGCACACAGAATTCAAACCATACACTACACATAAGAAAATGCAATGAATTGGCTTTTTGTTTGGAAATTCATGACTGTGTTAGCATTTGACATGGCTTAGAGTAACTTCTCATGGGAAGAACCTGTCCGGCCTAGTAAGAAGATACATTGTGCAGTCCCAAGATCACTGTGATGGTTAGAAACTCCAAGGCCTTCTACATCAGCACAGAGTCCCTGACAGCTAACTAAGCATAAGCAGAAAAGTGTTTTAGACTGTCAGAACAAGTACCCACCATCTCACCAGCTGTTTCTTTTTTTAAAGCCTGTAGCTTTCATGATGGGCAGAGAGGTGTATTCAAATTTCATCTAATACTTTGCTTCTCACAAATTGGGATTGACCTTAGGTGTTTTGTGACAGCATATCTTGCTCAAGTCTTTATCAAAGGCCCGGTAATAGATCAGCTGTCATCCACCCGTTTCTCAGAATGTCTTTGTATTAAACTAATGGTCCAGCAGAGCAGCCAGCCTGACAGGCAGGTTATTTATTTGCAATCTGGTAAAAGAACTAACAACTTCATTGTTTTAATCGTTCATTTTTCATGGGTTGATGCATTAGCTCACTCGGATCTTTGTGCCTCAGTCAGAGAATAAATATATGGGAGTGAGGGCATCAGAATGACTGGGTCCATCTTAAAGTTCAAGAAGCTGCAGAGAGCCGGCTTGGTGCCGGCTGTGATTACCAGCATCCCACAAGCATTTGGCGACTTTTTTTTTTGTCTTATCTCTGTTCTGCATCTCTTTCCTCTCTTTCAGGAAGACCTATGATGTCAGCTACTGATCTGATTGTTTTTTGAAACAATGTTCCTGGTTCTCACAGCCTATTAAGGAGAAAGACTGGAGCGGGCCTAGAGTCTCCGTGTCTCAGTCAGGGTGGGGACCTGCCAGACAGAGGCCCAGAGACCTCAGATATCAAGATATCATCGAGAGCAGATATAGCTCAGTCAAAGCCTGTCAGAATCACCAGCAAGTTATTTTGCTAAATACACATGGCCTGGCCTTAGCTTGGGAGATTTAAGTGACTCTTTGGTAGGGACTGAATACATATAGTTTTAAAATCCTATGATAAACTCCTGGTTGAGAGCCACTGACCTAGAGTATAGACCAACACACTCAATTTACAGACAAGATATCCAATAGATTGGATCACTTGCCCAAGGTCATAACTAATTAGTAGCAGAGCTAAAACTAGAACAAAGGGGTCCTGACCCTTTGATCAATGACCTTTTCATTCTCCACATCAGACACCATTCTCTAGGAGCTACTGATATACTTTGAACAGGTTCTCCCAAGACCTTCTGCACGTGCTTAGGTGCCGGGTGCAATATGGAGGTGACCACGTGCACTCAAGACTCATCTCAAATGCTGGCCCTCAGAGAGTAGAAGACATCTCCACAGTCCAGTTATAAATATGAAAGGTGCTCCTGTTAAGCAACTGGTACTCAACTCATATTATTACTTTGCTGTTTTTCCTTCATATTAAAATTGAGAGCACCTGTAGGGAAGAGGCAATGTTTTATTATTTTTAATATGCCTGACACCTCCCATACATAGAACCTGGAACACAGAAGTTGCTCAATAAATATTTGGTGAAGAAAAGGAAACAAGAAGGAAGGAATGTTTCTCTACTCCAAAACGCATAACTGTGTGCAAGGCTGATCCTATACAAAAACAGAACACTGGCTCCCTGCATGGCATGTTTATTATACATTCATTTGCTTATTAAACATTTATTCAACATTTACATTATTCACAAGGTCCTGTGCTTGGCACTGATGATATAAAATAAATAAGGCTAGTATTGTTTTTGAGAATCCAAGAGACTGATTCAGGAAGATGTGAAAAATTGATACAGAACATTCTGACAAGTGCTGTGAATAGAGACACATAAAAAAGGCTAAGGAGGGGCTTCCCTGGTGGCACAGTGGTTGAGAGGCTGCCTGCTGATGCAGGGGACACGGGTTTGTGCCCCAGTCCGGGAAGATCCCACATGCTGCAGAGCGGCTGGGCCCGTGAGCCATGGCCGCTGAGCCTGTGCGTCTGGAGCCTGTGCTCTGCAACGGGAGAGGGCACAACAGTGAGAGGCCCGCGTACCGCAAAAAAAAAAAAAAAAAAAAAAAAAAAAGGCTAAGGAATCTAAAAGAAAAGAATAGTTAACCCTATCAGGAGGGAATCAGGGTGTCTTCAGAAAGGTAGCATTAGAACTGGGTCTAGAAGAGTAGAAATTCATCAGTCAGAAGGAAGAGAATGAATGAGTAAAGTCTTTTATTGAAAGTGAGAGACACATTTTCTTTATGGCTAAAGGACAGGGTTTATAGGAACAAGAATGATGTTGAAGAGTTGTGCTGGTCCTTAAAAGTGAACCATTTTTAATATCACACTGAAGCTTTAATCTGGTGCTTGCAGGTTGCCATAAAAACATCATGGTCAGACTGACGACAGTGTGCATATTGGACTGGAGGTTGGGAGCCCAGTTGGGGGCAATTGCAGGCATCTTAGTGAGAGACAAGAACCTGAACTGGAGATCTGGAAAAGGATGGAGATAAAAGGTTGTACCAAGAGATCTTCCTTGAGGTGGAATGGATAGGACCAGACGACAGATTGTATAAGAGATCAGAGGGAATACTCTCTTGGTCCCTAAATATTTCTTTCATTGTTTGTCGTTGTTTGTTTGCTTGTTTTTGCCGTATGGCATCTCTCTTCCAAAATGGCCTAATATGCTCACATTCCAGTTGCAAACGGGCTAGAAAATATTAAGATATTGACTGCAGAAGGCCACAGCAACTAAGCAAATCTGAATCAGTATGCAGCCATTCTTATGTTTTTGATAACAGGCCTTTTCAGTTTACCTTGGCAATTAAAGCACTGGTTGGAGAGGGCAGGCAGACAGGGCAGGGGCTCTGTAAGAGCTACAGAGTGTGGATAATCCAGCAGCTCAGGATTGGAAAACAGTATGTGGATCAGAAAAGGGAAATGAGCCTAAGACAATGGGGCTGGGATAAGTCCCGAAAGCAAGTTCCTCCTGGCTCATTTCTTTTAGGCTTGTTTTCTGAATATATGCTCACATACAGCACAATCCTTAAGGAAATGTTCGGAGTGTTTCAGTGTTGAAGTCAAGTGGCAATGTTCCTTTTTGCAATGGATACCTTATGTGCCAGGGTCAGCATGGTATCTCACTAGGGCATTCATGATGGCTGCTGCCCCTTTTGTGGAACCTGGTGGTTGCCAGTCTCCAGATGTGTGGACAGTACTAATAACTATCTAGTGACAATATTTCCTCTTCATCAGTGTTCCAGATAAAAGCCAAACAATATGTAACAATTCTAGAACTTTAACATTTCAGTTTAAAACTGATGGATTATATTAATAGCCCCAGAAGAAATATATCCATTCTGAAAACCAAGGGTTAATTTATTCATGCCTAATTTTCAATCTTCTTTTATTCATTTATTTATTTATTTATTTTTGCGGTACGCGGGCCTCTCACTGTTGTGGCCTCTCCCGTTGCGGAGCACAGGCTCCAGACACGCAGGCTCAGCGGCCATGGCTCATGGGCCCAGCCACTCCGTGGCATGTGGGATCTTCCCGGACCAGGGCACGAACCCGCATCCCCTGCATCGGCAGGCAGCCTCTCAACCACTGGGCCACCAGGGAAGCCCTTCTTTTATGTTTTATTCAGCTACTAAAAGGTGAAAATAAGTAGCATGGTTAAAACTGTGGTTAGGAGACTTTTGACCTCCAGCAGATGTTCAGAATTTAAGAATTCAAGCAGAGAGAGGACAAAAGTTTGCAGAAATAAGAGAAGGTAAGAATGACCAGAGAGCAACTTATGGGAAATGAATGACTTGGAGAACTGAGGAAAGGCTCATGATTAGGGGGCTGACATTTTCTGAGTACCTACTGTGTGCCAGATCTGTTCTAAGCCCTATCCTTGTATTATCTCATTTGATAACCAAAACAACCCTGTAAGGGAATGTCTGTTATTATTTTCATTTAATAGAAGAAACTAAGGAAACTAATGTGAAGTCGTTTGCTCAGAGCTTGCACAGCCTGAGTCAGCATTCGTGATTCAGTATAATTTTCTTAAACATGACTTTATACTTCTTCCCAGGAGTAACTACACTAACTGGGAGATAAGAACTTACCCTACTGGTTTATGGGCCCTTAAGAAAGGACCTGAGATCTATGTTCTCACCTCATTTCACAGAACCAGGATAGTACAGAGAGAGGAGACCTGGACTGGGCATTGGGAGTTATTAATTCTTACCCATGTTACTCTGGGAAAGTCACCTCTCTGAGGGCCATATTGGTTTCTGTTATTTCCATAGCTCTATTTAGTTTTACATTTCAAATATTTTTTATTATGAAAATGATCAGTAAAACACCTACAATGATGGAAATCTGGTACATTCTAATTTAGTATGAGTTTACAATAAGTTGGCTATGCTATATTCAAAACTATAGAAACTGATAAGTAAGATTAGATCCCATAATTTTCTGCTTCTCTATGAAACAATTAGATATTAAGTTTGAGATGCTATGTCACCAATCACTGCTTTCCACAAGATCCATAGAATTTAAAGGACAGGGGTAGTACCTAGAAAGAAGGACACCCATGTCTAATCCACTGAGTTAGAGGATAGCACCAATCATACCAGAGGCAATAATTCTACTTTGAGGGCTTCCCTGGTGGCGCAGTGGTTGAGAGTCCGCCTGCCGATGCAGGGGACACGGGTTCGTGCCCCGGTCCGGGAAGATCCCACATGCTGTGGAGCATCTGGGCCCGTGGGCCATGGCCGCTGAGCCTGCATGTCTGGAGCCTGTGCTCCGCAACGGGAGAGGCCACAACAGTGAGAAAAAAAAAAAAAAAAAGAATTCTACTTTGAAATGCTAAGGGAAACTTTCAGTATTATCTGCTTAGAACTCACTGATTGGATGATGAGCAATATGGTGATTAGACAAAGAGGGCAGACGAGGTATAGGAGGTGCTTATATACTAGGCAAGAAACCCTGGAATCCCAAATCCCCAAGTGTTTCTGCTTCTGCTCAAGTGTGTTAATACTCCCTTCAATACATACCCAAGATAAGTTTATAGAATCTAGGAACAGTATAATTAATAGTTAATTCTTTTCTTTTTTCAGATTTGCTACCAGAAGAGAGGCAACTGCTCTTTGACTATCATCCTAGAGTGTTAATTTGTGGTATCCATGTAAAATGAATCCTTAATGAAAATTTTCTTCATGTCAGTATTAAGGTCAATGAAAGTGAACAAATGATAGTCACATATACTAATGAAACTTCTATATTAGTGATCAGCTCAAACCCTCACCTGGCAAACAGATGTCTTTCCTGAATATTATTCCCCCTTTATCACTATAGAAAAATAAAGTATCAGGAACAGAAACACAAGAGAAGCAGTTAATGTTATTTTGCATAATGCAATAAAATCAAATAACTCTAATAGAGTAAGTAGATTCTCATCAGTTCAAATCATAAAAATCATTGCTTTTAGGCCATGGCTTGTGAAAACAAATGCCTTTTCTGCATGCCAGTATTTTAAAGACAGATATAAATATTCACTCATAAACAACCACTAAGGCTTCATTCATTCAATTAGCAAATATTAATTCAACGCTTACTATGTAGCAGGCACTGCATTTGTTTAGGAAAAACTCAAAATCAACTAGATCTCAAAGTTTTCTTTATTTCAAAGTCACCAGTTTGTGTAAATTCCTTAAGAATAAGAACAACAAGATAATTGAAAGAAATTGGCCCCTAACTTTTATGAACTGTTCATCTCGGCTTCAGCTACTTTACCTGCCAACTCTCCAAAACAAACTCCAATTCAATTAGTAATAAAATATTGCAACTCTCCATGAAGCTCTTTCCCTTTCAAATGGCAGTTTACTTGATCCAAGGTCAGGGACTGAAATGAACTACTTCATGTTATCACTCTTTCCTTACATATTGTCCTGAATAGGTCACAGTCTTCCTTAATAATTTGAAAGCATTTTTATTTGTGCCCTGGGAATGACTAGAAGAGCTTTTAATATTATTAAGTCTAGATCAAATCAATCCAGTCTAAATAGGGCATGGGACTAATACTTCTTTAACCACCCCTCCTTCTTACCAATTATTCACGACTACACTGGTGGCCTTGTTAGGGAATCCTTGACATCTGTGAGCAGAGGTTCCAGATGCAGGCCACTTTCATGCATTTTGCTGACAACCTTTGAACCAAGCTGCCAAGTCAAAGCTTACCATAGTCTTAAAATCCAAATGATGATTCATTGTTTGCTTGCAGAGACAGATTACCATTGTTAACTTGACCTTAGCCTCTAACTCCAAGTCAAAAATGCTGGAAGACATGGGCATCTTAACTAGAGCAAGACATAGATCAAATTACCTTCAACAAAGAAATGAATGGTTGACATCTCATGAACTGTAAAGTGCAGTGGGTTTTCCATGGAAGATGAAGTTGAGACTGATGACAAAAGATTCCATTACTTAATTGAGTTTAATAAAATATGGAGGAACAAACTTTGCCATGATTTCAAACAGTTTGATGAATAAGTAGAGTCATTCTGAGAGCTTGCTAACTGCACAGTTCTTGGGACTGAAGTTTTTCTAAGAGCATGAGTGAGACAAGAGAGGAACTATCCAGAGACATGGATAATGTTGTCATAATTTCCTTGGGACAACCAAATCAGATTAGATTATATTGTTTTAATTGGCTTACTTGCAGGATTTAGAGCAAGATAAGGGTAGAGGAGTGGGAATGAAAAGGCTGCTATGGGGAGACAAGGGAAAATATTTGTTCCAGAGGAGACAATTTTTGGTAAGTGAAGGAAGTGTAGTGAGGTTACAGGAGAGCTAAGGCCAGGCCAAACATGACCATCAAGTGAGAATTTTACGAGCGTGTTAAATCTCATCATGTCATGAGTTAAACTGCAATTTTATGAAACGTTGGTTGAACTGAACTGAGGTAGTGTGGATCCACAATTGAGGAAAAGAAAGACTTGGAAGTTTAAATAATAACAGATTATTATTGTTTTTGGTATATGACACCAGCTCTTCTTTTTCCAGTGAATTTTAACTAGGTAAAAACTAAAATGTGTATATGATTTTTAAAAATACTTATAAAATCCAGTCTTCAAGTTTAGCTTAAAACCAAGATAAATGAAGATTAAATTTTGGAAAATGTCTAATATTGATGATATAATGTTGATCTTAATATTTTAGAAGGTTATAGTTCTTATTTACTTTCTGCTTCAGATCTGGGAGGAGAGAGAACTCTCTCTACCAGTCCAGAAGTGTATGACAATTCAATATTATTAGTCTTGATATCTCCATAAAAGTACTGATTTTTCCAAACAAAATCTTTTTGAAAATTAATCTAGAAAAATGCACTTTTCCACACAAACAGCAAATAAGCACTTCAGAGGTTCATCCCAAAACGCTCTGTAATTCAGCATTTCCAACAAAAGGTGATCTATCTCAGAAACACTAGAGACATTTCTCCTTTTAATAGTTTGCCAACGTGTAAGCTCTTATGACATCTGAAGGTTTTAAAAACTGGCACAAGCTAGTTACTTAGAAACATATGAGCATTTCTTTGGGTCTCTGGAGAATGCAAGTTAATAGAAAGTGACATCCACGTGCACCTGAGGATGCTAACGGTGTGTGCATGCACCTAAGGATACCAGCGAGACACATGCACACCTAAGGACACTAATGCATTCATGTATCTCTTATTGTGTGACCTCATCAACCTGCTGTCAAAAGTGCTGGTTGAAACATGAAAAGTTCAATTATTCACCCAGTTATTTTGCCTACACTAACTGGTCTGGGGTTTTTTCCTTTTGAATTAATTGAGCTGATGAGCTGTGTTCATATTATGGAGTTAAGCTTATATCATCTTCAAGGGTTGGAAATATACAGCATCTTTCCCAAAATTGCAATTTAAGGATCATGTTTTTAAAGTAGTTGCAAGTCAACAATAGAATAGAGTATATGAAACACACCATATTTAGATGTATGTTCATTAACCAGAATTTTATTCATTTTAAACTATAGGAATCTATTGGACAAAAAAAGGTGCATGTGTGTACAGGGCATGGGGTAGAACTGCTCAGTCCACCTCCATTGTCACCTCTGGCTCCAAACCAGCCAGGGAGAGGGAAGGATATCCCGGAGATGGACTGCACAGTGTGACACACCTGGTGACAATTCAACCTCTAAAAGTCCACCTGGACAGCTGAATATGGAAAATAAATCAACTTTTTTCTCCCTTCCTTCCTTCCTTCCTCCCTCCCTCCTTTCTTCTTTCCCTTCCTTTCCCTCCCCTCCTCTCCCCTCCTCTACCCTCGCCTACCCTCTTCTCCTCTCCCTTCCTTTCTAAAATATAGTTCCTGTTTCTGTGTACTACTCCAGTGCCTGTCAAATGAACCAACTCTGTTTCTAGGCTTCTGGACATAAACTTTTCAACCACTGGAAAACTTCTTAATATTTTTAAAATAGTTTTCCCAATCATATTGAAAAGCATTTGACCCTCTGTCAAATTATTCTATTCATTACCTCTCTAACACAGAGCATGGAGAATTTTATGCATAGTATCTTATACAGAATATACAACAATTTAAAAATATTCAGTCCAAAGGTTATTTTACACAGCTGATAAGAAATTACTGCGTAGCTGGAGCTTTATAATCTAAAATCACATTTTCAACACAGAAAATTACAGTACAAGGCAGAAATAAATTCAAGTTTATCTACACAAATCTCTTTCTGGTTTGTATAAATGAATTTTTATTAAATTATTATTTTTTACAATAACATTCACACTCAGGAATTTACCCCATATACATAACTCATTTCTCACAAAAACCATATCCATGTATGTAACTCATTTTTCCTTATTCTTATGTATTTTCCTTTTTCTAGCACAGCCGTATTTCTCAAGTTCATAAATTGGCAGCCAATAATTACACTTCTGCCTCAATTTATCTCCTTTATTTCAAATATATTCATTAATTACTAAAAATGGAACATATAGAACAACCTAAAAATTTAGAGACCTCAAAATAAGAAATTAGTGAGATAACTTAAGTCACACTGATTCTTATCTGGTTGAAGGGGGCAGGAAGGAGGGGGCTATTTCCTCAATTAGCATCAGCCAGAGCCCAACAAAATTCCCATACCCAGGGAGGCTGGCATGTGGTTTAAAACCTTCTATTATAAAGCTTGAAGTATGGGTGATCAAAACCAAACCAAACACACACACACCCCCAACACACACACATACATACTAGAGCAAACTATTAGATTGAAAGAAATAATGATACCCCAGGACATCTAGTGATTCTTTACCATTCTATTTTTCTACAACTGGAATTTCGTATTTACATAGACTCAGAGATGCTCCATATAAATAGGCACAGAAACCTCCTAGGACATATTCTGTGCTTGAAAATACATCTCCTGCTCTCTATTCCTAATTATCCCCTTAAGGAAAGCTCTCCTTTGAGTCTCTGAATGTTCTTTATTTATATGTACTCTCCACACCCTGTAAGACATAGTCAACTAACATTGAAGTTCAGATATCTCCCTTCTGGTATAGATTACTGGGATAAAGCTAAACACAGCTAGGTGGAGGGTGGAAGGAGGAAAGGGGTGAAATGTGGGATATGGCGGGGATGGGGAGTGGGGACGGAAAGGGACAAGCCTTGACTGCTTTGAAATTTTCCAAGGTGGGCTTGTCCCTTGATGGGATATTTTTGGGTCAGGTAGGATATATATGGCTATCATGAAAGGTATTGGGTTTCTGTCAGAGGAAAATGAACAAAAATGGTACAACAAACTAGCCAGGTTGTGCTGTAATTATTTTTAACCTGCTACTTGGGTGTATGTTCAACCTAGTAACAAAAATATTTGTTAGGAAAAAAATACTTGACATTTAAATTCTGGGCATTTTGTTCTTTGCTAAAAACGAAGAGGAAAGGGTGGGTGCTGTAGTTTAGAATGGAGAGAAAAGAATGGGCAACTTGTGATAGTCTCTAAGGAGAAAGGGAGAAACAGGCTTAGAAGATGAAGTAAGATTCACTTTTAGATTCAAGATTCATTACTGAAGTTCTTATGCTGGAGATCATAATAGTGATGATTAAAAAGATTCATTCTCACCTGGATGTTAAAAATAATAATACCCACCCACCTTCCTTTACAGATTTTTTATAATAATTTTTGTCAAATGATATAAAAGTCTTGTGGAAAATTTTAAATATTTGGACCTAGGACTGGTTTTATTACCACTAGTTTATGGAAGTCAGGTCAGTTTGCCCAATGATATTTTTTTCTGGAACCATTAACAACCGGTCATCCTACGTCCATCTTCTGATAAAACATGTAAAGCAAATTTTCACAACTTTTTTTCAATTTTCAATTTAATTCATTCATTGAAGTTAGTTATCATGAACCTAGACAAAGATATTATTTTTCCTTTAATAGACTGGCAAAGATTATAAGGTTTGGCATATGCAGTGTTTGCCAGTGTCAGGGCTAAAAGGCACTTTCACACATAGTGTGAGCTTAAATCACAAAAACCACAGTTTTTTTTTTTTTTCTGGAGATAGACACTCTTTGCAATATTTATTAAAGTTTTAAATAAATAAGCCTTGTTATTATGTAGCTAGGAAATTTAACTCACAGAGAAACTCTCACATCCATGCAAAGAAATAAATGAAAGAATGTTTACCACAGAATTTTTTTAATACCAAAATACTGAAAACAATCTAAATGTCCATCTATAGGGGACTTATTAAACAAATCTTTTTAAGGGCCTACAATAGAATATTCTGGAACCATATGGAAGAAAAGGTAGATCTGTGTGAACTGACAGGAAAAGATGCCTACAATACATAGTTTAGTAAATAAAACAGATAAGCAAGACATAAAATGAATGTTTAGTGCAATCACATTCACGTTAAGAAAAAAAACTGGTGGGGCTTGGAGGGGAAAATTGTAAACTGGCAGGGAAGCTTTTTACTCTACACAATTCTGCACCATTATTTTTTAAAAATATTTTTACCTATCGTATATTTATATGTTTTTATGTTATTATTTTATATATAAAACAACGAACTTGAGGGGGAAAAATAACATAATAATATTTACCTTTTTTATTTTTTTTTTTGAGCCCTGACCCAGACGCACAAGGAAGGAGGGAGCTGTGGCCCTCTAGTGGAGAATTTTAGCAATGCACTTCTCTTCACTTAATCCCACATTGTAAAGAAACCTCAACAGCTGAATTTATTTACGGGTAGACACAACTAGAATTTTATATCAGGTAATACCAAAAATATACAAAATTCAATGCCCTTGAATTTAATTCTTTCTTAAGAAGTCTTGGCAACATCCTAATAAAATCTGAATTGATGATGCATTTTCAATGGGCCACACAGCAGTACCTACGTACTCAGTTGCATTTCATGGGAAAGGACTGAGCCCTTCTGTTTACTATGAGAGCATATATGCTAGCATAGATACTTCAATCACAGGAAAGGCTGACTTCTAATAATTACAAAAAGCTTATTGCTAATTAAAAAACAGTCGTTGCTTATGCCAGTCTGTAAACTAGGATCTATGTAGGCAGCTGTCACCTCAAAACTGAATCACTGTATGTGAATAATGAAGGTGCTTATTTTCACGGGCTAATGTAAAACATTTCTAACAAGAGAAACTATTTCAAAAATATGTATGGCTACGTCAACCGCCAAATTCCCTCGGTCCAGTTGAAGGCGTGCAGAGTTTCCTGTCAACTTGTGCTCTGAAGCAGAACAGTCTCCAACCCGACCACTGGGCTTGCTCCATATTAAGTATTGGCTACCTTGGAAATGTACCGTCTCTCAGTGTAAAACTCCCCAAAGGGCAATTCAAATCACATTTAGAATTTCCTATTTACATTGCAACGGCCATGGCAGATGTTTGAATGTCACAGTACAAATCGGTTACCAAATGCTGAGTGTGTTCAGTGGATTCAGTTTCAGAATTCACTTCACATGAGCATGTTTTCATCAAGTGAAAGGGGGAGGGAGTGTCACAGGATAAGTTCAGGTTATGAACTCTGGCCTTAACTCTTTATCATTTTGAACAAGTAAATTGGTGTTTTTGCCATTGCAAAGAAAGTCTTTATCAGACTACTTCGCATAGGAACCTTGCCTTTTAAGTGCTTATGCAGAAATGTTATCAAGCAAGAACAGGCCACTAATATTTCCAGTTAAATTTCCCATGTGAGAAAGGGAAATCTGGTTAGAACAGACTAGCAAATAGAGGTAACATTCCTGAAGAGGCAATTTTTTTTCTAGACAAGTAATAAAGGTTGCTAATTGTTTTTATTTCTCAAGCTGTGGCTATCCTGAGGGAAAATGTATTGGGAGATCATCTTGATCTTCTGATTTTTTGTTTTAATATATGAATTTATAGGGGTAGATTTTCCAACATAGATAATCTGATATAATTTTATACAAACTTTGTTTTGTGTGCTTTGTTTTGCTTTTTCTTGTTAAAAAGAATGAACTGCAAGAAGAAAATGTTATTCCAACTGGACACAGTCACACACATGCATCCCATCTTAATCTCCAGATTCCAAATCCACCCAACTGAGGTGAACTTGAAAGAACTCTTCCAGACAAAGATGGAAGGTAAACCTGGCAGTGAGCAGTACTGCTTCATGTCACTATTTAGTGACTGGGTAGTTGACTTCATATCCATCCAACGTTCTCTATTTCAGTCATGAACTTTATTTGCAGTAAATGATGATATGCCTAGCAATTTACTACAATCTAACATTGAAATTATTTACTCTGACCTGTCTTTTCTGAAGTTTGTTTAAAAATAAAATGTACCTGAAGACAATATGTATTACCATAGACTTCTAGGCTCAGAAAAAAAACCAACAACCCTTATTTGGCCTTTGCATGGTTATGGAAAAAATAACATAAGCATCCTTGGCTAAGACTGCCTTTGAACAATCCTGAATTGGAGACATAAGTGGCTGCCTTCATTTGCAAATGGATACAACCCATTTGGGGCTGGGACTATCTGTGTTCTGTCATGCGAAGCACAAAAATTCACAAATATATTTGAGGAGAATAGACCTGTCAGCCTATGGAGTATTCTCACTCAGGTAGAAGAAAATAAGACATTGTTTGTTGTTCACAATCCACTGGGGTAGAAACTATTTTTCTTTCAAAAATTTAAATCCGTTAGGATACTTTGAAATAGTCACTTAGGCTGGGTTTTGATAATACCTTAGCATATCAGATTAGCACATTAGATTGAAACTTCTACTTTCCCAAAGAACTAGGATAAATCTTTTTGGAGATCTAAAATTCATTCCCCAAATTTGTTTCATTGTGAATATCAAAACAAACAGAAAAGAGACAACTAGCTCTTGTTATATACCAGCTTCAAAGAAGACGAATACTTCAGAAATTATATACATTAAAATCATTATTTTTTTTAAAAAAAGTCTTAATGTAGCCTTATGCATTATTCAGTGCCACCTTGTTTTAATACCCATTGCCATCTAGTTAAGAGAAATCCTATAACTGCCCTGCCACACACAGCAGACATCATAGTGTAATAAGACAATAAGGGACTTGGGGTTGGCCAGATCTGGCTTCTAGTTTAGCTCTGCAAAGGTGACAGTGAATATGACAATACACTGTCCTGCCAGATATTAGAGATAATGCTTAACAACAGCTGGTCCAGGGCCTGGCACAGGGTTGGCAACAATAGTAAATTTACCCCTGAGTGACAAATGGGTAAGCTATAAGGAACCTAGGTCAAAGGCAACAGGCCAGAGCTGCCAGAACGAAAAGTGTAAAGTCACAGTTAGAACTCAGCCGCTGCTTATCCAAGTCCTAAACCTTAGTTGTTCATCCAAGCGCAAGGAGTAATCCATTTCAACCTTTCCCAGTCTTAGTTGATCTTTAATCAAATTGTTCCCATAGGAAGAAAAGATTTAGCCAAGTTCCTCATTATGTAGAAACTATAGTATGTAAGGATTTGAAAGTTTAATGTGAGCGCTCCTTTTATAACAAGGCAGGTCATGTCATTCCTCTGTGCAAAGCCTTTCAACGGATCCCCCATTTTATTCAACTAAAAGCCAATGTCTTACAATGACCCACAAGGCCCTATATAACAATCCTTTCCCTCTACTTTTCTGATTTCATCTCTACAGTGCTTTTCCATTTGTCTCTCCGTTCCTGACACACTGGCTTCTTAACTGTTCCTTAACTTTCTCAATGGACTCAAACCTTGTCTTCTCCCCGAGGTCTCCCTTGATCACTCTTTACTACTCTAAACTGTTTTGCCTACACTGCATTCCGAAGCCCTTTTACTTTACCTGTTTTATTTTGACTTTTTCCAGGAGCACTTATCATCTTATCCTGCAACAAAATGCACTTGTTTTTACTTTTATTGTTTATTATCTGTTTTCTCCTTGCTAGGATGTAAGCTCTAAGAGGGCAGTGCTTTTTGTTTTGTTCACGGGTATATCCCAGGAGCCTAGATCAGTGCTTGGCCCATAGAAACGTGGACATAGGACATTAAGCAACAATTCACAGAAAAGTACCCTTGAAGAGACAATGTATCAAAAGATGCCAACCCTCACCAGTAATTAGAGAAATGCAAATAAAAATATTTCCTTTAAAAGTCTGACGCAAGTTAGACAACAAAATAACACAATTGCACCTCTCACATAACTGGTAGCCCTGCCCTGGAGATCAATTTGGCATTATTAAACAAAGTTGCAGATAGAATATCCTGTGACCCGGCAAATCCACACTTCGTACAAACCCTAAAGAACACCCTCCACGTGTGCACACAAGGAGACAACCACAGAGCCATTCTTGAAACACTTGGTAATGGCAAAGAATCCAAGACAACCTATATGTCTCCTTTAGGAGAATGGAGAACAAAGTTGTGGCATGCTCAAATAACAGTAGCCTTTTAAGCACTCAGAAGAAAGGGACCCAGTCAACATACATCAATACAAACTAACTTCCAAAAGAATGTTAAGTGAAAAAACAAATGGCAGGTTGAGAAGCAAAGTATGATGTTCTTTGTTAACCAAAGAATTAAAAGCTTACAGAATAATATTATATGTTGTTAACAATATATTATTAACTCCTTAACTCCGTATAAGACTCCCCACTTTCTAAACCCTTTCCATACATCCCACCACACTCTCTCCCTCTCCCGTTTTTCTGACTCTGCTCCAAGTTTGGATGAAGTTCAGTGGTTCTGCTCCAGGTACACAGAATAGCAAGTTGTGCCTCTGAACTGTTTCCATGTTGGTTTTACATACTGGTTTTACATAAACCGGCTTGTTTTAGTTGACTACAGGGAGGGCTGCCCTAAATCTCCAAAATTGCACACGATGTTTGCATTAAATAATCTAGGTCATTAGAGTTCAGCCATGACTTTTCTAAAAGGCTGTTTTCATAGACTTTATCTTGTTCTGTGTGACATATCTCCAGCAATAGACCATTTTAGTTGTTATTTGCAGATATAGCTCTCAATTTTGAAGGAAACAGAACTGTACTGCGGTTCCCAAATGTTAGATTATCAGAAAGAGACCAAGATTTTTAGATATGATCTAAATATGTGAAGCTTTACGTATATAAACAGTTAGCTCATACACTTTCTAGAATGCCAACAAATTTGTTTGTTATTTGAAGCAGGGAAAAACAACATATCAGTTTCTAAATGCTCAATAAATACTTCTGTTTTTCCTTTCGAAACATTCCAATTTTTCATTAAATGCTTTACTTCAGATGGAAATGATCAAGAAGCTTCCTGGCTCCCAGCATAATTCTTCTCCTTTTAAATGTGAACATGTCTCTTTTATAGTAAATACGGACAGAAGGAAATTAGGTTGGTCTTAGACAAAATTGTTAAGAAGCAAGGATTTGTCTGTATTCTTCAACTGCATCTAAAAGCCCTCCATCACTGTAACTTCTGGTCACGATGATTCTCATCTGACTTTCTCGCAGTTAGTTGTTAGCCCGCTTGGTTTCAGGAGTTATTAACTTGAGCCCATGAGTTAATCTCAGGGGTTTCATAATCTCTCTGGAATTGTTAGTAAAAATGAATGTGCCTATATATTTTTCTGGGGAGAATTTCCATAGTTTTTGACAGATTCTCTTAAGATGTTGAACAATCAAAATAGTTTAAAAATAATGTTTTAAGAATTGGACATTGCTTCTAGCAGTAGTTTTCACAGAGTTCAAGAGATTTCTTTGCTCAGTCTTCAAGAGTTTCTGATTCACTCGATCTGTGATAAGAGCCAGGAATTTGCATAATTAAAAAGTAGCTCAACAGATCATGATGCAAGTGGATCTTGACAAAGAAATGAAACTAAACTACAGAATAAAATTTAGATTCTTTAGTGTTGTCTTCATGGTCTCTGTGCCTAACCAATTTTTCTAGTTTTACCTTATTTCTTCCACTACTCACAATGCCCTACAAACATATTGGGTTTGCCAAAAAGTTCGTTCGGGTTTTTCCCTACCATCTCAAACCAGAATGAACTTTTTGGCCAACCCAATACGAATCATTCTTCCACTCATTTACTCCTGCATGCAAAGAATAAGTATTGGATTCATTATAGGGACCCTGTGCTATGCTTCAAAGATCCAATGGTTGTCAAACACTCTAGTCACAAGAAATGACCAGCATTTCTTCACATTGTACCTCCTCCTCCTTCACCAAGTAAGTGCCTATTAATCTTGTGAAACCCATTTCAAATATTAACTACGTGTGCAACCATTATAGATCCTTTGGGGCAGATTTTTTTGTTTGTTTATTTGTTTTCTCAGTGAATTACAAGCATTTTTTACACCTTAAGTATACCGTTGCGCAATTATTTGTTTTTCTTCTTGGTTTCTGTGCTTCTCCTGGTCAGGAACCATGTAGAAGTCTCTAACATATCCACATGGCTCCCTCCAGTTCCAATGACAAATTCCCAATAATATTCGCTGAGTGGATGAGGAAAACATCATGTTTTAATCCCTCCAAGAATATGTACATTTTAGGAGATACCCTTGAAACCCAAAAATCCATGAGAAGAAGTAAATGATTCCCATGGCCCGAATCGTAGGCACAATGGACCACTACAAGGCAAGAGACCTCAGTGAGGGAATCTTCATTAAATCTGGCAATACATCTAAAGAACTAGCTCCCCAAGAGATCCTGTTGTTATACAAAAGGGTAGGAGTATATCAGGCATCGGCCCCCAGTGACCAGAATGATCTTCAGCTCAGAGTGAATATTATAACCTACCCTAGAACTAGTTCTCCTATCAGACAATCTAAAAGATACTGTCAAAAGTGGAGCCACTGGAATTTTACTAGATTTAGAAAGAAACGAAAAAGAAGAGCAGAGTCTATCTAAAGTTGGTTTTACCTTAAAGTCTTTCAGAAAGTCTACAGGTTGTGGTGAAATAAGTAAGGCAGCATTCTCTGAACCTTGGATGCAGTGACCACAGTGAGGGTCAGACCAGGAGAGAGTATGCCTGGTAAAGAAAATTCACTTGATAATACCTGAACTAATACTTAAACTTCTATTTGTTCAGGAGCCATTTATTAAGTACTCCTTTCAGAGCCAGGGATAACATATGTGTGTATATATACATATATAATTAAAACATGATTTTTGTCTCCAGATGAGTGCCTAAATTTATTCATGAGCTTTATATTTTTGAAGTACTTTATATGTCCTAAAAATAAGTCACACTACAAGTAATTTGAATATCCTCATTACCTTTATTCTAGGTATGCTGTGAAATTTATAAAATTTTAAAATGTTGTCAAAGCATACTTTGCATTAGTAGAATTATCATTTATTTTCCTCTCAAAGCATGTATTTTTTGAATTCAGGGCTATTTCAGATTATTGACCTTTATTCAGTTTGAAGCTACTTCATTGCTGAATAGAGTATTTCTCTCACATGTTGAGACACTGGCTTTTCATGCTTTACATATATGTATTCACACATACAGAGAAGAAAACACACGGACACATATCACTTAAGTATAACATATGAATGTGGTCATAAACCTGTGTTGAGGTTGACATCTACAGTTTTCCTTACCTGTGCATCCCAGAGATCATAATCTGGGAGGTCAGTAGACTGAATCATAAAGGTAAATATGTTTTCACTTTTTTAAATTAGACATGCACTTAAAATGGAACTCACACTTAAAATTAGAATATTTCACATAAAAATTCTTATTTTTGGTTTTTCTTGAAACGGTCAAAAGTCTTAGCAGCCCAGAGCCAACCTTCCTGCATGGCCACAGCCAGTGGAGTTGGGAAGCCTCTATGACAGGGCAGGAAGTCCTCATGCCATCCCAATATTCCTTAGCATTTCTTAGAGACTGGGGTCCTTTCACATTTTTAGCTTCCCTTCTTAAAACTGTATTTTTAATATCTGAAAAAGTGGACTTATATACAATATCCACTCAGACAAATGCTCCAGTATCTCCAATAATCCCCAAAGACTGAAAGATTTGTTCCTGATTGACTCTAGCATCTTCTTCAGTTAAAAAGAAGTTGACATACCAGCTGAGGAGAATGAAGACCTCACAGAGATGCTCTGTATCTTCCTTCCCAGGGTGGCGTTAGGGTGCTGGGTGAATATATTCATGGGAAGTCCTAGGGCCCTTCTCTCCCATCTTCCTTCGGATTTTTTGGGGGCCAGGAGCAGGTGCTGCTAAATTTAGCTCTATCTAGGGAAATATGTGTTAATCCACCACAAGACAGGTACAATTGTCTATAGCAGTGGTCCTCAAACTTTAGCAAGCATCAGAATCACCTAGAAAGCTTGTTAAAAACAGATTTCTGAGCCCCACCTCTGTAGTTTCTGATTCAGTACAGGAGGGAGCCGAAGAATTTGAATTTCCACCCAGTTCTCCAGGAAAGCTGATGCTGCTGTTTTGAGGACCTCAGTTTGAGATCCACTTGCCTATAGATAACTGTAGGGAATTTTTCAGATTTTTTCTGGACATAGTAAATGCCACATTTATGCAGAAAAAGTCAATAAAGGCGGCGTATCTTTACAAACATCTTGATGCATTCACTGGGCAGAAGCTGATCCCTGGCAAATTTTGCAGGATTATTAGACTCTTACCTATGCTGCCACCTCTATGTTGCCATCCCCCTGTCCTACCACCTGTGGTCACCCATGGACTATATGTGGTATTGTGACAGAGGACAAACAAACAAGTAAAACAGAGACAATACTTGGATAATGTCCCTTTTGTAAGAGACCATTTCTTTTGATGTTTTTTCAAAATTGAAAGGGATCTCTGACACCACACGATGGCAGTATAATCACATGAGTGATGGTCTCAAGGTGCCTGAATTGGGTTTTTGAACCCAAGTCTACAGTAAGAAATAATTCTGAAAGCTAAACATCTGTGATTTTGGCTTAATGATTATTGGCCCGTAAAGTATCAGTGACGTTGTAGTCGGATACCTCTACAAAATACCTCAGTCAGAGCTTTCAATATTTTTACAATGCCTCAGACAGAATACCTCCCGCCCCCCTCCCCACACTCCTGTTTCGGAGTGTGAAAACAGCTTCACAAGAACAAGCAACAGATCATTTCATGCATGAGCTATGTAACAAACTCAATCCAAAATAACTCCTGCTTCAGTTTAGCAAACTACTGTGTGATAGTAAATTCACTCTAGAATTTAATCATTTTTGAAAAGTTAATTTATTTTTTTCTCTAGCATTGTTTAATTTTAGATATTTGCATGCTCATAATTTCTTACAAGCAAGTAAAATTGAACTTTTTCTAGATTTGTTTACTAAAGTGTCTACTCAGAGTTTTGCTTTCCATGGTGAGGTTTTAAGATGGCATTAAGTCTTTGGTGCATTGTAATTTGGCTGGTTGGCTATTAATCTGTACTTTATAATCTATATAACCCAATATAAGGTGTACAGAATTCTTAGAACAGGGTCCTGTTGAAGTGAAAGACATAATCCGCTCTTTCACTCCCTGTCCTATAACAAAATATTCTGTACTGTCAGTAGAAATGGTAGGGGGAGGAGGAAAGGCTGACTTAATATTAAATATAAAAAATGCTCCCTTATTTGCATCTTGATATGGTGCTCTGGTCACCTGAGCAATGAAAAAATGTAAATAACATCATTGCAAATGTCAATAGATATGGGTGTCAACAGAAGGGAACAAAGACCCTACAAACTTCCCAAGCAACACAGGGTTCATTTCCAGTTTTGTGACAAAAGTCCGTCTTTGCCAAAGATGATGGAACCTAAAAAAAAGTCAGCAACCAGACTGACGTTACCTTTTCCACAAACTGTCCTTATCCATCCTCCTGAACACGTGCAAACTTCTCCCACCACCACAGACACCCTGATTCTGGTTTTGGCTGCTGCCCTTGCATTTTGGATCAAAGGTTCCCTCAGGGTATTCTGAAATAGATAAAATACTCGCCGGGAAATACACTGTGAAAGAGATTTCCCCCAAAATGCAGGGAGCTGAAGGGGAAGGTGTATTAATCTAGAAAAAGACAAAACACAAGGTCTAAAATCATCTTCCCAAATGCAGACTACAGAAGTCATTAAAATATTACTTTGAAGATGTAGCTATTGCTCTGATGTGGGTACCATGTGCTGCACTTTATTGCCACGTGTACTGGGTGGAATGGGAATTCAGAGAGCTCACCAGTGCTGTAGTGCTTCACAGTACAGCAACAGCATCTAGTTTCAGACGTTACAACTCCCTGAGGCCTCATTGCAACTGATGGGCTGCACACAGTGTTCTGAATTTTTTATTTGCCCCACATCACCTGGGTTTTTAACCTGCTCTCCTAGTTGAGCTACTCCATATTCAGCTAGCTTGTTTCATATAGGTTTCCAATTTTTATTCTCTTCCAGAATCTCAAGATCAAGATCATCCACTTAAATTAGGATGGATATTAAGATTCGGAAAATTACACTCTGCAAAACAATTGGTCTCATGCATACATTCAGCCATATACAGAGCCAAGCTTGTATGAGGTAGATATTATTACCTGCACTCTGGATATAAAGAAACTGAGGCTTAAGAAAAGTAACTCATCCATGGATTACACAGTCACTAAGAAGCAGTGCTGGGATTCCTACACAGGTTGGTTTGATAGCTGTAAAGCCTGTGTTCTTAATCATTAACAGGGGTAGAAAGACATCAGTCATTACACTTCCTACTTTCAAACAGTTATTCCTTCTCCCCTCCTTACTCTTCCATTATGATGACTAAAGAGGAAAAAGTGATCTATTATTTGGTTCAAGCATATATTCTAGGCAGTTTATAAAAACCAGATTCTTTCTCCATGTAAATGATACTTATTTTTAATACTGACACATATGTTAACTTTTAAAGAACATTCCATGTAATATTTATATGCATAATATGTATTGGCAATACAATATCGGACAGTTATAATTTTATCAAAGCGCAATTACAAGGAGTACTGTATGCGCTATCATTCTTTTTGACAATTCAATCAGGTCTCAAAATTTCAAAAGAAGTTTAACTTGCCTCATTGATTGTCTTATTCATTATTTATACCCTATTTCAAAAAAATGGACTTAAAGTAACTTGCACAAAAAGGAAGGACCCATAGAATAGAATCATTAAAGCAAGGATGAAAGAACAAGAACGATGCAATAAAAGGGACAAAAACCTTAGATTAAAGAAAATTACTGTAATCAGACATACTTTATCTAGGAGTTTCTAGCTAACTAAAGCAAAAACAAATGAACAAATAAAAATATAGTTCTCTGATTAAAAAATACTATTTTTTTTAAAGAAAAGACACATATCTTTGTAATATTAAACTTAAAATGTTTTGGCTTGGCTGTGTGGTGTGAGGTAGGAGTGAAGATTCTTCTTTTTTTTTTTTTTAATTCCTGTATGAATACTGAAGGGACCCAATGTTATTTATTGAAAAGGCCAGCATATGCCCACTGTACTGTAGGGTGATTTTTGTCATAAATCAATTGATTCTGTATGAGAGGGTCATTTTTCTGAACTTTTATTGTGTTCCATTGATCTATTCATCTATATCTGAAGCAGTACTACATTATCTTAATTACTATAACTTTACCTAGTAATGCAAGTTCTCTAGCTCTGTTCTTATTCTTCAAGATTGTCTTGGTTCTTCTTAGATCTTTACTTTTCCAAATACATTTTAGAACCAGCTTCCCAATTCCAAAAATAACTGAAGGAATTTTGATTCTGATTGAGTTAACACTATCAATCACTTTGGGTTGAATCTTCCAATCCATGGCCATGGTATATGCCTCCATTACTAAGCTCCTTTAAAATTTCTCTCAATAATATTTTGTAGTTTTAAGTTAGAGGTATTATATAGCCTGCATATAATTTATTTTTTATATTTGATATTTTCTAATGAAATTATAAATTGAATCCTTTAAAATATTCATTTTTTATCTGTTTGTTTCTTGGATACAGAAATACAATTAGTCTGTTCATTGATATAGTATCCAGGTGGTCTTGCTAAAGTTACTTATTAGTTCTAACAGTATGCAGTTTTCTTTGAGGTTTCTTAGACACATAATCATGTCATCCAGGAATAATGGCAGTTTTAAGTTTTTCTTTCTAGTAAGTCTTTTTCTAGACTTATTACACTGAATGAGACCTCAAGTGCAATATTTTTAAAAAGTGGTGACGGTAGCATTCTTATCTTGTATTTCTAATCTTTAAGAGGATAGTTTTAGTATTTTACCATAAAGTATGTTTGTTGTATTTATTTTTATGGATTAAAAAAACCTCAGGAAGTTCTTTTTCTCATTTGCTAAGAATATGTGTGTGAATATATCTATGTGTATGGGTATGTGTTTCATTATAATGAGTTTTGAATTTTTCACATACTTTTCTGCATCTATTAACATATATAATTGTGTCCTATTTTTTCCCTAATACTATGGTGCACTGCACAGATTGATTTTCAACTGTAAAACTACCTTTGAATACCTGTTACAAACCGCCTTGGGCAAGATGTATTATTCTTTATATATTGCTAGATGGATTGTAGATGTAAATTTGAAAGATAAGACAACAGAGCTTTTAGGAAAAAACATAAGCAAATATATACATAAGCTTGAGTAGCCAAAGAATTAGTAAACAAGTCTCAAAAAGTTAAACACAAAGAAAAAAGAAAAAGTGATGAAAAATTCAACCATATTAAAATTAAGAACCTCTGCTCATCAAAGGATATTAGTATTAACAGAGTGCAACTGTATGCCACCACAATGTGGGAGAAGATATTTGTAATACATATAGATTACGAGGGTCTATAGAGGGTATAGAAAGAACTTCTACAGACCAGTACTAAAATGCAGGCAACCCAGTTAAAAATCAGCCATAATAGAGAATAGGGTTTCACAAAAGAGAAAACCCCAATCACAATAAACATATGAAAAATGAATACATATCATTAATTATCAGGGGAGTGTGAATTAAAATCACAATGAGATACCATTAAACACACCCTTAGAATGGCTAAAGTGAAAAATACACACAATATCAAGTGTTATGAAGGATGAAGCAACTAGAGTACTGCTTATAAAAGTATAATACTTTCTAAGCACTTTGGAAAACTCTTGGTTGGTATCTGTCTGATGCAGGAATTCCACTACTAGGTATATACCTAAGAGAAATGCATAATATACTGACAAAATATATGTAAAGGAATGTTCAGAATAGTACTATTTAGCCAAAAGTGGAAAACTACTCCAATAACCATGGTGGTAGCCAGCCTCTAAGATGGTCTGTAATGTCCCTACCTCCTCCTGGTATTCACATTCTTTTGTAGTCCCCTCTCACACTGAAACAGTTAGTCTGTGTGACCAATAGAGTATGGCAGAAGTGATGACTTGTCACTTCTGAGATTCAGTTATCAAAGACTACAGCTTCTCTCCTGGACTTTCCCCTCCCCTCCCCCCCTCTTCTCCTTTCTTTCTTTTTTCTCTCCCTCTCTCTCTCTCTCACTCCCACCATTCCCTTGGGGAAGCCAGCCACCATATCAGGAGAAACTGTATGAAGAGACTTATATGATGAGAAACTGAAGCCTTTTGCCAATGGACACATAAGTGAACTTGGAAGCAGTTTGCCTTAGTCAATTCTTCAAAGACTGAACCTGGCTGCCGGCTTAAACACAATCTCCTAAGAGACTCTGAGTCAGAGTCCCCCAGCAGCATCACTCCCAGGTTCATGATCCTCAGAAACAGTGTAAGATAATCTTTGTTCTTTTAAGGGGCAAGTCGGCTGCAAATTATGGGTAATCTGTATGCAGAAATAGATAACTAATACATCCGTCATCAGAATAAAACTGAAAATCATGGAATACTCATAAAATGAAATACTAAAAAGCAATAAGAATGAGCAAACTACAACTATCCAACATTACAGATGAATCTCACAAATATGTTTAGTAAAAGGAACCAGATACTCAAGAGTACATATATCATGATTTCATTTGCATATAGATCAAAAGCCAGCTGGTAAAATGAATCTATAGTGATAGAAGTCAGGATAGTTACTCTTTCATGAGGCATAATAGGGCTTCTAGGAATATTGACAATGTTTTATCCCCTAATCTGAGTATTGGTGACATGGATGTGTTCATTTTGAAAAATCTATCACCTTGAAAGCTTATGATTCATTCACTTTTCTATATGTATGTTATAATTACACGGTTTACTTAGGTTAGAGGAGGGAGGATGTGTCATGTGAATTTCTGGATGAGGATCTTTGAACAACATAATGAACTATTGTTTCATGATAGTTTCTTAAAAGTACAGAATCACTTTATGTGCTGTCATTTCTTATACTGATTCTCAGTAAAAGTCAAGCACTAAAGAGTGAATCATTGTACCATGAAAATTGTCTAGGGAATTAAATTATTAAGTCCGAGTATATAGTTTTCTAGTAATTAAATTTAATTCTGGGATAAGCTTAGCAGTGTTTCTCAAACTTTAATATGCATAAGAAATATCTGCGGCAATCACTGTCACCACTATTATTCAACATAGTTTTGGAAGTTTTAGCCACAGCAATCACAGAAGAAAAAGAAATAAAAGGAATCCAAATCAGAAAAGAAGAAGTTAAGCTGTCACTGTTTGCAGATGACATGATACTGTACATAGGCAATCCTAAAGATGCTACCAGAAAACTATAAGAGTTAATCAATGAATTTGATGATGTAGCAGGATACAAAATTAATGCACAGAAATCTCTGGCATTCCTATACACTAATGATGAAAAATCTGAAAGTGAAATTAAGAAAACATTCCCATTTACCATTGCAACAAAAAGAATAAAATATCTAGGAATAAACCTACCTAAGGAGACAAAAGACCTGTATGCAGAAAATTATAAGACACTGATGAAAGAAATTAAAGATGATACAAATAGATGGAGACATATACCATGTTCTTGGATTGGAAGAATCAACATTGTGAAAATGACTCTACTACCCAAAGCAATCTACAGATTCAACACAATCCCTATCAAACTACCACTGGCATTTTTCACAGAACTAGAACAAAAAATTTCACAATTTGTATGGAAACACAAAAGACCCCGAATAGCCAAAGCAATCTTGAGAACGAAAAATGGAGCTGGAGGAATCAGGCTCCCTGACTTCAGACTATACTACAAAGCTACAGTAATCAAGACAGTATGGTACTGGTACAAAAACAGAAAGATAGATCAATGGAACAGGATAGAAAGCCCAGAGATAAACCCACGCACATATGGTCACCTTATTTTTGATAAAGGAGGCAAGAATATACAGTGGAGAAAGGACAGCCTCTTCAATAAGTGGTGCTGGGAAAACTGGACAGCTACATGTAAAAGAATGAAATTAGAACACTCCCTAACACCATGCATAAAAATAAACTCAAAATGGATTAAAGACCTAAATGTAAGGCCAGACACTATCAAACTCTTAGAGGAAAACATAGGCAGAACACTCTATGACATAAATCACAGCAAGATCCTTTTTGACCCACCTCCTAGAGAAAGGGAAATAAAAATAAACAAATGGGACCTCATGAAACTTAAAAGCTTTTGCACAGCAAAGGAAACCATAAACAAGCTGAAAAGACAAACCTCAGAATAGGAGAAAATATTTGCTAATGAAGCAACTGACAAAGGATTAATCTCCAAAATTTACAAGCAGCTCATGCAGCTCAATATCAAAAACACAAACAACCCAATCCAAAAATGGGCAGAAGACCTAAGTAGACATTTCTCCAAAGAAGAGATACAGGTTGCCAACAAACACATGAAAGAATGCTCAACATCATTAATCATTAGAGAAATGCAAATCAAAACTACAATGAGATATCATCTCACACCGTCCAGAATGGCCATCATCAAAAAATCTAAAAACAATAAATGCTGGAGAGGGTGTGGAGAAAAGGGAACCCTCTTGCACTGTTGGTGGGAATGTGAATTGGTACAGCCACTATGGAGAACAGTATGGAGGTTCCTTAAAAAACTAAAAATAGGGCTTCCCTGGTGGCGCAGTGGTTGAGAGTCCGCCTGCCGATGCAGGGGACACAGGTTCATGCCCCGGTCCGGGAAGATCCCACATGCTGCGGAGCGGCTGGGCCCGTGAGCCATGGCCACTGAGCCTGCGCTTCCAGAGCCTGAACTCTGCAACGGGAGAGGCCACAACAGTGAGAGGCCCGCGTACTGGAAAAAAAAAAAAAAAAAAAAAACTAAAAATAGAACTACCATACGACCCAGCAATCCCACTATTGAGCATATGCCCTGAGAAAACCATAATTCAAAAAGAGTCATGTACCACAATGTTCACTGCAGCTCTATTTACAATAGCCAGGACATGGAAGCAACCTAAGTGTCCATCAAGAGATGAATGGATAAAGAAGATGTGGCACATATATACAATGGAATATTACTCAGCCATAAAAAGGAACGAAACTGAGTTATTTGTAGTGAGGTGGATGGACCTAGAGACTGTCTACAGAGTGAAGTAATCCAGAAAGAGAAAGACAAATACCGTATGCTAACACATATATATGGAATCTAAATTTAAAAAAATGGTCAGAAGAACCTAGGGGCAAGACGGAAATAAAGACACAGACCTACTAGAGAATGGACTTGAGGATATGGGAAGGGGGAAGGGTAAGCTGGGACAAAGTGAGAGAGTGGCATGGACATATATACACTACCAAACGTAAAATAGATAGCTAGTGGGAAGCAGCTGCATAGCACAGGGAGATCAGCTCCGTGCTTTGTGACCACCTAGAGGGGTGGGATAGGGAGGTTGGGAGGGAGGGAGATGCAAGGGGGAAGAGATATTGGGACATATGTATGTGTATAACTGATTCACTTTGTTATAAAGCAGAAACTGACACACCATTGTAAGGCAATTATACTCTAATAAAGATGTTAAAAAAAAAAGGAATATCTAGGGCATTGACTTAAAAATGGAGATACACCATCTCTATTCCCAGAGAGTCTGATTCAGCAGGACTGACAAAGAGCCATTAATCTGTATTTTTAACAGATATTCCAGAGAAACACTTTGTAAAATGCGAAATAAAATTGTACAGGTGTTTTTTGCACACCTTGGTACATACTCACATTTCTGAATTCTAAATAGAAACCATAGTTTTAACTGCACACGCATGGTTTTTGATACTTTTTTCTAACTTCCCTCAAAATGAGGGTAGACAAAACATAAAGCTTGAATATAGAAGCTTGTATTTTAAATGTCTTTGGAGAATAAAAATGATCTGAACTAAAAAGAATCACATATACTTTACTGATTCTGTTACACACAGAAAGGTGACATCTATAAAATATATGCACCAGATGTACAATACGATGTCATTCTCACACAACCCCTTACACACACACACACACACACACACACACATTCTTAAATCTCAGTCCAACTTTGAATCCTCAGATAAAACCCACCACAAAAAAAGTTAAAAAAACAAAACGATTTTCAGTAAGATCACAGTGTTTTCTTAGAAGTTTATCTCTTCCTACTTGTGTCCCTCACTACAGTTCATAAATGTGCACCTGGCTGGGGATGTGACTGCAGCATGGAGAACATGTGATTCTGACTTGGAGGGAAGAATAAGCCAAAGTTCTCAGAGGACAAATATCCAAATAACCTGTTTTCATGCGAATACACTCATAACAAACAAAGCAAGGCAAAAGGAATCCTGAAGTTATAAGACATGTAGGCAGAATGATTTATAAACTGTATTATTCTGAAACTCCCTCCCTCTTGGGCAGTCTTTAAAGGTCCCTTATGATCACTGTTATAAGTACTGCTGAAAATAGCTTATAGCAGTAATAAACCACAGGTGGCTACAGAAGCAGGCATATCACTTATTTTACCTAACGGGATTTAGTTTTCCTCTGTAGTCTCCTCTTAATAATATGAGCCCCAAAGTGAGGTGTGTGTCTAGATTTATGAAATAAGTGAAAATGGGGAGGTCCCAGGTCCTCATGCACACCAGCAACTCTGTAATCAAGCAACAGCTTGCTGGGTGGGGCGACGTGCCTGCCTCTGTGTTCTGTACATTAGCTAGGCCTGTTAGTGCTCATTAAATTCTTAATGGAGATGATGACACTACAGCTGAAAGAAGATTATAAATGCAGCTATCCTAGGTGCAAAATTATGGGCCAGATTTTAAGCCCCCTATTGCTGAGCCCTATGGATTTTTTTATTAGAACTATCACCTGAAGGAATGTATAAACATGCTTATTAACATCTTCACTCTCTATAGAGTAACTATTTGGCCCCAGTGAAGCAGGTAACATCTCCCCAGCTGGGCAGTGAACTTTAGGGTAATCAGAAGTCAAGGTGGTGCCTCAAAGGGCAAAAGAATAACAAGGACACTGGCATGCTGGCAGAAGTGGAATAGGAAATGTGTGTGTGTGTATGTATATGTGTATATAAAAGCACATATATGTACATACACATATATACACACATATACATATATATGCCCAGATATATGAAAGAAAAAAGAAGAAACACTTTCAGAACAAACAAAATCAAAACTCCATTAAATAGAGAAATTATATCTGTGTTAAACCAAATGTTGTAGAACTGTATTAACCAGCACAAAACAACAATATAGAGCTATCTAGTTATTTTTCTCAAATGCTAACTTCATTGAGGGCTAGAGATAATTCAAAACCTCACACCTCAATTTTGACCTATGGAGATTATCATGAGTAAAAGAGTTGGTGAGATGCGGTATAGGAGGGGCTCTCAATACTGCCCCCTCATAATCTGAGAAAGCAATTGTGGTCGACTGATTGTAAAAACGTCCCCAGTTCTCCCTCCCAGCCCTGAACCCCTGCCCTTTGCAATGTGACTTTCAGCTCCTCCCTTCCAGTGGTGGAGCTGACTTCCCCATCCCTTGGACCTTGGCTGGCCTTGTGACTTGCTTTGGCCACCTGACTGCAGCAGAAGTGATGGTGCACCAGTTCTGAGATTAGACCTAAGAAGCCACTTTGGACCGGCCAGACATGGCTGACCTGCCAGCTGCCCACAGACACGTGAGAGAGTCCAGCTGAGTCTGGCCTAGACAGCACGACTGCCCAGTCTATCCACAGGCTCTTGAGAAATAATAAATATTGCTTTGTGACATTAAATTTAAGGCGATGTGTTATACAGAAGTAGCTATATAATCATGCCTGACATTATAGTGAAGAAATTCCCTCTCTAAAGAAGTTTTTTACATTCCTTTTCTGACTCTCGATTATAGCCACTATTATCATTTTTGCTATCTCATGTGAGGTACAGTTCAAAGCACCTCACACAATTACTACAATTAATGGCTTTAAAAATCCAGATTTCTGATAAAGTGCTTTACCTAAATGGGAGGTCTGCTTCTAACCACAGAGACACTAGTCTCTTGTCATTGACCCTCTGCATTAGAAAAGGTAGTTCAAAGGAGCGGCAGCCAGTACAGGAAGGCAGTGGGAAGATTAAAAGTGATCTAGGCATGGGGTGACTGGGGACCCAGATGAAAAGTGAGTCGCATCATGAATAGGCAAACTCTCTAGTAACCTTTTCATCCTCAATTGGCACTTTGAACTGAAATCAACCTCAAAAGCTCAAGATGAAATGTACTCAGAAAATGACTAGTATCTTTAAATCATCATGGACAGGTACCAACTGGGACATTGGTCCCAGGGTGCTCCTCTATGATTGAGCAAAGACAAACATCCTACTATTCTTCTTCCTAAAAACCAAACTCTAATTGCTGAGCAGACTGTTCCCAGGCAAAGACATCTGAAAATAACCCAGTATCCAATCTACTACATGTTTGAATTCAAATGATAAAAGAAACCGTATAATTTTAAACATGGGCTCTCTAAAAACACTGGTGATCACAACATATTGAAAAATCTACAACTTGGAAGGGACCGTAAAGTATCATCAAGACAAAAAAAATAAATAAACATTTCTATTTCCTTGACTCTTGCAGATTTCCTGCTTTGGCCCACGGGTAGCTGCAACATGAAACCCTCTTCATGAAGACAGAAGCAACAGTGGGAGAGGTCACACTTATTACTACTTTTAACCACTATCACATGTGTTTCATGGCCCAGTCTGCAAATACCAGCATCACTAGTTGCAAAGAAACACAACATTTAAATGAGAGTGAATTTCACACTTGAGGCAACAGGCAGCTTTACATTTGGATATGACATTCAGAGCTGTGTAAAAATACTACTTTGCATACAGATTATTGAACGCTTTGCCTTGGAAACCAATTCGTGTTCTGCATGCCAGGACCAAGGGAAAACTGGTGGTGCTGACTGGCAGAGTCTTTCGTTTAAGCTACAGAAGTCCAAGAAGGAATATAATTTCCCCAAAGCATATTTTATAAAGAAAGGAAACCAGGAAGGTTTGAGGATGGACTTAACAAGCACCTACAATGAGAGAAATACACCCTTTGAAAGTCAAAGAAACTATCATTTTCCCTGAATTGGTAGTGAAACTGAGTATAGAAATTTGCATAATCATGCTAAATAACAGCACAGTTCACCAGATTTTTTTTTTAAGTTACAGTTCTTGGAAAACGATATCTGGATACTTAAAAAATTAACTGTCATAATAAGAGTTACTAATTATTGAGGATCCACATGTGAGGACCATGTAGCTGATTTTTTATAATAATGCTGGTCCTCACAGCATCCCTCACCAAAGGTATTATTATTATTCCAATTTTAAAAATGGGGAAAATGAAAAGAAAATGATATAAAATTCACCAGAAGTCACCTTCTAAATACATTAATGATTTAAATAAATAGTTTTGATTAGAACAATTTTAATGCTTTCTTTTTTTGCTGCCTTTCACATTTGTCATTT